>NC_058092.1:5470000-6087500 GCF_020171115.1 Neogale vison | reverse complement strand
CCCACTGAGCCACCCAGACGCCCCTATACCTCACATTTTGAGGTTTGTGTTTGAGAATTAACTCTAGCAGCTCTCAGCCCTCAGAGGAACATTATGCTTCTTCCTTACAGAGGATTTTATATCTCACATTTCAGGTTGGGCATTGGACACCTCCTGTCCATCTTGCTCTCTGTACTGGCTAGAAGACATTTTGAGGGAGAAGAACCTTGGGCCATCTTTCAGGCTCATAAACTAGAATGCTTTTGAAGTTTGCAACTATCTAGAAAGTGGATATCTGGTATCATGGAGTTGCGGTGCTTTTGGCATTCCTGTCCTGGTGGGTGGAGGCTTCTTGTTCATAGAAAGCAGCAGTTTTGTCATATGTTTTACTTCTCTTCACACCCCCCATCCCCAACTGCTAGGATACACAGTGCTGTGGCTCCTGCTACAGCCACAGGTGGATCTCCAGCTCCCTTTCCAGTGTTGTTCCTGTACTAATGACCTGTGGTCCCATTTTAATGTTCTCGCCCCTGAATTCACCTGGTGCCTTTCCCTGTGAATGTATTTATTAAATTTGGCTATAGGCATTTCTTTTTATCTTTCTCCTGTATTTCCCCTCCTGTGTTTGTTCTTTTTTCTTTTTGATGAGCAAATAATATATTCAGGGAAGAACATGGAAATGCTCAGATAAGCAAAACTTCAAAGTCTCAAAACCATGACATTAATATTTTTTTGTATTAGCACTTTCCTTAGTAAACAGCTGTGGGGTTATGCTGTTCAGAGTTTTGTAATAATGCTTTTGAAATTAACATGTCCCGAATTTATTGCCATGCCAGTAATTACAAATCTGCGTCATTATTGTTGCTTTCTATGCCAAGAATACCGGCATTCTCAACCTGGAAGGGTCCATGGTCAACCAAGGGGACAGTGAATTCAGGAGACTGCAAACTTAAGTGGGTAAAAATTGTATCTTTATTTTCACTGATTCATTACATTTCAAATGACATTTAGCATTCTGTCATGCTTCAGTTATGAAGATAGGCAATAAACCATAGTAATATTGGCAGTACCTCTGACACCAGTATGAGCCACAGATATTCCCATATCATATAACAGAGAGAAAAACATCTGAAAGTAATGTATGTTCACCAGGACTTTGAAATTATAAGAGGTTATTAAGGTAGTAACCTTTAGTAAATTTTATTATTTAAGGAGTCAGTTAAGAAATCGATATAATTATAAATATTTTTTCTCATACTGTGGTATTTTAATACTTTTTTGTGTGTGAATTTAAAACAAAATTGCTTCTGAAGAGTTGTGTATAGGTTGCTAAAGGCACTTGCTGCCCGAAAAATATTAGGTGCACCCACAGTAATGAGTAGGTACCAGGAATGTGACTTGTATATTGTTGGATTTTAGGTTATTTCCAAATATTTTCCTTTATGAACAACAGTGGTGAGCATTTATTCATTTCTGCTCACTCTCCTTAGGAATAGAACTGCTGAGTTAAAAGGTGTATCTGGATGTCCAAAGATTTTTAACGTACTGCCATTGTAAATCTTTCCAATTACCCTGATGTACCATGGGATTTTGGCCTCTGCAAGTGACTGAATTTGTGGTTTTGAAACTGCAGAAGTGTTCTCTAGGTAGAGCAGGAGACTCCACATTACCTCTGGATAGTATATCTTCACTTCAGAGAATGGATCAGACGCATTTGTGTGCTCTGTTTTTTATCCACAGTTAATGGTGTGGAAAGGAGGAGATAAAGCTGTGACATTAGAGAGAATGCCTTCTTTCCAGTATGAAGTAAAATATGGATTATATTCCAAGAATTTAGTGTATTATGAATTCTGGTCAGCTTTAACTTTTATAAATGATAACATGTTCCAGAAAATTCGGTTATCAGTTGTTCCCGTGTTTTTGTTGGAGGAGCAGCCACATACTCTCTCTCAAGTCCTAAAATCAAACTTACGTGGAAGTGGAGAAGGAAGGGAGACCCTGTGGTGCCAGCAGACACCGTCAAACTGCCCTCTGCTTGACATGCTGGTCAGTGTGCAGAAGTTACTATCCCTTGTATACATCCTGTGAAGCCTTCCGGGTAGAGTCAGCTGTAGAAGCTTGGCTTAGCTGTGAAGTCTCTTCAGGGAGGCAGTTGTGGACTTTGTTCTGCCTTGTTTTATCTGTCTGTGGGGATTGATTGTTAATCCTACTGAAAGGTAATGATATGCTGTCCATTCAGACTGCTTTAGTCATTCTGAATCGAGCTCACTGTGTTGTATGTTTTTACATACTTGCTAGGGTTATTTGTTCCTTCCTAGCTTTTCCTATTTTAAAAAAAAAAAAAAAAAAAAAAAAGAAGAATGTTTTCCCCCAAATCATTGTTCAGGATATCACCCTGTTCATGAATGTAGTTTAAATATTTTGCCCCATTTTAAATAATTTAAAGATACTTGTGTTCCATGGCCAGAAGTGCTGAATTGTGAATAGTAAATTCTTGGTCTGGTTCTTTAGCTACAGTCAAAGGTTTTATTAATTTTAGCGTGTGTGGCCTCCATTCCCATTGACAGTTTTGATATATTTCATGTTCCATCTCCAGCCAATATATTTGCATTTAGGCTAATTGGAAGGATAAGGAGAGCAGGGCTGCCTCTTTTCCGTAATCAGTCCCCAGAAGTTGAAATACTGTAGTTCTGTTTATATCCCCTGCCAGAGTTTAGTCATATTATAAAATCAGCTATGAGGGAAGCTGAGAAATGTCATGTTTATTCTAAGGGACCGTAGGCCCTTCTAGACATCACATATTCTGTTATTAAGGAAGAAGGGGAGAATGAATGCCACACTTAGCTAGCAGTCTCTGCACAGAGACTAAAACACACATGCAGTTAAAATGATTGCAGACATACAGTGACTTACTTGTTTTCATGCCCGGCTCTGATATGAGAATGGTGAACTTGGCATGGGAAGGACTATATTTTTATTCATCTCAGTATCTCTGACACTAACTGGTATGTGGCTGGTGCATAGGAAGTCTCTGTGTGAATGTTTTAGGAGTTTATGATTCTGTTTCTTGTAGAGCATATTTGTCTTTATTTTTTTAACTTTCATGTAATCTCTACAGGATTTGTCTATTACTACTTCAGTTAAAATGGAGAAGTCTCATTTTACCCCCAAAGTTCTGATTCATTTCATCTCAGCAGATGTTCAAAACATGATTTTTACAAGGTATAAATTACAAAAAGCAAAAGTCTCATTAAGTCTTATATTGGCCCAGAGCAGCTGCAATCATTTTTTGACGTGTGTTGAGTACAGTTTCGGATAGAAAGCATCCAGAGCTTCTTACAGTCCAAACAATAAATCTCTCATCTCATTTTGGGAATCAAGAGGCATTTAGGTACTTTAAATACTACTACCTCACATAGATCTTTGCTAATTTTGATTATAAAAGTGAGAGGTGAATGGCAGATTACCAGACAAGATCTCACCTACTTCCACCTATCCCCCAAAGAATACTTTTTAGCCTGAGAATGATGTATATGTTCTAAAGCAAAATTACCACATGTAGAATCCTAAGATAGACCATTGGAAATTGTTGATTAGAGGGAATTTTTTCCCCAAATACCTGTTGAGTACTTACAAAATTACATTTCATAATTCACAGGGGCCTAAAGATTGATAATGAAAATTTGAGGTCTCAATATTTTATTCAGTCATGTGAAATTGACTGGAAGTTTTAAATTATTCTTAAAATATCTTTAGTTTTTTAAATTTTTAAAATTTATTTTTATTAACATATAATATATTATTTGTTTCAGGGGTACAGGTCTGTGGTTCATCAGTCTTACACAATTCACAGTGCTCACCATAACACATACCCTCCCCAGTGTCCAACACCCAGCCACCCCATCCCTCCTACCACTCCTTCCACTCCAGCAGCCCTCAGTGTGTTTCCTGAGATTATGAGTCTCTTATGTTTTGTCTTCTTCTCTGGTTTCTTCTTATTTCACTTTTTTTTTTTTTTAAAGATTTTTTTATTTATTTGAGAGACAGAGACCACAAGTAGGCAGAGAGGCAGGCAGAGAGAGAAAGGAGGAAGCAGGCCCGCTGCTGAGCAGGGAACCCAATGCGGGGCTCGATCCCATGACCCCGGGATCGTGACCCGAGCCGAAGGCAGAGGCCTTAATCCACTGAGCCACCCAGGCACCCCATCTTCTTATTTCATTTTTTTCTTCTCTTCCCCTATGATCCTCTGCCTTGTTTCTCAAATTTCACATGTCAGTGAGATCACATGATAGTTATCTTTCTCTGATTGACTTATTTCGCTCAGCATAATACCCTCTAGTTCCATCCACGTTGTTGCAGATGCCAAGATTTTTGTTTCTTTTGATGGCTGCATAGTATTCCATTGTATGTATACACACCACATCTTCTTTATCCGTTCATCTGTTGATGGACATCTAGGTTCTTTCCGTAGTTTGGCTACTGTGGACATTGCTGCTATAGACATTCGGGTGCACGTGCCCTTTCGGATCACTGCATTTGTATCTTTAGGGTAAATACCCAGTAGTGTGACTGCTGGGTAGTAGGGTAGCTCTATTTTCAACTTTCTGAGGAACTTCCATGTTGTTTTCCAGAGCAGCTGCACCAGCTTGCATTCCCACCGACAGTGTAGAAGGGTTGCCCTTTCTCCGCATCTTCGCCAACATCTTTCGTTTCCTGACTTGTTAATTTTAGCCATTCTGACTGGTGTGAGGTGGTATCTCACTGTGTTTTTGATTTGTATTTCCCTGATGCTGAGTGATTTGGAGCACTTTTTCACATGTCTGGTGGCCCTCTGGATGTCTTCTTTGAAGAAATGTCTGTTCATGTCTTCTGCCCATTTCTTGATTGGATTATTTGTTCTGGGGTGTTGAGTTTGATAAGTTCTTTATAGATTTCGGATACTAGCCCTTTATCTGGAATGTCATTTGTGAATATCTTCTCCCATTCTGTCAGTTGTCTTCTGGTTTTGTTGACTGTTTTCTTTGCTCTGCAAAAGCTTTTGATCTTGATGAAGTCCCAATAGTTCATTTTGCCCTTGCTCCCCTTGCCTTTGGCGATGTGTCTAGGAAGAAGTTGCTGCTGCTGAGGTTGAAGAGGTTGCTGCCTGTGTTCTCCTCAAGGATTTTGATGGATTCCTGTCTCACGTTGAGGTCTTTCGTCCATTCTGAGTCTATTTTTGTGTGTGGTGTAGGGAAATTCGCCAGTTTCATTGTTCTGCATGTGGCTGTCCAATTTTCCCAACAACATTTGTTGAAGAGACTGTCTTTTTTCCATTGGACATTCTTTCCTGCTTTGTTGAAGATTAGTTGACCATAGAGATGAGGGTCCATTTCTGCACACTCTATTCTGTTTCATTGATCTAAGTGTTTGTTTCTGTGTCAGTACCATACTGTCTCAATGATTACAGCTTTGCAGTAGAGCTTGAAGTCCACAAAAATACCTTCTCTGTAAAGCAGAGAATTAAACTTAATCCTTGAAATAGTCTTTGAATACACTAGTAGAATTTAATGGGGTATGTTAGACGTCAGCAATAGTATTAGCGGCATATTGATCAGCTGATAACTTAAGAACCCAATCTTCTGTACCTATAACTTTGTACAAGGAGTTTTGTGGAGGTGAGGAAGGGCAAGATACAAAGGTAGACAGGATTCTAGTCCTTGATCTTCATTTTATAGGGAGAAACTACACTTACTCGAGTGATGTTTTATATTATTAACAGGCAGTGAGTGGACTGAATAGTCCAACTGAATAGGACAGACAATACGTTGGTGATACTGGGGAAGACATGAAGGACCATGAAGACTTTGATTTGGGTCCTGGAGTTTGGACAGAATTACAGTAGGACTAGGTAGAGGCAGATCATCTCTGTTAGGGGCAACAGCATGGGGAATTTCATGGAACAGGGCATGACATGGTTTTCTAACTATGATTCAGGACCCAGTTGAGTAGATGTAAATATCACGCTGTAGAAAGGAATGAAAAGGGTAGCTTGTGGTTTTCCTTTACTTCTCTTGTGTGTGGATTGCGGTTTGTCGGTCTGTGACTCTGGTGGTTCTGGTTTTGGGGCAGCAAATTCTGGATGCTTGCCTTAAAATTATTTGGGTCTTGATTTGATAAGTTTCTTTTAAGGTGCTTTTTTGCATGCCTTTTTCTCCTGTTAGCATCTCCTAGACAGAAGTGTGGATGCTTAGGTGAAAGACTAATAACTCAAGAAGAGAACTCACTCATGGGATTGTTGTATTGTCTGGTAAATAAAACTCAGAGGTAAATTTCTGTAAACGGTGTATCAGTTTCAGAAGCAATTCAGTACAGTAGTTGGTAATCTGTGTCATGTATCTTGTGTGTATATCTAAATCCATATAGTAAGTTTAGCCTACTTTTAATGAATCTCAATTAATGTTGACATTGTGATTTATTTGAAATATATAAGAAAATTGTCCAGTAATAAGTAAAAAAAAATGTGAAGCAGGAAATTTTAATCTTCAATTTTGCTAACTAAAAAGAAATCCATGAAAATTGAGCCATCTGTCTGTTCAGACTGATAACTGAACTTCTTTTCCCAGCCTTTAGTTATATTTAAGTCCTCTTTCTAAAAAGCTGATAATAAATATTTGAATGGGTTGAAATGTTATATGAATGTATACAGTAGTCTTACAAGAAAGACTTAAAAGATGGGGATGCCTGTAAAATACAAAAAACAATTGGTGTGGGAAATTCTGTAGCTTGGTGCTTCAGCTGTGGAACAGTTGCTTTTAGAAAATTGAGAACTGCAGACTACAATTAACTGTCATTAATTTCCATGAATAGAAATATGTTCCATTTACTGTACAATCAGGAGCCAGGCTTGAATGAGTTTAAATAGATGAAATCTAAATTATCCTGACAGTCCATTAAACACTAGCAGAAAACCTGTAAAGAAAATGAATTCACTATGATACCAGTTTATAATAAAATCATTTGCCAAATAAGAATTATAGCCCAGGCGTCAAGAATTCTCCTGTGTATTTCCAGTGAGCACTGCAAATTGGTTGAACCATTTGTTGTAAAGCCCAGGCTCCCAGCACATTGTTTTCTGAGTAGGAACAAGCAGTGTTGCTTGAAATCTGCTCTGCGGGATGTGACACCAGAAGATCAGACCAGCGATTTGTTTGTTGTCAGCCATATGGGGAGAGTGGAAGCTTCACTCCATCCTGTTGCTGGTTATTTTTTTCCTATGATTACTGGGCAGTGCATTCCTAGAAGTGTTTGAATTCTATTCGAGTTGGTTTCCTAAATGTACATATTTAGCCGTGATGCAGTTGTAATCATTGCGGTGAGGACCTATTGTTTTTCATTAACAATCAGTCAGCCTCAACTTAATGGGGATTTTATCGCAGAATTAACCTTTTTTTTTTTGACAAAGAGAGACACAGTGAGAGAGGGAATACAAGCAGGGGGAGTGGGAGAGGAAGAAGCAGGCTTCTCGCTGAGCAGAGAGCCTGATGTGGGGCTCGACCCCAGGACCCTGAGATCATCACCTGAGCTGAAGGCAGACGCTTAACAACTGACCCACCCAGGCGCCCTGAGAATTCATGTTTTAGATAGGACCCACTGATTTGGGGTAGGGTTGTTACCCACCTTCCCAAGCACTAGAAAGGTAGGTGCAGTGGGGCAGCAAGATTGCGAACAGGCTGGAAATGCCTCTTCCCCGTGTCTCCAATGCCCTACCACCTTGTGTCTCTAATGCCTTTTGCTTCCATGGGGCACGTGGCCACCACTGATTTGTAAAATAGATCCTTCCTGCCAGCTAGATTCTGGGTGTTCTCTTATGGTACAAAAGCTCCACACAAACAGTCATTAGAAACTGTAGGAGAGATCCACATCACTTAACTGGAGTTTGGATGTTCAGCTGGCTTGGGTCTTTTTCGCAGTTGGGATTCAGTGTGGATCACAAGGAGGGCTTTTTAAGGAACACTTGCAGAAGGAAATGGTGGTGAGGGGGCTTCAGACACTCTTTGTTTGAGTAAGAGTGTCAAACTAGGGCCAATACTTAGCGTATCCATGTAACTGGTAAGATTGCTGCTGCTGGCAGGGCCGAGTTCTCTAGTCTGTGCAACAGATGATTGATTTAGACGTGCGGTGGGGTCTGGCCGCAGCCGTTACTCCAAAACACCAGCATCACTTCTTCAAGTTAGAAATGCGACTGTTTGGGATCAGTCTTTTTTTTTTTTTTTAAAGATTTTATTTATTTATTTGACAGAGAGAAATCACAAGTAGTTGGAGAGGCAGGCAGAGAGAGAGAGAGGGAAGCAGGCTCCCTGCTGAGCAGAGAGCCCGATGCGGGACTCGATCCCAGGACCCTGAGATCTTGACCTGAGCCGAAGGCAGCGGCTTAACCCACTGAGCCACCCAGGCGCCCTGGGATCAGTCTTTAAGCTTTTGCTGTACTAGAAGATTTTTTAACTTCTAGAGGAGAAAAGGGGAAGGTGGGAAATTGAAACAGCCTTCCAGCTGGTTTTTCTCATCATTTAATTTCCTGTTAGCATTGAGGTTTATCCTCAGATGAATGTTTGCTGGAAGTATACAACTTTCTGTCTTCAGATAAAAGCTCGCTTTGTAGTGCTAGGTGGTAATCTGTAGACATTGGAATATGTGGGATTTAATTTTCATGCAGTTTAAAAAGGAAGGGACCAAGGATGTGTTACCTTTGATATTTTTCCCACTGGCTTTAGACTCGTTAAGGTGTAGCAAGCCGGTTTGGTGCCAGTTTTCAGGCTTAGAACACAGGATGGAGGTAAACACTGAGAGGATTTCACTTACTGAGGTGCAATTTTCCCAGTTTTTGTTTCCTTTTCCCTTTTTACTTCTCCGCAGTTCCTAGGTGATGTGGGTATATCCCATCCCTGCAAAAGAATCTAGTAGAAAACTAGAAGTAGACCATCTTGCAATTGAGTTAAAGAACTATTTATTAGAAAAGAACATTTATGTTCACATTGATGTTACACAACAGCGTTTTTAATGGGATCTCATATAAGTGCTTTTCTGTTTTTACATTTTTGTTCAGGTCATTTGCTCCTTGTATAGTTCTTGAGTGTTTACTGTGGAGTGGAGTGTCTTGTAACAGAGGTGAGGAATGGTGATGGATTTGGTGGTGCTCAGTGGGGAGGCTGCTGGCGAGGGGAGAGGCTGCTCCGCTGGAGGCCGTGCGGTGCGGGTTGGGATTTCAGCGTTGTTTCTCACATGTGTGTGTAGCTCCGTACCTTTTTGCATGTTGGACGTTTGGAAACACCCATATTAACTAGTGAGATACTTGTGGACTTTTGACCCTGTAATATTAGACCAGTCGGCTGATACCTCACTGGAAGGTTCGGTGTCCAGGGTGGAGGAATCCTGTGTAAGGGAAATGGAACACGGAAGGACGGAGCAGTCCTGAGAGTCAGCCTTTTTGTCCACCACTGTGCCACACTGCGTGTCTCCGGGAAGCGTTTGTGAGAAAGTCTGTCTGTGCATGCTTCTCCTCTTCTTTTCTTCTCTTTTTAAAAACAAGTAGAAGGTTTTCTATTGGAAATTACATTTCGGTGGCACTGTCATGCCTTGCAAAGGGATGAGAGGGTATTTCAAAGATTAAGGGGGCAGATACGCATTAACAGGAGGGAGATTCTTTAAAAGACAGAGCTCAGCACAGGCTGAGCCTTGCCTGCACATTGTGACCGCAGCTTTAATGCTGGGCTCACAGCGCTGCTTGCTCAATTAGTTGGTGAGGTAGGTGTCCACTGTGCTCTGGGAGGAGGCTGTCAGGAAGGATGCTGACAGTTCTTTGTGTTTCAGGATGACAAACTGCCTGATGCTTCAGGCTGTGGTTTTTACCCTTGAGAGGACCATGCTCTTGCTCTATTTACATAAACCTGCTGATTTGCTGAGGATTGAAAAAGCAGAGAGGGCTTTCTTTGCCTTAAGAATCTGTCTTCATGTTTTGGCTGACTTCGTTCCCCAGCTTAGCAAATGCTCTCTTGTTTGCGGATGGCACAATAGATCCTTGGATGCAAAGCTATGTTGAGGTTGTGAGAAATAGCCAGAAACACCCCTGTTCAATATCACTGCACGGATCATGGGTACAGGATTTGAGGTTGCTGAATCGTGTGATCTGTTTCCCTGGCAGAGGCTCGATGTTAGAGAACAGGTCTCAACCTAGACCCGTTGTTTTATTTCCAGACACCCCTAGTAAAGAAAAAAAGGAGTTATCATGTATTGTTTGAAATAATTGATATCGATGGTAATAGCCTCACTCATTTCTCTGGTGTATTTCAGGCTTGCTGATTTTAAGATTAAAAAAATACGTGTATTTGCCCTGCAGCAGCTATTTGCTCAATCTGGTAAATACGCATTTTCGTATGGGTAATTTTGAAAATGTGCATCATGCTCTTAATGGATTACTTCAGCTTTGCTCAGTTTTTTCAGAACTGCTGGCTTTGTTTAACAAAAGGGGGGGGGCTTGCTTGCTTTGCCTTTCCTTTCTTTCTAAGAAAAAAGGTGTCTGTAGTACTTGTGTTGGCTATGGGAGATTTTCAGGTTGAAGATCATTGATCCAACTGACTGAAACCAATTTTCTAACCAGCCTCAGACGATCTATGCACTTATAAATTGCATGAAAATTCTTGGCAAATCATTTTGGCTTTAAAAGATTGCTGGGCATATATTCCAACTGAAATTTTAACATTGCTCTTGGCTTACGTTCTCCTCTTGCCCTTGCCAAATTAAATCACTTTAGTTTTGTGCTCACCATAAACACCTATATGAAATTATTTTCTTAAATAGCTGCTTCTTTAATGAGACAAGAGAAATATTTCTTATGAGTATTTGGCCTTATTTAACCTTGTTTTGAAAATCACTAAGAGTAATAATAAGTAGATTTTTTCCCCCATGAGACTTTAATTCCAGATTGTCGCTTAGGATGTACAGCTGGATTACTCTAATTTTTATGGGAGGGTAATAAAAATTTGACTCTACAATAATTTTTCATGCTTTTAGTTTTAAAATGAATTTAAAAAGTCAGGTCAAAACAATGTATTTTTCCCCGTTTCTTTGGCAAGTTATACATTGTGAAAAACTTTAATTTATATTTCCCCTGATCTTAGTGATTCTGTGTTTAAGGACTGCTTACATAAAATAAACTTAAATTTTGTCATTTAATTATGAAGTGAGCTTCTCTTTTTCATGTATGAGTTTCCAGATACTGATAGAGATCACTTGATACAGTGACCTGTTTTACAGATTATTATTAGTCTCTTACATATGAATTAGTATCAATAGTAGCTTTTTTTGGTAGTAGCTTTTTTTGTCAGTAGCTGACATAGTAGCTTTTTAAACAAAAAGGGGTGACTTTTTATCTGTTAACGAGGCATTAATAAGAAAATGTGGTAATTCCATCTGTCAGGTTCAGGGTTCTTTTTCACACCACCCTATTCCTCATGGCAGCGTTTCTCTGGCCAGCAGGTGAGAGTCTGCCTCCAACACTGCCAAGAAGCTTTTAGGCACAAGGATACCAGGGGTCGTCCTCCACGTCCCAGTATAGTTCTTTCCTCCCTCTCTGAGAGTGTTACATTTAGGTATATTTATAGATAATTATTTTCCTGATGTAACTTTGCAGTGAGAATCCTTTTCTGGAAAGTTTTTTTTGTATTCAAGTGACTAGATATTTTAAGCCTCAGAGTTAGAAGGTTTATAGTTCTAATGATTCTATGGATTATGAAACGTATACTTAAAGCTTTTTTAAGGAAGATGTTGTCATTTCTTTTCAGAGAGCCCATGAGAATTTACTGGCCCTGGAGCTAACTCATGATAAAGTAGGTGCTGGTGGAATGAAGGAATTAAGAGGGTTTGGCATGGACAGGGTGGTGGAATTTTGGATGCGGTAGCCCAGTGGATGTTGAGATGGGGTGCAGGACCAGACCATTGTGTGCTGCACATTTTGGTCCCATGGACTTTAAGGAAGTGGAAGTCATCAGTCGGGAAGTGACCCATTTGTGTTGAAGTCAGTGAGTGTATAGCCCGGTATGACAGTGTTATGAGATTTAGAAGAAAAAGCTCTCTGTAGGAGGTGATAGGAAGAAGAAGGCCTCTAGACTGTGATTTGTGTTCAGGTTGAGTGAGGCAGGTAAAAAATTGATGTCCAGAGATATGAAATACTGGCATTCTGTACATTAGGGATTGGGACACAGAAATTAAGAATCTTGGGTTGTTCCAAAATTGTGCAGATTGGAACTGCAGTTTTTTTATGTAGGGAATGTTTTTAGTTGAATACCAAATTAGGGATAAAAGGACAGATATCTACCCAAGTAGGAAGACCTCTCTTGTTCCTTGAGATGATTGGCATGTTAAATGGATATTGCTTGAATGTTAAGCGGAGTTATTTAGCATCCTGGACCCTGGAACAAAACAGAAAGTTCAGTCAGCATTTTATTCCTGAGCTACTGTTGTGCATGGATTCAGGGATCGAATCTTTGTTGTTGAGTCTCCATCTGAGTAGAGAAATCAGTCGGAACATTCTGAATGCCTAGATGGTTGGCATTCACATTTCTTCTTTTTTTGACTTTGGGCTACAGAAATCCTGATGTCTTTCAGAAAGTTTCTTAGAAGGAAGTGTCCTTGGTGAGGGCTTTCTTCATGATCCACCTCTTAGTGGCTCAGCTAGTGCTTGTGGTGGTACTGGACTGTCCATGGGATGGATGGCTCCAAATTTCTGCTCCTTTTCTTTTTCTTGGCTTTGTGTGTTTAACATAAGGCAGTAGAGGAATCTGCTCGTGTTCTTATGCATCTGAGTTATTCCAAGATTCACTTATCATGAAGGGTCATGAGGAGGGATAAAACAAATGGTATTTTGAATGTGGGTATTATGTTTATTATCCTTAGAAAATTTGATTGACGACAGATGCCTTTAGTTCTCAGTAAATAATACTTAGAGGATTCTATCTTAAGCTTTATGATGATCTTGGGTTGCCTTGTGGAGAGTGTTAAAGTCCCTTTAAAGCCACTGCTTCTCTTAAAATCATTGCTTCTTTAAAAAAAAAAAGGTATCTCAACCTGCCATTTTAAAGAGCAGCCCTTTAAGACTCCAGCTGTGGAGAATGTTAGACATAATTACCCAACCATTGCTATGTCAAATGTAATTTAAGAAAGTGCTCTTAATCCCTTGAGGAAAGTGTGGTTTGGTTTACTGCATCCCTTCTCTGATAGGGTGCCTTGGTTTTCTTTATAATTAGAAAACATAACATAAAGTGTTTAAGTTGAAATTTAATAGTAAATTATCCACAACTGGTTAGATTTCTTTCTTTTTCTTGGTTTAGGTGCACAGGTCATAACAGTATGTTCAAGCCAGTCGTGTTCATATCTTTCATGTATTTCCTCACAAACTGTTTACTGAAAACAAAGAAGCACTTGGCAAACCATGTCTCTCTGTGAAGACATTGTGCTGTCTCTCTGAATAAGACATTCAAGATTTTGTCTTGTGTAGCTGTGATCAAGTAATTTGCTTGGTTGGATTTTCTTCCTCATAAAATGGTTAATCCTGTTTCTTTCTCCCCCTTCTTCAGGCACCCTGGAAACAATAATTGAGGCTTTATCACGTTCTTTAAATTATCAGAAAAGTGGTCGATAAGAACCCCAAGGGCTGTTTTCCTCTAGCTTAAATTTACTTGTAATTTACGATTCATCTTTGAAAAAAAATTTCTATAAAAGATATGTACTTTGCCATGTGTTTATTTATGCAGTGGCTTTATGGGCCCTGTCTTTGTTCCCTTAATGGTAAATATCATTGTTTTAAAATTTCTTTTTCTTTTAAAGACTGTGTGTATATCGAGAGTCGGAGGCCAAACACGCCGTATTTCATCTGTAGCATTCAAGACTTCAAACTGGTAAGCATTTTTAAATGTGCTGTTGATTCTCCTCTGTGCCTTCTTTTTTTCCAGTTGCATTGGCTGTCTCTCTCAGTTGCTTCTTGCTGGTTGTGGACTTGATAACCAGGCCACTTCCGAGTGCTCACTGCCTGGCAGCTGCACCACACGTGTAAGGCTGTTTCATCCTTCTGGTTTTGTAACACTTCCAAAGCTTGTACCGTGATCAATGTTCCCAAAGTTTTCGTTTCTCTAGCAGTTGTTTTGACAATAATTTCAGAGATTTTCTTGAGTTTCTGAAGTAGTTTGTTTCTTCTCAGCCATCGTGAAGAGCCTGAAGTAAAGTAGATTTGGGAATTGGTGGTGAGTTGGAAAAAAAGAATATTAAGGCGCCAGAGACTAGTTTTTGGTGGCAACTATCATTTCCTTAGAGATTTTAGTGAGTTTGTGGAGTGTATCTTGGGGTCACCTGGTGATGGAGTTTGGGGAAAGGAACTCTGGCTTGGGGATAGCATGGCTACTGTACTTTCTTATTACAAACCTGCCCCAAGTTTAGAGGTGTTGATACTGCCCATGAGGCAATCTCTGGGTTTTAGACTGGTAATTCCCACCCTTGGGACTTTGGATCCCTGGATATCTATAGAGATTTTATAAAGGTCTGCAAATAAACATTCTCAGTTTAAAATATGCCTCTCCTGTGTTTGTACAACTACTTTTCAAATATATTAATATGCTGGTGTGCTTTAAAAAATTCACTTAATATTTAATGACAGTATACAGTTAAGAATCAGCTTATTACATATTTTCCTCAAATAACTGCTGTGTGAAATACTATCAGAGTACTGCCATTTGGGGGATCTTTTGAAACATTAAAAAGGGATCTTTGTACTTGAAGGTTGTGAACTACTCTCTCCCTTCTTAGGTATAGAGAAATCCCAATTCTTTAGCTCCGTAGAGGTATGTATAAGTCTCTGTGAATGTTTTTTTTCAAAACCCTTTGTAACTTGACAATATCTGTATTCTCACATTCTGTATGTGATACTTCAGTCTAAAGAAAGGTAATGTAGTAGGGAGAGATCTTTAATTCTGCATCTTCTTTGTTTCTTTTTATCATTTTTAATGACCCCAAATACCCAATCAGTATATTCCGACTTAGCTAGTTCAAAAAAATTGCATGCCACTTATTTTTTCTTACTAAAGTTTTGTTGCATTAAGTAACACATGTTTACTGTTTTAAAAGAGAGTCAAAAGTACCATTTACTTCTAAGATTTATTTATTCTTGGTAGGCTGCTTTTAAGTTCTCTGCTTGTTTTACAAGGAGGTCTTGCAGTGTAATTTTGTATATCAAATGCTTTCTGTTCCCATTTTATGTCAACATGAAGTTTTGCCATTTTTAGAGGTCTTTGCTATTTATTAAATATTTTTTTCCAAAGATATTTTTTTGCAGATGCTGCACTGACATCTCAAAATCTGGGCAGTGGCTTTGCTTCCTGATGAGTTTTCTTTTGCTTGCAGCAACTGCTACTTCTCTGTCCCTGCTTATCCTTTTTGTGTGTGATTTTTTTTTTTAAACCAAACATAATACCAGTGCACCATGGAAAAGATAGAGTTGTGAAATAAAATTGCAAAGATTTTTTTTTGAACCTATTAGATTCAGACCCCTTTTTGTACAATTTTAGCACATTAGCAGGTACCTTCATGTTCGAACAGCTTCTCTTATGAAATGCTGATTACAATGTGATAGTTGCTGTTTGGGGCAGAGGTTCCTGCTGAGTTACAGTAATTGCTCAGTGTATTAACAGCAATAAAAGCTGAAGCTTCTGTTGTCAGGATTGGTCTGGTACAACACATTAAAGCTGTCTGCAAATACAGTGTGGGGAGTGGGCACGGTATGTAAGTTGCACACTGCTATGTCTCTTGTTTTTGTTGAGTTCTGTATTCAGCACATGCTTGTAGTTATTGTGTAAGAATATTTACTGAAGAAAGAATGCAGTTATTGTCTGGATACCCACTTTCTTCTTTTCTTCATTGCATTTTTACTTACGAAAAGATAGCTTAATAGATGAGAATAATCATAGCTTTTTTTCCCTTCAGCATACCCAGGCTATCAGGGGAAAAGATGACAGAAGGAAATATACTTAGTTTCTCTGCAAGATTTTAAAAAGAAGAAATTGGAGTTGGTTTTGCCCACAGCAGATACCATGCATGGCAAGTGGAGCAGTAGAAAACAAAAACCCAATAGCTTTGAAATGTTGTTGACTAATTATATATCTTTTTAAGCTTCTTTGGTTTGGGGTTGTAATGGAGAGCTGTGTTCCTTTGTTTACACCATGAATTAGAATGACCCCTTACCTTGGTGAGTTTTTGAACATATGGTGTATTTGGGACAGTAAAAACTGGGCAAATGCCCTTATGGTACATATTAAGTAAGATTACAGTGTTAGACACGATGGAAGTTAAGGAATCGAGAAGCGGGCATTAAGGAAACATCTATGACCAGTAACCCAAACTAGCATAATGCCAATTTGTTGAACTGAGGACCCTGGGTAACATTTCAGGAACTAGTTCCATGAGAGATAAGAAGGGTCTTCGGATTTTATGTGGGAACCTGGGTTGTCTTCTGGGCTCTGCTACTATGTACATCCCATAGAGTCAGAGTCAGTGATTTCTAAAATAGTTGTCTGTGTGTGCAGGATTATACTAAACCTGGCAAACTGTGCAAACAGTTGTCCCCTTTTGCTTTCAAAGTTATCCTTGTTGTGGATGATAGTTTATTTGGTCATCTTGCCTATGGGAATGGGATCCACGGCTTCTGCTTTGCTAACATTTAACCATCGAAATATGTAAGGCCACAGTCACCGTACATGGGTAGATGTGTTTAGAGCCCGCACTTTCACAGGCATAGGCGGAAGCTGTGGTGGAGCAAAGTGACTGAGCTCCTGGCAGAGCAGAGGCTGCTTTTGAAATTAGCATTTTCACAGGAAGCAAATTATATGTTCTGTTAGGAAGCTTTCATCCTTTTAGGGAATGTTAATTTCATCAGGCTTTTTACAGACTAGGAGACCAAACTGGATTTGTTTGACTACGATGACAGAAGTATCTGTGGCTCAGGTAGTCAAAGCAGGGGTTCAAGAGACAGGAAAGGTGAGGTGGGATTATGGATAGTGTATGCTTAGGAGTAGGAATAAGGAGGGATCGTCCATTAAATAAGGCAGCTTTGTACCTTAGGCTTCTGAACTAAATAATAAGGCAGCCGGCAAAATCTTTATCTTTTTGAAAGAGTAGTAATATGGAATGGCCATCTATGATCTTTGTGGCTTTTCTTGAAAAGATAACTGAGAGACTGAAGCAGTTAGCTGAGGGGGGAAAGCCGGAAGGATGAATCAAGGGTCGCCTCAGCCTCAGTGCAGAGAGCGTTGGCAAGCGTAAACAGGTCACAGGCAAGCTGGCGTTACAGGGCAGGAAGCCAGGAAGAGCAGAGGATCAGAGCATCTGTGCAGAGAGCAGTAGAAGGCCAGCAGGAACGAGGGCATGCCTTCTCCCTGAGCTCTTGGGAGGTCTGCTGTGTTAATGCTTCTTCCCTTGGGATTCTTGGATTATCCTTGTTTCTGCTCAGTAAAGGCCTCTCTTCTTGGGCCAGCTTGAGTGGATCTCCATTAATTAACTGAAAGGGGCTCATATAATGTCTTCAACCCTTTCCTCTGCTGCTCTCCCTTAGCTTTCCCAGATCAGTGTGTGGTGTGACTTAATTTACTTTCGGAGTCCTGTTCCTGAGTGAGTCGGAATCACTGTTATCACCAAGGAGCAATATATTCCTGTGTGCAGTGAGGAATGTTTTCGGTGGTAATCATTGTCTTTTTCTGTTTTTTTGTTTTTTAAAAAATATTTAACTTATTTATTTGACACAGAGAGAGGCAGGCAAAGCGAGAGGGGGAGGCAGGCTCCCCACTGAGCAGAGAGCCCGATGCAGGCCTCGATCCCAGGATCCTGAGACCATGACCTGAGCCGAAGGCAGAGGCTTAACCCACTGAGCCACCCAGGCACCCCTAATCAACGTATTCTGTAGGCATTTAACAAAAGCCTACTCTGTGTGCTTTGTTGGGTGCAGCACCTTGAAAGAAACTGAAGTCTGCAGGGTAAAGTTCCTTCCCTCAGTGACCTTAGTTTCTAATGGGACAGACATCTGTGGCATTACTGGATGTCTGTCCATTCTCTTTGGAGAACACTCTGAGTAGGATCAATGTGAAGGAAGCCATTCACCTTTTGTCCCAAAAGAAAGATTTCTTTCTTGCTTTTACTGTAAAATATCAGTAAACTTCCATTTTTATAGAAATCTAGGCCTTCAGCATATAATGGAGTGAATTTGCTCTCTGGAAATAATCGTAGAGTCTGAAAATGCTTTTTGCAAGATTGTTTAGTGATTTTCATGCAGTAAAACACCGAGGAGTACCTTGTTTGGCTCTGGTAGTAGTACTTCATATCTAATTCTTCAGTCACAGATAAGTAATTGATGCCCTTCCTTTTAATATTCTACATGGGCATTCTTTGTGGATTCCCAATGAGTTCCTATCATTCATACAATAGAAAAAAAATAAGATTTTGGTTTCCTAGAGTTATATAGTTATTGATTCTTTAACTGTTGCATGAAATGGATTTCTAGGTAGGGTATGTAATTATTACAAATATTATTTTGAGCAAATACCATTCATCTTGGCTCTAGTTTGGTTTACTAAAAGTGGAAAAGTTGTGGTTAAAATTAAACCTGATCTTAGAGATTCCCTGAAGTTGGGGATATATCATTAGGGATATTATGGTATTTTAGTTGACTGTTCAGGGCTCAGTGAGTTGTTAGGACTCTGCATGGATGACTGTGCTTTTGTATCATTTATGTCCCTGACAGTATACATTGTTAAGTGTTGGTTGTGAATGTGGGGTAGCTGAGACTGCATAGTACCACTAATTAGCTTGACGGAGGCACATCTCTAGTACTGCTGTGAACATGGGGGCCATGTTATTCAAGATTGAACACCATCTCCCTCTTGGTTTCATTGCCAAATGTGAGCAGCCAAGGGAGGAACATTTTGGAATTTTGGATTCCCGGGTCTGCATCTATAACCCTACCCCAAAAGTTGATTGCCACAGTACAACAGAGAGGGGCTGCAGAGAAATGAGCTCCCTTGCAGTTTCCATGCGCTGTTGATGTTGTCCTCTCTCCCCCAAATCAAGTTTCTCTGAAGTAGATTAAAAGCAAGAAGGTGCTCTTCCATCTTTCAAGTGAAAACTTACTGAGGATAAGTAATTTTATCTTCTCATTTTTGGTTAGAGACCTTTACATAGATAACATTGGGGGATATGGGATAGTTTGTTAATATGCACTGTGTACACACTTCTGTGTGTACACACGAGTTAATTATCATTCCTGTATCACATGCCGCAATTATTGAATCCCGCCTTGGCTGCTGTGACCATTCAGCACAGAATATATGTTGTATAGACATTCAGGAAGTGGGCATTCATTTTAGGTAAATCTTGTATTAGCTTTCCTGGGGTTGGGACAGGAGGTCTACATTAGTGTGAGTATGGCTTTTTCAGAATTTGAGATGTTACTCAGGGACTGAAAGGAGAGATGGTAGGGTGTGGAGTGCATGTGTTGGGAGCTTGACTTTGACATCAGCTAGTCTGTTCTTGAGTTGCTCTCCTAACATTTTATTTACAGATGAGGCTAGGGTATAAATAAACCTACCTTGCAGGTAGGTGGTTTTTAGATGAAAAGATCAAGCCTACAAAGTGGGTGATAGTGCCTGGGCCATGGAATGACATGGTAGCAAGGTTGATGTTTCATTGGTGCTCTAGATCTAAGTTTTTGTAGGGGCAGACACTATGCCTGTGTTACTCATTGATCTATACTGTGTGCTCAGCTTATTGCCTGGCCCATATAACATCCACAATAAATGTTTATTACATTTAAGTGGAAAAAATTCACTGCATGAAGTTTTAGAAGAACTTTAGTAGTAATTTGATACGATGCATTAACTACAAATTAACCTTCTGTTTATTAAGCAAACAAAAAAGACCTGTTTCTTTCTTTCTTTTTTTTTTTTTAAATTTATTTATTTGACAGACAGAAATCACAAGGGGGCAGAGAGGCAGGCAGAGAGAGAGGAGGAAGCAGGCTCCCTGCTGAGCAGAGAGCCTGATGGCGGGGCTTGGTCCCAGGACCCTGGGATCATGACCTGAGCCGGAAGCAGAGGCTTTAACCCACTGAGCCACCCAGGCGCCCCAAGACCTGTTTCTTTACCTTTAGTTTACAATACGTAGTATTTTGGTAGCCTGCAGTGTGTAGTATTTTATTTATTTATTTTAAAAAAGATTTTATTTAGTTATTTCACAGATAGAGATCACAAGTAGGCAGAGAGGTAGGCAGAGATGTAGGCAGAGAGGGAGGACGAAGCAGGCTCTCTGCAGGGCTTGATCCCAAGACCCTGTGATCATAACCTGAGCTGAAGGCAGAGGCTTTAACTCACTGAGCCACCCAGGTGCCCTGTATTTTGTGTATTTAAATAATTTATTCTTAAAATATGTTAAAACTCAATTTCTTATTTTCTTAAGGAAATTTACATGAGTAATGCCAAAGTCATAATATTTTTTAGGCATCATAATCTATTTTGAATTTTTGATATTACTGACTTTTAGCAAAGACAAATGAGGACTTAGTCTATAGATAAACATTCCTGAGAAGGCCAGTGGATAGGAAAAATGCCTTATGGTGTGATGGTTCATTTTTGTATAAAAAGTGGCTGTTTTTCTCTTCTTGATAGTCTCTCAAGTTAGGCCTGCAGAACTGAACATTTTTCTCCGTACTTCCCTTTTCTCCTTCTAGTTCATTTCCTAGGAAAAGGTCAGTACCACCCACACACAGCTTTTGTGACTTGGAGGGTAGTGTTGGATAATGAAGTGAGACCCATGAAATTATCAACTGTTTTTAGCTTGTAGAGTGAAGAATTAAATATTACTTAGAGATAAAGTGGAAGGTACAGTTGAAATAATTCTTTCAGAGGAGTTGTTCCTGTCCGCTAGTTTAGCTGTTCTCACGTGTTAGGAGTGAGTATGTCAGTGTGGCCCCACTCTTCTTAGATGGTGATTTCTAAGTCAAGAAAAGGTACACATTCTTGATTTGGTGCTTCTGAAGGCCACACCTTTTTTCTCCTTTTGTTTAAAGTAAAGGCCATGGTTGCTTAGTTGCTATCTATAAGCATTATAATAAACTATAATGGGGTATTGGACTTACTCCCCGCTGTTTGTTTGGAGTAAGCCACGAATAATAAATATATGTGGTGAGACCAAATGTCCTTTTCACATGTAAATGTGAGGCTTAAAATTTCATTTAATCCTTTAAGAAACAAGACGGGGGATGAAATCCTTAGCCCCAAGTTTAATGGACAGAATGCTGTTAGATATTTCTCCTGGCAGTTATGGGGTAATCATGTTGAAAGTTACTTTGAATCACCATCGCCTTTTTGCAGGATATGAATGTCAACTTATGAATGGAGGGGATAGTATTCACATAAGTGAAAATCACAGTGAGGCTTTGGGAATAAATAATCTCATAGCATTTTATTGGCCCCATTTTCTCAGCTTCTCGGCAGGCTGTTTTCACTCATGACCGACGGTCATTATAGGCTACATGGGATTTAAAGTTTTAATGGTTCACGATTATTGTAAAGTTGGGTAATTCATTTTCTCCTGGTTTATTTGGATTTTAGAACTAAGAAAAGAGTTTTAATTTTACTATTCTATAAAATATGTATCTAAAAATGTTTAATGTTCTATGTGAAATGTTTTCAATGTGGAAAACTTTAGGCATTCTCATCTTTTCTTAAAAAGGAGCCTAAGAAAGTTCAAGATAATTTGATATTGCAGAGAGCTGCTGTGCAAGAATATTGGTCAGTCTTACTATTCAAACGTGATTCCTTAGAACTGGACAAGTAAAACCCCTTAGAAGAATGGAAGAAAATCAGGGAAACAGATACTGTCTATGTTTTCTGATTCATAAATAAGAACAGTGATATGCTTTAAAATGTTTTTTTAATATTTAAAATGTTTTAATAATTATTTGAACTTTCGCTTATTTAAAATAATGCCAAGGTGCTTTGAAATGCCGTACTAGGTGTCGACTTGGTTTAAAACTCTGAATTTGAATGAATAAGGATTTGCATGATCTGATTGATTAATGAATTCTAGTGCAAACAGTTAACGAGCAATTCATTTTTATTGGATGATTATGGTACAAAGTATTGAGTATATTGTACATTCTGGTACACAGCTGAACTTTTGATTTGTCTGCAGAGCCGGTATGGGGAGGAGGGGGGGTGCGGTAGGGAAGGTCATGTCGCCAACGATGTTGGCGTCATCCCGTGAGGCCGCCAGAGCCGGAGACTGGCGCGCGGGAGCGTCCTGTGCGGTGCCCGGCGTACTCTGGAGCGCGAGCTGTGCCAAAAGGAAAGAAAACCATCAGGATGAACACGTTCCCAGTATTGGCTTATTTTCTTGGGATTCATGTTCTTGTTTGTTTTCAAGGAGACATAGAAAAACAGGTCATTAATGGAGGATATGAAAATCTTGGATCACAGGAGGTTGTTAGTGATTCTAAAGAATTGAATGTAATAAGGCTCCCTAAAAATGGTTTAATATCAAAAAGTTTGTCATTTTTAAACACCTTTAAGAGCAGAGATTCTTATATAAGTATCTGATTTTATGGAGTTTTTAGTTCATTTAAAACCACACAAAATTGGATTGGTTAGTTTTGGGGAAGTGTTATGTACTCTCTAGAATATTTGAAAGGGAACACGCTCCAACTGTTACTTGAGGTGTCTTTTTTTGATGCTCACAAGGACGGTGCTGACTTTCAGGAGTTGCTCTATAATTGGCCGCTGCTTTTAAATGTCTTCAAAGTTTTAAAGAAAAATAAAATAGACGTGTGATACATACCAGACTGGTTTTGCCCCTAAAAGAAATAATGCCTGTCTTGAGCTTTACGTTTGTTCAGGTGGGCGTTTGTGAGAAAATTAAAGCTCATTTGAATCGTGTCTTTTTTCCTTCTAGTATTAAGCCTTTGTCTTTTACTTTTAGCTTTATAAAATTAAACCAGGACTTTGAGAATCATAAGGTCTTTCTTTGACCCGCTGATGTCTTGAATATTTCCTTATTAAGTATCTGTCTTATGCCCCTAGAATCTCACATTGGAAACTCTTCTGAAAGCTCAGTTTGTCCACTTGTGGTTCATTTTATAGTTGTGTTTATCTGACACCGTTGCTTTTTTGTTTTTAATCTAAGCAAAGCATGCCATTGTCACTGTGCTTTGGCACTGTGTCGCATCTTAACTTGGTTATTTTGGGGGCACACACCATACTGCTTTTCATCAGGACCCAGATTCCATTGTGGAGCCAGAAGGGTCATAGGTTTGTTCTTACTGAAACAAGGAAACAGCTCTGATTGACGCACAAAGGCTAACTTCAGCAGTAGAATAAATTCTCTGAGAGGCCATCTGCTAAAGGGTGGTGCAGATTCCTGCTTGTGTGCTGAGTGCCCCTAGTAACCAGGGCCGGAGGGGACGTTGGGCATGCTAACTGAAAGCTCTTTTCTTTTTTAGGTCCACAACTCCCAGGCCTGCTGCAGATCTCCAACTCCTGCTTTGTGTGACCCCCCAGCATGCTCTCTGCCGGTGGCATCACAGCCACCACAACATCTATCTGAAGCCGGGAGAGGGCCTGTAGGGGTAAGGAGAATCCCGTTTTTAAAAGCTATCAATATTTTATATCCCATAGGGTATAAAATAGGAATATTACCTCCCTCCCCAGAGCCCCTTTAAAAATGTGCTGTATTGTATGTGTTTTTAAAGGAGTAACAAGTACATGCACAGAGGAAGCAAAATACGGGACTTGCCTTACCCCTCTAGGACAGTTTCAGAAGTCAGCGGGGTTTGTTGGTGTGGGGTATTTGGGTGCCAGCAGAGAGCATGCTGGGCCGCTGCAAGGAGCAGGAGCTGGCAATCAGCAGCGAGTATGGATGTTGGCAACTGAAAGGGGAAAAAAGGGGGTAAGTTTGAGTCCAAATGTGGAACGCGCACTTCCCCAGCATCTTTGGGACTCAGGGCCCACGAATCTAAACTATTTCGGATGCTGTCCTCTCAGGTGATATTTTATAGAATATTGCTGAGGAGTAGTGAGGCTTTTCTGCAATGCCAGATACAGAATTAAACACTTCCAGAGTCTTGAGTTAGGGCATAGATCTGGTGCTCGCAGCTGCGCCCTGGTAACGTCTCTGGTACCTGGTGGTAATGACACGTGTGAGACGCTGCAGGAGAAAGTGTCTGTGGTGCTCTGTCCCCAGAGCACAGGGCCTGGCGTTAGGGATCGGTGGGTTATTTGTGTGGGTTGTATCTCACCTTTTATGAAAGTTGTATATACACCTGTCTTACTTTTTTTCCCTCTTTGTAAGGGTTTAATGATAACATTTCCTGAAAGACAGGTGTTTATTATTCTGATTGACTGCTGTTAATCGTGAAAGAAGGGTGAGGACCTGTCTTTCTCTTTTGTATGTAACCTGACTATGGGTTCAAATCCAACTCAGTTACAAAATAACACCAGGGAGTAGCCCTCACGTATGCATGTGCATAATACAGAATACAGGTAATATTTAATAGTTGTTCAATTGCTGTGTAGAAAAATAATATCTTAAAAGTAGGAGAAGGAAAAAAAAAAGTAGGAGAAGGGAGTGCTGCAGATGGGCTCTTGCACTTGGGAAAGTTTTGGGAAGGTAGGCAGGTTTTGAGGAGCTGGGTTTGTAACATGTGGACAGGCAGACTGGAGGAGCCTTCCAGGTGTACGAGTCAGCTTGTCGCCGTAAGCCACGTAGGCAGTGGGCCCGGTGAAGCTGGGAATTGAGAGAAGATGACCGCAGGACGTCTGTGAAGAGCACAGGTTAGTGAGTTGTGGGAACAGAGGTGGGATGTCATGTGGGGCCAGATCATAGAGCATTGTAAAGGTGAGAACAGGGAAGATTTTATGTGATAGGCAGAAGAGAAACCTTTGTAGGCTTTTTTATTCCAGGCAAGCTGATTTGCAAATACCTGCTTACGAAAATGGATTGGGTAGCACAGTGGAGCCGGGGCAGACTGCGGGAGCTCCAGTTAGGTGGTGAGGGCTGTCACCCATGTGTAAATGAAGAGGACCAGGGCAATGGAGATGTTGGATATTAGTAATCGTGAACAAAGCTAGGATAATCATCACAACAATAATTTCATGTTCAAATAGTTTCTGGTGTCATTTATCAAGAATTAGACCAGAAAAAATGTTCACACTGTGGAGTCCTTGGAATTCTCGATATAATAACCATTCACAATGGAAGATAAGACCGAATGTAGTGGATAAAAGTCTATTTTTAGTCTCCGGAGAGATGCACTGGCATCATAAAGGACAGATTAGCAGAGTCCCAGCTTGACCACCCACTTAAAAAACTTTAGCCTTTACCAGTTGTCTTCCGTGTGTATCTAAGAAATGATTTTATCTTTCAGGCTGGTACTTTCTCACTTTATTCTCCATTTAGTATGGGTGTCATTGTTAGACTGTCATTTACCACAGTATTCACTAATCAGGATTTGTTGAATGGACTTAAAATTCTGCTCACAATAACAATGATTTTTAGTAAACTTTTTGTATTAGCGTTAGTGATGACCAGTATTTGTTTGTTTATGTATTTATTTATAGCGGTAAAAAGTATTGTGTTCAGTGAGGTAAGTAAATTCATGATTGGTGGCATATTTAGGTACCATCATATGTAGGTTTAAGAAGATTCTATAATAAGATAATAAATCTTTGAGTCAAGATGATGCTGCATAAACCAAACTGTATTGATTGTTCTTTAACAACGCTTCTTGCTGCCAAAGTCATTTGAGCTGGATCTGAATCAGATCCAGTTGGCAAAGCTACCCCCCATGTGTGGAGCTCTCATAAATTCTGCAGGCACACAGATCTAACACAGTGCAATGAGAGAGCTGCTGGCAGAAAAAAATTGATTACAGGGTTGCAGACAATATCATTAACAGTTCTTGCCATGATACACCAGATGTCTTCCCTAATAGACTATTTTTGTTAATTTAGTTTTTATAGGGTAGTGCTAACTGCATCATAATTTAACTTTCTATGTATATTCAGGTATATGTGATGTGTGTTTCTACATTGAAGATGATCTCAACTCAGATTTAATCTTATAAATTTTAACTTACCTGTTCATATTTTAAAAAAGGCAACCTTTTTACTTACGGAGAATCTGTTAGCTTGTTTGTTTGTTTGTTTGTTTTTTAAAGCAAAAAGTGCTGTGTTTGCTGGCAATTCAGGGGTAGTGAGGGAGGTGGAAAGGCAGAGAAAACATTTCCCAGAGCCTCCCTAGACTGGGCAAAGATGATCCCCTCCAGGCACCCCCCCACCCCAGTATTGGATGGTTTCAGTGGCAAGGACAGATTCTATCCAAAGTAGAAAAGTACAGCTATTTAAAGGAGACTTAAAGATGCTTACTTATTTTCTTTGTCATGGTTGCAGCTCTGCAGGCTGGAATTCTTGTTGGCAGCACCTGACTCCTTTCCTCACTAGGAGATGAAGGATTTGACTAATTTGTTTAGTATTTTTTAAAAAGATTTTTATTTATTTATTTGACAGACAGAGATCACAAGTAGGTAGAGAGGCAGGCAGAGAGAGAGGAGGAAGCAGGCTCCCCGTTGAGCAGAGAGCTGTGGGTCTCCATCCCAGGACCCCAAGATCATGACCTGAGCCAAAGGCAGAGGCTTAACTCACTGAGCCACCCAGGCACCCCAATTTGTTTAGTATTTTTATTGTATAGTTGTATGTTTTTTGCATGTTTAAGATTGCTGTTAAGTGACTAATACAAATAAATAAAACAGGACTGTAATAGTGGAACAAACTTTTATTTCTGTCTTTTTTTTTTTGAACTACTGGTTTTGTTTTTGGTGCATTCTTTAGAGTGCATGTTTCACTTATGATGTGTTCCTTTATAACAGGGGACATATTAATTACGTTTTTAACACTTAGTTTTCTCACTTACAAAATGGGCACAGCACTACTGTCTACCCCAAGGGTTGTTGCAAAGTGTAATGAAATAATTCATTGAATTGCTTAGCATGGTATTAAGCATATAATAAGCATTCATTAAGTGTAATCTGTTGTCTTATAGTTTTTCATTGTACCAGCTCATGTTTTAAATAATTTATTAGTATTCTAGACATTCTTGTTCTAAGGTCTATAGGGCCGGAGGACTCTGAGTTTATCAGGGTCTGTGAACTTCTTAAAATTCTTGCAGGGTCTTATATGTATGTGAATTTTTCTGGAGAAAGTATTTGTTTCAACCACGGGTGCTAATCAGTAGATTCCTAGAAATGTTGAAAAAAAAATTCTAAATTAAGATTAGAAACTGTGACTCTATAAAGTCTCTGCAGTATGTCATTTAAAACCTCAAATCAGGGGGCGCCTGGGTGGCTCAGCGGGTTAAGCCACTGCCTTCGGCTCAGGTCATGATCCCAGCGTCCTGGGATCGAGTCCCACATCGGGCTCCTTGCTCGGCAGGGAGCCTGCTTCTCCCTCTGCCTCTGCCTGCCATTCTGTCCGCCTGTGCTCGATCTCTCTCCCTCTCTCTCTGACAAATAAATAAATAAAATCTTTAAAAAAAAACAACAACAAAAACCTCAAATCAGCTAGCTGTTTGTTAAGGAAGTAAACTAACATTGAGCATTTACTTTATGTCTAGGCACTGTGCTACTCTTTTCACATAGTTTAATTTGTGACATTTATTTCATTTTGCAGAGGAGAAAATTTGAGGTTTATAATTATATAAGTAAGATCTTGCTTGAGTGACTGTCAGGACTGAGGTTTAACTCGGGACCTCACCTTCACCCTTGTGTGGTCTCTGCTGCTCTCACAGCTGACTTCTGTGATGGTCCCTGCAGCGAGGCCACCTTTGCCTTAACTTTTCTTGAAGACCTCCTGAGCCGGCCTGCTGCGCACTTGCTTGGTAGAGCAGACGGCTTCTGCCACTGACAGTGTCCCAGGCAGGCCCTCGCCCTGACTGGACAGTGGTGGGAACGGCACGGTGTGAGAACCCTTAGTATCAGTTCATTTTGTTTTTGCGTTAGCTTTTGTGGTTATCATCTTTTTAGTGTCCTTTTGTTTAAAAATGCATGGTTAACCAACAGCTGCTCTTTGGGTTTCCTTTTTATTTATCTTAATGACATCTACATACATTTGAAAAATAATTCCTGTAGTCTGTTGTGTTTGTTCATCTGTGTGTGTGTGTTTCAGGTAAAACTTCATACACGTAAGAAATTGGGCTTTGCATTTCCCTTGGAGTAAATCCGCTCCACGGAAGTGCCCAAGCCTGCTTCACTAACACAGAGCAGGGAGCGAGGGCCCTGTGGCTTTCCCCAGATCCCTGCTGAGGCCAGAATCTGGGTCTCCTGTGTCTCTGATCAGTGAGTGCTCTTTCCACTGCTCCTTGCTACCTACCTCACCTCTTCAAGGATGTCTTGTAGCCGGCCTATGCCATACATCATTTACTTCTTTAAAAGCTAACGATGCTTTGCTTAATATCTACTTTAAACTTTTGTGACTGTAACTCATACCAGTGTTAAGATAGTATTTCTTACTGTGGAAGGCACTTACCATTTTCAAGAATCATTTCTAACACTGGTATTTTTCATACTTGGGGCTTCAGTACCATCTAATAATTAAAAGGAAACATTTATTATAAAATGCCATTGTAGGGGCACCTGGGTGGCTCAGTGGGTTGGGGCCTCTGCCTTCGGCTCAGGTCATGGTCCCAAGATCCTGGGATCGAGCCCCACGTCAGCCTCTCTGCTCTGCAGGGAGCCGGCTTCCTCCTCTCTCTGCCTGCCTCTCTGCCTACTTGTGATCTCTGTCTGTCAAATAAATAAATAAAATCTATAAAAAAAAAATAAAGTTAAAATGCCATTTTAAATGCTGATTATGTTTCTTTTGTAGTTCTGTGTAGAGAACTCTAATCTGGTTGCTTGTGTCGATACGCAGGGGTTTCTGAGGATATCCTGCTTTTTCAGTATTTCCTTGGCTCCCCCAGTTGACATTAAGAATGCCAAAAAAGGGGGACGCCTGGGTGGCTCAGCTGGTTAAGCAGCTGCCTTCGGCTCAGGTCATGATCCCAGCGTCCTGGGATCGAGTCCCACATCGGGCTCCTTGCTTGGCAGGGAGCCTGCTTCTCCCTCTCCCTTTGCCTGCCATTCTGTCTGCCTGTGCTTGCTCTCTTCTCCTCCCCCCCCCCCCCAATAAATAAATAAAATCTTAAAAAAAAAAAAAAAAAAAGAATGCCAAAAAAGGGCACCTGCATGGCTCAGTCCATTGATCGTCTGCATTTGGCTCAGGTCGTGATCCCAGGGTCCTGGAATTGAGTCCCACCTTGGGTTCCTTGCTCAGCGGGGAGCCTGTTTCTCCCTCTCTTTCTGTCCCCCAGCTTGTGCTCTCTCTCTCAAATAAATAAATAAAATCTTTTAAAAAAAGAATACCAAAAATAACCACTGTCTTTTATATTTGATTGTAATGAAAGGTGTTAAAACAACGGAGTTTTTAGAAAAATGGCTAATACAAATGCTGGGATTAATCCAACTACCCTAAATGAAAGGTGATTAATAGCTGTTGAATTTTAATGTAACAGGTTTAAAAAAAAAATCCTAAAATACCCAACCAGCCAGTATTAGTAATAGAGAGCATTATGACCTGCTTCCAGAGAAATTCCTTCACTTGGATTGGTTGTTTTCATATCCTGTTCTCCCATAAAGGCTAACTTCAGCTAATTTGTTCTTAAGGGCTCTCATGTTCATCTGCTCTTTTTTATTATTATTTTTTTTTTTTAAAAGATTTTATTTATTTATTTGAGAGAGAGAGACAGTGAGAGAGAGCATGAGAGGGGAGAAGGTCAGAGACCGAAGCAGACTCCCCATGGAGCTGGGAGCCTGATGTGGGACTCGATCCCGGGACTCCAGGATCACGCCCTGAGCCGAAGGCAGTCGTCCAACCAACTGCGCCACCCAGGCGTCCCTTATTATTATTTTTTAAACAAAAGGGGCATCAAGCCACATTTAGAGAACATAGATTTGAATAACCTTATTGTTTTATAAAACTGCGTACTATTTAAGCAGTCTTTTTGTAATCATAGGTCTATATGAGGGGTAGGGATTCCTTGTAGGTCTCACTGAGCTACTTCTTTTTCAGCGATGCTACTACATCACCCTTTATTACTTACAGATACTGTTGATCTTTTAGCCTTGCCTTCCCGGAGCTGTTTTATATTGTTAGAAAAATATCTAAGCAAATACGTGGAGTTCTCAGGTTTTATAAGTTTTCCAGAATTAATTTGACTAATATAAACTGCCAAAGAAATATCAGCACGTGGAAGTAGAACTTGCAGTTTTGTTTAGCTTAACTTTTTTTTAAGCGTTAGCATTATCCCTCATTTTAGGGTATCAGATAGTACTTTGGTGACAGCGGCTCTGGTAAATATCAAGGCCTTCAGTAGAGTACCGGATTTTTCTTAGGGACCGGAGTGAAGTTTTAGTAGTAAACTAAGGTTAATCAATCTCTTTCAGGGTTTGTAGAAATTACTACATTAAGTTATTTTGACTCCTGCCTAGAAGTGAGCATTTTCTGGTTTTGTCTTTGATTTCATGTTATGTCATTAGACTGAATATCAGGTACTTGTTCGTTCGTTTTTTTGTTTGTTTTTTTTTTTTTTTTAAATGGGCTTTAGTCTTTTTTTTTCTTTTCTTCTTATTTTAAGGTTTTATGTATTTGAGTGGGAGAGAGAGCAAGAGAGTACAAGCGGTGGAGAGGGAGAAGCAGGGAACCCGAAGTGGGGCTCGATTCCAGGACCCTGGGGTCATGACCTGAGCCGAAGGCAGACGCATAACCCACTGAGCCACCCAGGTGCGCAGTAGGCTTTAGTCTTCAGTTTTAGGTTCCCCACAAAATTGAGCAGAAAGTGGAGTGATTTCCCATATCTCCTACATCTCCATGTGTTTTCATGGCTCAAAATTTATTTCTTTTTCATGCTGAATAGTATTTCATTGTTTGAATATACAACAGTTTATCCATTAGCCTACTGAAAGAGACCTTCATTCTTCTGAGTTTTAGCAATTATGAATAAAGCTGCTCTAACATCCATGTGCAGGTTTTTGTGTGGATATAAGTTTTTAATTCTTTTGGCTATGTATCAAGGAGTGTGAGTACTGGATTGTATGGTAAGAGTATGTTTAGTTTTTGAAGGAGCAATTAGACTGTTTGCCAGAGTAGCAGTATCATGTTGCGTTCCCAACAGTGGTCGAGAGTTCCTTTTGCTCCACATCCTTGCCAACATTTGGTGGTGGTAGTGTTCTGGATTGTGGCCTTTCTGATAGGTCTGTAGTGGTATCTAATTGCTGTTTTGACTTGCATTTCTCTATAGCACTGATGTGAAGCTTTCCTCCCCACACCCCAATTCTATCTGTGTATCTTCTTCGGTGAGGTGTCTTTTAAGGTTTCTGGTTCCGTCATTAATCAGGTTATTTTCTTATTGTTGAGTGTTAAAGGTTCTTTGCATATTTTGGGCAGCAGTCCTTTGTCAGATTTGTCTTTTGTAGGTCTTTTCTTGGCAGTGTCATTTGCAGAACAGTTTTCAGTTTTAATGAAATCTAGTTTATCAATTCTTTCTGTCGTGGATTATGTGATTTGTGTTGAATTTAGAAAGTCTTGCCAAACTCAGGGTCATCTAGTTTTTTTCTTACATTTATCTTCTAGAGGTTTTATAGTATTGCATTTCTACATTTCAGGTCTGTGATCCATTTCAGGTCAATTTTTGTGAAGGATGTAAAGACTGTGTCTGGATTTCTTTCTTGTTTTTGCATGTAGGTGTCCAGACACCAGTCATTGAAAAACTATCTTTACTCCATAGTATCGCCTTTGCTCCTCTGTCAGAGGTCAGTTGACTGTATTTATCTGGGTCTAATTTTGGGCTCTCTGTTTTTGTTCTGAATCTGAGAGTAAAGTGTAGACGTCTTGACTCGTTACTTCTAAATAGTTAAGTGTGGGGGCGCCTGGGTGGCTCAGTGGGTTAAGCCGCTGCCTTCGGCTCAGGTCATGATCTCAGGGTCCTGCATTGGGCTCTCTGCTCAGCAGGGAGCCTGCTTCCCTCTCTCTCTCTCTGCCTGCCTCTCCATCTACTTGTGATTTCTCTGTCAAATAAATAAATAAAATCTTAAAAAAAAAAAATAGTTAAGTGTGTGTTTTGTAAGAAGAAGATGTTTGTTTATATAGCCACCACAGAGTTACCTAAAGTAGGAAATGTCACAGTGTAACAATACGAATCTAATCTGTAGACATCCACTGTTAGCCATGTGCCCCAGTAGTGCCTTCCATGATGGCACTTTGTTTTTGGGCCAAGTAACCAGACCAGCATCATGCTGATACCTAGTTACCGTGCCTCTTAACTCTCCTTTAATCTGGAACAGTGTCTTAAGCCTTTTCGTCTTTTCATGGGATTGACATGTTTGTAAAGAGTACAGTCCAGGTTTTTTTGTTGTTTGCTGTTTCTTGCATATTAGATTTAGGTTATGCATCGTAGGCCAGACTACATCAGTCACTGGTTTTGTGTCCTGAGGTCTCCATGTTAGAGAGAATATGATATCATTTTGTCACATTATTAGTGATGTTAACTTTGATTATTTGGATAAGTAACTAACTTTTCCTTCGTAATTAGTAAGTAATTTGTAGAGAGAAACTTTGAGGCCATATAAGTATCCTATGCTTCATCAAAATTTGACCCCACTAATATTAGCCCTATGTGATCATTTTTGCTGAGTCACTGTGGTGATTGTGGAATGGCACTGATTTTTTGTTTGTTTTGTTTTGTTTTGAACTCAGGCTAAATTGCTCTGCCTTTGAAAAATAGATCAGAATTCAGCTACCATTAATTCAAGTGTGGTATTTTTGTGTACAGTGAAAGGAAGAAATGGAGAGAGAGGGGTGAGGGTATGGAAAAGCCTGTTTGAGGCTTTAGGGTATTTTTCATTTTTAGCAACAGAGGCTATATACATTTTCAGTGGTTTTTTTTTTTTTTTTTTTTTAAGTAGAAAGAGGGAAAAACCTGTGGTGGTGTTTTTTTTTGTTTTTTGTTTTTTTTCCCCTCTTTACACTCTAGTGGCGAGAAAAGCTGCCTGGAAATAGTAGATCATGGACGTGATTAAAAAAATACACATTTTTACTGTTGAAACTGTGGTCTTGATTTGGTTCGTGTTGGCAGCATTTACTAGTGATCAAGTTACTTAATCTCTCTGCCCTTCAGTTTCCTCACTATAAAACCAGAATATTATATCAGTAGCTCTGGAGCAAGGCCCAGGAATCCATAGTTTTTCCAAGCACTCCCCAGGAGATGCTGATGGGCAGCCAGCTTTAGGAAATGCAAGTCTACCTTCTGCCTCAGTGACTGTTGTAAATGCACATTTGATCATGTCCTTTGCAGGAGATAGATCAGTCCCAGAACTTCTTATGTTTCTTAAACCTGAGCATCTTACGCATTTGAAAAATTGTTTTTGTGGTTCTCCCTTATCACTTAATGTCTTGCCTTCTCCAGCATACAAATTATGTATAATCTGCATATTTATATCCCTACTACAGCTTTAAGAGACAGCTTATAAATTAATTCAAACAAAACTAAAGAAAAAAAATGAAATTCTAACTACCAACATTAGTTTAATAGAATGGGTGATTTGTGTTTTGCTGAAATAGAGGAGCCACTTGCTACTGATTGCCTATGGGCCCAGATTAGTAGGGGTTGGGGTGTGGTGTCTAGCATGTTTAGATACAGTAGCAGGTTCCTCAGGATGACTCAGCTCTTCCTTTGCTTTCATTTTTGTTGTAATAATTGAGAAGCCTCCTTAAGTGTTAAGTGTAGCTGGCCATGATGTGACTTTGCCCTTATGTGGCATTAATGTGTGGCACGTTCAGTTTATCTGATTTACTTACTTTGTGATACCCATGGTAATACTACTTAGTTATTTGATTGTATATAAACTTATTCAGAACTAAACCATGTATCTCTAAACTCTGTTAATTGAAATTATAAAATAGACAGCCAAGAAAATGAATACCTTAAAAAAAAAGTTAGGATATACATTGAAATGAAAAGAAAAATGAGTCCTCTCCTTCTCCCGCTTCGCCATCTCTTGCTGCTCTCCAGGAGAGACAGCCAGCCAGTGCCCCTGACGTTGTGTCCTGGCTACTTCATGTATATATACAGTTAATTCTTTTTTTTTTTTTTTAAAGATTTTATTTATTCATTTTACAGACAGAGATCACAGTGTGTGTGTGTGGGGGGGGAAGCAGGCCCCCTGCTGAGCAGAGAACCCAATGTGGGGCTCGATCCTAGGACCCTGGGATTATGACCTGAGTCGAAGGCCGAGGATTTAACCCACTGAGTCACGCAGGCGCCCCTATATACAGTTAATTCTTAAGGAGTGTGGGGTTTAGGGGCACTAACCTCCTCCTCCCGCCTCTCCGCCCCCCACAGTAGAAAATCCCTGTATAACTTTTGGCTCCCCCAAAACTTTTAACAGCCTAACTGATGACATGAATAGTTGCTTATTATATCTTTTGTATGTTAAACGAATTATGAACTGTATTTTTTTTTTAAGATTTTATTTATTTATTTGACAGAGATTCCAAGTAGTCAGAGAGGCAGGCAGGGAGAGAGGAGGAAGCAGGCTCCCTGCCGAGCAGAGAGCCTGACTAGGACCCTGGGATCATGACCTGAGCTGAAGGCAGAGGCCTTAACCCCCTGAGCCACTCAGGTGGCCCTAAGAACTGTATTCTTATAGTAAAGTAAGCTAGAAACAAAGAAGATATTACTAAGAAAGAACGAGGAAGAAAGAATACCTTTGTATTACTCTAATGTGACAGATCTACATATAAGAGGGCCTACCACTGTAAACCTGTGTCGTTCAAGGGTCCACTGCAGTCTGTTCTTCTGGCCAGAGGAAATGAACTGACTGTGCTTCTTTAGCTGCTTGTCCGCAGTGCGTAGAACAGTTCCTGACTCTGAGAAGTTGCTCCTTATTGAATTGGTGGTTTTCTTCATTTAGAAGACAGGAAAAATATATATATTATGAAAGAATAAGGTGAAAAAGGATTGTTTTTTAAAGGAATACGTTAAATGTGACAAATGAGACCATCAGTGCAGAGTATACCATATAATATAATCAAGAGGGGAGATCAGCCAGTACCAGCCAGGAAACCTAGCGTACGTGTGTATTGGGTTTTTCAGAGGGAAGTGACAGGTGTTTTTCCACCCTGTTTTCTACCTTGCACTGACAAGGGAGAGGTGTGGGACCCAGAGGAGATTTCTGATGACGGTTTCAGTGATTAGATATAAGTATATGGCTCAGGAAAAAAATTTTTTATTTTAAATATTTGTTTCCATGCCTGTTGGAATTCTCAGGGGCTTGTGGAACTCATACAGCATATTCCTTGTACACATGCACATATATATCCCTTTTTCAGCTAATGTAATATGAAGCCGGTTTATTATGTTTTTTATTTCATTTATTTGCTGTTTTGGTCTCTAGTGCTGGTTTTCTTTGCCCTTTGAATCTCTCTTAGAGGGGAGCTCACTGTACTCTTAAAACAGAAAAGTGGGGGATATATTGTTGGTTATGAGGCGGCTGCCCTTGGTTGCAGCCTCTTGACAAGTGCCGGTTCTGTGATGCTGAAATCAAATGGAGAACGCTGCTGCACTGCCCCAGGGCCTTGTAACAATTTATAGTTTGGATGGAAAAGCAGAAGGAACTAAAAGGCAGTTATACAATGCCGTTGGTGTCCTGCAGTAGGTGTGTGTGGTGACCTTGAACCAGAGACCCTTGGGATTAATTAGTAAGGTGCCTTGAACCAAAGGATTGCGGAGGGATGTTTAGGAATTGCATCCAAAGGCAAATTAGCAGCAGAAGTGGCTGACCCCAGCTTCTTATTCCCACACATTTGGTGGGAGGGTGGAGCTAATTGTCTACAACAACAGAAAGGAAATTGAATGACATTAGTGGAGTTTTAGGGTGGTGTAACTGGCGTGCAGAACATTCTGTCAGGGATGAAGGTGGTTTGATTTGTACTTGAATCAGAGACCATTGGCTTGATTTCAGTCTAAACATTTTTTTTTAAATGTATTTCTAGTGTATAAAGATTCAGAAATACTCTTAATATTACTACTAAATTTACTGTTTGGTTAAAAAACTTCTTTTGGAAGTTCGGGGACTTTCTAACCTTCCTTGTTAGAATGGGGAATTGGTGGTCCATACCTATACAGCTTTGCTTTGTTAGTACTGCCTGCTTGGATATATTAAAAATGTCCACAGATGTCCAGAGATTGGCACACTCCCCACAGTGATTGAATGTCAATCTGCTCCTAAGAAATTGAGCAGATTTGTTAACAAACAAGATGGGAATGCACAAAGATATCTTGATGCATTGTTACACTTATTTAAAAGAAAGGCAGCTGGCAAATGATAATTGACAGATATGTTTAATCTGTAGAACTTGAAATGCTGCTATGGTTACTGTTGGTTAAGTAGGGAAGACACGTCCATGAGACCAGGGCTTCTCTAGAAACGGATGAAGAACGACAAAGAATCCAAGGTGACAGTTAAAGGATTGCATGGCAGGAAAGGCACTGTGATTAAATCCCCTGATGTTGTCACTGAGCTGTAAGGCTGAAGATAATGCGCTCTCCTCAGCTGAAAACAAGAATCGATACTCACTCCTTGATGGGCTAAATTATTAAAAAGAGCCCTTCTTACAGTGTTTCATTATCTTGGATTTGCCTCAGCTGGTGATTTGTCGGCAACATAGGGAGATTTGCTAGCTATTTTGTATTAAAATTATTCAGTCGGCCGGTGGAGCCTTTGGATAATTCCTTCCATTTAGCAGTGCTCTTGAATAGATGTGTGATTTACTTTTGCCTAAGTGACTTTGTATCTTTTGGAGTTACTAAACAGAGTGTTAGGCTTTCTTTCTTTCTTTCTTTCTTTCTTTCTTTTTTTTTTTTTTTAAGATTTAATTTATTTATCAGAGAGAGAGAGCACAGGCAGACAGAATGGCAGGCAGAGGCAGAGGGAGAAGCAGGCTCCCTGCTGAGCAAGGAGCCCGATGTGGGACTCGATCCCAGGATGCTGGGATCATGACCTGAGCTGAAGGCAGCTGCTTAACCAACTGAGCCACCCAGGCATCCCTCTTTCTTTCTTTTTAAACCTTGTTTTCTTGTTTGTTTGCTTTCTTTTTTGTAGCTGGGGGTGGGAGGTTAACAGATTATTTTAGTGATGCCCTTAGCAAACATCAGCTGCATTTGGCACTTTACGTCAGCCTGACATATTGGTTAATGCATGCTGAGTTTTACACTCTTCCCTTAGGAGGAAAATTTTGTAAGAAGTTGACTTCATTTTTATTAATAGTGTGTGTGTGTGTCCCTTAGTAGTTTTAATTTAATTTGTTGGCTGATGTGATTTCAGCCGAGTTGAAAAGCAAAGTAACCTCATTTCATGAGCTTTAGGGAGAGAGGAAAAAAAACTAGCACTGTGATCCCAGTATAATAAAAAGGCTAAGGAATGTTAGAATGGGAAATTGGTCGGTCAGTGCTTTGCCATTCTCCATTGGCCTGGGAAGAGTTATACAGGAGGCATTGCCATGTGGAAGCATAATTTGACTTGTCCATTGGACCGGCACAGTTGGAATCTTCTGGATGAAGTTTGAAGCCTTCTGCTCTTCTGCAGTCTGTCTGAGGAGAGATAAGACTCTGCTTCTCAGTGTTTCAAGATTGGTGGTATTTTTATATAATCTGTGGTAGAGACAGTACTGATTCAAAAAGATTTTATTTTTTATTTCATTATTTTTTTTAGAGGGGGGAGAGGCAGAGGGAGAAGGAAAGAGAGAATCTTAAGCAGACTTCATGTCCAGTGCAGAGCCCGACATGGGGCTCGATCTTATGACCCGGAGATCATGACCTGAGCCAAAATCAAGAGTCAGACGTTTAGCCAACTGAGTCATGCAGGCACCCCTCTAAAAGATCTTTTTGGTTCAGCCTTAGCCTCAGGAGGAGCGTGCTTAGCTAGACAAAGCCGTGTTAAGAGACATTGGTCCCTGTAGTGGAACCATGAGGTGAGGCTAAAGAATAGTGTAAAATCACATTTCTGCTTCCCTGGAAAGCTGATCAGATTGAAAAATCCTTTTTATCTAGTGTGGAGGGGAGAGAGAGTGGGAAGGGAGAGTAAATGGAGTAAGGATGGAAAGAGAGGGAGATCTTTGTGAACTACTGCGACTAGCTTCAGTAACAGTATTAGACTTGGCTTATGTCATGGAATCCAGCCATGGTTGGTGCACAGCTACCATGGAGAGACTCTGGTATGGGAGAGCTCATTTGGGAGAAGTGAACCCCAGGTTGGGTTCCAGTGTCAGAGAGTCTCTGGGGAGAGAGATCCTGTTCCTAAACATTGCAGCCAGCTCCCTTGGCCAGCTCCATTGCTTCTGTATGTGCTGGGGAGCCAGGAATACCCTGTGAGCCCCACCTGTGTTCCTGTAGATGGTTAATGATGATGTCTTGTGTGCTCTTTGTTTCCTGTTCCCCCGGCCTGATTTGTAGCTTGCCCTTCCTTTCCAAGTCTTTTTGGTTGAAAGGGTAAGTAAAGGACGTGGGTGGTGGTCTGTCCAGGAGCGAGAGAGAGCTGGCACTCCAGCAGGCGGATGGGTTGAACATTTCACAATTCCGGTGAAGGAGTCTGTAGAATGCACACTTGTGTAATGTCACAGCAATGTGGAGAACACAATCTCCGTTTTCAACTTCTTTCATGATGCTGCTTTGAATGAATTTGGAATTCTTCTGAAAGAAAGAGGTGTTTCCCTTTTATATTTTGGGGAGAAGGGCGGAGGACTGAGACCTAGACAACCACTGGTGTTAACTTGCTCCTTGGATGAAATGATGCCTTCCTCTGATTGCCAGAGAAAATCTAATTACCTAACATTGACCGCTGAGTATCAGGCAGTTTGTTGCACAGAGGAATGGGTTCTTTTAGAAGATGGACTAGAAAGCTGTCAAAAGGATTAATCAGTTAAAAAAAAAAAATCCAGTGAGGTGTTTATTTACAAAATTATAGTGAAACTCCCTCGCTTTACAGACTTGATTATTGTTCAGGTCAAATTAGGTTATGCATAAGTGCACTTCAGCCTCTCCCTTTGCCCAGAATCCGACTCGGACATCCTGCTCCTCTCTCTGCACACGTGGGGCAGGGACCCTGCAGGCTCAATTCCTTTGTATCTGCATCTTCTTAGTCATGGAATCTGAACACATTGGTTCTTACTCCTACCAAATTTTCTAGTCCTATGTATTTTTTCTTCCTGTTGGTTTATTGCTTCCTGTTGGTTTATCATTTTAGAGATCTAGTTTAGGAAGAAGCAACATGAATTTCTTTGAAAATTCAAATGTCTGTTTAAAAATTAGCATCGGTGTAAATGAAATGGTTAAATACTTGCTATTTTAGCTCCCAAAGGAAGCAGTGAGAGGTGAGACCCAGTGAAAGTTCCCTTTTAACTGGAGCATGCCCTGGGCATCTGTCATGTTTAATAATGCTTTTGACCTTTAGGAGTGTTGAACTTGGAATTTCTCTTAGGTCATCTTGGGGGGCATTGTCATACACTCTGTATTAGCATTGTTTCTAAAGATAGGTCACACCAGATCATACATAGACCTTTGAGGCTAATTCATTAGAGAAATTTGTTTTATCATTCAAATTGAGTTTTCCCTGTAAGGGAGATAAAATATCAGTGTGTTTCACTAGATTTTTGAGTCACAGACTGCTTTGTTTTTGGCATACTGGTTGGAGATGTTTCTGTCTTTGTGTCAGCTTTTTTCCAGGCGAATCTTACGTCTCGTGAACTATAACTGCATATATGTTCACAAAGGTATTTAGGAAACTTAGGCTCGTTCTTGACAATTTCCTGAGAAGTGCCATCTTAGTTTTTGCTGCTGCTCAGGTAGGTGATTAGTAACATTATTACTTCTTGACAGGTGTTTTTTGCAGCCATTGGGTGGTAATAAGCATATTGCATATAGGAAGAATTAAATGTATGGCTTTTTTTTTAGGTTATTTTTTCTTTGGCAGTCAGCTTATACCTGTAAAGAATATTGTACATAATAAAGTTTGGGTCCTAATTTTCCATGTGGGTCCTTTTTTCTTTTTTTTCTTTTTAATGTTGCAACAAAATATTCAGGACAGCAGAATAGCCTTTAAAAAAATCTTTTTAATGAAAAGTATGCTTTTCTATTTAATTTAGTATTTAGCAGATAAGTATTGATATGGGCAAATACTTCAGTGTTTGTTGCTGATGAAATAAAACATTTGATACCCACATAAGCGAAGAAAACTTGCCCAAATAAAAATGAGTCCATAGTCACAGATGACATGGCTGATCACCAGCTTTTTAATAATAGACTTTTGCTCACAGATGCATCGTGGGAACTGAGTGGGGCTGGCCACATGCCAGCCTTTCTTCACCATTTAAAGAACAGTACAGAACTCATCAGAGTGACAGTGGTTCTTAGAAGTCTATATTAAAGGACATTATTATTATTACCAAGACCATATTATCCAAACAATTTTTAAGAAGCATTGCTACTTATTGACAGATCCTGTTTGTATCCAGATAGAGTATTAATGTTTCAGATTTTACTTGAGAGTAGGATTTGAGTGTTTATGTAGTATCCTAAACTAATGTGATAATGCATGTATCATTTGTATTTGCTCTTAATTTAGTCGGTACATTTCTGGCTAAATTATTATAAAATTGTCTGGACTTTTTGCCTCTTTGTGTCCTATCCACAAATGCTTTGTTAAACTATTGTAAAATGTAGTACATTCTCACTGCAATCATTAAATCCCAATTCTGTCATCACTAGTGGACCAAACAAAAGAGTTAGTGGAGAATTGCTTTTTTTTTTCCTCTTATTATTTTGAGCTGGTATATCTTTTTTTTTGAGCTGGTATATCTTTATATCCATTGGCATACATATATTATGTAACTCATTGTGTAATACTCGTGATTATTTATGTTTTATTTTACTATGATTACGATTAACTAATTTCACTTCACTGAGAGTTAGATTGCTCTTATGGAAGAAGTAGCCAGCTGGCTTCTTTTTTCAATTCTTGCTATCAAAACTTCCCAGCTGTGTTACTTTAAGTGAGCTATTTAATCTTCTAAGGGTATTAGTTTCCATCTATCTGTCATATCAAGGTAATACTTGTCCTGCTTACTTATAGGATTATTCTCATGAGAATAAAGAGAGGTAATAGAGTGCTTTGAAAATTTTACAGTGGCCTCCAAATGTAGGAGTATTAGTTGTTGTTAAGATTGGCTGTATATAATAAAAGCCTAAATCACAGTGGTAAAAAGTATGTGTTCTCATGTAAAACAAGGTGTCTTCAAGGGTACGCCATCCAGGGTTGATAGAGGGACCATGCTTCTCAGGCATCTTGTTTCCTGCCTGCGGCTGCATTGTCCTTACTGCATGGTTTCCATTCTCAAGCTTTCCTTGTGGCCACAGATGGCCCAGGGAATGAACTATTTGTTGCTGTTCTACGATGAGGTAAGTATAGAAACAGAAAGTAACCATTTAGAGATTTTTTATAGCCGTTTGACATTGCTACAGCATCTTATTTATGTTGTATAAAACACTGCTCTGGAGTGGATGGGGGCAAGTGGTTCTTCGCCACAGCTAGACAGCTGAAGGAGGAGGGCATACAGGCAGAAGCCAAGACCGCCCATTCCAGCGCATCTCTAGTAGCCCCATCTAACAGCTTCAGTTCACATGGATTTTCTTGGGGGCTGCAGTTGTTTTGTCTGTGTTCCAGTAGTGGAGGGGTTCTGTTATTAAGGAAAATGGGAGAACAGCAATAGGGTAGGCAGCCAGCAATCTCTGCCCCAGTGGGACAGGTCTGAAACCTCAGAGCCATTCAGCACAGAATCGGATTCACAAAGGCTGCCCAGTTCTTTAGTGATAATGACTCCAGGGGCAGCGGCTGTTTCTGGGGGCTAGGAGAACTGTGCGTATGTCAGGTGGAAAAACATACTGAGAGTGTCAAGAGCAGAGTAAAATATAAGAGATTATATAGTTACTTTTCATAGAGAGGAACATTTTTTAAAAAGATTATTTATTTATTTGACAGGGGGAGAGAGAGAGACAGACAGACAGAGACAGTGAGAGAAGGAACACAAACAGGGGAGTGGGAGAGGGAGAAGCAGGCCTCCTGCTGAGCAGGGAGCCTGATGGGGGGCTCCATCCCAGGACTCTGGCATCATGACCCAAAGTGAAGGCATGACCCAACTGAGCCATCCAAACGCCCCTGGAAAGGAACTTTTTTTTTTTTTTTTTTAAAGATTTTATTTATTTATTTGACAGACAGAGATCACAAGTAGGCAGAGAGGCAGGCAGAGAGAGAGGCGGAAGCAAGCTCCCTGCTGAGTAGAGAGCCCGATGCGGGGCTCGATCCCAGAACCCTAAGATCATGACCTGAGCCGAAGGTGGAGGCTTAACCCGCTGAGCCACCCAGGCGCCCCGGAAAGGAACATTTTTAACAGATTGTAAATTTATTTGTATTTATGAATTTAGTTACAGTTCCTCATCTTAAACCAAGATGGATTATCTTCATGCAAATATGATTAAGTGTGGTTCTCCAAAGATAAGCTATGGCAGTGGAGGGGTGCTTGGCTGGCTCAGTCAGTAGAATATGCCAGTCTTGATCTCAGGGTCATGAGTTCAAGTATCGTGTTTGGTGTAGAGCTTACCTATAAAAAGGTATGAAAGTAGAGCTTTTGAAAAGATGACTTTTAAAAGGTATCTTTTTGTTAGTTAGGAATTGGCGTGATCCTCTTTGGTATATTGTGTGTAAACACATGTAGGGTACAAGTTGTAGGGAAGTTTTTAAGAGACTAGTTTAACAAGGATGAATGGCTTATGATTTATTTGAATTTTATTTGTGTTTTCAGATCTTAATTTCATTGTTTCATCAGTATTAGGAAGTCTGGTAAAATGTCTTCACCATGAATGGAATCCTTCACATTGCGGCATTGCTGTTTTTCCCCCCTAATATAAAAGTGTTTGTTTCCTTCTGGCGTCTTAAGCCAGTATATATTAAATGTTCTTATTATGTAGCATTTGGTACTAGGCATCTTTAGAGGAAGGGATTACGAATGATGGCTGCATCTTTAAGAGAAAGTCAAAGTTCGTGCCTTCATCATGTGCAAGTATTTGTGGGAGGCATAGGGCACAAGTAGATGTCTTTAAGGTAGCTAAAGGCATTGTGTTTGCTGTAGTGTCTGTACATTAGAGAGTAGGTGCAAAGTGATCGAACCTGTCCATTGGTAAGGTAAAGAGGAGGCGTCCTAATGAACCGGGTGGTTTGGAGTTGGCTTTTACAGATAAGGGGGAGAAGAGTCAGGTCTAGATGGAGAAACTTTTACCACCAACTGCTTGTTGGTTCAGAGTGATGTTTGTTCTCTGTAGTTCTCATCATATGGATGATTTTTAGTCATAGTGATGGGATTTGGAATGTGAGAAGCTTGTGGGCAGTGTCCATTAATTAGCTTATGTAGGCAGTTTTGCAGTGAAAATCGATGATTGTGCTTGGCTTTTCAGCTAAAGGCATTAACTGGCATTTTATTTTTTCTCTTAGTCAGTGAAGGTAATGCTGATGGTCATTTGCCATTCATGGTCACTGAGCAAAACCTACCATGGTCACATGTGGTCAGTGACTGCCGGTCAGGCAGGACTGTTCTTGCTTTTAGACCATTTTTTTCTTGACCATTCCATTTGAAGAAAAAATGTACCTTTCCTTCTCGTTTTATCCCAGAAAAACCTTCTCGTGCCACCCAGTTATTCATAGAGAAAAACTTGCCTTATCTGCTAGCCCAGGTGGCTTGATCTTTACTTTCTTGCTGCCCTGTGGAAGTTGGTACAAGGTATAGTGCATTCGACGACAACGCCACAGGACTCTCTTGCAGCCTTTTCTTCAGAGTCTCAGTTGGAAGAGGTCTGCTGGCTTTTCCCCTTTATAGTGAGCAAACATTTGGGAAGCTCGTGCTCAGTTCTGAACATCTGAAATAGTTGAATAACTTTCAGTTGCTCCAGACCCTGACAACGATGCAGTTGAGTGAGGATAGTTTGCAGAGTAATTGGTTGGCAACTCTTTCTACTCAGCAGTACTTCAGCTGTTTCTGGAGAAAGAAACTGCTAGAGGATTCTGGGTGAGCCCAGGCATGTGGTCAGTGGCAGAGAAGCCACAGCTGTGACTCGGTATCACTGAGGAGGCTGCAGGAGTAGGAAGTCAAGTAGAAGTGGAGGAAATGCAGTCGGAGGACTAGGTGCTCCAGAGCAGCGGACTGACCATGTACTTACCCCGCTGCCTGGAAGCACTGCCTTCAGATTGCTTTTCTAAGTGTGAACTAATTAAGATTAGGAAATTTCAGGTTTTACTTTAGAAATCTTAAAGCTGTGGTTTGTGTTCTTTTCTCCGGCAGTATCAGAATCATAATACCAGGTAGAAAGCCTTGGCCTTTGAGTCAGTGCGACTTGTAGGCTGCAAAGTGGGCCACATTTCCCCCTCAGTTTTCAGGGCTTCTCTGGCTTTCTGCTTAATGCTGTACAGTTTCAAGACATTTATTTCATGAGTTAATTAACCCCCCTAAATGGGTTTTAAATTTCTTAAGAGAACAAGCTGTATTTTGAACATTTCTGGTATTTTCTGTGGTCCCTAGTAGTTTTCTTGGGCATCGTAGGCTGTTTGTTTCTGGAGGTGGTGGATTTGCTGCCTCTCTCCAAGTGGCTGGCTCCTTGTCCTTCAGATCTTCGGTCAGATGTCACCTCCTCTGGAAGGCTTTTCTGACTACCCTATCCATGGCCTCATCCTCTTTCATCTTTGGTCGTTTTTGTAAGATAATTGCCCACTCTTAATGTCTTTTACTTTTTTTTAATGGCACTGATGATCATCTGAAATCCCTTGCAGGTTTATTTACTTGTTTTCCTTTCCCCAAGGATAGAACTTGGGGAGGGGTGATGGTGGTGGTTTTTGAGCTCAGCCTGGAAGGGTTGGAAGGATTTGACTGGAAAGTTACCAGGGCTTTAGCTGAAGCCTTTTTGGACAAAGGAAGGAGGTAGAATATTTTTGTTGAATATTGGAGTCTAGTTTGTTTTGGTAATGGCAGTGATTGATGATAGAACTGGAAAGGTATGTCTGACTCTAGAAGCCAGGCTGAGAAACTGGATTTCATTTGTTAGATGGTGGGGAACCATGGATGGTTTGTTAGTAGTTGAGTGTATGATCAGAACTCTGCTTTAAGAAAATTAGATTAGAGTTAGAAGGAACTCACTGGGAAGCTGCTAAAATAGCTCGGATGAACCAAAGTGAGGGCCTGATCTTCGATACTCTTAGGAAGGGAGGACCTTGCTTAAGTTATTAAACAGGATTTACGTACTGTGCAACGAAAACAAATGTCCTTGTCACTGATCAGTTTGTATTGCAGGTAGGAAACACTTAGAATTCAGTGGAATAATTTGAGATATGTATTATATGCACTGAGGACTCCTAAGTTTTTGTTGTTGTTTTGTTTTGTTTTTGTTTTTGTTTGTAAGGGTAGGTAGAAATTATTGATTCTGCAAATTTTGTATGGAGACTCAGAGAAGTTCAGTGATTTTCCTAACATCATGTTATTGACAGCCAGATTTTGAATTTAGGTCTCTGTAATTTTAAATCCTGTGCTTTTTTCCTATAAAATAGTCTGTAGAGGACAAATGAGAAAGATGGTGGAGTCAGAACATGTCGGGTTCTCTGATCATTGGCTGTTGGGTGTGAGAGAAGATGAGGAACCCGGTAATAAAGGGTTTTGAGATCCAGAGCTTGGGACAGGGTTGGTTCCATCAGAAGCTGTGGTAATTGTTATGAGAAAGTAATTCAGTGCTAGTTCTCTCGTAAGTTTTATTTTACTTGTTTATATTTCAAAATTGTTCTTAAATTAGTTTCCTGGCCTGAATCCTTACTCTAAGGATGCCAGTCTGCTCAAATAGGCTACGAAGGGATTATCTGTTATGGGCAAATTAGCTATTCATTCCTTTTGTAGACTCCTGTGACCATTCCAGCTGCTTTCTCATATCTTGTCTTTATTTTCTTACATACGTTTTCTAATTTAGTTCTTTTGGTTTGGTTGCCATTTTGTCTTTTAACTAGCAGCCACATAATTATGAAATGTTTAAATTTGTGAACATTGGTAAAATATATCTTATAGCTGCTGCATGTAGCATCTGGTCTCCAGCTGAAATCTGTCTGAGGCCCGAAGTTCACTTACTCGGAGGAGACTGGTCCTTTCGGTGCGCTCTTCTTCCCCGGAGTCTCCTCCTCTGGTTACCAGAGCTTTGCCTGATACCTTTTCTTTTCTTTCTTTCTTTCTTTTTTTTTAAAGATTTTATTTATTTATTTGACAGACAGGGATCACAAGTAAGCAGAGAGGCAGGCAGAGAGAGAGAGGGAAGCAGGCTCCCCGCTGAGCAGAGAGCCCCGTGCAGGGCTGGATCCCAGGACCCGGAGATCATGACCGGACGTGAAGGCAGAGGCTTAACCCACTGAGCCCCCCAGGTGCTCCACCTGATACCTTTTCTTACACAGAGTGTTGGTGAGGTGTATTATTAATGTTTTCTTTAAAAAAAGAAAGAAAGAAAGAAAGAAAGAAAGAAAAGGTCCTTACTGCAAAGCACAAGTATAAACAACTCTGCAAAGCATGTATGTAGCTTAATGAATTATTTTAATGTGGAAATTCCTCTCAGGTCAAGAAGTAGAGAACTTTGCCAGCCATCTGTCGAGTTCCCCCGCAGTGATGGTCCTCTCCTTCCATACAGTGTTAACCATGGCTCTGACTTTTGAAGTCATTATTTATGTTCTTTTATAGTTTTACCTCCAAGGGTGGCTCTCTCTGGGCGCTAAAGTTTCGTTTTGGCTGTGATACGTTTTTTAAATCTGTTATAAGCTGTAGATTTCCCCTTCATCATCCCTTTATTTTCTTAACACTTTATTTATTGACAAATCCAAGCCATTTGATCTGGAGATTCTCCCACAGTCTAGATATTATCGATTGTACAGTGCAGTCAATACAGAGATGTGCCTCTGGCCTCTGTATTTCTTGCACAGTAGTAGCTGCATCTCGAGGTTTGGTCGGACTTGGGTCTGAGCCATTTGGGCAGGTTTATGGATAGTGTAATACACTTTCACCTGTTACATGTTACATCTGGTATTTGTTCTTTTTTGGTATTATACCCATACCTGGTAGTTCCTTGGGAGCTGCAAAATTATGAAATTCTAATTGTATTATTTTGTTTTCATTTATTAGCTAGAATAATTTTATATGGCAGTGCTTCCTTTCATCTATTTGGTTACCCAATTGTGCAGCTTGTATTAGAAAGGCAGGATATATAGACTTGATGTTTTTCTTTATTTACCCAGTTTTCTTTTCTTTTTTTTTTTTTTAAAGATTTTATTTATTTATTTGACAGAGAGAGATTACAAGTAGGCAGAGAGGCAGGCAGAGAGAGAGAGGAGGAAGCAGGTTCCCTGCTGAGCAGAGAGCCCGATGCAGAACTCGATCCCAGGACCCTGAGATCATGACCTGAGCTGAAGGCAGCGGCTTAACCCACTGAGCCACCCAGGCGCCCCTATTTACCCAGTTTTCAAATACTGCATTAGTTACCGTTAAACCTTTTTTGATGGGTTTCAAATAATTGCAGTTCTTAAAACTTATTGAAGCCCAGATTGCTTTACGGTTGACTAGTGATAGCGTCTTCCAGTTGGCTTCTAAGTGCTTTTGATATGACCCTAGTGGTCTAATAGTGCCCTTGGTGTCTGTATGTTTAGATATTTCATCCTCCTCTTGTGCATTGTAATGTTTCCTGGAATCAGCATTTCTTCTAGAATCCTTAGTTTCTTTTAATGAGAAATGATAGTTCAGGAGCACAGTCTGGGCCATTTAGGTCTCTTTGTTACCAGATTGGTCATTGATTTTTCCATCTTTTTTTCCCTCGATTTGTATATTATGTGAAAACTATGTGCAAATTTGTAAAATGTCAGTGGACAGAGCTGGTAAATACCAATTATACCTTATAAGTCATACTGATTTTTTTTTTTTTGCAGATTTATTTATTCATTAGAGAAAGAGGAAGAGGGTGAGAGGGGAGAGGGAGAGAGTCTCAAGCAGACTCTTCGCTGAGCATGGAGCCCAATATGGGGCTCTGTCCCATGACCCATGAGATCACAACCCAAGCTGAAACCATGAGTCAGATGGATGTCCAACCCACTGAGCCACCCAGGTGCCCCAAGATCGATCATCTGTCCATACACAGACACACACACGTGTGTGTGTCTGTGTGTGTGTGTGTATATTATATATATGGTGGGTCATAATTTTGGTTTTCTGGACTAGTATGCTTAAGTGTATACTGTGTGCTTTTAAAGTATGGAGTTTCAAGTATTTTTATTTCAGGAAAATTTTCTTGGATTGTAGTTTTTAGTATTTGTTCTTACATTTAAATTTGATTTTCTTTTTCAGGAGATCCTGTATCTGTATGCTAGTTGTTCCCTGCCTGTCTCTAGTATTTGTCACTTTTTCCTGAATCCTTTTTATGTTTTTTTCTTTCCTTTTTTAACGTTTTAAAAATTTTCTTCTTTTCATTTTCTTTTTCCCCTCGTAGGCATTGTTAGCTCTGTTTATTCACTCTTGTATTCCTCTTGGATTAGTCTTCATTTATTAAATAATTTGTCTGGCCTTTTGCTTCTGAGTTCTCAGGAGTCTGATTGATGTTGTTCCCTAATGTCTCGTATCTTTTATTTAATGGTATCTTTTAACTTGTGTTGTAACAGCATGGTACAGTTTGTCTGAGGGCCGTGCACCAGTGTGTGCATTTTTTCCTGTGCTTTCACTGACTGTAGGGATGTTACCCAGTGCCTCCTCCTTTTTTTCCCTGTTCATAACATTGTATGACGTTTATTCTCAAGTACTTTTCTTTTTGCTTATTTTTATGCAATTTTAATTTTTCATGAACTTTCAGAAGGAGATGTGGTTCAATGGAGTTTATATCCTCTAAAGTCACAGAGCAGTTTCTTCCCTGTTAAATTTGTAATTGTTCCATTCCGTGTTGCTTCTCCTCTGCCGCGGCTCCTTGTCCTGGCAGGGCACTCTGGTAACTTTGTATGAGTTCACAAGTGGTTAGACTTCTTAGCCTCCTCTGGCTTCCTCCTCGTACTGACTTGCTGTCCACATGGTCAGAACCCTTGCAGTCTCCAGCTGCTGTTCTCACCTTGATCTACCTCATTGCCTGTTAGCTGTTTTGAGAGCCTCCTGATCCTAGGTGTGCCAGATACCCCGTTCATTCCTTCTGTTTTCCTCTCCTGCAGATGCTGATAACCACAGTTCTTATAGCTAATGGTGGTTTATAAAGATACTTTGTTTCCTTATTTTGTTGTACTGTCAGTGGGAATTTGATTTGATTCTCTAGTTGATCTGTTTTTATGTGGGGATCTAGGAAGATCCATAATCAATGCTCCCTTCTTCCCAGACTTGCTGGTAAGTTAGTTTTTATTGAAATGCTTTTCTGCTAAGCCCCAGGACCACAAACCCATGAATTCTTAAATCGTGACCTGCTGTTTGTCATGAGTGCCACTGTTCCTGTATGCAGCTTCAGGGAGCTATAGGTACAGAAGACAAGACCATCCAATACTGGTTTAAGCACAGGTCAGAGGCATAGATACTCAGTTTTCTTCTAAAAAAATTTTTTAGGCCAAGTTCTGGCATACAGGAGATTTCCTTTGTGCTGTCTTCCTAAAAAGATACGAAGATTGGTCTGAGAAATCTCAATTTATACCATTAATAGTGAGAATATGCTTTTCTCCCTCCACCTTCAACTCTTCCTCCCCCATAGTATATGTTTTAAAGCATCAAATTTTCCCTGTTGGTGTATCCCTTACAGAAAAATCCTGAAGCATGTTAATTTTTGAGACAAGGCAGCAACCATATTGGTCAGTGAGGTTGGAGATTTAAGGGGGTGTTTCGTTTTGTATGAATATGATTTCCGATATATATATTCATCTGATGTAATCCGTCAACCAGCGATTATTGCTGAAATTTTATGTTTTGCAAACATAAACATTAGCCATTACAGGTGTCAACAGTTTGGTGTATATGCACAATATTAAACAAATATATATTTATGAAGTTTAATTACATAGTTCACATGGGAAAATCTCATAATATGTAACCATTAGGTCAATATTACTATTTATTTTATGTAAATATAAAGTATGCTAATAAGAGGAAATGGTACTTTCCAGTGCTAGTGATACCATACAGAGGGAGTTAAAAATGCCAGTGGTCTCATGGGCTAAAATATACCTTTTAGTTCTTAAATACAGATTTTAAATGAGTCCACATATATAGTATCATGCTATTTTCAAAGGGAGAAAGAAAGTATTTTCAGCAGATAAGAACAACTGGGTATTCATATGGCAAAAACAAAAGACAACACACAGCCCTACCTTATGCCACACCCAAGAATTAATTTGAGATGGGTTGTTGCCCTAAACATAAGGTAAAAATTATAAACTTTTTTTTAAAAAAGATTTTATTTATTTATTTATTTTTTAAAAAGATTTTATTTATTTATTTGACAGAGAGAAATCACAAGTAGCAGAGAGGCAGGCAGAGAGAGAGAGGAGGAAGCAGGCTCCCTGCTGAGCAGAGAGCCCGATGCGGGACTCGATCCCAGAACCCTGAGATCATGACCCGAGCTGAAGGCAGAGGCTTTAACCCACCGAGCCACCCAGGCACCCAAAAATTATAAACTTTTAAGAAGAAAACAGGAAGGTATCTTTACAGTCTTGATGTAGACAAAGAGGGGTGACAGAGGAGATAGAAAGTACAACCATAAAAGGAAAAAAATGGAGTTAACCAAAGACATTGTTGAGAATGTTTTTAGGGATGCTTAGGCTGTGAGAAACTGTTCACAGCATGCATCTTAGAAAGGAATTCAGAATACATTTGAAACTAAAAAAAAAAGCAAGAACAAAAACAAAAAAACCAACCTACTACAACTCAGTTTTTTAAAAAAGATGAAGATTTGAAGAGGACACTTTATAAAAGAAGATGCACAAGTGGTGGGTGAGCCGGTGAAGACATGCCCAGTGTCATTAGTCATCAGGAGGATGCAAATTAAGCTCTAGAAAACACCACCACTTGGACACTAGGATGCCTAAAGAGAAAAGACTCATTACGCTGATTGCTGGCGAGGATGCCTGCTCTGGCAAGGAAGTGACATATTTCGCTGGTGGGAGTGAAAATGGTACAACCATGTGAAGTTTGACAGTTTCTTAAAAATTTAAATATATATATGTATATTTCCTAGGCCCTGTGATACAGAAATCAGAATAGCAGTTTCTTCTATCAATAGGGATTGTGTGGGAAAATGCTCGAGAGAACTTTCTACATTTATAGAGATGCTTTGGGTTTGAGTTATAAAGGAGTATATATATATATATTTATAAAAACTAATTGAATGGTGTACCTAAAGTACCTGTATTTCACTGTCTGTAAGTTATATGTCAATTTTAAAAATCCAGTGCAGGTTTAGAAACATTTTATACAGTTTAGTAAGTGTAGATCTTGTAATATTGTTTTATAACATTTTACTCTTGGGGTTTAATCCAAATTTTATTTGCCTTTGCAGTACATTAGAGTAGAACTTACATCAGGGGTTTCACATGTGTTTTTGCTCACTGGTATCTAGCTGGTTTCACTGTAGTGCGTGAGATGAGTTCCAAAGTAAATGGACCAGTTAATGTGGTAAATATAATTAAAGGCTCTTTGGTTATGCTGTGAACTGTTTGAATCACCTCAGCTGTTAATGCATCACTTTTTTTCTAGATGTTTAGGATATGTAATACTAGTGTGTAGTAATTTGCCTACCATGACTTCCGCAAGGGGCTGTTTATGTAGGGCCCTGTGATAGATGTGATGGTGAACTTCAAAGACAAGATCTTGCCGAGTTTTTTTGACATTCTCTCTAATGTTAATTTTTGAGGTGTCCTTCCATTTTACTATTTATATTTGGTTAGCTTTTAGCCTCTTTTATCTTACATTATAATCATCAACCTCTAGAAGATGCTGGCTCCTACACATCCAACCCAGTTTGAATTCCTCTCTGCCCTATTTTTCATATCAGTATGACCAGATTTTTGAAAGACAATGAATTTCTGCTTTGTTAGAAGCTTCTGTTTTGGTGGAATTTGAATATAACATGGTAATTCTTATGAAACCTTATTAAATTTGATCCTCTGTACTTTTTCTTTAAATGTGTTTCCCCTTTCTTTTCTCTCTCTCTCTTTTATTAAAGGTTTTATTTATTTATTTATTTATTTGACAGAGCGATCACAAGTAGGCAGAGAGGCAGGCAGAGAGGGGGAGGCAGGCTCCCTGCTGAGCAGAGAGCCCAATGTGGGGCTCAATCCCAGGACCCTGAGATCATGACCTGAGCCGAAGGCAGGGGCTTAACCCACTGAGCCACCCAGGCGCCCGTGTTTCCCCTTTCTTACCTAATTCTGGCTATTTTCATATCTGTATGGTATAAAGGTATATCAAGATATATATTACATACTGGAGTATCATGGTTGGATCAACTAAAAGTACATTAAAATTCCATTTATAACCCTTTGGGTGAAGGGGGACTAGGGTACAGTTCTGATATTTTCTGCTTCTAATGAATAACAGTGGTTATTGTTTCTTTGCTTCTACGGTATAACGTAGGCACAGTAATGGATTTTTGCACAGTAGGTAATCTGGATTTATGTGGTATCATAGATTGACAGATTCACACATAATACACACAAATGGAAAACCTAAAAATATTTTTGTTTAGAAATTGTGATTCATTTTAAGTTACTGTTTATTTAAAACTAGCTTTGCTGGAGCCAGGTCATATTGCCTGAATTGCCTAGGGTTAACCTATCCTTAGTATCCTTGCTAATTTGCTTAGAGGGTTAGGACTTCATGTTGATAGGATGGTACTAGAAGACTTTTTCTCCCTATTCGCGTGTGAAATGGGTGGGTGGGTGAGGAGCCGGCTTTAGTTAGTACATGGGAGCATCATATTCACTGAGTCTAGGGTGCGATGAAGGTTTTCAAATTTTGTTTTGGAAGTTGTCTTTCTAGTCTAGGGCAACTTAATGTTTTGTTGCTTGGGGTTAGTTATATCATCAATTTGTGTTTTTATTGACATCATTCAGTCACTCATTCATTCCTCTTAGTTGAAGTTCTGCCACGAGCCGACCGTGGTTTGTTCTAGGGAATAGCAAGGAACAAAACTGATGATATTGCTGCCCTTGTGGATCTTGGGTTCTCTTGGGGTGATGGATAGGGGTACAAACAGTACGTAAGCAAGTGTTACAGTGGCTCTTACACTGGGGCCTCTGGGCGTTCAGACATTTTATGTAATAGCTTGCATTGTATGCACCTTTTTTGGGGGAAGAGAGACCATCTCAGCAGAGGTTAAGAACCATTGTTCTGGAGCCTGATTTAAGGTGTAGTTACCATGTATTGATTCCTGTATAAATGCAAAGAGGCAGTAGCCTGTCTAAATTCCCTGGGCAGTTGGTTCCGCTGTCTCTTCCTCCATATGATCAGATTAAATTTTCTCGGGTATTGTTTCATTTTATGTCCTAGTAATTATTTACTGCCAATTAGAACTCTGACAGTTTCTCTTCTGAGCCTATCTGACATAACATTGGTAGAGCTAGGAAATGATTTCCTGCAATTCCCTCTGTAGTGATTTCCTCCCCCAAATGTCAGAATATGGTAATATTGTTAATAGGTAAGTGGTGGCTATATTATGTGTTAATTGCCAGGAGTTGGCTCCTAATGTTTTCTTCTGACAATAAAAGCTTTTCTGACCTCAGAAGATTAGGGAAGTTATCTTGATTCTTGTTTTAAAGATCATCATTGCTGATAGGAGCTTGAATGTGTAATTGCACAGATCTGGACTTTAGCTTGCACTAATCTTGGGTGACGTTATGTGAATAACAAAGCAACACAGGGGAGCATGGCGTTGTGCTTGGTGGCTGGCTTAGCTTTGGCTCCACGCAAAGACTTTCAGGAAAGGTTTCTTTGTTCTTAAAAACTGGGAAATTAATAGATCTTCTGGCCAGGAGGCCTCCCTGATTTCTGTGGGACACTGGCCAAAAACAAGGACTCTGTAGGTATTAATATAACTTTGCTGCTTTGTTAGTAGCCTTGACAAAAGCTCCCTTTTTATGTGTATTTATTTTTCATATAAAAGATCTTTTACTATTTTGTATTTTAACACAAGGGGCAGATGTCTCCAGCTCTGAGCTGGGCTTTGCAACATGTCCTGCCTTTTGAATGTTTCTTTCAACTCGGGTAGCTCTCTTTGTTAAAAGGCCAAACCCCTTAGTGAGATGTTCTGGGAAAGAGGACCCCTTGATATTTGAAAGGTGAGAAATCCATTTAAGCCATGTGATGGCTTCCGACAGCCCCACTGCTGGGTTCTGCTTGTTTTAATGTAAGTGATAGATGCTCTCACTGGTTGTGTTCAGTAATTGGATGTGAACTATGTAATATAAGTGACATTTCATGGCAAATGCGAGGGCGCTGTGGATGGCCCCTGGTTTCAGTGTGCTGCGTTTTTAAAGGTAGAAACTCTAATGGAATTTAATTACCGGAGTGTATATTCAAAGATTAGTTCAAAGCATTGTAATACCCGTAGTTGTTAGGTAACTGGTTATTGTTCAGGACAGTGAGTGTGTGTGATTGATAATGCCAGCGTGTGCCCGGCAGCAATAGAAATGCTAATAAGGCTGTGTGTAAGGAGGACAGCCATCAATACCTTGTCAGCAGCTTGCAGCCAAGTAGTCTTCTTGGAAAGACATGATCTGTAATCAAAGAGGAGTTTGTGGAAATAGCAAACATAGGCAAAAAATATTACAATAAGAAATAGTGGTCATTGCTTTCTTTCAGGGGAGGTTTCAGTTACATCTTATTAATGACATCCGTCTACCCTGTTTAAGTGTGTATACAGCCATGATGGTCTATTATAGGATGAACAGGAGCTAGTGGTTCTCTCCTTCATTTCAAGGTTGGTTTTATAACCAGCACTGAGTGGAACATCTTATATTCAATTGGAGACTCTTTGGATTTTATATTTAAAGACCCTGTGTCTTTTTAAATTCAGCAACAGTGTGACCTGTATAAGGATGGTATGGTACGCATGGAGGGCAAAAGGAGTATGTGACTTTCTTCTACAAGCAGTTGAGAATATGTATGACTGCTTTATATTTATTTGCCTTAACATTCTTAGAATCTAAGTGTAAGCCATTGGGCACGTGACTGTTGGCATGAACAGCTGTAATTAACTACTAGGCTTGTTCCTGTTCATTTTGTTTTCTAGCAGCCTGTTTGGTGCGTATTCTAACTCAATTAGACATCGTCTATCATTCCAGGGACATGGAAAAGAGAGCCACAGAAACACACCAGGGTGTGGGGGGGGAAAGCCTGTGACATAAACAAAATAATCTGTGACTTAAAAAAAAAGTTGTATTTGCCTAGGTAATATGTTTACATGATTCAGAAATCAGAAAGTATTAAAAGGTGTACTGAAGAGTCTGCCTCCTGTCCTAGGGCTTTTATTTGCCCAAATTCTTCATACTTCACCCCATGCAGATAATCATTATTATTATATTCCATATGTATTCTTCCCAGGAGCCTCTGTGCACACATAAGCAAATACAAGCTGTCACATCATGCACACTATACTGTAGCTTGCTCTTAAGAATATATGTTGGAAATCTTTCCATATCAGTATACAGAATGTTCTCCACTCCCTGCTCCCTTAAAATCATGTGTATCTGTTTGGTTCTCCCTTGTGTGCATGTTCCATAATTTAGTTAGTCCCCTTATTGAGGATTAATGGACATTGTTTATGTTAAATAAACTTGTTTGTTCCTGTTATTTTGTGCATATGCAAATGTATGTTTAGACTAGATTGCAGTCAGTAGTATTTCTGGGGAAACAGGTGATGGAAGATTTTTTTTTTTTTTTTTTCCGAGGTGCTAGGAATTTATTATCAATTTAATAAAGGAATGTTAGAATCGGTTTTTTAGATCATATACCAAACTGGTCAGCATTTTATCTTTAGGGTTACCTTTCCACTGGGCAGGAACAATTTGCTTATCTACTAGACAAAAATCTACAGGATAATATGTATTTAATACGTAACTTCACTCAGCCTATAAGGTGATGGAAGATATTTTAAGTCTGATATGTATTTCCCCGTTGCCCTCCGTAAGGGTTGTGCCAGTTTCTATTTGTGTGGGAAGTACATGAGAGTCTGTCTGTCTCCTCACAGTCCGGCTAGCAGGCTGTTACCAGTTGCGATATTTGCCAGTTGGAGCATATATTCTTGATGTGACTTTAATTTGTATTTTTCTCCTTACGGTTTTATTTTTCTCATTTTAGTCTTTGTCCTAATATTTTGGAATTTATTTTGGCATAAAGTCTAAGGTATGGATGCAACTTAATTTTTTTTCTAGATGACATCCCACCACTCTCAACAGAATTATCAAATAGCTTCTCTTCCTCTCCTATTTTGCAGTGCCATCTTTATCGTAGACTGAATTCCTCAAAAATAATTCTTTTTTTTTTTTTAAAGATTTTATTTATTTATTTGACAGACAGAGATCACAAGCAGGCAGAGAGGCAGGCAGAGAGAGGGGGGAAGCAGGCTCCCTGCTCAGCAGAGAGCCCGATGCGGGGCTCGATCCCAGGACCCTGAGACCATGACCTGAGCAGAAGGTAGAGGCTTTAACCCCCTGAGCCACCCAGGCGCCCCCTGAAAAATAATTCTTAACTGAGAGTGGCATGCATTATTCTGTACAGTTAGTTCTCATCGTTTCATTCTTACACATCACACCCAGCTGTGAATCTGATTGATTAGAATGGTTTTCAGTGACTGCTGCTTGTGACAATGTACCTTTAAATTGGAACTAAATATTTCCCTAGTCTTTAATCTAACCAATCCCAATCATACAAAAAAGTTGCAAGTACAATATTAAAAAACCTCTTTTTCCTCGAGTCATTTGAGAATGTCATCAAGTTATGCTCCATGAACCCCTGACACTTGAGCGTGTGTTTCTTACAAAGGAGACATTTTCTTACATAACGAACAGTTCAACAATCAGCTGTCAAAACCAGCCTCAGTACATTGTTACTGAAACCCCATGCCTGTTTAGGTAGTTGTTCATTTTGTGTTACATCTAGCAGTCATGTTTCTGTAGTCCTTTGCAAAATTTGGAACAGTTCTTCAGTGTTTCCTTGACTTTCATGACCTTGACCTTTTGAAGATTTACAGGCAGGTGGTTTTGTAGAATGTCCCCCCATTCATGTATGTATGGTGCTCCCTCGTTACTAGATTCAGATGAAGGATCTGCTCATTGCATCTCGTTGCAGGCATTATTCAATTTGTTTGTTCCGTTATTGGTGTTCACTCTGATTACTTGATTAAAGTTGGGTCTACCAGGCTTCTTTGCTTTAAAGTTACTTTTTATCCTTTGTAATAATTGGTGGGTATTTTGTGAAAAGGTGCTTTGTGACTATGAAAATACCTTGATCCTCAGTAATTGTTCAGTTTATTCATTTATATTTATATCAGCCTGGATGTATGGTTTCCTGTTTTATTCAGTGGGTTATAATACATTATTATCATTTTATATTTTGATTTTCAAATTGTTTCAGATTCAGCCAGTGGGAGCCTTTTCTGGATAGTTTCTGTGTGTCTTTCACATGTCCCTGTCATTCTTTGAGCACCTTCCTTCGGGTATAATAAATTATTCCAGACTTCTCCTTAGAGGCAGCGATTGTTACCGATTTCTTGTATCTTTCCTGAAATGCATTAATGTGTGTACATTTTAGTTTTTGTGAATTTGATTTTAATTTTTAAAATTAAAAAAATTCATTTAAGGCTAATATATATGTGAAAGAATAAAAGTTATAATTGTACATACAGTTCAGTGAATTAACTATACATTGTATGTGTTTATAATATGTGTAGAGTTCTATTCACTAGTACTCATATCAAGAAATAAAATGCCAGGGTGCCTGGGTAGCTCTGTTGGTTAAGTGTCTGACTCGTGATTTTTGGTTCAGGGCATGATCTCAGGGTCGTGAGATCCTGTGTCTGGCTCCACGCAAGCATGGGGCTTGCTTGAAATTCTCTTCTTCTCCCCGCCTTTCCCTTCTCTTGAAAGAAAGAAAGAGAGAAAGAAAGGGAGGGAAAGGAAGAAATGCTGTAAGCACTCCAGAAACAACCCTCTCCCAGACACTACCTCTTGATAACCACTGCTGTGAGCTCTACCATCATAGTTTAGATCTGCCTGCCTTTGAACTTCATGTGCTGTGATACTTCTGTGTCTGGTTTCTTTGGCTCTGCATATTGGTTATGAGATTCATCCATGTTTTTTTGTGTGGCAGTAGTTTATTTTCATTGCTGTAATATTGCATTGTATAGATATACCACAGTTGATCCTAAACTGTTAATGAATATTTGGACAATTAGATTTTAACCTATCTCCTTCAGTAATTGAGCAAATAAGTGTATTACAAATCAGTAAGAAAATAGAGTATTGAGCAATACAGTTTAAAAATATGAGCTAATTCTAAAATCTTTAAAAAAAAGGGGGGGGGGCGCCTGGGTGGCTCAGTGGGTTAAGCCGCTGCCTTCGGCTCAGGTCATGATCTCGGAGTCCTGGGATTGAGTCCCGCATCGGGCTCTCTGCTCAGCAGGGAGCCTGCTTCCCTCTCTCTCTCTCTGCCTGCCTCTCTGCCTACTTGTGATTTCTCTCTGTCAAATAAATAAATAAAATCTTTTAAAAAAAATAAAAAATAAAAATATGAGCTAATTCTAATAAACAGAACACTATACCCAGTGACTGAAGGATACACATTCTTCTCAAGTCCATATGAGATATTTATCAGAAGTGATTGTGTTAGATCTTAAAGCAGGTCTTAACATATTTCAGAGGACTGCAGTCATAGAAAACATTCTCTGACCACAGTGGAATTAAGAATCAAACCCAAAATGACTACTTAGAAAATCCACAAATGTGTGGAATATAGTGATACATTTTTAAGGCTTAAATAAGAAATCACAGTGGAAATTAGAAAATATTTTACTTGAACTATTATTGAAATTATGACATATCACAATTGTAGGTTATAGCTAAAGCTAAACCCACAGGTAAGTTTTGAGCTTTCAATATATATAGGAATGTAAGAAAGGTTGAATAAAATCAATAGTCTAGGTATCTGTATTAAGAAATTTTAAAAAGAACTTAAGATGAAACCCAAAAAAGGAAGGGAATAATGAAGATAAGCATGCAAATTACTGAATTAATAAGGAAATGAGGGAAGATAATCACCAATTTCAAAAGTTGTTCCTTTGAAATGACTGATAAAACTTAAATTCCTATAAAGATAATAAAGAAAAGGAAGAATAAAGACATCAAGTTACCAATACAAAGAATAAAAATGGAATGATATTACAGATCCTATAGGCATTATTAGTAAGATATCAGAAGAACATTACGAACAGCGTTATACTGATAAGTTTGAACATTTAGCTGTGGTGTCAAACGTTCAGAGTAATTTAGGTCATTTGAATTGAAGAGTTTCAGGGGTGCCTGCGTGGGTCAGTTGGCAGAGCATGCAGCTCTTGGTCTTGGTGTCCTGAGTTTGAGCCCGATGTTGGGGTATTGTTTACTTCAACAAAAAAAGTTTCCTGTGCCTTAGGTAAACTTGCACAGACATGAATAAGAGTTCACAATTTATCAGGAAAATTTACGAGCAAATTCTGGTCTTGTACATGGAGGTAATCTGTTTTACTTAGAATGAATGAACTAGGGAATCGGTGACTCACGCAAGTGTAATGCTGAATAAACAGATTGCAGAAGTCAGAGTACAGTGTCATTTATGAAAGCGTAAAAACTAAAAAACTCTGTTATGTTTTTAGTGCCGTATGTGTATGAAGTAGAAGCATAAAGGAGTGTACAGGAATGAACAACAGTAAATTCAAGATAGTGGTTCCCTCTAGGGGGAGTAAGAGAACCTTGTCTAAGTGGACGGTACAGGAAGTTTCTTCGGGTTTGGTAATGTTTTATTCCTTAAAATAAGTTTCATACATAGTACATTATGTTTAAACCTACTGCCTGTGAAGTGTTTCATAATAAATTCTTCAAAAGAAAAATAATAAAGAAGATAGAAGAACCTTTGGGTGTTCTTACGAACAAAGCTCAACTTTAGCTGAGAGACAGAGACATACATGCTTGGGTTTTAGTGTTCGTGTGGATGGAGAAATTGGTGTATGGATTTGGCAAGGTGATTTAGACCCTTCTCTGTCTATATGAAGCAGTCAAGTCATATAGTAGATGTTTTCCTGCCATCCTCAGGTGCCTTTGGGAAGACTGCTAGTTTTAGGGAAAATAATACCCCAAATGACTACGTATCGTATAAAAAAATTACTTGCTTAGGGGTGTATGGTTACTGAATGGTAGGTTTCATTGCTCGTGGCCTTGTTTAAAACATTTAACCATTTGTTTTTTTGACCTTGTTTTTAAGGGTGGAAGGGTTGCAAAGGGTCTCTGTTGTAACGTAAGCTCTATCAAGCCTGGGACTTTGTTAATCTCTTGTGAATCCTCATTGTCTGTCTCTTGAGCAATGTCTGATAGAAGCAATGTCTCATAGAAGCTCATTAAATATTGGTTACATGATTTGAGGAAAGTATACTATAAAACTTGAAATTATTTTCCTTTATTATTGTAACTATTATCACTATAACTGCTATTTATGTTCTGGAAATTTTAGGAGACCATATAATGTCTCAGCCCAGAACTTTTATCTAGTAAATTATTTGATTTTAAAGAGTTTGGGATTGTTGTTTGTAGTAGTCTTCAGCAATAATTAGGAGAAAACATCATAGCCAACTCAGAGTTGTTTCTCTCGTATTCACTTCTGTCTGAGTTGAGAATGGAGGAAGGAATTTAGATTAGGATGTTTCTTTTCTAGCTTTCACTGGTACAAAGCTTTTTTAACATCGCAGATGCATCACTTATAAAAGAAGGTAGTCTTTTTGTGGTAATGGAAACATTCCCTATCTTGATGGTGGTGATGGTTATAAAATTAATTGAAACTGTAAATATGTTAATTTTATTGTGTATAAATTATGCCTCAATAAAGCTGATTTAGAAAAAAAAAAAAAGATGAATCAAACCCAAACAGTAAAACAAAACCCAGAAGTTAAACCTCATTCCTCAAAAAGGATAGAGGATGAGGATATTAAAGGAAACTAACATTTATATATGTTGTGTTAGTGGTTGAATGTGATGGGGAATCTTTTTCACCGAAATTAAACTATTTTAAAATGAACTGTGGCTCTCGGGTCATGTGTTCTTTGATTTTTTTCTCTCTTGTGTTTTGTGTGTGTTGTGGGTTTTTTTTTTTTTTTTTTTTTTTGGAGTAGCATTTCCTCAGCTCAGCTCACACTTGACTACACTGATGGATTATCTGGGTATTAACTAACCCTTCTCATTTCCTGCTTTCCATTTCTCCTCTCCAACAGACCAGTGGGCCTTTGTTGTCTGGCATGTGGACTGAGATAAACTATCAAGGCATGTTTGTATTAGAAAAATGGTTGTAGATGGAGCAGTTATAAATAGACTAACAGGTATTAAAGGTTCGTCTTCGTTTAGGTTTAAATCAGAAGGAGAGAAGAATAAGATGTTTAAGACAAGACAGACAAGTTCACATAAAATGAAATAGCAAAACAAATTCTCCGGGTTCCTACTGATTGTTCTTTTTTTTAACCAGACTGTTTGAATTTGTTTATTTGCAAGTTGGAAATGTTTGCCAGCTGTAACTGTTTTCCTGTTATTATACAGGCTGACTTTATTTACATCGATGGTGATTTCTAAGCCTATATCAGTGCTCTTTGAAAGTACAAATACTTAATTCTAAACATCTTTGTGTTGCTAAAAGGTATTTTACTGCATTACCAGCTCTATAGTTTTGCACTTTAATTCAGAAAGCAAAGGTACTAAAAGGTTATTACCTAGAAAGGAATATTGCTGGAGTCACATAAAATAAGCATGTCCATCTTTATAAAAACTGATGCTTTTAATATAGTACTGTAAGCTGAAAGTCCTTTATTTTTCTTTTCTTAAAATTTAGTGTTTCATGGTGCTACTTTCCTGGGGTAGGAAGCAACACCACTTTTGAAACGGCCACAGAGTTGCCTGGAATTTCAGATGGCTGCATGAAGTTATTGGGGCCACGATTTTATGCTTGCACTCTCTCAACTCTTATAGGCTCACCATTGTTTTAAAGTACAATTTTTTTTAAAGTGTAGATTTATGCATTCTTGTTTGAATCAAGTTTTAAATATACTTGATATAATGAGCTCAAATTTTACTTTTTTTTCTTTTTTAAAGATTTTACTTATTTTTTAGAGATAGAGCATGAGTGGAGGGGGTGGGGAGAGGGAGAAGCAGGTTCCCTGCTGAACAGGACCCTGGGATCATGACCTGAGCCAAAGGCAGATGATTAACGAGCTGAGCCACCCAAGTGCCCCAAGCTCAAATGTTAGGAAGAAAATTACTTTAAACTGAAATGACAGCCTTCTTATCTAGATTTTCTTCCCTTTAACAAGAGTTTAACTTCCTGCTCACTATTGGAATGACTGATTGCATAAATAATAAATAGTCTTCTATTATTTTTTAAAAGTCTTCTATTATTTATTTGAGAGCACGAGCTGGTGAGTAGGGGGTGGGGACAGAGGGAGAGGGAGAAGCAGACTCCCCACTGAGCAGGGAGCCCAATGTGGGGCTTGAGCCCAGGACTCTAGGATCATGACCTGAACTGAAGGCAGATGCTTAACCATGTAACTTACTGAGTCACCCAGGCACCCCCAATCTTCTCATTTTTTTTTTTTAATTTTGAAAAAAATTTTAATTAGATTTGATTTGTTTGAAACAGAGAGAGTACAAGCAGGAGTAGAGGGAGAAGCAGACTTCCTCTCTGAGGAAGGAGCCTGATGTGGGGCTCAATCCCAGGGCCCTGGGATTATGAACTGAGCTGAAGGCAGACTCTGAACCCACTGATCCACCCAGGCACCACACACCCCCTTCCCTAATCATCTATTCTTTTTTTTTTTTTTTTTAAAGATTTTATTTATTTATTTGACAGAGAGAAATTACAAGTAGATGGAGAGGCAGGCAGAGAGAGAGAGAGAGAGAGAGAGAGAGAGAGGGAAGCAGGCTCCCTGCTGAGCAGAGAGCCCGATGCGGGACTCGATCCCAGGACCCTGAGATCATGACCTGAGCCGAAGGCAGCGGCTTAACCCACTGAGCCACCCAGGCGCCCCCCTAATCATCTATTCTTAATAAGTATCTTACTTCTAAACGAATGCGTGCTTTCAAATCTCCATTCATGGTTCTGTTTGGGGAGCATGCTTACTTTCTTCCATGGTATAAACTACTAGCATCAAAAACGAGGTTTTTGAGGGCATTGGGGTGCCTGGGTGGCTCAGTGGGTTAAAGCCTCTGCCTTCGGCTCAGGTCATGATCCCAGGGTCCTGGGATCGAGCCCCACATCAGGCTCTCTGCTCAGCGGGGGGGCCTGCTTCCTCCTCTCTCTCTGCCTGCCTCTCTGCCTACTTGTGATCTCTGTCTGTCAAATAAATTAAAAAAAAACAAAACAAAAAAAAAAAACGAGGGCATCTGGGACTTTCTATAGCTTTCTATAGCTTGTTCATTTCATTCCAGAGAGCACCTCTTCTCAAATTTACTCCATGGGCAGGCAGGGTGAGACTGTTCTCATAATTATGCGAAGATATCATTTTCATTCTCCTTTCAGGAGTGTAGAGTGGAGTTTTATAAGGGCTAAATGATGTGTAATATTTCAGTAGATTGAATGTAACTATCTGATATGAGAATCTGTTATCTTAAGCCATACATAAGAAAATGTAGGTATTGGGGCGCCTGGGTGGCTCAGTGGGTTAAAGCCTCTGCCTTCAGCTTGGGTCATGATCCCAGAGTCCTGGGATCGAGCCCTGCGTGGGGCTCTCTGCTCAGCGGGTAGCCTGCTTCCCCCCCACCCTGCCTGCCTCTCTGCCTACTTGTGATCTCTGTCTGTCAAATAAATAAGTAAAATCTTAAAAAAAAGAGAAAATCCTACCTACAGAACGCCATTACGATTAACCTCTTAAAACACTGACCAGTTACTGCTATTAACCTGCACCCTCTTCTAGCCACCCTCCAGTACTTCCTTCTCTCCCTGCCAAACTCCTCAACATTTTCTCAGCAACCACAATAAAAAAATCTTAAAAAAAAAGAGAAATGTTTGTATTATTTGTTTCCTAAATTTTGTTTTAAAATTTTGTTATTTTTAATAAGATCATTTATTTATTTATTTATTTATTTATTTGACGGACAGAGATCACAAGTAGGCAGAGAGGCAGGGGGAGGCAGGCTCCCCTGAGCAAAGAGCCCAATGTGGGGCTTGATTCCAGGACCCTGGGATCATGACCTATGCTTAAGGCAGAGGCTTAACCCACTGATCCACCCAGGCGTCCCTGTTATTTTTAAATTTTTTTAAAGGATTTTATTTATTTGACAGACTGAGCAAGGGAGGAAACATAAGCAGGGGGAGTGGGAGAGGGAGAAGCAGGCTTCCTGCTGAGTAGGGAGCCCAACATGGGGCTTGATCCCAGGACCCTGGAATTATGACCTGAGCCAAAGGCAGACACTTAATGACTGAGCCACCCAGGCGCCCCAATTTTTAGGCGCCCCAATTTTTGGTTATTTTTTTTACAGTTATTTATGTTAACATGTAGTTAGGTTATTGTTAAACGATTTAGTAAAAAATACCTTGAAAATTTTTAATTTTTATTTTCCAATATAGTAAATATTGATAAGATATAGTCCACATAAACAAAAGTTCTTTGAATGCCTCAGTAGTTTTGAAGAGAGTAGTCGAATGAGTTTGAGAACCACTTCTATAAAACTTGTGTTGACTCAGTGAACTCTTTTCAAGATATTTCAGCATCTGTTTCTAATAACAAAATCTGTGTGATGTGCCTTTAATCATGTTAGTAATTTTTGTTTAAAAATTAAAGTGATCATTTGTTTCATTTGTGAAACTTCCAGAGAAATTTGGAAACCTATAAAAAGCCCAGGTTTTAACCCCTCTTTCTGTGACTTCCTTTTCACCACTACACCATCTGACCCTGTTGGTTTGTGAGAGAGCTCTCCAACTTCCTGGTAGGTCATGTAGAAGAAGTGAGTAGCATCACTGCTGCCGTCACAACCATCGACAGAGAACAACCAAAGTATTGCAAAGATGTCAAATTGTATATCAGCTTGACTTTTTAAAAAAGAAATTCACCAGATTGTTTAATTCCATTTAGTATGGATTAAAGGCAATTTGGCAATTTCTTAAAGTGCTGCCTGTGAATAGCTGTTTTTTCCTCCATTGTGGGGGAAATATTTGGAGCCAGATAGAAAATTTGTGATTATAAATTTATCTGATAAAACCATAGCTACTAGAAAGAATACTGGCTTTTAGTAAGGAATTTATTTTGGGTTTGGACAGTAGATGTTGGTGATTTAACTATAGAGTCACAATATATCTGTGAAATTTCATCTTCCTAACTTGATCCTGTCAACCCAAACTTGAGACCTTTTATTTTTATTTTTTTAAAGATTTAATTTATTTATTTGTCAGAGAGAGAGAGCGAGCGCATGCATGCACAATCAGGCAGAGTGGCAGGCAGAGGCAGAGAAGCAGGCTCCCTGCTGAGCAAGGACCCTGATGTGGGACTCGATCCCAGGACCCTGATGTGGGACTCGATCCCAGGACCCTGGGATCATGACCTGAGCTGAAGGCAGCGGCTTAACCGACTGAGCCACCCAGAATCCACTTGAGACCTTTTAAATCCTGAATCTGACATTTAGTATTTGTCAAGATAATATACGTATACATGTGGGAAATGACAGGAATGCCTTGTAGTTTGGTATATATCTCTCCCAGTGTACAGAGTTTCCCTTTAAGTGTAGCTTACTCGTGTGTATATCACATTAACTTGTTATTTAGTCTAAGAAGACAAGGAAAGTGGACACCACCTGCCAGCCCCACCTGCTATCTTACAAGGGAGGCCAAGAAGTAGGAGTCTTCCCAGGTGGCACCTGTGCTCAAGTTTTGGTCTCTCCACTTCAAATAAAGGAATCTGTTGTCTCAAAAATTGTATTGTTTCTACACAGTGTAATCCTAGATAGACAGAAAATGCCTTAATAAGCTTGGATTCCATAGTTAGTAGGTGGAAGATGATTTCCTTTTCATGTACCTTTTTGGTCCTACCAAAATATCGACTGACTTTTGTCCAGACTAAACTGTAAAAATAATTAACCTAAAGACAGAAGTTTAATAAATAAGACATCATCAAAAAAACAGTGATTTTTAGAAATGCTTTCTGATCATTAGAGCGTAGGTTTCAGTACACTTTTGGTTGCATCATCTTTCTGGGGATTTGTATGTAAACAGTTACTTGCACAGCTCGGTTGTAAACACTGAAAAATTCATGTTCACTCCCAGAGAACCACCTGCTTGCTTCACCTGATTCATCTGATACAAGGTGGTTTAAATCCTCCTACAGGATCTAGATGCTGATGCAATCTCTTGAAACATTCTTTTGGAGTGAGGTGCCGTGGGTTTGGAAAATGAGCTTGTAACCTTGATTCTGGTCCCTGCACCCAGTTCACACCTTAGTCAAATGGATATATGTTCTGTCTCTCGGTTTCTTTCCTCTATCTTTTTTTTTTTTTTTTTTAAGATTTTATTTATTTATTTGACAGACAGAGATCACAAGTAGGCAGAGAGAGAGAAGGAAGCAGGCTCCCCGCCGAGCAGAGAGCCCGATGTGGGGTTCCATCCCAGGACCCTGGGATCATGACCTGAGCCGAAGGCAGGAGCCTTAACCCACTGAGCCACCCAGGTGCCCTTCCTCTATTTATATTTAAAGAGAGTTTTCATTATGCTAGTTCTGAATAGACTCCTTTGTAGTCCCAGGTTATGTCCATTTGAAAATGCCAATAAATAGTAGGCCCTGACCACATTGTCTGCCCCTTCTCCCTTCCCTCAGAGTCAGAAATATTGGAGCCAGTAAGACTGTGTCCCCAAGGTCTTTTGAGGGCAGTCTTCCCAATAGGCATGTCTTTGCAGGTGAAGGTGGACCCGGCAGGATTGGAATACCACTTTCAACTTCATTATTACTGTTACTATATTATTATTATTCTTTTTAATTGTCCGCCCCCCCCCCCCTTTAAACTGGATGTGTGGAACACTGAAAAAGCGCATATTATGTCTCTGGCGGGTCATGACTGCATCCCCCTCCGCCCCAGCTTGGTGTCCTAACACCCCTTCAGTTTGTGTAGATATATCTGAAATAGACAGTACACCTTTAATATTCATATAGCTTTTTAAAAAAAGTCTTTATGTATTTGAGAGTGACAGGGAGAAAGAGAACACAAGCAGGGAGAGGGGGCAAGGGAGAAACAGGCTTCCTGCTGAGTTGGGAGCCCAGTGCAGGACTCTTGTCCCAGGACACCTGGATCATCACCTGAGCCTAAGGCAGATACTTAACGACTGAGCCACCCAGGTGCCCTTCATATAACTCAACCTTATCGCCACATTGTGGAAATGCATGAAAAGTTTCTTCAAAAGGTATTTTCTTAAACCATCTATTATACAAATATACTACTTTTCCCCAAGTTTCTGGAAAAAACTTGATTGGCTATTTTGGCTTTTGAAAATAAGAATTTTGGTCTGATTTCATCTGACTCTGAATCTAGATTTTCCATTATTTGAAATGCAAGCTCTCAAGAACTGAGCAGTTAAAAATTTGAAGGAAGGGGCGCCTGGGTGTCTCAGTAGGTTAAGGCTCTGCCTTCAGCTCAGGTCATGATCCCGGGGTCCTGGGATCGAGCCTCGCATTGGGCTCTCTGCTTGGCAGGGAGCCTGCTCCCCCGCCTCCCCCCTACCTGATTCTCTGCCTACTTGTGATCTTTGTCAAATAAATAATTAAAATCTTAAAAAAATATATTTTTTTGAAGGAAGTTCCCCAATTATTACCTCTAGCAGATTGTTCTGAGTTTGCCAAGTTTTTTTTTTTTTTTTTAAACATTTTATTTATTTATTTGACAGAGAGAGATCACAAGTAGGCAGAGAGGCAGGCAGAGAGAGAGGAGGGAGCAGGCTCTCCACGGAGCAGAGAGCCCGATGTGGGGCTCGATCCCAGGACCCTGGGATCATGACCTGAGCCGAAGGCAGAGGCTTTAACCCACTGAGCCACCCAGGTGCCCCTGCCAAGTTTTTTATGTGATGGTATCCATCTTTATATCTTGTTTTGTTGTCTTTGGCCTGATCCTCTGTCATATTTGATAATGGTGGAGAAATAATGGGACTTGTTTGGAGGTCTTTTGGAGCCCAGATGATATCTACCAGGAGCTGATAGGTGATTGATGGTATAAAGAAAGTCTTTCTTATATAATGCAGGTGAATTTAAAATTATCGTTGTTCCCATCCTGCATTGGGGTCCTCCTTCATATTGTATAAAACAATCTCTGCATTTGTCCTGTTGGTCATGTATGACCACAGCCCCCCATGCTTCATTTTTTTTTTTTAATATTGAATTAAAATATTTTTTCAGTTGATATCAAGACTGGTCCTAGGAAAGATTCAGATTGGCTGTTTAATCAATGGAAGTACTTTATTAATAATCATGAAAGATCTCTAGGAAGGGAAATTTACTTCTTGACCTTAGACCTTAATGTTTATTTGGGATGGTCACATTCTGTGCTGCTGATAAAATGAACCAGTCCCTGCAAACAAGCAGCTTCCTGTTTGTTTCCCTTTCTCCTGGTCTACCTTTGTCAGTTACCTCATCCTGAATGTTTAATTTCAGTTCTTATTTCAGACTTTTTAGTGCATTACTTTTCAACCCATTGTCTGATATTCATTGGCTCTACAAAACCTCCTGTTCTGTTCCCAGGCACCCTACATTAGGCTTTTCTAAACCCAAGTAGGGGTGGGTTTTGTCCTCAGTTAAATTATTTCCTTGGATTTACATAACATCCCTTTTTTCAGAGAAATCCAGGCCAATGATGGGGAAGAATCCATTAATTTAATCCAGAATCAGCTGCTCTCCTTGTTTACACAGTCATCCTGGGAAGCCTTACTGTAAGCACATTGGACACGTTCCTAAATGTGGTGTTTTTTTCTTAGAGCTGGTGCTTCCTGCTCCCTGTACAATCGGTCGGTCAGTTAGAGCTCTCTCTCTAAGACAAAATGGTGAGAAATTATTTACTTCTCCGTGGCCTCTTCTCTGTACCCAGAAATATACCCCAGAGTGCCTTCACAGGTGAAGCTTCTCACCACTTCCCTCTTCATCCAACATTCTGTTAAAATGTATCATTTATAACCGCTTTGACCTTTATGAAATTGTACAGTTCATCACTAGTTGGTAATGAGGCCTGTTTGTTAAAAATACTTTATCTGCTGCCCAGATTGTTGCAGAAGTGGAGATTCTTCCCGCCCTACTTTGCTACGTGATTTATTTTTATGTTGCTCCTACCAGCTTCAATTTGAATCTGTGGAAAAGCAAAATATTTAAGTAAACCTTTTGTAGCTTCATTTCTTTCTGCATTGGCAAAACAATGGTAGTGATAGCGAGCACTTTACTGAGAGCCAGTTCACTCTACTCATGTTCATTTACTTAACCCTCACGACTACGTGTGGTAGCTGCTGTTACTTCCCCACATTTTATGTTGGAGAGAAGTGAGACTTGGAGAAGTCATCTGCCCTTCAACTTGCAAAACCCTGATTCATACCTAGGTGGTTTGGGCGAAATCAGATGATCTCTAAGCTTACTTTTATTTTTGGTTTTCTGTGGTTCTGAGCAGCCGTCTTTGTCTAATGAATAGTGGGAAGAACTTGGAGATACCCTGTGGTCAATACTGGGGCAGCTTTGGGAGCGTTGACTGGTCGTGGGGGGTGCGATGCTCTCTTCCCTTTTGCTGTTCTTCACTGCCCAGCAGCTCTGGGGAAAGAGGGCATTTTAATTAATTTGTCAGACCTCTTTAGGATGGTAATGTTAGCTGGTGCCATTATGTTGATGTAGAGAAAACAGGAGGGGCTCTTCCCAACCCCACTTTATCTACGGTTTTGTCTGGGGAAGAAATCTAGATATAAGCATATAAAATGAAATGTGATCCTAGAAATCAAGTTCTCCCCTTCATTTGTCAGATGGCCAGGAGACTACTAAGGTTGTCCCCAGCTGACTAGTGATCGAAGACAGGACTAGAAGGCTAGATTATTTAATTTTCGTCTAGTACTCTCTGAAACAGCACACAACTTCCTTTTATAGATGTTTAATCTTTAACTTACGGGCCTGTTTAGGAAGATTATGTCTGGTACAGCTACTTAACGTTTGTTCAAAACTTTTGTTTACTTTGAATCTACCTTTTGTTCTGTTGTATTAGGAATTAAGAATCTGGAGGCTTTTTTTTTTTTTTTTTTAGTGCAATGCTGCCGCTCTCTGGTAATTAGGTAGTACTGCATTAAGATAGCCAATAGGCTTTCAACTGTGTTAACTGCCTCTGGTATTAGGAGTTACGAATCTAGGCATGGATAACCAGAGCAGTAGTTTTGTGTATGTGTGTGATCATTATGAGGGTCGGAAGTTAACATAGGTATTAAACCTCAAAGGGTAGCCAGAATTGCTGGCTTGGTTCTGAAACATAGACATTGTATAGTTGCTAATTAAGGTACGTTTTAAAGCTTATTTCTGTTGTCCCTCAGGTTTTCAGATATCTTAGATGTGTTAAAGAAATACATGGAAATATAGATTTCAGAACATGGTTGCTTAGACTGCTGGTAGATCTGAACTCCTTTGAGCCTTGTTAAGTCGTTCATTACTGCGAGCATTGAGGCGTCCATTAGTAGTTAAGGGACTGCAGATCCCTTTCATCTCCTGTTCTCATTAGAAATAACTCTTGTGATTCTCAGCAAAGTTCTTGACATTTTTCTGTGAAGCACTGGTTATGGTCACCTACTAACAGAAAACCGAGTGCCTACTCAGTTCGGGACACTTTTCCATCTTTCTTCTTCTTTCAGTCATCTGTTAGGTAGATTTCAGTATTCCCGTTTTACAGAAAAGGGGAGTCTCAGAATATCTTATTAACATGCCTCCAGTCGGGTATCTAGGAGGTGGTGAAGATGGGGTTCAAATCCAACTTTTGGCAGACTTCACTGTGCTCTTACCTACATTCCATGTTCTCTTCTGGTAGTACTTGAACCAGGTTTTATTCTCACCATTCTGGTTCAGCTTTCCTTAAAGAGGAAACTAAACTGTTAGACCATTGGCTTTCAACTGGGGTCGGGGAGGGGAGTAATTTTTTCCCCTCAGGGAACATTTGACTATGTGTGGAGACATTTCTTTGGTTGTCTCAGTGAGGGAGGGGTGCCCTAGCATTTAGTGGTCGGAGGCCAGGAATGCTGCAAAGCATCCAGCAGTGCACAGGGTAGGCCCCCACGACAGACTCATCTGGACCAAATGTTAGCAGTGCTGAAGGTGAGAACCTCATGTGGGACAGCGCATTAACTTTGGCCAGTTTATTCTTTGACCTCCAGACAGCTTCTGCCCCTCCCCCTGGTTTGCCTCATCCTGGCCGCGCTGTTTATCACTCTGCCTTGGAGGGAAGCTAGTCTTTCAGCTGCTTTCTCATGAGCTGGTGTGTTGTCCCTCACGGCCTATGTATTTGGTCAGCAGTAGAGATCGAGAGCCCCACTTGTCCAGAGGAAAACCCACTAACTCTGCTCTGTACCACGCAGAACACTTTCCTGTCCCGCATGCACTCGGACTGTGGGGATGTCTTGTGCTTCCTCCCTCTTTACTCCAGCTTTGTGTCTTCTTCAGGTCTCCTTTGCCTAGAAAGAATCTGTTGGAATCTTTCCCATCTCTCGCCCCCACCCCAGGTTGGATGTTATCTCCTTCATAATCCTCTGCAGGGAGTAATTGCTCTTGTGTGTAAAGTCTTGGCATGTAACGTTTATTCTTTTTATGTCACACCGATTCATCCTCGTTTTCCCACCTTTAGTATAAACAGCATAGAATATAAAGAGCAAAATGGATAAAAACTAGCAAGTACCCATTAAGTAGGTTTATTCTTTGTGTACAGTCTGTTTTATTCAAACCAGTAGTGATGCCCTGTTTCTGTAGGCCTGTGTGCTTGACACAGTTAATTATAAGGTATGAACCCTGGTGTTGGTGATCCTCGCTGTAGATCAGCACTTCTTCACATGGGAGTTCATCAGGACTTTTGTTTCTAGTAGCTTAAATGGCTTAAATATTTTAGTGAAGGTTTTTGTTGGTTTTTTGGGGGAAGCCTTTCTGGCCTTTTAGTAAAGACCATATACATACCTCTCATTTAAGCAGAAAGCATCTTTATTAAAGAAGACTCCTTTGACATATTTTAGACTTGGTCATCTCCTTCATAAACCTGAGATGTGTCTTGAATTTTAGTTCTGTTTCATTTCTGACTCACCTCTGACCTGTGATGAGAAGGTAGACACTGCTAAGAGGAATGATACTGCATTCACCTTGGGGAGGTGTCTTAAGGCCCTCACCTGGGTTATGAATTATTTTATGAGGCCTTGGGAAGCCTTAGTACACTCCCGTGTTCAGCTCTTTCACAACCAGGTGCACAGAGACATTCTCCCTCAGGCTGTAGACCCATAGCCTTCAAGTAGACATTATTTCCTCCTTTATTCTTTGAATGAACCAGGAACAAAATTAACTTTTGGGGATAACATGGCTCAGTGTCCCATATACTCTTAGGGGCCCCTGGTCATCATAAAACTCTATTATTCATACATATTTATGGACAAGTTGATCCATTCTCTGGAAATTCAAAGATAAATAAGATAGGGTCCCTGCTCCATGGACTGCTGGTACCTTCACCACGGCCCACAGTTGATGTGTTAGTTGGCCGCATAGCAGTTCCTGTAAGTCAGGTGGCCGAACCGGGGAGGGGGGTGTAGTTCAGTGTGGGAGATTGGGACACCTTGGAGAGACGACTTTGTGCCAGGCCTTGCAGGGTAAGTTTTTTCTAACTTATTGACCTTTAAATGGCTTGGACACTGTGTTGACAAAATTTACAAATTTTTAGCAAAATGATTAAGAATTCAGATAGAAGGATGTGTTCATGTAGTTTTGTATAGCTAATGCTAAATAACACAATATTGAATGAATTAGTTAATCAAACTCAGGAGATGTATAGGTTCATGTTTGGTTTCCTTTGGTTTCTTGGAATAAGTGTTTTGAGCGACAGGATTAGAGGGTGTTCTGGCTGGGATTAAAAACACCTTTGACCTCTTCATTGACTTATGTATTTTTGTGGTCCTGGTGGTAATTGTGAGTTCTCCCTCTCTGCCTCTCCACCTGTTTACAGGGGCTTTTGATCATGGGTATGGTGTATACCTCTGGGCACCCGGAATCCTGTTCCTAATGCTGTTAGATTTTCCTTTTCAGAGTAAGAGGGACCATCTACTCATGAACGTCAAATGGTACTACCGCCAGTCTGAAGTTCCAGATTCTGTGTACCAGCATTTGGTTCAGGATCGGCATAATGAAAATGGTAAATAAGTCCTAGTTTGATTTTACATTTTCTTAGCTTTGGACAAGGCTGTTTGTAAAGACATTCACTAAATGGAGATAACCACTATGAAAAATTGTCTCTGAAAAAGCTTTTCACAACTGAGGACATTACTGGAATATTTATTTATTTACTTTTGCTGAGTTCTTTCATTATTTTGCATTAAAAAAAAAAAAACAAAACCCAAACAACCAGAGAGATGTGCCAATAACATCTTCCCCTTAAACTTGGAATAGAGAGAGGTCTTCTTTGGAAATAACAGTAATTTTATTTTTTAAGTTGCCTTTTCTCCCCTGATGATGAGATAATAATACTTAAAACATGAAGGTTACATTTTATTTCTTTTTTCCTTTTCAATAATCTGTGTGATTGCACTTCTGCATTCAGGGCTGTGAACTTCAGTTTTGAAAGCATGGCTTTTCTGAGTGGTTTGGAATTCAGTTTGCGTCTTGACTTTCAGAATAATCAGGAAGGTAGTTCGGAGCATCTTTTATTTTCTCTTCCTCTGGCATTGTAGTTTCTACCTAATAATTTTATTGGCACATGTGATATGCATATAAAATGTGTATTGCATTTGTTCAGATGTATAATTGTGCACTTTTATTGATTCTTCTGAGCAGTGCTGGGCTTCATGCTAGCTGATACACATTTGTTACCCATTAATCAAAGTGAGTTAGAGTTTGTCACTGCCCACTTTCAGGTGAGGAAAGCAAGGTAGAGATGCTCAAGGACTTGCCAGGTGACACGTCTTCTAAGTGGTCCCAGCCAGGCTGGGATCCAGCTTGGTTGGCCCTTGTGTCCGTACTTTTCCACACTGCTTTTGGTGATAGGTTTTGAGTCAACAAAGCAGTAATCAAACACAGTTTTGAAGAATGATGGTCAGATTTTTTTTTTTAACTTTTTCAAAGATCTATTAATTTATTTGAGAAAGAGAGAGCGAGAGAACACAAGGAGGAGGAATGGCAGAGGGAGAGAGAAGCAGGCCTCCCACTGAGCAGGGCCCCGATGCAGAGCTCCATCCCAGGCCCTGGGATCATGATCTGAGCCAAAGGCAGATGCTTAACTGACTGAGCCACTCAGGAGCCCCCAAAGTGAAGTTCTTTTATAACTCACTAGTTTTTTCCTTCTTTGAAACTATAAAAATTTCTGTTAAAACAGTTAAATTATGGTTCCTAATTAAAAGTAGTAACTTGGTTATTTTTTTTCAACAGAAACAGTGGGATTTCACTTCATCCTGGAATATATAGCAATAAGAAGTTAAAATGGAAGGATCACTAAATAGTTCCATAGTTTAAAAGTTTGTTAAAATGTGATGGTTGTTTCTTCTCCCTTCCCCCCACTTTTTTTCATTAATTGCTTAATGCATTTCAGCAAAGTGTGGGGACTTAGTAAAGTATGTAAAACATGCCCAACAGGATCCTTTGTTCCTGTTATTATTCCTCCTAACCAGACCTGGTTATTTATTGTACTTTGTGTAGTGGCAGGTGAACCTGAAAGAAAGATTTTGCAAAAATTTTCCTAATTGTTTTTGGAGGCTCAATTTTAATATCTTCTTAATTAATTATTTTGACAGACTCTGGAAGAGAACTTGTCATTACAGACCCAGTTATTAAGAACCGAGAGCTCTTCATTTCTGATTACGTTGACACATACCATGCTGCTGCCCTTAGGTAAGTGCCAGAGCCATGGTCTTTCCTGCAAAGGAGCAGTCCTCGAGCACGGGAGGTAGAGATTCTAAGCTATCCTAATCACTTTGGATAATCAGGATATTAACCAGGCTACTCTTACGGTCTCAGTAAGCTCACACGCCACGGTTAACTTTGTGGATTATTGGCATTTGAGAGGTTACCTGTATTTTCATTCATCTGAGTGGGGGAAAACAACTTAAAAAAGTTTTTTTTTATACCTTCTCTGTAGTTTTGTACCTCTGTTTCCTTGTTAGTATGCTGGTGTTGAAAACTAGTATCCTGCCACTGGTTGCTAAAGTATTTAGTATGGAGTGTTAGGATGGTCTGCAGATTATTTTTTAAAGAATCAGTTAACTTCTACGAGAAAAGATAGAGAAATGGGTGACCCAAGTGTGGCAACATGTACTTGGGAGTCTAGGCAAGTTTTATAGGAGTGGACCTATTCTGGTGTTTTGTATGTATGAAAAATTTCCTACCAATTGAGTTAGGGAGAATATATTGAAGATTTTGTTCTGAATAAGGAGGTAGTATTACAGGTTAGGATTAGGCAATTACGTGAAAAAGTGGCTATAAACCACTGCTTTTGAACTTTATGGTATTTTCTGTCCTTTTCAGGAAAAGAACACTGAGATCTATATTCTGGTTTATTTTGTATGTAAGTGGAAGACTTTGGGCTTCTTAAATAGTAAAGTTAAACAAGTAATATTCATATAACTCTTTTCCAACCAGAAAGAACAAAGTGGTGGAAGACTATTTTTCTTTTTTAAAGAATACAGTTGAAGAAAAAAGTCCTAGGGATTTGCTTGCTTTTAGCTTAACTATAATGAGATGAAATAGTTTCTCTATTATATTACTCATATGGTATTCAGTAAAACCATCTGGAGTCTCTTCTGTAAAGCTACCCAGCTAAAGCCAGTTATTTCAAGGCAGATTAGTAGTAACTTTTAGGGCAGGTTTGGGTAGGTGATTTGGGCCAGGTCCTCTTTCATATGGTCCCCATTGTGTAGCCGCTCTGCTCAGCCACTGTAGCACAGACGTCAGAGGAAGCGTGTAAATAAATGAGGTCACCTATGCATAAAACTTGACTTATGGACACTAAATTTTGAATTTCATTTAATTTCTACATGTCAGGAGATACTACCTCCCCCCCACTTTTAAAAAATTTCTTTCTTTAGGCTTTTTAAAGAAATATTTATTTATTTATTTGTTAGAGAGAGAGAGAGAGAGAGAGAACAGGCAGGCAGAGTGGCAGGCAGAGGCAGAGGGAGAAGCAGGCTCCCTGCAGAGCAAGGAGCCTGATGGTGGGACTCTATGCCAGGACGCTGGGATCATGACCTGAGCCGAAGGCAGCCGCTTAATGGACTTAGCCACCCAGGAGCCCCTCTTTAGCCATTTAAAAATGTAAAAACTATTGTTGGTTCTGGGCTGTATAAAAATGGCCATGGGCCAATCCCTGCTGTATGGGGAGGGGTGTGTGTGGTTAGATTTGGCCTCTTACAGGACTTCCAGATAAGTATAGAGAATTCCTGTGGTGTTTTATAAATGTCTTCCAAAATTCCCACTAGCTTTCTATGTCTTTGTGGCGGTGACTTTCCAGTATTAAACTCAAATGCTGAACAAAGCAAGTTAATGGAAGGATGGATGGATGGATGGATGGAGCCATTAAATTGTTTGTGAAGACAAGTGTCTTGATCCTAGCATTCTTTCCTAACTTGCTATATGCTTTCCCCCTCCTGTTTCTATCTTGTTTCATTGGTTGAGGTTCATGATTTTAAGCAGTGTAGAGTGGAAGTTAAAGCAAATAAGTATGTGAGACATAACTCTGGTTATTTAACATGTTTTGATGTATTTGCTTGAAATGAATATATTTAACTATTAGTGGCTCTTCAGATTCATGGAGTCATTTTATACTATTTTACCCTTTCTATTAGAAAAAAAAATTTTTTTTAACGATTTTATTTACCTACTCGAGAGAGACAGAGATAAAGAAAGCATGAGCAGGGGAAGGGGCAAAGGGAGAGGGACAAGTAGACTCCCCACTGAGCAGGGAGCAGCCCTGTGTGGACCTCTATCTTGAGATCATGACCTGAGCTGAAGTCAGGCACTTAACTGGTTTAGTCACCTGGGAGCCCCTGTTTTACCCTTTTTAGAGGAGCCAGTTGTCCCACATAAATCCAACTGGACCAAGTGATTTAACTAGTTTATAATCAGACACTTTCTGGAGATGTTTAACTGCATGGTCATTGCCCCATCCCTGGCGATGGAAGGGCTAGCGTGCTGACGGCAATTCTTTGTCATGTTTTCACTGTGGATGTGACTAGAACCCTTACTGATGAGTCCTTTCTTCCTTTTTTTTCCTTTTTCTTTCTTTTTTTTTTTTTTTTAAGAGTCTTTAAAAAAAAATTTATTTATTTATGACAGAGAGAGATAGCAAGAGGGAACACAAGCCCGGGGGAGCTGGAGAGAGAGAGAAGCAGGCTCCCCGCTGAGCTGGAAGCCTGTTATGGGGCTTGATCCCAGGACACTGGGATCATGACCTGAACCTAAGGCAGATGCTTAATGACTGAGCCACCCAGGCGTCCCTTCCTGTGGTATTTTCTTTGAAGTGGCCATGAGGTGGTTTTATTATAGCTATCATCTTAAATTTGATTTGTTAGCTTTTTGGGTGACCTGACATGGGTTTTTTTCCCCCCAAAGATAACTGATGATAGTGGTCACATAATTATTGAACTGGCCCAGTAGGTGCTCAGTAAATACTTGCACACGTATTAACGTTTGTCTGCATCTGAGCTCATATGTATGGTTCTTACCATTACTTAGTAATCTTGCCTGGTTCTCAGTTTTAGAGGGCTTGCTCTGAGATCATCTCCCATAAAAGCAGCATTGAATGGTGCCCCCCTCAACCCCAAATCTCTATGTGTTTCTTTTCTCTTTACCAAAACTAGATTACTTTGATTTGCTTTAATTTAGTGATTAATTTATTTAGTTTTTAAGGTTTTTTTTTTTTTAAGATTTTTTATTTGGCAGGCAGAGAGAGAGAGAGAGAGGGAAGCAGGCTCCCTGCTGAGCAGAGAGCCTGATGCGGGATTCGATCCCAGGACCCTGAGATCATGACCTGAGCCGAAGGCAGCGGCTTATCCCACTGAGCCACCCAGGCGCCCAGTTTTTAAGGTTTTATTTGAGAGAGTGTGGAGCTGGAGGGAGGGGCAGAGGGGCACGCAGACTCCCCACTGAGCATGGAGCCTGACATGACCTCGGCCCCTGAGATCATGACCTGAGATGAATTCAGATGCTTAACCAGCTGAGCCACCCAGGTGCCCCTAGATTACGTTAATTTTAAAATATGGCAGGCGGTGGTAGTGAATTAACCTTTACTTTTTAAAAAGATTTTATTTCTTCATTTATTTGCGAGAGAGTGCCAGTGGTAGGGAGGGGGAGCGAGAGAGAGGGGGAGGGAGAGCATGATGTGGGCTTGACCCCCTGACCCCAAGTCCACTACCCAAGCTGAAGTCAAGAGTTGGACACCCACTGACTGAGCCACCCAGTGCCCTAATCTAACTTTTCTTCCAATTTTTCTTTCATTTACCACAAAGAATTTTTTCTTTATAGCTATAAAGCAGTTCTGCCAAAAATAAAATCAGTTTTGAAAGAGACAAATAACATAGTCCATAGGCACATGAAAGAGGATCAAAGGAACATGGTGGAGAACGTGGAGGAGAAATAAGGAAAAGAAGGACTGATGGTGTTAGCGCTTAGCACTTGGCACCCTTCTTGTCAAAGACCACAGTGCTCAGTGTGTGGGCTCGTGGGATGCAGGAAACCTGCGGGGCCTCCTGCCGTTGCGCTCCCTCGGGAAACGCTGTAGACGCTCTCTTTCGAGCTGGTGCGAGAGTTGTGTTACAAGTGAGGGCGGCTCTGTGGCCTCCGGCCCTGACGAATCAGACAGAAGACCGAATGCCTCGACAGCCTGTTCTGTGCTGAGATCATAGTTATTTCCCTGTCCCAACTAGAAGTCACTTTCAGAGGAGTCTGTGGGTCCATCGGTCGCAGAAACCTGTGCATTACTGCTTGCCGGCCGTTTTTAGATTCTTGCCTTGGCTCTCCCTCATCCTTGCCTTTCAGGCTCATGTTCTGCTGCTGTTTGATTTCTTTTCTTCATTATGTTTATCAGTAGCCTTACAGTAAGGTTTGTATCTTTCAAGAATATTTTTGAGTGTTCTTTACTCCTTGGTATGTGTTTTTGGCCCATGCTGATGAAATAGAAAAAAAACACAGATCGAAATGAGAAGACTTCAGGTTTTTCGTTGTTGTTTAAGATTTCTTTATTTATTTGAGAGAGAGAGAGAACGTGAGCACATAAGTGGGAGGAGGTGCAGAGAAAGAGGAAGTGGGAGGGGGTCTCTAGCAGGCTCCCTGCGCGGTGTGGAGCCCGATAGGGGGCTCCCTCTCACGACGCTGAGATCGTGACCTGAGCTGAAACCAGGACTCGAACACTTAACCGACTGAGCCACCCAGGTGCCCTGGAATGAGACGACTTTAGTTTCAGTCTGAGCTCTGCCATATAACTTTGTGATTAAATCAAGTTTGTTAACTTTTGAGCCATCCTTTTGACAGACTTACTCAGAGCCATATTTTTAAGTGACAGAACCCTGAACCACACATCTTCTGGTTCTGCATCCCCTAAGACAAGGGCTGTGAAAAAAATCTCTCAGAATGCCTCATACTCAGTGTAGCAGTCATTGAATCTGAAGTGGTACGTAGAGCATAAAAGGCAGAAAAGAAAAAGTGAAATTTAATGTAGCTCTGTACCGAGTTATCGATGGTACATTACTCAGATTTATTTTATTTTTCTGTTGCCTCTTGGCTGAGTTGATTGGGTACTTCAATTACTTCAGGTATGGGAGGAAGAGTTTAGCTTGAGGAGATGTCTCCAGGTGCTCTGAGAGCGAGCAGGTAAGTTTTATTAGGCTAAATAAAAATCTCTGCTTGCAATTTGTTTGTTGTGTTACTTTTTCACCCTAAGGATCATGTTTTATGGATGATCAAAGAAGGGATCTAGAGATTGCTTTGTGATTGGACCATGATCATGTGACCTGGCAGCATTTTCGGCTTTACTGTGCACCTGTAACATAGAATTCCCAAGTATCAGAAATGTCTCAACGACTTGAGGGCTGTTTCTCTGCTTTCTGATTATCTGCTTCTTCAAGGAATCACTTAGGAAAAAAACCCACAACATCCTCAGGTCAGGTGACAAGCCATCATCTTAGCTAAGAATTTGTTTTATAGGGATATGTTTTAGAGGGAATTTTCTGGCAGCCCTCTGGACCAAGAAGCCCAATGAACTGGCTCTGCAGAGCTTCTGATCTCCCCGTTTTCATTCTGAAATTGATCTCTTTGCTTTGTTATGGGCATTTAAGATCATACGTGTAGGGATTGGTACAGACTAATTACATCTTTGTACAGTTTCCCAGCCATTCTTAGCATTGACACAGGCCTTCAGATCCCGAGACTTCCCTGGGGAGCTTCATGATGCCTCCAAGATCATTTCCTGGCTTTAATCAACTGTTGTTTTTACATTTGAAGTAACTTCGACCTTCAGCATTTTTGTTGTTTTGTCTGTACGTGCTTAGTACTTCTTTAAACACCATGACTTGACAATCATTTTATTTATTGGCTCTTTCATCATTTAACAGGTCATTGAGCTGCTAGTTGGGGAAGGACTCTGAGGTGCTGGGAGCACCCACCTGAACAATGCACTTTATCTGCTCTTGAGTACTTCTTGGTCCCTTAAAAATTCTTTTATCTGGAGCTACTCGTAGACACACAGAAAAGTTGTAAGTGTTGGGTCCCCCAATAATGGGTCCGTGATCAAAGGAGCAAGACTGATACAAAGCGAAGGTCAAGCAAAGCTTTATTTTGTGCCAAGAATCAAGAATCAAACTGACTGGCCAGGGCCCTCTCTTACAAAGAGGCGGCCTCTCTCTGCCTTGCAGATGAGCTTTTAAAGGCAAAGGCCATGTGGTTGGGCCTGGCCACACACAGGTGGCCAATGAGATTGTAAAACACACAGAGAAAGCTGCACAGTCATGCTAGGTCACACATAAGTGACCAATTGAATTACAATTTACCCTATAGTAGATGTTTGAACTAGTCTATCACCTTGGTCAGAACTGGCACCCAAAAGGCTCCCAAAGGGCGGGGGCCCATACTCCTTGGTAGCTAGGGAGACAGTATGCATCCCCCCACAGATTGGATGTCTCCACCTGGCCTGACCCACCCTTGTATTTGGGCTTTGTTACCTGGGACTGGTTTCTGGGACTTGTTTTTAAGTAAGTCCCCTGGGGAGAAGAGAGGCAGGGACAGTTTAAGTTCTACTGTATAAACAACAAAATTAACCCGATGGAATCACTCTGGCTAAATAGGCCCTTATAGTAAGAACTGTGTTTCCCCTAGTCTTCCTCAGTGTTAACATCTGACCTAAGTGTAGAATGGCTATCAGAACCAGGATATTAACATTAGCATGATACAACTGAACTTTTGAATTTCACTAATGTCTTATTCCATTCACGTTCCTGTAACAAAATACCATAGAGTGCGTGATTTGTAAACAACAGACATTTATTTCTCACAGTTCTGGATGCTGGACGTTTGAGATTGGAGTACAGCGTTCTGGTGAGATCCCTCTTGTAGTTTGCACACTGCCGACCTCTTGTATTCTCGCGTGGCTAAGAGCAGAGAGGGAAGGCAAGCTTGTAGTCCAGCACCACAAGATTCATCTTATTGTGCCTCTTTTTGCAACTTATTTTGTTCAACAGTGAAAAATCCTGTTCCAGTTGTTAAGATACAATATTTTTATTTTCTTCAAGAATACACATGGTTTCAGAATTTGTAACCCTAGTCCCTGTGAGAAACAGAGGTACTGACTAAATTTTTGTCTTTGGTCTTGAAATACATCAACAAAATAGCATTTTCCAATGAAGCCTTAGGTCAGTTCTGTTTTTTCACACTTCCTTATGTGGGACTGTGTTATCCGTTTGTAATGGAGTTAGGCTCACCTGTTGGACTTCACATTCCACTTCTAGCTCCTTCTGGTTGGTGTGGACTTTTGTTAAGTTTTGGGTATGTGAAGGTGTGTGGACCATGACTGTGCTTCTGAGGATCAGGGCTGTGGACAGACATGTAGTTGTCAACTCTCTTGCCATGCTCCCATGCCCCACCTCTTTCCTCCCCACCTGCTATAGGTAATTGTAATTGATCGCTTTGCTGCTTAGTTTGTCCCTTCTGCATGTTTTCATTTCAAGTGAGCAAGTCCATGTTTGTTCTTATAACCTCGTCTTTCTTGTATGAAGATATGCTTTTGTGTTTCTTTTTCTTTCTTTTTTTTTTAAACTTAATGGTATGTTTTGGAAATTGCTCCGTATCAGTTCATAGAGATCTTCCTCATTCTCTTAGAGCTGCGTGGAACTCCACCGTGTGGCTGGACCATAGTTTATTTAGCTGCTGTCCTGTGAACAGTCACTTAGGTTGTTTCCAGGATGGTCCAGTCATAAGTGATGTTGCAGTGAATACCCTAATCATGCGCAGTTCCTTATTGCTGGGTGTGGGTCTTCGCCGGGGGTGGTGGGGTGGGGGAGTGGGGTGGTGGGGGGTCATCAGAAAGAGGTTGCTGGGTTGAAAGGCCTGTGTGTGTGTGGTTTTCCTCCGGAAAGCACATTCCAGTTGGCGTTCCCTCGGTTTCCTCAATGAACATGTGGTTTTATTTTTATAAAATTATGCCAGTCTGATAGGTGAGAAGTACTATTTCCGTATTCCACTTTATCTTGCTACCAGTGATTGAGTTTGAGTGTTTTTTCATTCTGTTTGAGGGATATTTTTGTCTTTTTTTAATGAGTTACCTGTTCCTGTCATTTCCTTTGGGATTTTTTTTTTGTCTTTCTGTCTGGAAAAGTTCTTTACACTTTCTGTTGTATATGCTGCAAATGCTCTCACTTGTCAGTTTTCTATTATGGTTTAAAAAAAAATTCTGCAAAACTTTCTTTTACCTGGTCACATTTGGCAGTTTTTTCATTGATTCCCTCAGGCCTTTGAGTCCTACCCTGCACCTGGTTTACAGAGGAGTTCTACCCCGTCATCCCAGCATAAGATAGGTTTTGTTTTTCAATACCAGTCATCCCAGCATTGTTTTTCTACCCAGTCATCCCAGCATAAGATGGGTTTTATTTTTCAATAAAAATTTTTCAATAAAAATTTATTTTTCAATAAAACCTATCTTATGCTCACTTCAGCAGCGTGTAGACCAAAAGCCTGTCTTTACCTCAGTGGCTCAAGATGCCACCTTTGGCGTAGATTACTTCCATGTGTGTTCCAGGCTTGTTACTCTGTCATCTGTTGTCTATTTAAGTGCCACCGCCATGCTCCTTTAATTGTAGAGGTTCTGTAGTGCTTTTTACCGTGATACTGATAGTTTCCCCTTTCTCAGTTATTTGTTTTCCTGTGACTCTTCATAGTGAAGTGTTTCATTCCATTAAATAGCTACTCGATAGCATTGAATTTATGGCTTAAACTATGGAGAAACACGATGTTGAGCTTTCCTGTCTGAGAACGGGGGGATGTTTTTCCATTTGTTCATGTTTACTTTTGTGTCGCTCAGTAGTATTGAAGAATTTTCTTCAGAGAGATGTTCTGATTCTTGTTACACATTTATTTCTATGCATTTAATCATATAGACATATATTGAACTCTATACTCTATAAAGAACGCACGTTCTTTTATGTGCCCTGGCACATTCTCAAACTCATCATATGTTAGAACACAAAGAAAACATTTATCTGATTAAAAGGCAATAAACTGTAGTTTACAAACAAAAAACAAAGAACAGAAATTTCCTTTCACCTGGAAATTTCAAACTTCCTGTTCATTAACTATAGAGAACACACTGATGGTCACTGGAGAGGGGACGCAGGATAGGTGATGGGGATTTAGAGGACACTTACCATGACGAGCACCTGTAGAATTGTTGGCTCATTGTAGTGTGCCCTGAAACAGATACAGCACTGCATGTTAACTATACTGGAATTAAAATTAAAAACTTAAAAAAATAAAGCTTCCTGCTAAACTCCTGAGTAGAAGAGGGAATAAAACTGAAATTAAAGGAATTTTTTTTGAAATTAAAGAATTTTTTAAAAATATACTCTATCTTTATTTATTTATTTGACGGACAGAGATCACAAGCAGGCAGAGAGGCAGGCAGAGAGAGAGGAGGAAGCAGGCTCACCACTGAGCATAGAGCCCGATACAGGGCTCGATCCTAGGACCCTGAGATCATGACCTGAGCTGAAGGCAGAGGCTTTAACCTACTGAGCCACCCAGGCACCCCGAAATTAAAGAAGTTTTTAAAAACAAGTCAAAATCCTGTATACTAGAATCTGCGGCATGCGTTTAAAACACCGATCAAAGGAAAGCTAGTTACACTAAACACATCAGTTTAAATGAGAGAAGAAAATTAAACAATTGGGTTCCCAGATTAAATGATAAAAAGAACAACAAATAAATCAAAAGGACGCACTGATGTCCAGCTCAGCTTGTGGAGAGGAGATGCTTAAAGCAGCTCCATTTGACGGCGGGGAGGCTGAGGCACTGAAGTGGAAGCAACGTCAGTCACGCACATACAGCAACTATACAGGAACTGTGTGGAGTGATATTCTCAAAACACCGTAAGTGAGTCAAAATGAATCATAGAAAGTGTTCACATAACCCCTAGAAAGGCAAGAGGAGCAGAAGAATGAAAAACAGAAAAGAAACTTAAAAAAAGTTCTGGGGGTGCCTGGGTGGCTCAGTCATTAAGCCTCTGCCTTTGGCTCAGGTCATGATCCCAGGGTCCTGGGATTGAGCCTGGGAGCCTGCTTCCCCCTCCCCCACTCTCCCTGCTTGTGTTTCTTCTCTTGCTGTGTCTCTCTTGTCAAGTAAATAAATAAAAGTTTTTACAGAAAATTCTGTACCTGAGGCACCTGGGTGGCTCAGTGGGTTAAAGCCTCTGCCTTCAGCTAAGGTCGTGATTCCAGGGTCCTGGGATTGAGCCCTGCATCACATTGGGCTCTCTGCTCAGCATGGAGCCTGCTTCCTCTCTCTCTCTTTGTCTGCCTCTCTGCCTGTTTGTGATCTCTGTCTGTCAAATAAATAAATAAAATCTTAAAAAAAAAAAAATTCGGTACCTGTCATTAGTCACATGGCTCACAGTTGACAAGATGCCAACTCTGTCTCAAGACCTTTCCTTCCCTTTGCGCTCAGGCAAGAGGGGGGACTGATGCTCTAGGCAGGCCTCCTGCTCTGAGCATTCCATGCATTGCCTGTGCGCCTCTTGGCAAGTTTCTCCAAGATTTGCATGTGCCTGGGAATCTACAGAGACTTTCCCAGTCATGGATAGTTTCGATGGAATGGATTTCTGGGCCATATTTCTGTTTCTGTTCTCTCCTGTGTAAGAGGGTTCTTTCCGTGCTCCTTCATCCCCTTCGATCACTGTCTCCCACCAGTCGGGGCGCTTGTCAAAGGGTGCTGTGCCCAGGGTGTGGGTGTGGGTGTGGGGCACCGCACCAAGAAATACCAAGTTACACCAAAATGAGTCCAGCAGGAAGCCTTTGTTTCTGATGAATGCAAGTCCCCTTAAATAGGGCCCTTCCCAGTCTTCAGTCCTATTTCTGTTAACAGTGAAGAAGCATCCCATTAGAAATACGGCGCATAGGACCTTGGAGGCTCTGACACGAAATATTTCGGGAAGGTGAGAGTGGTGGCAGTTTTCTCTGATCAGTCTCTCCTCCCTCATTCCACAAACACGGTCAGATAGTGTACTGCCTTTGAGAGAGGAGACGTAAAGGCTGCTTTGGAGAGAAAAAAAATTGGATGCTTAAAATGATCCTCAAGCACATGCTTTTAAAATGTAATCTCTAGGGGTGCCTGGGTGGCTCAGTGGGTTAAAGCCTCTGCCTTCAGCTCAGGTCATGATCTCAGGGTCCTGGGATAGAGCCCTGCATGGGTCTTTCTGCTCAGCGGTGAGCCTGCTTCCTCCTCTCTCTCTCTCTCTCTCTCTCTCTCTCTGCCTGCCTCTCTGCCTGCTTGTGATCTCTGTCAAATAAATAAATAAAATCTTTTTAAAAAATTAAAAATGTGATCTCTAGTCTTTATAAGCTCTACTCTTCAGCAACAGGTGACATGAAAAATATTTCAAAATGGATGCCAACCATAGTGGACTTGCCTACTCTCTCGTCAGCTCTGCTTAGTACTCAGGGCTCTGTCCAGGATGGCTCCTTAACTGCCAAGAACAGTGACTCTGTTTTTTAAAAACATATTTATTTATTTGTGAGAGAGAGAGAGCGAGCGAGCGGTGGTGAGGGGAGGGATAAGCAGACTCCACACTGAGCGTGGATTCTGACGTGGGCGCCATCTGAGGACCTGCGCTGAAACAAGAGTTGGATGCTGAACCGACTGAGCCATCCAGGTGCCCCAGGAACAGCAACTTTAAACAGCCATACTTAAATGCTAGTGACACTTGCTGTTTTATTTTCCCCGATACTTTAAAAATATTTATAAGTAAAACACACCCTAAGTTTATATTTTCATGAATTTTGATAAATTCGACCCTGAACACTACATTCCAGAAAGTTCTCTTAAACTACTCTCGTCTTAAAACTTCCCACCCAGAAGCAACCATTATTCTGATTTCTCTCACATAAATTAGTTTTGGCTGTTGTAGAAATTGATTCACTAGAAATGGAATCATACAGTATGTGCCATTTGTGTGCCTGGCTACTTTCACTCAGCATTTTAATATTTGAAACTTTTTGAGGTGTGCTGTTTATCAGTACTTCTTGTGAAGTATTTCATTTTACAAATATATAATGATACTTTACCCATTTCCTTATTGATGGGCATTTGGATTATTTCTAGGCTAGTATGAATAAAAGCTGTTATACAGCAAAAAAACACAAAGAAGGAAAATAGAAATAAAAATAGAAATTAGTGAAGAGAAAAACATTAAATCTAATTAATCAAATCCTTTAAAATTTTAATATCTCATTAAAAATGACATTAGACCAATTGGGATTTTTTCTAGGAATGCAAGGTAGGTTTATTACTAGAGACTCTGCTTAATATTGTATACCATATTGTTATATCTAAAGGGATACAAAACCCCATAACTCTAAAGCAGTGATTATTTCTAAAGCTAGTATCATATTTAACTTGAGAGACATTTCCACCAAGATCAGGAACAAGACAAGGGTGTCCACTATTTCCATTACTGTCCACATTATTTGAGAGGGTCAGTGCAATTCAAGACATAAGAAGGAGTAAAAATGGGGGTCTCGGGTGACTCAGATAGTTAAGCTTCTGCCTTTGGCTCAGGTCACGATCTCCAGGTCCTGGGATTGAGCCCCATATGTAGGTCCCTTTCAGTGAAGAGTGGGCTTCTCCCTCTCCTTCTATCGCTCCCCCTGCTTGTGCTGTCTTTCTTGCTCAAGTCAATAAATCTTTAAAGAAAATAAAGGGGGCATCTGGGTGGCTCAGTGGGTTGGGCTCTGCCTTTGGCTCAGGTCATGATCCTAGGGTCCTGGGATTGAGCCCCGCATCGGGCTCTCTGCTCGGCGGGGATTCTGCTTCCCCCTTTCCCTCTCTGCCTACTTGTGATCTCTGTCTGTCACATAAATAAATAAAATCTTAAAAAAAAAATAAAGAGTAAAAAAGTTGTAAAACTATGTTTATTTGCAGACAACAGGTAATATACCTGGAAAACCTCAGAAAACCAATGATTAAACTGTATTAAATAATAAAGAATTCAGTCAGCAGGATATAAAATTAACATATAAAAATCCGTGCCTTTATTACAGTTTCATGGTCATTTACCAGATGATATGCTTCTGTTCCTGCCGTGTCTGGCTTTCCCTAAACCAGTTGTGTTGCTGTCCCCATGGAACATTTGGTGATGTCTTTAGATATTTTTGATTGTCATGATGATGTATGTGGCTGCAGTGGGGTACTGTATCCAGGGATACTGCTAAGTACAGGACAGCCCCTGACAACAACAAATGATTTAGTCCAGAATGTCAATAGTGCTGAGACTGAGAAACCCTTTCCTGAACAAAATGTATCTGTTTTCCAGTGTCTATTTTAGATTTGTGGGTTGGTAGGGTTTCTCTCCCTATAACGAATACACTGATAGGGTGTACTTGCATGTAAGTAATGGTGAAGACCAGTCAAAGACAACTATCATATGATCTCCCTGATATGAGGGAGTGGTGATGCAACATGGGGGCCTAAGTGGGTAGGAGAAGAATCCATGAAACAAGATGGGATAGGGAGGGAGACAAACCATAAGTGACTCTTAATCTCACGAAACAAACTGTGGGTTGCTGGGGGGAGGGGGGTTGGGAGAAGGGGGGTAGGGTTATGGACATTGGGGAGGGTATGTGCTTTGGGGTAAATTGGAAGGGGAGATGAACCATGAGAGACTATGGACTCTGAAAAACAATCTGAGGGGTTTGAAGTGGTGGGGGGGTGGGAGGTTGGGGTACCAGGTGGTGGGTATTATAGAGGGCACGGCTTGCATGGAGCACTGGGTGTGGTGAAAAAATAATGAATACTGTTTTTCTGAAAATAAATAAATTGGAAAAAAAAAAAAAGAGGAATCACCTTCCTCTAGTTACAGACAATGATGGAAGTAACTTAATTTGTGTAGCAGTTCGGTATAAAGTTTCATAGGCTTCTTATTTATCTCCTTAATAGGAGATGGGTATAACAGGTGTTCTTATCCCTGTTTAGCTGATGAAGGAACTTACCTATTTTTTCTAGGTTTCAGGGACTAAATGACATCAGGCTGATGGGTAGTTAGTTTCAGAGTGAGTGCATTATTTGTTCATCTGTAATCTTACCTGCTTTTTCCTTTCCAGAAGCTCGGTTTTGTTCCAGCTGCATACTAGATATAAGTCCTTTGCCTGCAAATCTTGATTCCTAGTCCTTGTTTCCCTTTAGCTGTATCTTGTTACTTACAAATCAGTAATTCCAGTGGAACTTTCTGTGGTGATGGGAATGTTACATAAATCTGTGCTCTTCACTATGGTAGCTACTAGCATGTGTGGCTATTTAAATTTACATTACATAAAATTAAATAAAATTTTAAAACCCAGTTCTCTGCAGTTGGGCCAGACACATTTCAAGTGCTCAACAGTGCTGCATTATGTTATCAGTAGTCCCCAAAGGAACTTCAGTTAATCAAAAGCATTTTTGTGTGATTTTTAAAATGGAGGTTGAGCCACATCTTAGTTTCTGCCCGTTACTAAGGCTTGGCCCTGTGGAAAAGGAGTGCATTGCTCTTTTTGTTTCTTCACAGGAAGCAAATGAATGTCATCCCCAGGTTGCTATCCCTCAGCTAGTCTCTGTCTCTCACACCTTGGTCATTAGCTGGTGTGTATGTTGTTAATGTGTCAACTCGTGGAGTCCTCATGGGAGCGGAATGCCTGTGGAAGTGAAGTGGTAGGAATTCATTCCCCTGCAAGCTTCCCACGTGTGCAGCCGACGTGCTGTTGATTCTCCAATTCCATCTGCTCTACTCACAGCCCTTGACTTCCACTTGATGTTAAAGTTACTTTCTGTGACCACTGAGGGAATTGCTTAAAACCTCCCTATCTCTTTGGGAACCCTGGAAATTCTCCCAGTGCGTGCGCGCACACACGTGTGTGTATGTGTGTATGTGTGTGTGTTTCAAGGACTTTGGTTGTATTATAGAGTTTTGAGATATATGGTGGTTTATTTTTTTTTTAAGATTTTATTTATTTATTTGACAGAGATCTCAAGTAGGCAGAGAGGCAGGCAAAGAGAGAGAGAGGAGGAAGCAGGAGAGCCTGATGCGGGGCTTGATTCCAGGACCCTGGGATCATGACCTGAGCTGAAGTCAGAGGCTTAACCCACTGAGCCACCCAGGCGCCCCTATATTGCAGTTTAAATGATTGATAGATGGATCTGGAAATATTACTGTTCTTTTTATTGCAATATTTCTTTGAGAAGGCATTTTCCAACTTACGGTTATTTAACATGACCTGAAAATTTGGGAAGTGGATGTTTATCTATTAGAGCCCCATCTATGTATTTAAAAAGTTAAAGTCTCTCCAGTTTTAAGTTCCAAGTTGTTTTATTTTTTGCACATTAAAAGAGAGAAGAAAAATATTTGACAGATTTACGTTCTGTCCATAGTAAAGTAAGAGGAAGAAAAGCCCATTTTGTTTTGAAGATTTAGAAGGGCTTTAGGCAGATTTTTTTTTTTTTGGTAAAGTAATTTAACTGTGGTTTAGATTTTTTCTGTCGTTTCTAGTTTAATATCCTTTCATCACAGCCCTGCCCTCAATTTACCTCTGTGGTTTAATTAATTCTATTCCATGACTAAAATGCTGAGGTAAATGCAGTTGAGTTGTGAAATTGTAGGTTGAAAAAGTCTTAAAAAAAAAATTACAACATTTGGACATTTTCTTAGTTCTTTTGGGAACTTTCCATTTTCTGAATTGGTAATTATGGAGTCTGGAGCCATATTCTGCGTGTTTTTAGAAGAATGTGGATTTAGTTCTCTCTTCCCTGCCCCTGTCCCTCCAGTAGCTTATTGGTTTGCAAAGTAGTTGACGATGATACTAATGTATTTTTTATGCTTGTTTGTTTTCAGAGGGAAGTGTAACATCTCCCACTTTTCTGACATATTTGCTGCTAGAGAGTTTAAAGCTCGGGTGGATTCATTTTTCTACATATTAGGCTACAACCCTGAGACCAGGTAAGTGAGTCACGTGGGCCCACTCTGTGAGAGCTTTTGCTTTTCTTACTGCGTGTGTGTCTGTATGTGTGCTTACACATTTGGGTATATGCTAGGAATATTTTAAAAAAAGAACTCCAAACCCCAAAGTAAACCTTTTGGAAGGAGTTCTGATTAATGTCTTTGGTGTCTAAAACAGCTTATTGTTTGCTCTTGATTTTCTTAAGAAAAGGAAAAGTGAGAAAATTTGGGTTTTGAGAGGGCAAGGCAATGAACTATTAAATGCAAATGAACATTAGTTGATCTGTGTTTTGAATTTGACTATAAATTGGTAGTTTATTACCGTCCTGCTCATTGTGCCAAGCCTTTCATGATACCATATTGAAACCTAGGACATTTTTTCTTAAAGGTTTTATTTATTTGAGAGAATGAGAGCACATGTATGTGTGTGTGAGCAGGGGTAAGGGCAGAGACAGGGAGAAGCAAACTTCACACTGAACAGAGAACCCGATGCAGGGCTCAGTCCCAGGATCCTGGGATCATGACCTAAGCCAAAGGCAGACACTTAACCGACTGAGCCACCCAGGCGCCCCTGAAAACAGTAGGACGTTATGGAAAATTTTGTTGGTTAGTCATTTGTTTAATTCATTTAGTGAAACTTCAGAAATACTCGTAGGAATATCTTTAGTAAGGTTACTAGTATGAGATGGGTACATTCAGTTCTCAACCATTTGTAAGACCTATGTAATAGGTAGAATTATTACTTTTTAAGTGAGAAACAATTGAATCAAAATAATTTAATAGGAAAAATTCTTGGTTTATGTCTGTAATAGATTATAGTTTAACTTAATACGTGGAAGAACTTAAGAGTATGTGCATCATTTTAATTCTGTTTCGATCATGCAACTACAGTGGATTAAGGATTTAAAAAGAAAAAGAGTGTTAGCTGGTGATCGAGTAGTCTGTGCTCAGGACATCTGAGACGTCATCTACAGACATGAGGATACAGAGAAGCTGCTTGGCCAAAGGAAGGTAGTGGGTAGTGGAAGAACTGCGTTCAGTGTCATTGGAAGGTGGGCATTCGTTTAGAGAAAACATTTTCCTAGAGGATGCTGAGAAATTATATGTAAATTAGAAGATTACTGTTTCGATAATCAATCTAGAGTTAAGAAAAGGCAGTATATTCTTTGTCACAATCCTAAGAGGCTGCCTAAAGCTCTTTTGGCACATACATACTAGTGTCTCTCTCTGTGTACGTTGTAGATGACAGCTATAGGGGTAATGGTGCAATGAATGGTCACCTTTTTTTTAAAAAAAAAAATTAAGTTCAATTAACATATAATGTATTAATTGGTTTCAGAGACAGAGGTCAGTGATTCATCAGTCTTATATGCAGTGGTCACCCTTTTTTTTTTTTTAACTTTATTTCCTTTAGAAAACAATATATTTGAGCTTTTATTTTCTTTTTCAAAAGTATGCCGTGTTCCAGCGACAAAGAAGTTGATCAGTGATAGTATTTCAGAGCATTCCTGTATTTCAGAATGTTCATTTTACATATGGATTTATTTGACTCCCTGGTCATATCTTGGATTTCTGTCTTAGATACAAAGGAGTCCAGAATTTCAGTGATACCACGTTGATTTAACTGTTTGATCAGTGGTTGTCCACGTTGCACAAGTTCGATTGTTATCAGTGAATTGACTAAATAGCCTTTGTGTTTTCAAATGTTTAGCTCTTGGGTTCATAAGAAGCAACCAAATTTCTTACTAGGTTTGGTTATATGTCTTTTTTTGCTGAATGCTTATTAAAAATGACATTATACAACTTAACTGTGTAAATAAAGACTCGCACAGGTTCTGGTCTCATTTTTCAGTGGTTGTTGCTGCCAGTCATTCAGAATGATTCTTCCCATCAGTTATGTTTTAAAGTGTGGCTTAGGTGTGCAGCAGCAGCATATCTGTCTCTCATCTGAAAACACAACACCAAGACATGCCCATGGCAGGACGTTTCTAGATTCTGCCACCTGAGTCACTCTCTTACTGCTTTGACTCCTGGTAGCCACGTGTTCATTTCTGTGCTTGTGTTCGTCCTCCTTGTCCAGCTTGTGCTTTGATATGTTGCGGGTTTTTGAGGAGTGTTGGATGAGTTGAAATGAAGAAAGACTTGAATGTCTGCTGATAAGTAAAGCTTGTGGCGGTCTCACACTTCTCACAAAGTGAGTGTAAAGATTTGCCCCCGCTCACCGCTTCTGCCCCAGATACCACTGTGTAACTCCGGAGTTCCTGCAGCTGCTCGGGTTGTCACCAGAGCACGTGTAGTTTACAGGAGTGTAGAGACACTCTGCTTTCCCACCTGGCATGCACACAGCTTACCTCTCAGGATGCTTGGGCCTCATACCCTTGCACAGTTTACCTCTGTTTGTGTCTTTGTTTCAAGTCTGTAGGGATGGGGTTGTGTGAAAAGCTGCTTCTGGTGTGTTTCTGCCCCTCTGGAGAGAGCGGCGCTGGCATGTGATGGTGGCCGTGTGGTTGCTCTGTGCTCTTAGTGCCCCGAGTCATTTGGAGAGGAAATGTCAAACTGTTCTATGTCTGTGAGACAGAGCATATACAGCTGCGACCCCTGCCAGTGACAGAATGGTGACTTTGATGATCATTCCCCTCCCTGAAAGTAACTCAGAATTGTAGTCCAAGTGAGCAGTTGAAACTGCAGCGGGAGATGGGATTGTTTCTTTCTTGTAGTGCCTTTTCTGATAGTAGTTCAGAGCTGATTTATGGGATTTTCCATACTTTATTAATCATATTCACCTGCACTGAAAGTTTGGGATGGTTTTTCATATTTTTTCATACTTTTTTTTTAAGCTGCAGTGTTTGGCTACTTTAAAAATGTTCCCCTAATCTGGTTATTATGTTTCTGAATTTTTCATCTGATCAGAGACCTGACCTTTCCAGATTTCTTGTTTTCTATGGGATTACTTTATTGAGCATGTGTATGACGGGAGGAAACAGACTTTTCCATATTCTTTGGTACTGTACCTTTAAAGTTCAGGGAGGATGGATTACTTGGTAATTGACATGGAATTTTTATTACTCTGAAATTCTGTATTTAATTCTGAAATCTGAAAGCTCTGAAAAATCAAAAAATGTTTTATGCTAGGTTTGGTGCTGAAGCTCATTGGATGGTCATACTTGACCCGAACTGAGATGAGGCTATTTATATTCTTTTTGAGTTGCGTGAGTTTGCACAATTTTTACTGCAAAAGTACCAGTGTGATAGAGTCGGGGACGTTATTGCTCAGACACTTCTGAGGTGTTACATAGTATATGGTATATGGCTACCATCTACCATTTTGTAGAAAAATCTACAATTTTTCTAGATCAAAACATTCTGAATTCTAAAAATCTACTGACCCTTAGGATCTTTGATAAGGGATGGTGATACGATATTCTTGCTAGCCATGATCTTTAAGGAACAAAACTTGAGTAAAAAATTTGGTGAGTAAAATGAAACATAGGGACATGGCTGCTTTCATCTGCTTACTGTCCTTAGTTGCTTTTTTATTTACCCAGTATCTTACTGCCATTTAATCTGACTTCTTGATCTTTCTGTTAAGACTGATTCTCCTCTTGGACCCAGGCAGCCTGGATTCTGATTCTGGGCTGTCACTTCATCATTGTGTCCAGGGCTAAGGCTGCTACTTCCCAGACTCTGTTTCTACTCCAGTAAAGTGGGGGTGGCACAAGCTACCCTGCAGGTTACTTGTAACTGTCAGATTTTTTTCCTTTTGCTTCTTGGGAATTGCAAAAATATTTAAAAATTTGGTTGAAAAATATCAAAGTTGTTTTTTTTTTTTTAACCCCATAAAATGTTACGTCTAAAAGCAAAACATAAAGTACTTCCCAAGATGTCTTGATTCTTCTAATCAAGTAGATCATTAACCATCTGTTTGAGTTTGCTGACATATGGAAGTCTGAGCACTGGAGATTTTTGACTCTGCTTTGAATATTGATTATAAAACTCTTTTTGAAAATAATACACTTGTTAAAAATGAAAGATAAATTTCTTGCTGCTAAAGAAACTGACATAACAATTATAGTGAATATATAAGTGGTATTAATGTGAAACAATACATTACTATGGTCAGAATATTTCAATTAAAAATTTGAGAGAACCAAAATTGAAAAAAATTTTTTTAAAGATTTTATTTATTTGAGAGAGAGAACGCAGAAGCAGGGACAGCAGCAGGGGGAGAGGGAGAGGCAGGCTCTCTGAGTGCGGGGCTCCATCCCAGGACCCGGGGATCATGACCAGAGCTGAAGGCAGAAGATTAACTGACTGAGCCACCCAGGCGCCCTGAAAAAGATTTTTTTTTTTAATTGAGAAAGAGATCTGAGCTTTTTATAGTAAATGAACCTGCCTCCCTATATAGCATGTAGGCCTCATTGAATTTTTGGATGTCCTTTTCCCATCTTCCTTCCTGTCCCCTCACTGCAGCAACTTCAGCCTATTGGCCAGTACCAGTACACTTTCTGGCCCTTTCTGGGCTTCTCTTTCATTCCTTTGAAAAGTTCTAAACATCTTGCCTCATGCCAGTGAGTTAGGAGGGGAAGGAACGGAAGGGAGTAATGGTGGAGTCTCAGGAGGAATGACGGATTTTGTAGTGGCCGTGAAAGAAGATGCCTTTACCTTTACATTGTGAAACACAGATTTTCCCAGGAGCCAGTCCATTTGTTTCCCTTTGCCAGATCAAGAGTTCTTTAAGTCACTGAAGTGCATGTTGGGATAGTGAAGAGAACATATAAAATGCAGCATTTTGTATTGATGGTCACTGAGCTGTTGCTTCTCCCTTACTCCCACGCCTACTGCCTTATAAAAGTGTTGTTGATCTCTTCACAGACTTGCTCTGTAGCATGAAACATCTGATTGTATTTCTTGTTTTTGCTTCGTGAAAATGAGTCTTCTCTTGCTAGTCAGATGGAAAGCAATTTTTGTTGAGAGCTCAGATCTCATCCAGGAGAGAATGTCAGTAATCAGTCCCCTGTGCCTTCTCTGCTTTTCTTCTTCTTCTGAGTTTTTGTTTTTATTTATTTTAAAGGTGTTATTTATTTATTTGACACACAGAGAAAGTGAGAGAAGGAACACAAGCAGGGGGAGTGGGAGTGGAAGAAGCAGGGCCCCCCTTGAGCAGAGAGCCTGATGCGGGGCTCAATCCCAGGACCCTGGGATCATGACCTGAGCCGAAGACAGACGCTTAACAACTGAGCCACCCATGCATCCCTTTCTGAGGAGTTTTTAGAGCAGTATTGAAGCTTAAGGATCATTGCCATTATATTTAGCAGCAATCATAAACCGAGACACTTGCAAGGACTTAAAAGTAATCTCTCCCCAATTGACAGTGACCATAATGTTACTAATAATAGTTAGGGTTAGTGAGGCCTCCTGTGCCCAGCACTACTCTGAGTTCTACTTGTGCAGTTCATTGATTTCACTTGGGTTTGAAGCAGCCTCAGGCTTACAGAAGGCTTGCAGGCGTAGTAGGAGACCTTTTCTACCTGAACCATTTCTAAGTAGCCGTCACCGGGAGGCTGCACGGCTCTCATCCTTGGGGTTCCTTGTGAGCAGGGGCATTTTCTTCCACAACCTCGAGGCAGTCCTCCGGCTCGAGAGATTCACATTCAGATGTTGCCATGGCATTGCAGACCCCACTCAAGATTTTAGCCGTTTTCCTGATAAAGACTTTTATAGTAAAAGGAGCCGGTTTGATGGATTCAGTTGTCTTCACATCTGTTCAGTCAGTCTGGAAGAGTTGCTCAGTCTTTCTTTCACTTCATGACCTTGGTACTTTTGAAGATTATAGGATATTTTGTAGACTATCTCTCAGTTTACATTTATGATGTTTCCTCATTAGATTTAGATCATGTATCCTGTATCCTTGACAGGGATAGCGCAGAAGTCATGTCTTCTGTTTTTCTGCATCCTATCATAATTTGTCTCATGTTGGTAATGTTTACTTTAATCAGTTGAATAAGGTGCTCTTTGCCAGACTGTGCGATTACAGAATTTCTCTTTCTCCCTTTTTTTTTTTTTTAAGATTTTATTTATTTATTTGACAGAGATCACAAGTAGTCAGAGGGGCAGGCAGAGAGTGAGAGGGAAGCAGGCTCCCCGCTGAGCAGAGAGCCTGATGCGCGGGGCTTGATCCCAGGCCCCTGAGATCATGACCTGGGCGAAGGCAGAGGCTTTAACCCACTGACCCACCCAGGTGCCTCTCTTTTTCCTTTTCTAATTAATGACCATTTTGTGGAAGGTTGCTTTGAGACTGTGTGGGTAGATAGCCTCTTCCCATGAAAACTTTATTTATTTATTTACACTAGGTAAATTAATGGCTTCCTATTTTATTCAGTTGTTTATATAATCTCTTACTATTATTACTCGTTTTTAGGTCAAAATTGTCCTAGATTTTGGAGAATGATACTTGGGTGTGGTCATTACTTTGTATCACTGCTCTCCGGGCTCTGAGTGAACAGCTAGGTTGCCTCCGGTGGGGAGAGAGGGAGAGAATGCAAACTTTCATATCTGAATTTCTGTATCAGTGTGTGTCTATACATTCATACCCAATTCTTCACATCTAATCCAATACCAAAGGGTTCCTGCTGGTTTTTTCCTTATTTCTAATTCTCATTTTTAAGAGTGATTATTTCATAGTCCTTAATATTTTTTTTTAATTTATTTTTATATTTTGAGAGAGTGAGTGAGAGAGAGCATGAGCAAGGAGAAGGTCAGAGGGAGAAGCAGACTCCGCATGGAGCTGGGAGCCCGATGCGGGACTCAATCCCGGGACTCCGGGATCATGACCTGAGCCGAAGGCAGTCGTCCAACCAACTGAGCCACCCAGGCACCCCTCATAATCCTTAATATTTTTACTTCAGTTTCCTATCACTGACTTTGCTCTCTCCCCCACATGGATAGGTTTTGGTATCTTGAACTGTATTTTTAGTAGTTTTAGCTTCTGGTATTTTTTAAAGCATGACCTCGAAGAATCGAATTTGTAACATCTTCTTTTCAGGACCCAGGGGACAACAACTGCTGCTTGGCGCAGTGAATGCTTATTCTGTGCTTTATTCTTCAGTTCCCATAAAAGCTCAGTGAGGTTGGCATTACCTTTATTTTACAAATGAGAAAATTGGCATTATATTAAAGAATTGTCTAAGGCATTTAGTTATTAAACTGGAAACCCCAGGCCTATTTGACTCAAAGCCTGTGCTCTGAACATTGATGATTTTATCATAGATTGACTCGAATACAGCCTCAGTTTCTTCTGGCTGTGCTGGAAAATAACTTGAAGCATTCTAATAAAGAAAAATACATGCTCACTAGAGAATAACTTGACAAATACAAAAGTTAAAGAAGCAGGCTGAAATGAAAATAATTGTATAATCCATGTTTGTGTTTTTCTCCTTCGGTTTACATCTACATGCATGTGTGTATGGGTGTATGTGTATGTGTTAAGATTATGATTAAAATATTGTTTACATATAATGTACATATAATTATGCATTCTTTTATTCATTTTCTTTTATTATGAACATAGTACCATGTCATTAAACATTTTACACAAACATTTATGATGAACACTTTATCTACGATAATGTGGATGTCTAATAATTATCTCTTCCCATCTTGTTGAACATTTATGGTTTTCTAGTATTCAGTTATTCTAAATAACATTGTGACCGTCTTTTTTCAACATAAATCTTTATACTTCAGTAACAATCTAGATCTCCCTTATTTCAGTTAATTTGGATTCCAGACATTTCAAAATCTGTTTCTGGTCAGTAAAGTTGTCTTTTCCATTCATCATAGCTCATGGTGTTTGTGTAGCGGTTGAGGACAAGAAGCTGGAGCTGGGTATAAAAATTTTTTGTTCGCTTTTCCTCTGCCATCACATTTGAACTCTCACAAGGTTTATGTCAGATGGCAAATGTTGGAAACGGTTGAGAGTGCATGTGTATTTGGAAATGCAGCCCTACTGAAGATATAAGAACTTTTTTTAATATAAGAACTTTAATCAGATAGGACAGAAAAATCAGATTTGATAATTTCAAAAATGCTTTGCCAGTAAACATCTACCAATGTTGAATAAAATATAACAGAACTTCTAAATGCAGAGCTGATCTTGTAGGAATTAAGAGAAACTGTCAAGTAAAGCATTAAGCTGATCCTTCATCAGCCCATGATAAGAGTAGATTGGGATAGTTAGTGTCTCCTTAACCAGAGGGTCTTGCCTTTAACACCCACTAGGTATAGGAGATGGGGTCTTGATCTCAGGGGGTTAAGGAATTGGAACTGAGAGCCCTCTATCAAGTTAGAGCCATCGAAGTTCTGTTCTTCAGTAAAAGGGTCAGCTAGTTGATATATCCAGAATTAGAGGAAAATGATAGCGAAACCTATTTGGGACTGGTACTCTAACATAGGAAAGAAAAAGAGGGAGGAATAGAGGGAGAATTTCCCTTATAGTTAATAACTTTGGGCTTTGCCCCCCATGACAGTTGGGACATGAATTTGCATTCTTGAAAAAGAGAGAACTCTAGAGTGAGAAGACAATGTAAAAATTGGTCTTGGGTCATTGAGCCTCCAAGAAGCATACTCTCATTCAAGAACTTGTAGAATACCTGCAGATATTATATCTTTGAATGCCAAATGCATTGTTAAAAATCACAAAATGTTGGAAGAAACCACGTGCCATCAACTTGAGTTGACGTACACCTGAGAACTTCAGTGCTAAAACTATCAGAGACAGTATAACAGACTGAAACAAAATAGGACTTTATTTCCCTCTCATGTAAGCAGAGTTTGAGAAGAAGCAATCCTGGGTGGGTGTGGGCCTCCCCAACCACCAGGGACCTATCCTTAACTTTAATTTTTACCTTGTACTCAAGGTGTCAGGGGAATGGTAGCTGTGACACCCAAATTTCACGCTGGTAGAAGGAGGAAGTAGGTTTAAAAAAAAAAAAAAAAGCATGCCTTCTTCCTTTAAAGGCATTTTGATAATTTGTGCAAGACATTTCCTTTTCTTCTCATTAGACAAAAAATTAAAATTTTTTTTTACCTTTATAGGTAAATTCTACCAGTATTCGAGGGAACAGAGAGAGATGTTGTAGGTTCTCTGAGTCATTTTATAAAGCTAGTTAAACTTTTATACCAAAACCAGATTAAAAAGTAAAATTTATAGGTCAGTTTTACTTAGGAACATGCATGTAAGATGTTTAAATAAAATAATAGAAAATGGAATCTGGTAAAGCATGAAAAATCTACTTACCCAAATTGGGTTTATAGAACACTTCCCAAATTGGGTTTATAGCTATTAATATAGCTTACCACTTTAAATGATGAAGAAGAACTATATACACATCTTGATGTTGAGAAAACAGTTGTTGAATGTCAACAACTAGTACATGTTGGGGGCAGGAACTCTTACCAAAGTAACTGTAGAATGAAACTGCCCTCTTGTGACTGAATAAACAGAAATCTACAATAAGCACTATACTTAAAGGCAGAGTGTTGGAAGTATGCCTCTAATTTCAGAAAACAATTGGAATTCCATGTCCATTAAGACATGAAAATGTATGAGAATTGGGGATGAAGAAGTGAACCTCTAATAATATGTTATAATAGCTTTTGCCATAGGGACTCTGGGAAAGCGTGTGAACAGATAGTTAGAACTGATAAGATAAACCAGCATGTTTGTTGGAAATCGGAGCCGTCTGTATAACTCTCAGCTCCATGTTCACAAAATGAGGGACAGTTAGAAAATAAAATGAAAACATGCTGTTTCTAAATGCTTCCTTTCTCTCTTTTTTTTTTTTAAAGAGATTTTATTTATTTGACAGATAGAGATCACAAGTAGGCAGAGAGGCAGGCAGAGAGAGAAGAGGAAGCAGGCTCCCTGCCGAGCAGAAAGCCTGATGCGGGACTCGATCCCAGGACCCCGCGATCATGACCCGAGCCGAAGGCAGAGGCCTTAACCCGCTGAGCCACCCAGGCGCCCCAACTTCCCTTCTCTTGATGTGAAGTTAGTACTAATTGAAAGTCAAATAGAATTTTTTTTCCTCCAACAAGTGTTTTTCTTTCTAAAGGTTAACTTTTTGTTGCTGCTTTTGCTTTACAGTTTGTTGCTAATAAATTAAACATTTTAAATATTTTTCTATTTCTAGTAAGAAAAAACTCTTTGAAATAAAACCTGGAAAACTTGGTTTCCTAGGTTTTATTTTATTTGTTGAGAAACAAAAAAATAAAAAATAAAAAATTTGGAAAGAACCCATTAATATAGTGTTTTCATTTTACCCTCTAAGCTCCCCTTTAATCTATTAAAAAATGTTAATCCTTCATCTGTTGTCTGCTAAAGGATGAATCGGAGGAGAGAGGGAGGTCTAAGATCAGGAGACAGTGTAGGAGTACTTGGGATCACAGGATGTTAGGGAAGACCTAGCATTAGAGGCCACAGAAGGAAGCACATGGGCAGCCTCTGTGCAAGTTGTGTGTGCCTCTCCCTGCAGGCAGCCCGCTGGCAGGGAAGTGTGGCAGGAATGAGGTCTAGGCGGAGAGTCAACCGCAGTAAGTAGACATCTGGTGGTCAGGACAACTGTGGAGAAATCAAAGCCCAGGTCTCAGGGGCTTGGAAGTGCTGAGTAGAGTCACAGGGTTGTCCTCAGTGTAAGATAGGACTTGCTCAATGGAAACAGAGCCCATTTCTAGAATTGGAATTTATGTTAAAATGGCCCACTGGCTTACTTAATTACCAAATCACTAGGTTTCAGGGTGCCTCGATTTTCTCTGAGGAGAGCTGACCTCAGAGTCGGAGGTTGGATTGAACTCAGTTGGGTGTTAAGTGATTCAGTCTGGGGGTTAACAGCACTGCGGAAGCAGATAGCCTGGCAGGTCACTTGTTGCCAGTCACGTGTCCAGTCTTCAGACTCCGTGAGGACTGATGATTGAAGGCTAACTAGTACAGGTAGGTGTCGTGTGTGTGTGTGTGTGTGTGTGTCATTTTAAGTATTTAATGTATATAACTCAAGAGTTACGATGCCACTACGTGTAACTCCTGTATGTATCTTTCACCCAGTTTACCAGTTGTTACCACTTTGTAATATTTGCTTGAATAGTTTATCTTACTGATTTTATTTTGTATATTATATATCTTTTTAAATTTATTATAGATTTGCCTTATTATTTCTGTTTTTGCTGAGTTATTCTCTATATTAACCCTCTTTGCTTCGTTGTTCTGTTCTCCTTCCCTGAACTGTTTAGGAATGAGGTGCAGCGTCAAGCTTCTTTCTCCCTAAGTATTTCAGTGTGTCTTTCTCAAGAACAAGGACATTCTCTTACATAATCATGATGTGGCTAGCAAAATCAGGAAAGGTGAAATTGATAAAATACCGTTTCTTCTAACATAGTCCATATTTATATTTTGCTAGTTTTTCTAATATTGACCTTCAGGGTGATTTCTCCCCCTGATCACGCATTGGCATTTAGTTGTTGGATCTCTTTAACACACCTTACTTCTCTTTGTTTTCACAACATGTCTCTTAGCTTTTTTTTCTTTTGTCATGGCATTAACATTTTTGAAGAGTTAGAAGTCAGTTTTGTTGAATATCCTTCAGTTCGGGTTTATTTGATGTTTCCTCATTGTTAGATTTAGATTTTGTAAGTTCTGCCAGGGAATGACTATCTTAAGTGCCATTCTCAGTGTATCAGATTTTTTTTTTTTTTTTGAGGTACAAAAGAAGAGATTTAGATAGTTCCAGTAAAGATGATTTTGATACTGTCCTTGCCCCCAAAGAGCTTATCATCTTTTCAAGAGAGGTGAGGCACCCCAGGAAAAGCTGACATGAGTTAGGGGGCAGCAAGAGGAGAATGAAGTTCTCTGAGGTTTCCCAGCTGTTCCCAGCAGGGAGGTCTCTCCAGAGAGTTTCTGGCTGGGCTTCTGGGTGAGTGGGTGAATTCTGCACGTGCACGAGAAGAGAACTACGTGGTGAGGTGAGCCCTGGAGTGTGCCACCCCTGAGCGACGGGGCGGGGGTTTCTGCCCAGGTGGCTTGCGGAGGCAGCTATGAGTGTCAGGAAAGAGAACCAAGAGGGTGTGTGAAAGAGGCTGCAGCCACCACGGGACCCAGTGTTTGGAGAAAAGGTTGTAGGGTTTTGGTAGCTTGGCCGTAGTGTCACTCAGGGTATTTGTTGAGGTCAAAATTATAGTTTACACTTCTTGAATTGCTTTTTATGCTATATTTCATGGAACAACTCTTGTGGTTTTTCAGAATAATGATGAGTTTATTCAATTATTGTTTTATGTTTATTTCTCCAACAGAGCATTTTCTATGGGATTTGGTAGTTTTGAGAAATGCACTTTTGAAGGAAATACTTTGTATTTGTGCTGTTTGGCTTCTAGGCGATTCAGTTGCTTTTGTTTTAGAGAGTCTTTTTCTTCAGACTGCTCTTGGTCTCACACGTCTGCGGACATGTTATTTGTACTAAAAAGGAAAGTGGGCTTCCAAGAGGTGGATCCTTGCTTCAGGGGCTGGGTCGAAAGCAAAACTTCTTCAAGTGTATTTGACATTTCTTGTATTGTATAAATGACATTTTCAGTATAATGAGAGTTTTTTAATCATAGTTTCAGAATTTAGTTTATTTGATAGCAAAAACAGGAGTACTAAAGAAATGGAATGGATCCTATATTTATTTTAGGAATCTTAAGGACACAGAGCACTCTCTTAAGCAGGTTTTTAATTTTTTTACACTCTGTTATAATTGTGGGAAACACAACTAGCACTGCTCTTTCCTACTCTGTCTTGTCCTTTATACGTTTTTGGGAGTTTCATGGTCTAATTTTCCTTGTTTAATTGTAACTAAATAATCATACGTAGAATCATCTCTTAGTTAGCAAATGGAAAACTGTGCTTGCATACACATCTTACATGGCTGACAGCCCACTTTGCCTTTTTGTTGGAGGTGGAGGTTGTGGGAAGAGGCATAAAGTGTGTTTCCGAAGATTTTAACAGAAAATGTCTTGGCCAGTGCTGTGGACAATATGAATACTTCACAGCACTCAAGCACTCAGTATGACTGGCATGGCGTGGCCTTGCTGATGTGGCTTTAGAAATATTTTCTGACTAAATTTCAAATGAATTTAGCTTCATGGTCAGTGCTGTAAAGAATTGCCTTGGGACGTCTGGGTGGCTCAGTCGGTTAAGTGTCTGCCTTTGGCTCAGGTCATGATCCCAGGGTCCTGGGATGGAGCCCTTCGTCGGGCTCTCTGCCCAGTGGGGGAGCCTGCTTCTCCCTCTCCCTCTGCTGCTTCCCTTGCTTGTGCACTTACTGTCTCTCTCTCTCTCTCTCTCTGTGTCAAATTAATAAATAAAATCTTAAAAAAAAAAGGAATTGCCTATAATTTTGAATCATGAGATCTCAGATGAGATTTTTAGATGCACGAGTGTTTGTGGCATGGTGTTCTTTGACCTCTTGATTTGAACTTTCCTGCCCGTGTTAGTATTAGAAGTACATTTTTCAAGCTAGACATGCCTGAATGGATTAGTATTTCTTTGAGAAATGTTTTTATTTATTAGGCAATTTTGGAGCTTCTTATTTAAGAGAGATTAAGCTCTTTGCATAGAATAAAGTGTTCTTTAGATACTCTGCTTTCTATACTGTCTACACTGCATTTGGAGCTGTGACAATACCCAGAACTCCACAGCTTTGCCAGAATTGTTTGTGTGGCCTTTTCCCAAAGGTTTACAGAGTTTTCAAAACGAAATTTGTGGGGTTGTTCCCCTTAAGTAGCTACTGCTGTGTTTGTAAATGTGCTCTTGTTTCTGTTCGTTCATTCTGTGTATGGTCATTCATATCTGCATCTTTTGATTTTATTCCTTCTTGAAGATCTTGCTATATAAAATCACAATTAACCCCCCACCCCGCCCCCAAAAGACAAAAGACAAAACTTGCTGTTGTCTTGTCAGAGCAGGGCTGTTCTCCGAAGCCTCTCAACGGATGGTTTGGCTTGCTGAGTTCCCGGGTGTTGGCTGTCTCGGATCCCCTTTCTAAGGCCCCACTTCCCTGCACACTAGCTTGGTATGCAGGGAGAAGCTGCAGAGTCTGTTGGCTGGGCTTTATTTACGGAAACAGCAGGGTTGAGATTGATTGCGTTGAGAGACAGTGTATGGATGAGGGAGGGTCACAGCACATGCTCAGTCCTGTCAGTGTGGGGGGAAGTTTCTGCGTTCTGCGTGAAGGCTTAGGTCATAGCACAAGCTCAGTGAAAGCTCTATGAGGTCTCTCAGACTGCATGTGCCTCCATTTTGAGTTGTTAGAGTAGAAAAGGGCAGAGTTTTACCAGTAAGTAGAGGTCCAGGGCTACAGCTAGACTCACCAGAGCCTCTGTTAGTCATGGATGAGCCACTCAGCCCCTGCAGGTAGGCTATCTTCCTCTGGCCTCACCGGAACAGTGATGGTTTTTGCTGCTCTTTCTCACTTCTGAAGATGTTTATGAATCATTTCATCATTCATAGTGCATGTTCCTACGAGCCTTTAATTCAGCCCTGGCTGGCCATGTAGGTGCTGTTGGGAAGCGTGAAGTCAGCTAAGAATGGGTCTGCCCGGAGATGCATTAAGCAAATGGAGACGTTGTGGATCCCAGCTGTCCCTGTCCCTTCCCCTTTCCCTTCGCCTTTCCTCTCCGGGTATAGCTTTAACCCGAGTCCTGCATGGGTGCCTGGTGCTGAGCTTGTTTGCCTTCAGGCACCTGCAGAACAAACGTGCCGGCTGCTCCATTGCTGGGTGGCTGGCAGGGAATGCCTGGGCCCCAGAGCAGCTCTGTTCGGATGTTTTAGGAAGGGTGGTAGGTGGGCAGCTATTGGTTGCTTTGAAGGTGGGTGGAACTTGTTTTGATTGAGAGCCTGTTTGCCAGAGCAAATTATGTTTCTTGTGATCTGTTTCTGAAGTCTGAAGATGAACTAGAGATTATGACATATACAGGAAGTAGTTGTGGACCTTGGTCGCAGCATTATCACCTTAAAAAAAATTTTTTTAAGAGAAGTAAAAGGTTATGTCACATCAATTTCTGTTGTTTCAGAAGGAAACAATCCATTTTCAGAGTTTATGGGAAATGACAATTAAGAAAAGAATTGTATGCGGTGACATCTGTGATAGAAGTTAAGGTTTCAGGTATTTTATTTATTTTGTTTGTTTTAGCAGAAGATGGCATTTGTGGTGTATATGTATTTTGTTGTGTGACTTACACATTCTGTAGGAGAGGAGTAAAAAGAGGAGTTGATGCTGGAGAAGGTAGAAGCACTGAGCAGGCCAGGCCAGAAGCACTGAGCAGGCCCACTACTTGATGGGCCTGGCACTAGCCTTTTCCTTGTGGGGGAGTCACACTTTTTGTGTGTCCTGTTTGAAGCCAGGCCTCAGACAGATGCTCTTACTATGGTTAATGTAGGGAGCCAGGCATAATGCTGAGGGTTAGGACGAGTTCAGTTCTTACTCAAGTATATGGTAGGTGAGGTTGGTGAATCGTATTAGTTGTTACTCTCTGTTTTCTCTCCCCTTTTTCCTTCTGAGGAAAGTTGGAAAAAATTTTGAAGTGACAGTTAAGTTTTGTGTATTTGTGAGGTTGGAAGTGGAGGCATGTGATACGGAAGAAAGTGCAGCTGGTAAGTGCTCATGGGATAGTGAGGAAACGGATGGGACATCAGTGATATGGGGAGAGATTCTGAGCATAAGCTCTTCGTTGTTTAATGTGAATGTGGAACTTGTCTTCATCACTCCATTTTGATCGAATACTCTTCCTTTCTGCGAATACTCTTCCTTTCTGCTATTTTCAGTCTAAAATTACCATCTCTGCAGACAAGAGGATCTGGGCCCAGAGGTGGCACGTAACACTCCAGAGTTGTTTCAGAAAATCCTCATTTGAGTCAGGACAGTACTTGTCAAGAAAACGGTTGTGGACTGCCTTTGTTTTGTAGGGCCTTCACTTCTTCAACTTTTTTTATATTTACCAAACAAAGTGGACTAGGAAGCTCTGGGCAGTTTCCTCCCGCTGGTCCGGCTGGCTGGCATGGCCCAATACGGATGCGCGCTTGTGAGCTCGTATGCGGCCACCTGTTGCGGTGGTGAGGGCTTGCAGTGACCACTGCCGGATGTGTAGAGTCAGATCCTGTGTTTCAGATCCTTTCTTCAGGTGAAGTAAGTCACAAGAGCTGTTCCCTGTGTAGTGTGCATTTGTTCTGTATTTCCCGGTCTTGGGAAAAATTATTGGAATGTTACTTGTTGACCAGCTATCTCTTGTTCAGGGGCTCCTGTGCTTGTCTGGTGGTGGTGGAGGTAAGGGACAGCACTGGGAGGTTATTCTCTTGGCTGGGGAAGTTGTCCAGGGTCTTCACAGCTTGGACATTGGAAAGATGCTTATTACTTTCATTTTGTCTTATCACTCCCTTCCTGTTGTACCTCAGAGTATCAGGAAATGTTGGTGAATACGGACAGCCTATGTTTCCAGAAGAACATAGAAGGGAAAGTTCACTAGTCATATAAATAGTATCCTTTATTAGCTTTCCTTGTCATTATATTAGAATCTTGAATCAGAATCCAAGAGGTGAGGCTTACATTTAAAGGGTTCCTGTTATGTAAAACATAAATTTTTCAGAGCCTGTGAATCTGCCAATAACGTAACTCCATTTTTGGATCACTTCCTAGGTTCTGGTCTGGTGCGTTTGATTGGAAGACTCTGGTATACCTAAGACGTAACGCTCACCATGTCGGTGATTCTCCAAGTTGTTCGTTGTTTCTGAGCCTTTCTCCTTCTGAATTTGTTTTTCATTTTCCACTTTACTTTTTGGTCGTTTAAAAGATTTTATTTATTTACTTGACAGAGATCATAAGTAGGCAGAGAGGCAGGCGGAGAAAGAGGAAGCTGGCTCCCCTTTGAGCAGAGAGCCCAGTGCGGGACTCGATCCCAGGACCCTGAGAGCATGGCCTGAGCCGAAGGCAGAGGCTTAACCCACTGAGCCACCCAGGCGCCCTTAAACTGAGCTATCTTTCCACCAGAGAAACATTTATTCTAAAGCCATTAGGAAAAAAATTCCTCCAGAATGAGAGAGAAAATAGAAAATACAGGCTGAAGGGAAATGTGAAATAATGAAATTCATGAATTTGTGTGCATTCATGAGTCTCCTCCCAAACTCCTGATGATCTGTATTGAGCAGTTTGTGATGGGGGAGGGTAAGGGTTCCTGAACATATTTAAAGCAGTTCTGAAAGAAAATTATTCTATTCTCATGTTGTGTATTTTTGATACTTTGGTTCTAAGCTACAACAGCTCATTTTCATTCAGTTGAGACAAATAGACATTATTTCTATCAAAGTTCTTTGAATTATACATTTATTTGTGACTGTTTGTCTTCTGGGCTGTGGGCTACATCTGTGCTTATAGCCTTCGTTTTAGAGTGCCTGCCAATGGGCCTTTGGCATAAATATGTTGAATAAATGAGTGGCATTTATTGTAAGAGAAAAGACTAGATTTAGAGTTAGATGGTTTTGTTCAAATGCCACCTAAGTAGTGACATTGGGTGAGTTTCTTCACTCCTCTGAATTTTCATTTTCTCATGGACTATATCTCCAATAAAATAAATATAATTTCTCACAGTTATAAAGATGGGGTGAAAACAGTATAAACTGTTTGGGACTTAATTACTCAGTGTATTATTGTTACTAATTTAAAGGCCAAGTCTACAATCTCATGTAGGTACGGTTATCTCAACAACATCTATAGTTTTTGGTGAGTCTACATAAGACAGCGTCAAGAGTTGTGTTGGAAATTATGGTAATTAAATTAGTGGCCAGTTTGTTTAACTACAGTTTATTGATCTCCTTTCTTCTCTTGCCCTTTGGGTATTTTATATTTTTCTTTATATTTCCTGAAAAAAAAATTTTAAAGAGGCTTTACTTACATGTCAAGTAAAACGTTCAGTGTGTGCAGCATTAAACGTCCTTCTTTTCTTACTTCCCTGATGATGTGCGTGTGTGTCTGTGTGTGTGTGAATGTTTCTGCGTTCTCCTCCCTGCCCTCACCTCTTCCTTCTCCTCCCCCCATTCTCACACCACCACCGTGAAGAGGCAGGAGGCGATGGTCATGTTTTTCATAGTATTTCCCAGAGACTTCCCACTGGGAACAAAGAGACATTCACACATGCACTGAAGACATACTTGGAGTCCAATGTCCCTCTTTGTCTGGGGATGTTACATTTTTGGTTTTATAAAGTTTGATGTTGGTGTGTAGAAAGCCAGCAATATTTTTGTTTAGATTGGTTTAATCTTCAAATATTGCTACATTATAAATTATTTCAATCACAGTAGGATTAAAAGAATACGTCTGTTTTCTAAATCTTTATGTATGTACAGCTTTGTGTTGGGCTGTGATTACTGCTTTGAAATGAGATCCTTTCTCATATGTTGGTTTGGTTTTTGTTATGTTTTGTTTTGTTTATTACCATTTTTCCCCCCGATGTTACATACGTTATATAGAGGCATATTGACTGCATCTTATTATCAGCATGAAATCTCCTCTTTTTCCTCAGCCAATGCCTAAATTCTTAGTTCTGGACTCTGACTTCTATTTAGGGGGTACTCTGTGGAAGGAGAGCTACGTCTGTGGCCTGGACTCCTCCATAATTAACTCACCCTTTGAAAGAGCACCTTTATCTCCTCAGGCCTTGGTTCCTTCTCTTAAGCTCGAAGATGAGATCACATGGCCTCTAAGGAACTTTCCATCAGGGAAAATGTAGAATATCATGATTCAGGATTTTGAAGAGTTTCTGTCTTGACCTTTGCATTTGTGTATGAACTTGAAACATTAACTCTTTCAACTGTTGATGGGTTTCTCTCTTTCTCTCTCTCTTCTGATAAATCAATATTCATTCAGAATATCCTTTCTGCTGGGCAGGAGGGTTAGCCTTCTATCACAGGTGGCTTGATTTAATTTTGTACCGAAGTGCTTAGTTGCTACCTATGGCTAAACAACAGATGAATTGAAATATTGGAGTCATTTATTCATTTAGAATATATTTAGTGAGTGCCAGTGGGCCCTCGGATATAATGCAGAGGTAAAAACAGACTTGGTCCCTTACTTGCATGGTACTTTCAGTTTAAGGTCAGGACATCGGGGGAAATAATTACACAAAATAAATATAAAATCATGCCAAATAAATAAAAAATCACATCTGTGGTAAGGGTTGAGAAGAGGTAGGTGGTGCTTTGGGAATTCCTGGTAGAGGAATTAGCTTGTGTTGTTGTCGGATGCCAGTACTTAAAGCTAATAATAGCAGGGGCTACTGTGCAGCAGGCTGGTGCCACTTCTCCCTGTAGATCATCTTTTATTTTTATAACAACTTTGCTAACCAGTCATCATGAGTGTCATCTCCTAGATGAGACATTGAATTGTGTCCTCAAGATCACATGTAAACTAATAAAACTTTGTTACTGAGATTTTAATCCAGGCTCATGGGATTCTGAAGTCTATGCTCTTCCCTTGTGCTTAAGCATCTGCTGTGGTGTGTGTCACATCTCCTCCCTCCCAGGAGTGGGCTGCTGGAGTCTTGGGACATCCGATAGGGTACTCTGTGCATAGGGTACACAATACAATAGGGTATACAAAGCACAGTGATTTTAATCAGGTTTAGGGAATTGTTTCCTCTTAAAACAAATGGGAATATATAGTCAATAGAATACAAAGTTTACATGGGCTTTTAAGATACTGTGTCAGACTTCAAAGATAGTTCAGGCTTGTTTAAGACTGCTTTGGGGTGGGGCTCCTCGGTGGCTCAGTTGGTTGAGTGTCCGACCCTTGATTTCAACTCAGGTCATGATCTCAGGCTTGTGCCAGCGAGCTCTGCATCGGTCTGCTGATTGTCGTTCTCTCTCCCTCTCCGCCGGCCCCCATGTGCACTCTCTGTCTCTAAAATAAATAAGTATATGTTAAAAAAATTTTTTTAAGAGGGGGTGCCTGTGTGGCTCAGTCTTTAAGTGTCTGCCTTCAGATCAGGTCGTGATTCTAGAGTCTGGGGATCCAGTCCCACATCGAGCTCCCTGGTCAGCGGGAAGCCTGCTTCTCCCTCTCCCTCTCCCACTTCCCCTGCTTCTCTTCACTCTCTTGCTGTGTCTTCCTCTGTCAAATAAATAAAATCTTAAAAAAATTTTTTTAAAGACAAGACTGCTTTGGAAATGTGCGTTCATGCTGGAGAAATCTGAGAAACCCAGGATGCTATTCTAGATTTCCTTCTTATCATCCTTGTTTTCACTCCTGCCCACAACCCTGCTTAAAAAAGAGTGATTCCCGTGGTGCCTGAATGGCCCAGTCGGTTAAGCATCTGCCTTTGGCTCAGGTCATGATACTGATCAGGCTCCCTGCTCAGAGGGGAGGCTACTTTCTCCCTCTGCCCCTCACCTCATGCTTTCACTTTCTCTCTTGTTCTCTCTCAAATAAATAAAATCTTTTTTTTTTAAGTGATTCTGATAAATTGCCTTTCAGTTTTCCTAAAATTTGTTTTGTTTCATTTTGGACCCATAGTTCATTTCTGTGATCACTGTCTGAATGAGCTAGTGAGTAGTAGAATTTCTAGAGTTTTCTTTGTATTGATTTCATGTCATTCTTCCTGCTCAACTGAACAGCTTATGGGAAAGGTACCCTGAGCCGGTGATCTGAAGGAAGGTGAAGGAAGATTGCACAGTGATTTCACTCATGCATGACACCAGCCCCAAAGAAGGGGTCCAACTGGAGAGTTACGCAGTTCAAGCCTTTTGGGAACGGGCTGTAGGCCACGCTGCTGTGATATTCTGGGCTTGGATTGAGGACCAGGTCTGGGTTGAGGGTGGGAACCCATGCCAGCTCCCTGTGACAGGCCTCCGTTCTGCCAGCTCATGTCTTCTCCCCTGGATCCTGTGCTTTTGTCCTTCTTCCTCCCCTGTAGACCCAGGTCCTTGTCGTAAGCAGCGACCACACTCTTTCAGAGCGATTTGCTTGTCCTGAGTGAATGTTCCTTCACAGACACTTGCCTCTCCCAGCCTGCATCTGGCCAGCCGGCTCTCTCCTCTCCTTTGCGTGGATGCTTCTCCCTTTTTGATATTCAGTTACAGGCTTCCTGCCCCTTTCTGTCCGTTCCCTGTTTACTTCTTAGACTAAAACGTTTCCATGGTAACAGGTTACTTTTCAAAGGGAACATCTTGTCATTTTATTTAATCCACTGCAGCTGAAGAGGACTGAAATATTAAGTTGTAGTTGCCATGGATACTGCTTTGTTACATGGATTTCTTTTGTATCAGATTTCATATACAATGAATTTTTCTTTCTTTCTTTCTTTCTTTTTCTTCCTTTCTTTCTTTCAGTGCTCAAGGAATAAACATAATGATTTGCCATTATTGTTGTAATTTGGCTTTGGGGACTGTATTTTCATAGTCCAAAGTGAAGATTTGTCGAATAATGGGGACTGAACCTCAGCTGTTTTGAAAAACATATATTATTTACATTAAGCTCACAGAGACATTCATCCTTGCTGGTGAGGATGGTATCAAATTTTTTTTTTTTTTTTAAAGTATGATTCACAGGGATGTCTCAAAAAGGATGACTTCAAGCCAGAATCCTTAGTAAATACAGGGAAAAAAGAATTTATGTGACTTGACTTAGTTCCTTGAACATCTTTTCTCCTTAACTGTGGCACTCTTTCTTCTGTTACTTGTTCAGCTGTCTACAGTACATCTTAGGGGAATCTTAGGGTCATTTAATTAGCTTTTCTCATATCTAGCTTTCTTCTCTCCAGTCTGCCTGTAATACATCACTCAGCCAACGAACTTTTTTGGCCTTTTAAAAACTTAATTTTTTAGATTCATAGGAAGTCGGAAGTTACTACACACTGCTCCTATATACACTTCACTCACTTCCCCGTTTGTGTATAACTCTAGTGTAACATCAGAACCTGGATATGACATTAGTAAAGTGTGTGTGTGTGTGTGTGTAGTCAGTCAATGTAGCTTTATGTGACCACTGCCATTGTCATATCTGTTCCGTGACCATGCAGACCTCTTGCTCCCTCACCTTCCTACCCATCCCCCATTTCTAACACCTGGCAACTACTAATCTGTTCTCTGTTTCTATAGTTTTGTTATTTTGACCGTGTTATATAAATTGACCCTTAACTTTGATAGGTTTTCTCACTAAGAAATTTTTTTAGAGAGGGGGAGAGAATACCCACTTGTGAGGTTGGGGGCATGGAGGTCAGAGGGAGAAGGAGAGAGAATCTTGAGCAGGCTCCAGGCTCCACACTCAGCACAGAGCCCAATTTGGGGATTAACGTCACTACCCTGAGATCATGACCTGAGCTGATATTAAGAGTCAGATGCTTAACTGACTGAGCCACCCGGGTGCCCCTATAGGTTTTCTCTTTTAAGTTGATTTTCAAACTAAAACTCTTTTTGGTAATTCTTTGATGCTTGAAATGAAGAGAAGGGTATGGTTTCTCATACTTGTTCTATTCGTGATTACATTATTTTGGTTCAGAAGCTTAATCTCTGTCATGTAGGAGCTCTGACTTTGGAGTCAACTAAACTTGAGTTTGAATCCTGGTTTTTTCCTCTTGTTAGCTGTGTAATCTTGGGCAGTTTCGTAACTCTCTCTTATTTTCACTTTCCTTAAGTGAAGAAGTAATAATAGCACCTTCCTTACAGGGTCATCCTTAAGATTAGATAAGAAAATATTTGGAATTTGCTTAAGCTTAAAACGCCTGGTACATAGTAAATGTTCACCGTATATGTTTCTTTATTAATACTATAATTAGTACTGTCATTATTATCTATAAAGTGGAGATACTGCTTCATAGGGTTGTCACAAGAATAATAATACATACCTGACACAAATAATACTTAGTAAGTGATAACTAGTATTATTATTTTGCTGGTGTTTGTCACGCAACTGCAGGTATCTAAATTTAAGATAATGTCGTGAAAACACTGAGGCAGGGACAAGGGTGTATATAGATCTGTCCTGCATTATCCTGGAACATGACCTTCATCTTTGGTTTCTTATTTTGTATGTAGTATCCTTTATCCGACCTCACTGGGATTTACACTGTTCTTGGTCTGGATTTTCCTTCCTTAATTGGCAGCCATCCTGTTTTTGCCCAGACCTAGTTATTTAATTAATCAACAGTGTACATCAAGCAGAAACCTCTTTAGCAGCTGTGTTATTTCACATATAAGATGCAATAAGCTCTCTATTTCTGGGACTGTCACTGTTAATGCTTCCATTAATATCAAAATATGAATTAAATGAATACATAGAAATGAGACTGCAGAGCACCTAGAACAGTAGGAAATATTTACATGCTAACTGTCATTGTTACTAATTGAAGGATAAGCCTGAATCCAATATTTTCCATCTAACTTATACATGACATTACAAAAATCACATCCAGGTAGAAGGACCCATTGAAGGGCCAAGACAAATGGATTTTTAATGTACAAGAGTCCAGAAAGATCATAGATGAGGTTTTAGATTTGTATTGTGGTAAAAACCGTTAAGAAATGACCACTTTGTCGAGTTTTGGGGTAGTATCCAAAATAATATCCATAATTGCCCAAAAGACTATTAAAATATTCTTCCCAGGGGTACCTGGTGGCTCAGTGGGTTAAAGCCTCTGCCTTCGGCTCAGGTCATGATCTCAGGGTCCTGGGTTCGAGCCCCACATCAGGCTCTCTTGCTCAGCGGGGAGCCTGCTTCCTCCTCTCTCTCTCTGCCTGCCTCTCTGCCTACTTGTGATCTCTGTCTGTCAAATAAATAAATAAAATCTTAAAATATTCTTCCCATTCCCAGTTACTATCTTTGTGAGGCTAGGTTTTTCTTCAGTACTCTAACTAAACTAACATGTTGCTGGGCACCTGGGGGCTCAGTAGGTTAAGCATCTGACTCTTGATTCAGCTCAGGTCATGATCTCAGGGTTGTGGGATCCAGCTGCATGTCAGGCTCTGTGTTCAGTGAGGAGTCTGTCTGAGACTCTCTCCATCTCCCTCTGCCCCTCCACCTACTTGCACTGTCTCTCTCTCTCAAATAAATGAATACAATCTTATCTTAAAAAAATAAAATAACTTATTGCAACAGATTGGATGCTGAAGCACATATGAGAATCTGGCTGTCTTCTATGAAGTCCTGTATTGTATTTGCAAAAATGTAAAACATTGGCTTTGTTTTCATTGAATTTTTTTTTTCTGGTTTAAATAGATGTTTTCCTTTATCTTTTCCTTTTTCTTTTTAAGATTTTATTTATTTATTTATTTGACAGAGGGGGAGAGATTACCAGTAGGCAGAGCAGCAGGCAGAGAGTGTGGCGGGGGCGGGGAGGGGGGAAGCAGGCTCCCCACAGAGCAGAGAGCCTGATGCGGGGCTCGATCCCAGGACCCCAAGATCACGACCTGGGCCGAAGGCAGAGGCTTAACGCACTGAGCCACCCAGGCATCTCTCAATACAATTATTTTTCAAAAAAATAAGTTATACATGTTAATATGTAATAGGCTTATTGCTATTTAAAAACAATTTGGGGGGGGAATTTCTCAAAAATCTAACTTCCTTAGAATGCTCAGTAATTTAAAGACCATAAAGAATTTCTGAGACCAAAGTTTGGGAACTGCTATGTTAAGTAAAAGGAAATATGTACTAGTCAGCATGTGATTTTATTAAGAGTGTTTTCCACAGGCTGTTGATACTGCATTTAAATAGTAATTCCTGGAGATTTTTGTCAGGTTTTACAGTCGGTAATCTAGAAGTATTCATGCTACTAAGGAACTTTACATTTGTCCTGAATGTGTAAAGGCAGGTAGTGTATTAGATTCTGGGAGACACACGAGATGGGAATCATTTCTTGTGCTTTAGAAGTCTGTAGTCCCATAGTGGGTAGTGAGGTAGGAAATGTCCGAATGGGTCATAGCAGAGTATCATCCTCTGATAGGGCGGTTTGGACCACAAGAGGAGCATGCAAGAAGAAGTGGGCAGTGAGGCAGCAGGGGAGGAACATGGTTTTTTTTTGCTTTGTTTTGTTTTTAAAGATTTGATTTATTTATTTGACACAGAGAGAGAGAGAGACAGCAAGAGAGGGAACACGAGCAGAGAGGCAATGGGAGAGGGAGAAGCAGGCTTTCCACCTAGCAGGGAGCCAGATGCAGGGCTTGAACCCAGGACCCTGGGTCCATGACCTGAGCTGAAGGCAGATACTTAACAACTGAGCCACCCAGGCACCCTAAGGAACATGTAGTTTAATGTGGAGTTTGGCTGCTGTCAGAAGAGGGAAAGGAGATGGGGATTGTTCAGTGGATTGCAGATGTGGCTGGATACTGGCTCTTTCCCACAAAGCTTACTTCTTGTCTGCCATCTTCACTTCATATGCTGACAGTTTTTCTCTCAGATGCATCCAGTTCTCTCTAAAGGGGCGTGTTGCTATCTGCCTCCTTTTATCTTGGACCTAAAACACATTTCTACCATTTATTCTATATTCAGGAGTTCCTGGAAATGGTAGGCCAGTGCCATTGTCTGCTTACCTTGGATCCTAATCCTCAAAAATAATTTTGTTGGGGCGCCTGGGTGGCTCAGTGGATTAAGCCACTGCCTTCGGCTCAGGTCATGATCTCAGTGTCCTGGGATCGAGCCCCGCATTGGGCTCTCTGCTCGGCGGGGAGCCTGCTTCCCTCTCTCTCTCTGTCTGCCTCTCTGCCTACTTGTGATCTCTCTCTCTCTGTCAAATAAAATAAATAAAATCTTTAAAAAAATAGTTTTGTTGTTTTTCTTGCTATAAGAAAACTTGATATTTAAAATTGCATATGGTTAAGAAATAATTTTGTTACAAAAACTGATTTTTAAATTTTCAAAGGTTGTTTTATTTTGGGCTTTTTACACCACTAACCTTGTTAGTACCCGTCATTGACAGAAACAAAAATAAGAGAAACCATTTCCAATTTAAGCTCTTAAAGATCCTCAGTACACTTGTTTGTGTCACTTGTGTAATTATTATTAGTAATAATTATTAACTTATTTTATGCAAACCAGTGGGATATAAGATATCTAGTGTTTGTTTTGTTATTTTGGCACATTTTTGTGCTAAATACGATAATATTGGCATATGAAAATATTAAAAGAAGAAACAAAAAATAAAAAAGGAAGAAGATTAAAATAAAAACAGACCAGGAATGTTTGTTCTAGAATTATCAAGGACTTCACAGTGTGTGTGTAGCAGTGATGGGGAAATGCTTTCATAGGCATCCACTTGAGAACCTTGGCATAGCACAGAGCTTCTAGAAGAGCCTGGAAGTTGAGTTGTGCGCACAAGTTACTGGATGGGCTGCAGCTGAAGCCTTTGATGACACATTTTGGCTAGACCTGCTTGTAGGCAGGCGAGCATTTGGAAACTATTTAGAAAAACAGGGGAGAGCTTTTGGCAGCTAGTTTGCTCATAGCTGGTTATGAAACAGAAAGGGATGAGTTGGAAGGGAAATGGTCAGTAATACTGACTGCTTGTTTTTCTTAAAGTATTCATGATTAAAATAGCCTGCTGGCCTGTTTGATTCTTCTCAGGCCTCCTGAAACAGCATGCCCTTCCTACATCAACCTACTAGCAAAGTCCATTTTTTGACATGTGTTTCAACATGCCGTTCCCCTAGCAGGGAACTGAGGTGCTTTGTATATTATAGACAGTACTTGCACAGCCTTTTCTCCCACTGTGCAGGGTTTGATTCCCTCTTGGGAAGTCCTGTTTTGTCCTGCTGATGTGCTCCCCTTCACATTAATTTCTTTGGAAATTAACTATTGCATGCACTGTTTTCTCCCTGTGAAGCCTGTCTAATTCTGATCATTTTCCTTGGCATTTTTGTATTGTTTCTTCTGAGATGTTTTATGCTTACCAGTGTACTGATTGGACCTCTTCTGGTGTTTTGGGGATGGATCCTACTTCCTGGGTAGTTGGAGTGTGAGCTTCTTAAGAACTTGGCCATAACTTTCCCTTCTGAGTCTTCTCCCTTCGTTTTATCTACTGCCCACTTTCCCCAAGTAAGACTTTTTGTGAGAGAAATTGTTGGGTCAAAAGAAGAAGAAAGTAATCATTTTCCAGAATTCATTTTAACAACCTTATACATTAACACTGGGGTTATCAACTCTCGTGGAGGACAAACATGAGACCGTGCAGCATCTCTGCTCCTTTGCTGGCTCCGTTCTACTCTGCAGCACAGTGAAGTCCACCGGCTGGAAATTCAAAGGTGGCTCTGCACCACAACAGACTTGTCCCTGATCATGGGAAGTGTGGCCTGAGACCTCCTGCAGTTAGTCATGACTCAGAGTTGAGGGTAACCAGGAGTTGGGAGTGGAGCCCCGGGAGGGCAGGGACTGTATTTCTTTTTCCGTCACCATATACCCAGTGAGCACCTTGTGCAAGGCTGGGACAAAAGAGTCCACACGCATTTTGTGAAAGAGCGTAAGGGGAAGGCGACAGACACTTTGGGAAGTTGTGGGGTGAAATGGGAAGGAGATCAGGAAAGGCTTTACAGAAGTAGTGGCTTCTAAAAGGAACCTGGGATGGCTAGAATTTGAAGCAAGAGAGGGTGAGCTTTGCAAGTACAGTAGGAATGACCTAACACACCACAAGACAGATTCTTCCACCTCCTAGACCTTCTGGGCTCATTCCCACACCTTTTTCTTCTCTGCTTTTTTTTTTCTTCCCCCCTTTATTATGAAGGCCTTTTCTGGGGTGTGCGTGGATGGCTCAGTCAGTTGGGTGCCCAACCCTTGATTTTGACTCAGGTCATGGTCTTGGGATCATGAGATCAAGCCCCTTATTGGGCTCTTTCCTGGGCATGGAGCCTGCTTGTGATCCTCTCTCTACCTTTCCCTCTGCCATTCTCCCCCTGCCCCCACAAAGGCCTTTTCTGACTATGTTGTGTAAAGAACTGTAAAAATGTTCACCATTCACCATCTCCTTAATTCTTTGGCCCTTTTATCATCCCATCTATTTGTTTCTTTGTTTTACATCCAGATAAGAATGTAAGTTCTAGTAAGGCAGGGGGTTGTGTTGCATTGCTTTATCTCCAACACCTAGGACAGTTTGGATTGTATATTGGGTCTTAATGAATATTTGTTGAATGAATGAATGACCCAGTGTGTGTGCTTGGAACCATAGTTCTCTTGTTTATCTTTTAATAAAGTTTATAGTAGGGCCTGTGAAATGTTTTGAAAAGAAGAAACCTCTCCTGGGGTTGTACTTCCTGGGGTTGTACTGTCAGAATGTACCTCTCTGAGGTCTGAAGGAACAATGGTATGGGGAGTCAGGACAGGAAGCGGCAGGAAGGGGGTTTTTAGAGGAAAGAGATTTTAGAGATGTGTAGGGAGGGTGGGGGAGTATGCGTGTACAAGACAACACTAGAAATAGTGGGGAACTTAATTCTTCCTGGGTTATCCCTCATTTATTTCAAATGAATTATTTGCCTTGAGAACAATGTGTGAATGTCAATGCCAGAACTGTATGCGCTAACCTGATCTGCTCTTTTCGTGACAGGAGGCTGAACAGCACCCAGGGAGAGATTCGTGTTGGTCCTAGCCATCAGGTAAAGCAAATTTTAGTAGCCTTTCCAGTAGGGTTTTATTTCTTATTATTCTGCTGGTCCTTTATTCTGTTATGCAGCAGCTTAGAATCATTGTTAAGCTTTAGGGAATTTTATATAAATGCAGGGTTGGTTTTTTTTTTCCCCCCTTATCATTGCATACTTTTAAAAAATTGTTATAAGATACACATAATGTCAAATTTACCATTCTAAACATTTTTAAGTGTACAGTTCATTGATTTTTAAGTATATTCATATCGCCATGCAACCATCAACACCATCTACCCCCAGAGCTTTCTTATCTTCCCAGACTGAAACTCTGTTCCCATAGAACACTAATTCTCCATGTCCCTTCCCCACGCCCTTGGCAACCCTAGGATAATGACCTGAGCCAAAGGCAGATGTTTAACGACTGAGCCACCCAGGTATCCTGAAAAAAGTGGTTCTTAAGTAAAAGATGCTTAAATTCTTGGAAAGGAACAGATTTATTATGCTTACATTCTTTTATACTTTCATTTATTTTATATCAGATTTTAAATATATTTATTAGGTTTTATTTTAAAAAAGAAATGTTTTGGAGCACCAAATATAACAACTTGTTTATGTATTGGCAATATTTTCCTTATTAAAATTTTAATTTTTTGAATTAGGTACAATATTAACATATGTGAAAATTTAAAAAGAATAGTAAAATAAATCCCCTTTTCCTTGTTAGTCAGCTTTCACACGTACCAAATCATGGTCAAACTTGTTTCATTTATTCTCCTTCATACCTCTCTAACCATTATTTTGAAATGAATCACAAATCTGTCATTTTACTTGTAATATCCCAAAGATAAGAGCTCTTTCCAAAAAAAATTGTAATATGTAACACCTAATAAAAATTAGCAATTTCTTAAGTACCCCCTTAGTCTAGATTTCCCTCTTTTTTTTTTTTTTAATAGTTCAGATTGGAATCTAAATAAGAGCCATGCATTGCAATTGGTTAATACATCTCTTAAACCTCTTTTATTTTTTTTTTAAAGATTTTATTTATTTATTTGACAGACAGGGATCACAAGTAGGCAGAGAGGCAAGCAGAGAGAGAGGAAGGGAAGTAGGTTCCCCGCTGAGCAGAGAGCTCTATGCAGGGCTCCATCCCAGGACCCTGGGATTGTGACCAGAGCCGAAGGCAGAGGCTCTGAGCCATGCCTTAAACCACTGAGCCACCCAGGCGCCCCTCTTAAATCTCTTTTAATTCATATATTGTTCTCATTTTTCCTCTTCTTTCAATGTATGTATTGAAGAAGGGGAGTGTTTTGTCCATTCGGTTGTCCCATAGTCTGGATTTGGCTGATTTCATCTTTTTGTGTAATTAGACTTGTTCCTTTGTCCGTGGCATACCTTGAAAATTAGTAGTTCAATCTGGAAGTTGAATATCATTCTGGTTTAGTCCTCTGCCCCTGGCCTGGGTCATGTGGTATATATCCACCAGGAGGTATGTGTGTCCTTGCAATGCTGATTTGCAGCTGTGGCTTATTAGTTAGATCTAGATTAAATAACTAGATTAGTTATTTAAAATGGTGATATTCTAGGGGACGCCTGGGTGGCTCAGTTGGTTAAGCAGCTGCCTTCGGCTCAGGTCGTGATCCCAGGGTCCTGGGATCGAGTCCCATATTGGGTTCCTTGCTTGGCAGGGAGCCTGCTTCTCCCTCTGCCTCTGCCTGCCTCTCTGTCTGCCTATGCTCGCTTGCTCTCTCCCCCTCTGTCTCTGACAAATAAATAAATAAAATCTTTTAAAAAAAAATAAATAAAATGGTGATATTCTAATCCAGTCATTCCTTCATTTGTTAGGTGAATAAAGGAAGCTTTCCCTTTACCACCACCTATTTGATTATCAGAATCACATGAGAAAGGCAGGATGAATGCTCCGTTCCTTCCTTCTGTTCACCAGTTTTCAAAAAAACATTAGGTTGGTTTCTCAACACCTTCCAGCAGTCACCAGTGGATTTTAAATTATTTGTTATCTGCTAACCATTTGTCCTTATTCTTACTGATGATTAAATTATCCATTTGGGACTGGTAGGATGCTTCTTCCTGCCATTTTGTGTCCTTTTGACTGAGCAGACCCCGGGGATTTTGGGTAGGATTCTTTCAACTGGTATGACATGATTTTAATGTCTCATCTTGTGTATTTCCTTGATCTAGAATTAAACTTTTCTCATAGGAGCCCTTATTGTTTTATTGGGAAGTGACATTTTTGGACTGGGTGTGGGGTGTTCATTGTTACCCAGTTGGTTACTATTTCTAGGCCTTTTCAGGGAACAGATTAGAAAATATGCCCTGCCCGCCCCCTTTTTGAAGATAAAATATATTGTGGATTCTTTTTAATTTCAATTCAAATTTTTATCTGGGTTTTATATTTAATCCTATCTTTCTTTCCTTTTGTATCTGTGTCTTTTTCTCTAGTCTCAAATCCCATTTTCAAATGACTCCAATATAAATATTCATTTGCTTTTAATCCCATAATACATATCTAATAGTGCAGAATAATAGTACTTAGAGTGCTACAAACAATATGATTATTAAAAACAGTTTACTATTAAAAATTTTTTTTGGTCTTAGAAAATATCCCACTAGGGCTTTATAAACAAATTAATACGTGTTTTAAAGTTAGTTGAAATAACTCCTAGAGAGGAACCAACTCAATGTATAGCTAGTGCATTTATTTCACTTTGCTTTAGGGTTTTTAAGAGATTGTTGTTCTTTAAATTTCATTTTGCTTTTATAATAATGTAAAGTTACTCACATAGCTCCAAAGTCAAACATACGAAGGAAGAAGTATGCTCAAAAAAGTCTACTGTCTCTGTCCTCTCCACATTTTCCTTCTCTCCCTGATGGATAATTGTTGTTTTTGTTGTTGCTGTTATTTGTTTTTTTGTTTTTTAAAGATTTTTACTTATTTATTTGACAGACAGAGATCACAAGTAGGCCGAGAGGCAGAGAGGGAAGGGGAAGCAGGCTCCCTGCTGAGCAGAGAGCCCAATGAGGGAATCGATCCCAGGACCCTGAGATCATGACCTGAGCCGAAGGCAGAGGCCCAACCCACTGAGCCACACAGGCGCCCTTGTTTTTGTTTTTTTAAAGTTTCGATTTATCCTTCTTATTTTTAGTCCCCAACCTTCTGATCTTAGACAAGGGATAGCATGATATACACACTTTTACCAGCTTTCTTTGAACTTTTAGCAATGTATCCTGCTGTTTCCTCCAAAGCAGGATGTAGAGCTCCTCCTCACTAACTTCTGCTACTTCACGGAACGCCATTGCAGGCCTGGGACAGTTTATTTTTCCAGTTCCTGTTTTTGGGCATTTAAGTTGATTCCAGTCATGTGTTGTTATAAGTAATGTAGTGAATGGCCTGAGCATACAGATTTTTATACTTTTGTCAGTGTATCTTTGGAATATTCCCAGAAGGGGGATGGCTGGCGTAAAGGGCAAGTGCATCTGGAAGTGTGAGGGCATTACAAATTGCCGGTCCGTGGAGATTGTACCATTTTTGCATTTGTGCTATCAGCTCATGCAGGTGCTAATACAACAGCCTTGTATATTGTTGCACTTCGGGATTTATGGCATTCTGATAGATGAGAAATGGTATCGCAGTGCTGCTGATTTGCCTTTTTCTTATCAGCAAGTTTGACCATGTTTTCTTATCTTTAAGAGCCATTTGCATTTCTTTCTCTGTGAACTGTCTGACTGTATTTCCAGCTTATTTTTCTCTTGACCAGGGGGATTTGTCCTCTCCCAAAATAATAGTGCTTTTTCACTAATTTAACAAATAGCCGTTGGAGCGCTACTACACCAGGTACCGTACTTGGTGCTGGGGGAACAGAACTCTGTATAAATGTCAGCAAAGGCTCTTTGATGTGAACATCTGTTGAGTTTTAGATTTCATTCCTGTATGGCACTGTGTCTTAAGCAGTTCTCATTGAAGCACCCAATTAAATGTTATAAAAGTCAGCACTGAATTAAAGAAGAGTACCCTTGTTTGGAGAAAGTCAGCACTTGATACTTATTTAGAGGAATCAGAGAAATCCCGTGAGGCAGGCTGGAGCCCTAGAACCACATGGTTTACTAATGTTATGTTTTGCCACACGATTGTTTTAAAAAGTCAAAATTTCTGGACTTTGGGGGAAAAAAATCAGGGGATATACAAGTACTAGTTCTCGTCCCTGCTTGGTTGCTTTCCCTGGACAGGGCAGTACTCTCTCCATTACACCCTGGTTCCCTTCACTGCTTAGCATCTGATACCTGTGCACCCAGGGCAGGAGCCACGGGCGCAGGTGGCTAAGAACACTTGAAATGTGGCTAGGCCAACCTGGGAGGTAATGTTTTACCTCATAAGGATACTAGAATGTTTAAAATGAAATATGTAGCTCTCATTTTATTTCTATTGGACAGTGCTGCCTTATCCTCTTTTTGCTTCAATTAATTTTTTTGCCTGGTTTCTGTGGACACTGGAACTTTTTTTTTTTTTTAAGATTTTTCTTTATTTATTTGACAGAGATCACAAGTAGGCAGAGAGGCAGGCAGAGAGAGAGAAGGAAGCAGGCTCCCCGAGGAGCAGAGAGCCCGATGTGGGGCTCGATCCCAGGACCCTGAGATCATGAGCTGAGCTGAAGGCAGAGGCTTTAACCCACTGAGCCACCCAGACGCCCCAACACTGGAGCTTTTTAACTGTAGCCCTTAGTTTAAAATATGCGACGGAAATGTCCGCGTTCATGCTGTTTTGCAGATGGTTGGGTTTCTAGGCCTCTGAAGGTTGTGGTAGTCATAGTATCTGCTGACTCTTGCTCTGGCCCAGAGGAGTGAGGTTGAGAACCTGCCAGGGGTATTTGGATCTCTAACCCAGAGGTGATTCAGAATCTTGGTTGTTGAGCACTGTTGTTCAGATACTTAAAAAAAAATAATTTTATTGAGGTACACTTGACATAGGGTTCATATCTCATGTAGACTGCTGCGTCTGCTGTCACAGTTCATATCACCGTGCAGCATCTCGCTGGTCTCTGAAAGCTCCTTTCTTTCCCTTCAGAACAGTCTGCTCCTTCTGAAGCTGCTGTAGTCTCATTTCTGACCCAATCATTTAGTTCAAGCGTGTTTGTAATATTAACTCCAATTTTGTGTCATTTTAATGTTTTTCTTGATAATACTGTAGTTGTTGACTCTCTTGAGAATAGCTTAACTTAATAGGATAGCTCGTTTGTTTTTTTAGTGAATATCCTTAGGTGAGGTTTCTTTATTTATATCTGTCACTTTGTAAATTTGTTCTATTGGAAATGTGTGTTTTCCCCTTCTCCATCAAGGAGCTATTATGTCCTGAGGGTTTTTTTTTTTTCCCTAATTTCTTTTATTCACATGCATCCATTTTTGTTTTACTCTTTAGATTATGCTGGCACTGGTTTATTTTGATGCTGTTTGCTGCTCCTTAAGTAGAGATTAAGCTGTCCATTGTGAAATCTTCTATGGTGAAATGATCCTGAAATGTCCTACAGACTGGTTTCAGTGACTCACAGTTTTTCTGGGTTTTTTTGTTTTTTTTTTTTTCCCCCGGTACTGCCTGCAGAAAGCAGCTCAGTAACTACTGCGTCTGTTCCCAGGGCCTGCCTGTCGAGGCAGCTCTTTAAATCCTCCTTGAATGTGACTTTTCATCCCTGTTTTACAGGCCAAACTTCCTGAGTTGCAGCCGTTCCCTTCTCCAGATGGTGACACTGTGACCCAGCATGAGGAACTGGTCTGGATGCCTGGAGTTAATGACTGTGACCTCCTCATGTACTTGAGGGCAGCAAGGTAATAGGAATTCTCCCCATTCTGCCCTCTGAATTAGGCCATCTGGATTGATTAGGAGGCAATAAACTTTCTCCTATCCCCTGAAATTTTATTTATACATCAAACATTCTCTCACTTTATGTTTTGTTATACGCTCTGTAATCTGTGCTCTGATTTTTCTTGCCAGAGAAAAAGTTTACCATGATAAAGTCACTTTTTGCCCCCTCTCAATCTTTGCCCCATATCAGATTTTAGAGCTCTTCAGAAGGGAAGCATCTTAAGCCATACATGCAATTATCAACACTTCTAAATACAAGTTGAGTAATTGGGTCGTTCAGCCCATTTTAAAATCCCATTACAGCTTTCTCTACTTTAGGCTGTTCATTGATGGCTGACCCAAGCTTGGTGTTTTTGTGGCTTACCTACATGCGAACTTACTAACCTATGAATGCCTAAAATATAAAAGATAAGTTTAAATCTGGCCCTGCATGTCACAGTGCGGGCTGAGAGCCTTCCTTCGTCTGCAGTGGTTTCTGGGATTCACCGCAATATCAGCGGTGGGTGCTGGGGCAGGCCGGTAGCTGCGTTCCAATCCTTTGGTCGGCTGCGCTGTGCCAGCAGAGAGGCCAGCAGCAGAGGCGAGGCTGCCTCAGGGCGGTGTGTGAGTGGCCACTAAGAATTCTTCTCCTTCCCTTTCCTGCTTTTAACTCCACTAAATTAGTGGATGTATAGTATGAAAGGAATTAAGCAAGGTTTCAGAGGATTTAATTTTTTTCTTTTTCCCAAAAGATCTTTCTTTCAGAACGATTATTATCTGAGTATTGGGAAAATCTGAGTATTGGTAAAGTGCGGGAAGAAGTAACACAAGTGGACTGAAGTAGACGAAGCATTTTCGTTTGTGATTGAGTGAAGAGTGAAATGTAGAGGATCTTAACTTTTTTTTTTTTTTTTTTTGAGAGAGGGAGAGACTCTTAAGCAGGCTCCACACCCAGCTCTTATCACCCTGAGATAATGACCTGAGCCAAAAAATCGAGAGTCAGATGCTTAGGGACGCCTGGGTGGCCTCAGGTGGGCAAGTGTCTGCCTGCGGCTCAAGTCGTGATCCTGGAGTCCTGGGATCGAGTCTGGTCTCCGGTTCCTTGCTCCATGGGCAGTAGCCTGCACCTCCCTCTGCCGGCTGCTCCTCTCGCTTGTTCTCTTTCTCTGATAAATAAATAAGTAAAATCTTTAAAAAAAAAAAAAAAAAAAGGAAGTCAGACGCTTAACTGACTGAGCCACACAGGTGCCCCTAAAAGTTTTTTTTTTTTTAAGATTTTATTTATTTATTTAGAAAGTAAGGGTGAATGTGCAGGTGAGGGGAGGGGCAAAGGGAAAGAGAGAGACTCTCAGGCAGACTGTGCTCAGTGTGGAGCCAGGGCTCAGTCTCAAGACCCTGAGGTCATGATCGGAGCAGAAACCAAGAGTCGGCTGCTTGGCCCACCTGGGAACCACCCAGGTTCCCCTAAAAATTATTTTCTGTTTTAGAAAAGCAGAAACAAGACCGAGAACTCTAGCTTATCATGCCTGTAGTAATGGAATTTGGTTTGGGCTGAAAATGCACTCTGAAAACTGAGGGTTAAAGTTTCTTTGCTGATGTTTCCCTTCCTGTCTTCCAAGGAGCATGGCCGCGTTCGCAGGGATGTGCGATGGAGGCTCCACGGAGGACGGCTGCGTCGCGGCGTCCCGGGATGACACCACCCTCAATGCACTGAACACAGTGAGTCTTTAGAAGTTGCCCTGAGTGGGAACAAAGTTCTTTTTCCTTTGTGCTGGCTGTAGGGAATATGCGATGAGTATGAAATCGGAGGAGACTGGATCTTAGGAGTGAGTACTGTGGTATAGCGCTGGGATTGAAAGATGGGTGGTGGTCTTGGCTTTGGGCCCCATGACCTTGATCCAGTGATGTGGCGCGTCTAGGTTCATTTCCTCACCGTCCCTCAGGATTGTGTTGAGCCTCAAATAAAAGCCTGATGCTAGTGGTACTTCACCCTAGGTCCCACAAAGCTGACCACTGTTAACGGATTATCTTATTTAATCCTCACAGTGTCCCTCTGAAGTAGGTTTTATTATTATCACTGCTGTAGACATGAGGAAATAACTTTGGAGCGATTAAGTCACAAGCCAAGGTAATACACTCAAGATGTGAATCTAGAGGCCATACTTTTTGCCTTCTTCTCTGTCTCTGAGAATGTGTGTGGGAATAGAGAAGAAGTCAGACTTCCTGGAATAAATTTGTTTTTTTTATAATTGTGCTTTGGAGCCATGTAAATATTTCACATGATTATACAACTAAAGTAAGTTTTAAAAATAACAGTCCTTCAAAAAATCTAAAGTAAAATATAACAAGTGAGCCTAATGATACTGAGTTGGCTGTGTGGCATCCTTCAGGATTACTCATCTGCTCTAATCCTGCAACACCACAGCTCTCAGAGGAGCAAAACTCAAATTGCTATAAATAGTACGATCACTGAAACCAGTTTACTTTTTTGGACATTTCGCCCCCCCCCTTTTTTTAAAGATTTATTTATTTATTTGACACAGAGACAGAGATCACAAGTAGGCAGAGCATCAGGCAGAGAAAGAGGGGGAAGCAGGCTCCCCGCTGAGCAGAGAGCCCGACGTGGGGCTCAATCCCAGGACCCTGAGATCCCAGGACCCAAGCTGAAGGCAGAGACTTAACCCACTGAGTCACCCAGGTGCCCCATGGACATTCCTTTTTGACATTAAAATGCATCCTGTAGGGCTGTTTAGGAGAAGTAATTGTATTTTAAAGTTTATTGAAATAATTCTTCTCTGAGTGGTTACTAATCTGAAATCATCAAATCTGATGAAGTAATAATGGGTTTCTATGCATTACTGATGTACTAATAAAGTTACATATATTTACATAGGATACTGAGCACAAGGCTGAGGAATTCCTGGTAACTAACTGAATGTAATTTAAGCCCCCTTTTCGTTTTTCATTTTTCTTGAGAGGTGACTGTAGTGGGTGCCTGGGTGGCTCAGTGGGTTAAGCCGCTGCCTTCGGCTCAGGTCATGATCTCGGGGTCCTGGGATCGAGTCCCACATCGGGCTCTCTGCTCATCGGGGAGCCTGCTTCCCTTCCTCTCTCTCTGCCTGCCTCTCTGCCTGCTTGTGATCTCTGTCAAATAAATAAATAAAAACTTAAAAAAAAAAAAAAAAAGAAAAGGGACTTTTGAGATCATCTGTTCAGTCTCTAAGTAGATTAGATTCTAAGGCTCAGAAAGGCCAGATGATTATTAAATGCCAACAACCCAAAAAGTTCATAATAGAGCACAGAATATAATCTAGATTCCCAATTTAGGGACTTTTCTACTCTCTAGCTTGCTTTCAGGGAAGCATGTGGATATGGCTGATTTGTATTCCTGGTCTAGTTGTGTTTCCTGAGTATTACATGACATGATAATAGTCTTTTATGTGTTAGAGATTGAATGATCTTGTTGGGATTGCTCCATGTGTTAAATAACTGAATGATTTTTTAATATTCGCATGGATTTACTTCTTACTTTCTCACCTCTTCCATACTTAGGGTTTTTGTTTTTATAAGGGGGTCTTTTAAAAAAATTAAAAAATTAAAAAAATTTTTTTAAAGATTTTATTTATTTATTTGACACAGAGAGAGACAGTGAGAGCGGGGACACAAGCAGGGGGAGTGGGAGAGGGAAAAGCAGACTCCCTGCTGAGCAGGGAGTCCAATGTGGGGCTCGATCCCAGGACCCTGGGATCATGACCTGAGCTAAGGCGGATGCTTAACAATTGAGCCACCCACGCGCCCTTTTATAAGGGGCCTTTATTCTGAGTATACGTGATAGAGCCAGAAGGGGTCTGTGAGAGTATTTTATCAGTGAGGAATCAGACTCAAATCGGTGAATCTGTAGACAGTGGGAACAGTGTGAGTGGTGTGAATGTCTGTGAATTCAAAATACCCTAACTAGCGTGTTTAGTCAGAGTAACTCTTTGTTATGAGCTTGTCTTCTGTGGAGTTTTTTGCATAAAAGCTTTATGAAAAAATTTCCCCTTTCACGACCATGCCGATCACTTGAGTTTTTAAATAATGAAGATGTTGCCATATTTAATTAAATGTCTATTTTTGGCACTTGACTGAACTGATCTGATTGATCTGTTCTCTTTCTTATTTCAACCCTTGTAAGGATTCTGCACAACATACTTCTATACAGAAATAATTTGGGCTATTTTTGCCCATGGTCCTTTGTAGCAAGTTCCTTCTGAAGTTTTCTTAAGCATTGCTAGAGGGCTTTGGTTTTATGAGTTTTTATTTCTGTGAAGCTGCCTTCCCATCATTTGAAATTTTCCTGTCTAGGCGCGTCCAGAAATGGCTCAAGTGTCGGGTTATGCAATCCGAGTGCATTTAGCGACCAAAGGACTGAGTTGTGTATACATTTTGTGTTGAATGGAAAAGTTTAGTGGCTGTTTTTAATTTTTCTACTTCATTGTTTTACTGGCTCACAGAGATTTAGTTGTAGGTACTTTCCTTAATGAAAAGTGAAGTGAATTGAAAAATCTTACAAGAAGTTAATGTTTATTTCAAATTCCTTGGAGTAATGGTGGTTTTGAGCTGTGTTAAGTAATAAGTTTAAAAGATAAGCTCATTGTCATGTGAGAAGTATTTATTTTTTTTTTTGTAGAGTCAAAACAAGGTTAGGCATTTCTCTAAACCTATGTCTATTTCCTGTTTCTCAGGACAGTACAGAAAGTTAAAGTGTATGAAATTCTACAGTACAGCCACATTACAGTGTTTAACATCTGAGTAGGACTATTGAATTTAAATGCATGTAAATAAATAGTTTGATCTTTAAAACAGCCATCTCTAATTGAAATTTTTGAGCTGTTAAATCTTAATGACAATTACAGGGACCTATTTTTGAATAGAAGCTCTTCTACATTATTCTTTTTGACTCAATTTTTTCTTCATTATTCACAAATGATATTTTTAGTGTGTAAGTTTTAAAACAACATATGGGCTATAATTTATGTATAGTAAGCTCTGATTTAAAGTATATACAGTTTGATGGGTTTTTTCAGATGTATATATCAATGAAACTACTACAGTGATCAAAATACAAAACATTTCCAAATTCCTTAGTTTCCTCATGCAGTTTTTTAATGCTTTGCTGCTTCTCACCTCAGACAAACATTGGTATGTTTTCTCACCTCATGAATTGGTTTTCATTTTCTAGAATGTTGTATGAGTGGAATATCTTATGTAAACTTTTGGGTCTGGCTTTTTTCAGTGTAATAATTTTGACATAGAATTCTGCTGTTGCATTATCAATAGTCCCTTTTTATTGCTGAGTAGAATGATAGTGTATGGATACTCACAGTATTCGATTCGTTCACCTGGTGATGGATACTTGTGATGTTTCCAGGCTTTTGGCCATTATGATAAAGATGTTATGAACATTGTTATTCAGTCTGTGTGAGATGTGTATTTTCACTGCTCTTGAGTAAATACACCTAAGGAGTGAAATGGCAAGACTGTATGTATGCAGGTAGCTTTTTAAGAAACTGTCAAACACATTTCTAAGTGGTCATACCATTTTACATTCCCATTCACTAGTGTGTTAGAATTTCAGTTCTTCGGCATCCTTAACAAGACTTGGGGTGTCAGTCTTTTTCATTAATGATTCTAATGGAGGTGTAGTGGTATCTCATTGAGATTTCTTTGTTGACATTTGACATTACTAATGATGTCTGTCTGTGTCTCATTCAGTGAGGTTTTACTTTGAATTTCCTGACTGTCATATTGAACATCTTTTCATGTCTTGTTGCCTATTTGTATGTCTTCTTTTGTAAAGGATCTTTGGCCCAATTTAAAAAATTGGATTGTTTTTAATATAATTACTTAGTTGTAAGAGTTGTTTTTATATTGCAGATACAGTTCCTTTGATACATGCATTTACAAGTATTTCCTCCCATCCCATGACTGTCTTCTGTAAAGGTGTGTTTTAGAGAACAAAATGTTTAACTTTCCTTAAGCCCAGTGTATCATCTTCCTTTTGTGAAAGTTCCTTTGATCTCCTCATGATAACAGAGATTGTTTCTGTGCTTTCTTGATGTTTTCGTTCTTGCCTTCAGGTCTGTGATTCTTTTCAATTAATTTTGTATGTGATATGAGAGAGATGGAAGTTCATTCTTTTTCTACATAGGTGCCAGTTGTTGGAGCAACATAGACTTTTTCATTTCATTGCCTTGATACCTTTATTGAACATCAGCTGCTGTATAAGCGTATAGCAGTTTGAATCTTTTTCTGGATTCTCTTCTGTTTCACTAATGTAATATCTGCCTTTTCACCCGTACCTCAGTATTTTGAGTACTGTAACTTTGTTTTTGTTGTAGTTGTTTTTGAGAGAGAGAGAGAGAGAGAGCGAGAGAGAGAGAGAGAGAGCGAGAGAGAACGAGAGAGAGCGAGCGCATGCACCAAAGGGTGGCCTGTGCTGGTGACCTGGTGACCGGTGGGAAAGGTGCGGGGAGGGGCCAAGGGAGAGGGAGAATCCCAAGCAGGCTCCCTGCCAGGCTCTTCTCAACCCTGAGATCATGACCTGAGCCAAAATTAGGAGTCTGGTGCTCTATCAGCAGAGCCACCCAGGTGCCCCTTGAATAGTGTAGCTTTATTGGAACTCAGGTAGTCTAAGTCTTCCTATTTTTTACTTTTTTTTTTTTAAGATTGTTTTGGCTGTTTTAGGTCATTTGCATTTCCATATAAATTTTAGAATCAGCTTGCCGTTTTCTGTTTTTAAAAAAGGCTTGATGGGGGCGCCTGGGTGGCTCAGTGGGTTAAGCCGCTGCCTTCGGCTCAGGTCATGATCTCAGGGTCCTGGGATCGAGTCCCGCATCGGGCTCTCTGCTCAGGAGGGAGCCTGCTTCCTTCTCTCTCTCTGCCTGCCTCTCCATCTACTTGTGATTTCTCTCTGTCAAATAAATAAATAAAATCTTTAAAAAAAAAAAAAAAAGGCTTGATGGTATTTTCATTGGGATTGCATTGAACCTATGGATCAAGTTAGGAAGAATTGACATCTTAATATTGAATCCAGGACATGATACATATCTGCATTTTTAAAATTTTTTTGTTTATTTAAGTAATCTCAGGGCACCTGGGTGGCTCTGTCGGTTAAGCACCTGACTCTTGATTTCTGCTCAGGTCTCAGGGTCATGAAATGGAGTCCTGCTGTTGGGCTCCATGCTGGGTGTGGAGTCTTAAGATTCTCTCTCTCCACGCCCTGCCCCCTCTCTCCCTCTCTTTAAAAACAAAAAACAAAACAAAACAAAACAAAAAAACCCTCTACATCCAGCAGGGGGCTCAAATTCACAACCCTGAGTTCAAGAGTTGAGCCCGCCAGGCACCCCACATACCTTCATTTTTAAAAGAGGTCTCACTAATTTTTTTTAGTAGTAAGATTTTACAGTTTTCAGTGTACAGGTTATACATATATTTTGTTAAATAAGTACTGTTTGAAAATTCGATTGTTAACAAAATTACATTTTTATTTATTTACTTTTATTTTATTAAAAGATTATTTATTTATTTTGATGGGGCATGAACAGAGGGAGCAGCAGAGGGACAAGCAGATTCCCTGCTGAGTGGGGAGCCCAACACCGGGCTTGATCCCAGGACTCTGAGATCACAGCCTGAGACAAAGTCAGACGTTTACCAACTGAGCCACCCAGGTGCCCCTAAAATTACATTTTTAATTTCAATTTCTAAGTATCCATTAATAGGATAGAAATGCAAACACTTTTAATGTGCTCTGTGAAGAACAGGAAGTACCTGTTCTTCCTGCTAATTTCTAGTAGCTTTTTTGTTGCTTTCTGAGGATTTGTGTGCACAATAATATAATCTGCAAATAAAGGCAATTTTACCCCTTTCTTTCTGATTTATGCATTTTGTGTCTTTCTTGTGCGTCATTGCACTTGCTTGGACCTATAGTAGAGCATTGAATGGAAACAGTGAGAGTAGACATCTTTGTCTTATTTCTCATTTCAGGGAGAATACATTCACTGATAGGTGCGGTGTAGGGTAGTGTTGTTAGTCAAGTTGAGAATGTTCTCCTTTATATCAAAGTTTACTTTTTACCTTTTTTTTTTTTTAAGATTTTATTTATTTAGGGACGCCTGGGTGGCTCAGTTGGTTAAGCAGCTTCCTTCGGCTCGAGTCATGATCCCAGCGTCCTGGGATAGAGTCCCGCATCGGGCTCCTTGCTCAGCAGGGAGCCTGCTTCTCCCTCTGCCTCTGCCTGCCATTCTGTCTGCCTGTGCTTGCTCTCTCCCCCTCTCTCTCTCTGATAAATAAATAAAATCTTTAAAAAAAAAAGATTTTATTTATTTATTTGACAGACAGAGATCACAAGTAGGCAGAGAGGCAGGCAGAGAGAGAGGAGGAAGCAGGCTCCCTGCTGAGCAGAGAGCCCGATGCGGGACTTGATCCCAGGACGCTGAGATCATGACCTGAGCTGAAGGCAGCGGCTTAACCCACTGAGCCAGCCACCCAAGCGCCCCTACTTTTTATCTTTTTTTTTTTAAAAAAGATTTTTATTTATTTATTTATTTGACAGAGAGAGATTACAAGTAGGCAGAGAGGCAGGCAGAGAGAGAGGAGGAAGCAGGCTCCCTGCCGAGCAGAGAGCCCGACGCGGGACTCGATCCCAGGACCCTGAGATCATGACCCGAGCCGAAGGCAGCAGCTCAACCCACTGAGCCACCCAGGCGCCCCCCCTACTTTTTATCTTGAATGGCCATTTTAACTTTGTCAGATGCCATTTTTTTGTGTAACTAGTGAGATGATCATATGCTTGTTATACTGTATTTCGTTAATTTGGTGAATTATATTGATTAATTTCAAATGTTAAAGCAAGTATGGATTCTTAGGATATATTCTATTTAGTCATTATGTTCTGTTGGATTCAATATGCTTGTATTTTGCTAAGAACTTTTACGCTTGCATTCATGAAGGATCTTGAACTGTAGTCTTCTTTCTTTGTAAATGAATTTTTTTTTTAAAGATTTTATTTATTTGAGAGTGAGAGCAAGGGAGAGAGGGAGAATACAAGGTGGGGGGGGGAGTGACAGAGGGAGAGGAAGAAGCAGACTTCCCGCTGAGCAGAGAGCCCAGTGCAGGGCTCAGTCCCAGGACCCTGGGACCATGACCTGAGCTGAAGACAGATGCTTCACCAACTGAGCCACCCAGGTGTCCCGTAAATAAATAAATCTTTAAAAAAAGAGTTTGTAAAGGACTAGGGTGTGTGTGGGGTTGGGGATGTGTGTGTGTATGTATGTATTCATTGTTAAATATTTGATAGATTTCACAGTGAAACCATCTGGAACCATATTTTTTAATGAAGAGCTTAAAATTACAAATAGAGATTTTTCTATTTGTATATATAATGTATATGAAGATACATCTATAATTCTTCATGTGTGAATATTGGTAATCTGCTGATCTGTGATTTTATTTTATTTTTTTAAAGATTTTATTTACTTATTTGACAGACAGAGATCACAAGTAGGCAGAGAGGCAGGCAGAAGGGGGTAGAGGAAGCAGGCTCCCTGCTGAGCAGAGAGCCCAAGGCAGAGGCTTAACCCACTGAGCCACCCAGGCGCCTCTGATCTGTGATTTTAAACTTCCTGTCCATTTCATCGAGGTTATCAGATTTATAGATAAAAATGTCAAATTATCCTGTTGTTTTTTTTAACATCTAAAGGATTTGTAATTTTGACCCTTCTTTTGTTCCTAACATTGGTGATTTGTGTCTTATCAATTAGTCTAAATAGGTTTATAAACATTATTATCTCAGATAGCTAACATTTGGTTTTGTTGATTTTTTTGTTTTCTCTTTTAAAAAATTTATTTATTAGAGAGCATGCATGCCCCGATGCATGGAGGAGAGGTGCAGAGGGAGAGGGGGAGACCGTCTTAAGCAGACTCTGCACTGAGCACAGAGCCTGACTTGGGGCTTGATACCATGACCCTGAGATCACGACCTGAGCCTAAACCAAGAGTCTGACTAGGCCAAGAGTCTTAACTGACTGGGCCACCCAGGTGCCCCTGATTTTCTGTTTTCAGTCTCTTTGATCTCAAATCTTATTTTTCTTTTTATTTTGGGATAACTTGATCATTTTCCCCCTACTTTCCAAAAGCAGGAGCTTAGATAACGGATTTTTATCACAAATTTTGATTTGCTGTTCTTTCATTATCATTGTGTTAAAAATATTTTTTGAAATTTCTTTTACCTATGTTTAGTATTAATTTTGCTTAATTGCCAGATAATTGAGATCTCTCTTGTGTACAGTCTCTGTCCCTCCCCTACCCTTTTGTTTTGGAATGATACTGATTTTTCATTTAGTTCTGTTGTGGTCAGAGAGAGTACCCAGTAAGATTCCAGTTTTTTGAAATCTGTTGAGATTTGTTTCTTGGCTCAGCATGTGGTTCATCTTGGTGAGTGTTCCATGTGCATTCGTACTGAGTTTATATTCAGCAGTTGTGGAATGTACTGTTAAATAATTTTTGGTTTCTTTAAAGTGGTCATTATTATTACTTAGATCTTCATATGCCCTACTATTTTTTTTATCTAGTTGTATTGTCGGTTGCTGAGAGAGTTGTACTAAAAGTCTTCAGCTGTAATTGTGGATTTGGGTATTCCCCATTTTGGTTTTGTTTGCTTTTGCTTGATATATTTGGCATTTGTATCATTAGGCTCATGCACATAATATTTACCTTTCTCTGTATATATATATATTTTTTTTTTAGAGAGAGAGAGAGGGAAGGGGAAGCAGGCTCCCTGCTGAGCAGAGAGTCCGATGTGGGACTCGATCCCAGGACCCTGAGATCATGACCTGAGCCATAGGCAGCGGCTTTAACCCACTGAGCCACCCAGGCACCCCACCTTTCTCTGTATATTAGCTCTTTTCCCTTTTTAGAGTGATTCTTTCCTTGTCTTGAACTATGTGTTGTTTGATACTAATATATACAACTACTCTAGCTTTCTTATGCTTGTTCACATGACAAATCTTTCAGCTTCTTACTTTGAATCTTGCTTTTTCTTTGTATTTAAAGAACATCTCTTATGTTCTTTAGTTCTGTAGTTGTTTCTGACTTTTTAGTCTGGCAAGCTCTACCTTTTATATGGAGTCTCTTATTTTTTTTAAAAGATTTTATTTATTTAATTAATTGACAGAGAGAGAGAGAGAGAGACAGTGAGAGAGAGATCAAGCAGGGGAAGTGGGAGAGGGAGAAGCAGGCTTCCCACTGAACAGGGAGCCCGATGCAGGGCTTGATCCCAGGACCCTGGGATCATGACCTGAGCCGAAGGCAGAGGCCTTAACCCACTAAGCCACCCAGGTGCCTCTGAAGGCAGGCAGATTCTTAATGGCTGAGCCACCCATTCTTTGGAGTTGTTTGGAATGCTAGTCCATTTTAATCTACTGTAGGTGGTCCTCGCGTTGTATAACACTTGAGCGACATGTGTACATTCTCACTAGTATAGCTCTTGTTGGAGAACTACAGTAGCAAGTGATGTAGCTTATTGTCATGGCCACATGACTGACTACTTGAGGTCCAGTGGTGAACCTGCAGAATAGTTAGGGACACAGTTATATCATTTATGTTAAAAATATATTTATCTTTTTACTTCATAAGTAAAAAAAGCAAAACAAAACAACAACAAAAAAACTTACATTGGTATAGAGGAAGATGATGTGATAAACGTGTCGACCTCTCTCAGTGGAAGAAGATGGTGTTCTTGGTGACGGGTGCACACTCTTTAATGTATGTTGGCAAAGATATGTTATATTTTACTATTTCAAATTGTGAACACCTATTAATGTAAAATTATTCTATTTGTAATTTTATAATATATTAAATAATATGTGATAATATGACAAAGCGGTGGTGCTTCCTCTAGAAGATCTTAGATAGAAATGTTTCTATGTGTACTGTTCAGGCATGTGTTTCTTCATATACAGTTTCTGCGAGGTTCATCTGTGTACTTTCAGTTAACATACAATTTGTAAACATAATGCTCTAGAACACAGAGATGGCCTGGGGGCGTCTGGGTAGCTCAGTCAGTTAAGCATCTGACTTCAGCTCGGGTCATGATCCCAGGGTACTGGAATTGAGCCCCACGGCGGGGTCATGATCCCAGGGTACTGGAATTGAGCCCCACGGCGGGCTCCCTGCCTGGCTGGGAATCTGCTTCTCCCTCTCTCTCTGCCTGCCTCTCTGCCTGCTTGTACTCTCTCTCTCTCAAATAAATAAATAGAATCATTTTAAAGAAGAAACCATGGGGATGCCCTATGTTATCCAAATGGCATTCAGCTATCTTTAGTGCTTGCATTTATTTAGCCTTTTACAAAATCCATCTTTATAGTTATGCTTAGAAATTGTAACAGAGTTCTGTAGTTTGAGATTATGATTTTCTAGAAAATGCCATGCTGACTTGTTTTTATTAAGTTGATGCTAGATTTCATTCTGTGGGCTTAGGTATCTTTCCCACTTCCTAATAAAATTCAAATTCTTTTGGTTTCTCTTTCTCCGAACTTATTTGCATTTTTATGTTTACTTTCTCTCACTAAAACTAAACATATATATGCTCACTATATATAAGTAAAATTTATAAGGCAGCAAAGATTTCACTTCTGTCTGGACAGTTTTATTCCTTGAGATATGGATGGCTTTTAGGTATTTGGATTAGGCTTTTTACATATTCAAGAGAGTATATATTTGTTTGTTTGCTTATTTATGCACATCCACATCTCCTTCAACAAAGGATGCAAGGCTTCCAATAGCTTCATAGTTAGATAAATAATCACTATTTGCTAACAGTTGGGTATTAATTCATCTTTGTTTTCTGAGGCGTAGCCCAATGCCTAGTACCTAGTAGAGAGGCACTAAGTATTTGCTGAGTGACTGACATCAGGTTCAAGCCCAGATCACATTTGATCACCCAGAACTTGGTATTATAAGGCTGGCATAGCAGAGTGTGCTGATTAGCCCACTCTCAGGGTCGTGTTCATCTTTCTCTCTTTTATTATAAAAAAAATTAAGTCTATAGAATTTCTCTCAGAGGTATTCTATTTGTTCATCATAAATGGTCTTCACTAAACATCTGGCTCTGAGTTAGTTTTGCAGTACTTACGACTTAAATGAATGTTTTGTATTTTCTATCTCCCAAATAAGGCATTACTGGGAAGCCCTTTTATTACAGCTTGTCTAAAGCTTATTATCAGGATTCTTGTGGTGTTCATGCTACACTCACACCCTTAATTAAATTATTTTCTTTTTTTTAAGATTTTATTTATTTATTAGAGAATGAGAGAGCGGGAAAGCAGGTGTGTGCACACACGAGTTGGGGGAAGGGGAAGGGGCAGAGGCCGAGGTAAAACCAGGCTCTCCAGTGAGCGCAGGGAGCCTGATGTGGGGCTTGATCCCAGGACCCAGGACCCTGGGATCATGACCTGAGCTGATGGCTGATGTTTAATTCACTGAGCTATGCAGGAGCCCCCTTACTTAAATTCTTTTTACCATTCTCCATTCAGATTAGTCATTATGAAATAGGGTGGTGAGTTTTTTCCTTTAAGATTTTGATTTGTTGTTGAAAAGAGAAATGGGAAAAGTTTATATGCTGTGTGATTTCTTATTATGGAAATGCAATAAATTTCAGAACAGTACCCTATGTAAATCAGCCTTGGCAAACACCTCTGCTAGTATTTTATTTATATTATATCAAGATATTGGCGTATACAGCATATGACATTGTTAATTATAGCATAAGTAAAGATGCAGTGGTTTTCTGGTATAACCAAGTCCTTTTCAACGATTATCAGCACAATATATAAAGTTGAGGTTTTATTTATTATACTTTGATGAGTTAGAAACATTTTGAACTTTTGAAAATTTACCAATATGGCTCTCTTTGGGCTGAAAACTAAATAAATTCACTTTGTTCAGAAGTCTAGGCAGGGACGCCTGGGTGGCTCATTTGGCTGAGTGTCCAACTCTTGGTTTTGGCCCAGGTCATGATCTCAGGGTCCTGAGATCAAGACCCCCATTGGGCTCTGCACTCAGTGTGGGGTGTGCTTGAGATTCCACCCCTTTCCCTCTCCCTCCTTGTCTGCCCCTCTTCCTACTCTCACATTCTCTCTCTCTCTCTTTCTCTCTGTCTCTGTTTCTCAAATAAAAAAGAATAAAAAAGTAAAATCTGAAAAAAACAGAACCAAAAACCCCAGAAGTTCCAGGCTACAACACTTTCACAGATTGCATGATTTATTCTTTTCGTCTCATTTGGATGAAGATGACTTTTTAATTTAATGCTTTGATGTTTTGTTCCTTTGTAGGTGATCTATAGCTTTAGTCAAAGTTTAACATTATGCCCTGCTCTGTTCTTTTACTAAGTACAACAGAGAGCATTCTCAACGCTCCTCAGGGGTGGATGGGGAGATAGAAGGCCATTTATGTTAACCTCTGGTAATGGCACCTTTATGACTTAGTGCAGCAGTGATTTTGTATTTGACAGGTTTTTGTTTTTTTTAAAGATTTTATTTATTTCTGAGAGAGAGAGCGCGCGTGTGCATGCACACACAGGTGGGGGATACAGAGGGAGAGGGAGAAGCAGACTCCCTGCTGAGCAGGGATCCTGACATGGGGCACGATCCCAGGACCCCTGAGATCATGACCTGAGCCAAAGACAGATGTTTAAGGGACTGAGCCACCCAGACGCCCCTGCTTTTGGTAGTTTTAGTATATATGCTGCCGAAGCGAGCACTGTTTTTGATAGTTTTAACAGGAAAATATCACTCTAAGTTCTTCTCACTTGTGCTCTTGATGCGGGTCTTCATGGTTGTGGCCCTGCTCGGCTTTTCCACATGAACCACTCTCAAGTTTCTTTAGCCGCTTTTTTCCCCCTTTTTTTCCATTTTTCTTCTTTTTTCTAGAATAGCTGTATTGAGATACAATTCATACGTTTTCACCCATTTAAAGTGTCCCATTTCATGGCTTTTGTAATATTCCCACATTTGTGCAGCTGTCACCACAGTCAATTGTATGAGGTTTTTGTTATTCCAGAAAGAACCCTCTACCCATTAGCGTCACCCTTCGGGTCCCCCCACTCCAGCCTTAGGAATTACTAGTCTGCCTCCGGCTCTGTGGACTTGCCAATTCTGGACATTGCATATACATGGGATCAGAGAGTATATGGCCTCTTGTGACTGGCGTCTTTCACTGAGGGTAACATTTTTGAGTTGTGTAATATTGTTAAGCCATTTTATATTTCACAATCATTTTATTTCTGCTTCTGGTCAGCTTTGTCTGTGTTTTTAAAAATGCAGCACCTTCGCTGAAGCAGCGTTCCCCACTCTGATCGGCATAACGTGACAAAGAAATACCACTTCAGCTTTCCTAAAAGCTCATCTTCCTGATGCAGTCTAAGCTTTTATGAGTGTGTACTTGCCACATATTTTTTGTCTTTTTTTTATCTTGTGTTTTGTCATGTTCCATTTCATTTCTCTGTGTGTACTGGCCTTTGCTAAGCCATTTCTCTCCCACCCTCAGCATTTTGACTGATTTTTTGAACCATGCCCAGGACCTTAAGCTTATCACTGTTTTCATTCTATTGGATATCAGCTATTAGTCTGCTGCCTGATGTCATTTGTAACAAGAGCTATATTAATAACAACAAAATTAAAATGTGTTGATTGAGTACTTATATGCTTGTATGCCATAGAGCAATTATATGCTATTATATGCTATATGCTTATTAGTTTTATGCTATATAGCAGTTTTATGCTACTCATTTTTATGAATGAATTCATTTAGTCTTCATAACATTCTTTTTTTTTTTAAAGATGTATTTATTTATTTTAGAGAGAATAAGTAAGAGCGAGCAGAGGGAGGGGAAGAGGGAGAGGGAGAGAGAATCTCTAGCAGACTCCCCACTGAGCGCAGAGCCCAGTGTGGGGCTCCATCCCAGGACCCTGAGATCAGGACCTGAGTGGAAATCAATAGCTGGCTGTGTTACCGACTAAGTCCCCCAGGCGCCCCTTAATCTTCATAAAATTCTGTAAGTATGAATATCACTTATAGATTAATAAGCATACCCTGTCATGTATATACACATAATAATTTAAACTTGAGGAAAGAACAGAACTGAGCCCGGTGCCTTATAGCAGTCTTCTTGAAATGTCTGTCAATTTGCAGGTTTGGGGCTGTGCTCTTCAGCCCATTCATAGAAATTCTTCATGCTTGGAGTACCTGGGTGGCTCCTTCTGTTGAGTGTCTGACTCTTGGTCTCAGCTCAGTCTTGATCTCAAGGTTGTGAGTTTGACCTCTGCATTGGGGTCCAGGTTGGGTTTGGAGCCTATTTTTAACAAAATAAATAAATAAATAAACAATAAAGAAATCCTTCATGCTTTAGCCTCTTGGTGCATTTCCATCCTTTCTTCTAGACACTCAGCAGGGGCTGGGGAAGTGACATGGCCTTTCCTTGTGTTTGGCAAATTTAGAAAGTTCCTTTAAGAATTTAAGAAAGCTTCTTTCTCAAAGGATTTCTTTCTTCCATAGTGAAATGTTTTGAGAATTACGTGGTGTTTTGAAAAATGTCCGCTTAACATGAATCATAATTTTACCCATCTACAAACCTATATTAAGCATTAATATTAACACAGTAAGTATTTAGCCAATGAAAGTAAAAGCCCTTAGCCTTTTTACATTTAAGGAGAAGCTTTAGTAAAATCATTCATTTATTTATTCAGTAATAAACATTATTCAATTCCTGTTCTTTAGAAAGCCTTTATGCAAGGGCATTTGTTAAAAGTGTTGATAATCTAAGTAAGCATTTAATCTTAGAAAAAAGTAGGCCCCTGAGTTTTAAAAGGGCTCATATGTTACCATTAGTTCTAAAATATGCTACAGAATATTAAAGTTTATATTTGTGCTAGTGTGTATATTTCTTAAACTAGTTTTGAAATATACTTGGGAATACTTTTTTATAGCTCTCCTAGATAATTTTTTTACTTCCAGACTTTGAAAGTTCATGTATTAGTTTCCTGTGGCTGGTGTAACAAATCACCACAAACTTGCTGGCTTAAAACAACAGAAGTGCATTCTCTCCCAGTGCTAGAGGCTGGGAGTGTGACGTCGAGGTGTCCCCTGTGCCTTGCTCTCTCTGGCTCCTCGGAAGAATCCTTCTTCCGGCTTCCTGTGGCTGCTGGCATTCCTTCATTTGGGGCCGCATCTCTTTCTGCTTGCCTTTACACTTGCCTTCCCCTCTGTGGGTCTACATCTTTTCTGTTCTTTTCCCACTGCTGCTCTTTCATAAAGATGTCTGTCCATTGGATATAGAGCCCACTTGAATAATCTGAATTATCTCCTCCTCTCAGAATCATTAATTTCATCCTATCTGCAAAGACCCTTTTCCCATTGAAGGTCTCGTCTGTTCCAGAGATGTGAGGTGGGTATCTTGTGGGGCTCATTTTTCAGCCTGCCACAGTTGGACTTTACTATTCTATCATAATGTGTCACTGAAATAAATTAGAGTACTTAACGTAAAAGCTTTTTGGTTAAGTATAAAAATATACTTAGTATATACTTAGTATGAAAATATTTCTAGTAGGGACTGTGATATTGCTGTGTATCTGAGGAGATTTGATTTACAGAGTAGTACAGTATTTGTGTGGTATATGGTACAGTGTCTCTGGTTTTCCTTTCACAAAGAACATATTTGGGTAATAGAGTTGTCGTGTATAACTACTGGATTAACTCTTCTGACCAGAGATTTTGGGGGCTATTTCTTCCTTGGCTGTACCTCAAGGCCACTGAGCTGGGTCCCCATGGAGCCTTCGGGGGCAGGTCTTATGTTGCTGACAGGTTGCCCTTGAAGCTGTTGCTCTTTAAGTCTCTGCCTTCTCTTCTGGTTTCTGGTCTGGCCCTATCGCCCTGCCCTGAGCCCAGCCCTGCCAGACTCTGACAAGCTACGTTGCCCTGGCCAGCTCTCTTACCCAGCAAGCTGACACTCCTCCATAGCCCATCAGTCACTGGGCTTCTAAGGTGACGGCACGGGACTTCCTGCCCTTGCTGGCCTGCCTTCCCCCTCCATGCACAGCAGTTGGTAAGCCATGTTGAGCTGTGTATTCCTGCTCAGCCCAGGACTCGGTGGAGTATCAGTTATCCAAGCATTTTTAAGAAGGTTGATTCTTCATTCCACCCCCCACCATCCCAAAATGAAGTATACATTTTCACGTGTTCTTAAATCAAGTCTGCCTTTACTTGCTACCTCTGAGTCATCATTATGTGGCCATCACACAAAATTATGTGTGACTGTTAGAGTTGTGACTTTCGGCTTGCATGATGAGTTGCAAGTTCTGTGGTCTTCCACAGTCAAGCTGTTTTCTACCACTGCTGCTTTGAAATCCTGCAGTCTCATCTGTTCTCCTGAGACCCTTTGTTTGGGAAAAGCAGAGTTTCAGAAGCTAGGTTTCTAAGGCCCAGACTTGAGGGCCTTCTAGGTTCTCCAAGGCCGTTGCTCGAGAGCACTACTATAACTGCCTGGAGTCTTTTTGCTTCTCTCTTAGTCACTAGCTCTGCTCTTGGCTGAGGTTTCCAGATAAAAGAGCAGTCACTCAGAAGTGTCCCTACTGGGACACCTGGGTGGCTCAGTGGGTTAAGCCTCTGCCTTCAGCTCAGGTCATGATCTCAGGGTCCTGGGATCGAGCCCTACATGGGGCTCTCTGCTCAGCGGGGAGCAAGCTCCACCCACCACCACCACCACCCCCCGCCTGCCTCTCTGCCTACTTGTGATATCTCTCTCTGTCAAGTAAATAAACAAAATCTTAAAAAAAAAAGAAAGAAAGAAAGAAAGAAGTGTCCCTACTCTGGAGTCACACATGCTTCAGTGCATGCCTCTTTAATTTTCCTGGTTACATTAGTTATCATTGTGATCAGAAGGAATAGGTGTACTGGTTTTTTGTTTTTGTTTTTAAAGATTTTATTTATTTAACAGAGAGAAAAGAGGAACACAAGCGGGGTGGGGGTGGGAGAGGGAGAAGCAGGCCTCCTGCTGAGCATAGAGCCCAACATGGGGCTCAACCCCCAAACCTTGGTATCATGACCTGAGCTGAGGGCAGACACTTAATGACTGAGCAACCCAGGTGCCCCAGTGTATTGCTTGTTTAACACAACTTTAAAATTACTTGTTAAAAAGCACTGGGGTTAAGCTTTCTGAGCTTCATGGATTGGGAGCAGTCATTTCTGCACCTAAACTCAACTTAGTGGGAGTTCTAGCAATTTCTGTAAATGTTTTTTACTTAATACTTTGTAGCTGCTTTTGAGGGTTTTTGTTTGTTTGTGTGTTTTGTTTCTTAAGTAATCTCTATACCCAGTATGGGGTTTGAACTCACAGCCCTGAGATCAAGAGTACATTGGTCTAATGACTGAGCCAGCCAGACACCCTGGTCTTGAGGTTTTTGTTTTTATTCATTTTCTTAAACTTTCTGAAGGAATCTGGATAAAATTGACTCATAGCTATACTTTCTAGGTCAGTTTAGGCCTTTATCAGTGGGTTCACTAGTGCCTACATTTCCGTGAGATGGAAAAACTATGTTTTTTTCTGTTACCCTCTAGAGTAGAGCCTTACATACTGTTTTTCTGTATTCAAGGCTGTGAGAATGCTCAGGAGTAAATGAAAAAGTGTTTTAATTTCCACTTGTGGCCCTGAACCATTTCCGCATGTGCTCAGACATAGATCTTTCCTAACTGACACATTATCATTCACAAAAACAGCATAAATGATCCAGATTCATGCATCCATCGGTAGTTTTTCTCTCTGTGGCCAGAGTTCTACTCATTCTGTAGGGGATTGGTTTGCTCAGTGCTAAGGAGTCAGCCTTCCCTCAGGAACACAGGGCTTAGATCCACAACAGCCTTGCTTTCTTTATGGCCTTTAAAATCTAATATTGTTCGTAATGGACTGCAATTATTTAATATTTAGCATGGATGCAGTCTAACTCAGGCTTTTTCTACCGTTATTATAATGGCTATAATTGCGAAAGGATGCTTTGGGGTAGGAGAAACTGCTAGATGCAATGCCATTTGATCTAAAAAGGTCACAGCAAAAGGGACATTTAAATTAAGTTATAAATTACAATTGAAGAACAATATTTTGATGTGTGAGACCAGAGATGTCAGAGCAGGGAGATGTAATTCATGGGTTCATTATAGAACAGAGGTGCCTGACAGCTGAGCCATGCCAGAAGGAAAATTTATTTGCAACATCACGCAGACCAAAAACGGCAGCTAAGATGAGAAGCCAGAACAGAAACTTGAAGCCTTATGGTAATACACAGAGTTTGTGCTAATACGACTGCCCAAGATCCTGTGATGCTTAATGATTGCCATAATATAAATGAGGTATTTGGACATGTGCACACTTTCTGTCTTATTTAAATTAAGACCCTGTCCTTGCTTTATAAAATAACATACTTTATAACTAGGTGTTAAGGTTGATTCTCACCTCTCTGTCCAATATACATATTTGCTGAAATTTCAGAACTATTAGGCAGCAGGGCTAAAGCTTAAAACTGGATCCCCATCCATGGCAGCTTTGAGGAAGGATGTAATTTAATGTTTATAGCAATCCATGAGAAGTTCAATCATGAGTTAATTAAACTGTAGGCAGTCATTAAGTATTATTTATTCTTTCGAAAAGCTTGCCAGTAAAGCACTTATATATATTAAATTATAGAAAGTAATAAGCAGGGAATGATTTGTCAGGCAGAGCGAGAGCAGCACATTAACTTGGGCAGTTACGCAGCAATGTGTTTCTCTTCTTGGGGCATGATCCTTCCTTGCTGCTAGTCACGGAGAGGTCAGAAGCTGTAAGGAGCCCGTGGCAGGTGGGTCGTCTCCAGCACTGTACAGCAGGTGCTCTGCTGAACTTGGGTCTGCTGAGCAGTCTTTGATAAGAGACGTGTGCCCGTGATGATGCCTCTGCACAGTTGATAGCCTTTTGACATTTCCCGTATCTTGTCACGTATCTCATTTCATACCTTCCATTGTCTTTTGACACAACTGTGGGAGAGTAGTGTGAGGCCCATTTGATAGATGAAAACCTCAGCTCAGCCAGTTTGTGACAAAACTGATAACAAGAATCTGTCTCCTTGCTCAGATCCTGTGCTGTGTTCACTAGGCATTGACAGAGACCTTGACAATGGAATGGCTTATACAGGAGGGGCGGCTGGGTGCCCATGGTTGTTGAGAGCTTTTTATGCAGCTGACCAAGTGCATCCAGTCACATGTGGTATCATAGTCTTTGGCTTTGTGTGGGGGTGTTAATTGTTACAACAGAACCAAATCAGGAGCTTGTGTTACTCAGGCTGCCTTTGTTTTTAGCACCAAATCCCCCACGAGGTTGACTCTGCCAGTTCAGTCCTGCCGGTCCTTGCTAGCACAATGTCTGGCATAGGAGGTCCGTAGTCACTCTTGCTGAGACGGTGGAGCAGGAGCATGTGGTGCATGCGGCCTGCCTCTGAGGCTGGGACGTCCCACTGGACCTCACGGGCCCCGGAAGCTGTGGTAGAGGAGCGCCGGACACCTGATAGGGGAACAGTCCTGTTTGCTGTCTCACAGTGAACAAACCAAAAGTGAGGAACACAGCCTGAGGAGTCTGTGGTGCCAGCCCGGGGGACCAAAGGTGGAACTGGTGGAAAACAGCAAAGCAGGGATGGTTCCTTGATGGAGTGGCTTGAAAGGCTTGGAGATCAATGACATATCACCATTTTGTTATCACATTCCTCGCCTAGTGACCTGTGGGTTAGGGGAAGACAGATTCTGCTTGAGTAGAAGTGCGGACTTGCAGTTCAGTGATGTGCAAGCAAGAGATTTACAAGTATCTGCCTCCCTGCTCATCGGATTATACACCCCCACGCCCACCCCCAACCTGGGATGATGAATCTGAAAACAGTGGTTTCAGCTGAATGACATCCTGCTTTAGTGGCTGGCAGGGTGATGGGGGGTGGTGTGAGATCTAAATGCTTCTCCCACCAGTAGCTTGTAAACCTTGGCAGCTGGTTGAGTAATGATGTTGTATCTTGGTCCCTGTATTTTGTGATGATTTTTTCCCAGCACTCCGGAATGGTACAGTTTGCTATACTCTACATTAAAATTACATTTAACCCCAGAATTTACTAGCCCTGCTTGGTTGCAAAGTGGACAGAAGAGTTTACTTATCTTCCTTTAATTGCTTTTCCAAGGCTGCAAAGTGAAGCTGTAAGACATTTGAGGGTTCCCTCCACCGACCCCCCGTCTTCATTGCAGTTTCCTTGAGCAGTCTTCTCTGGGGATATGGTAGAAAATGTTATTCATATTAAAGGACCTTTTTACCTCAGCGATAGTGAGAAGCCTGCACTACATTTCCTCACTATATAGATATGTCTATATGGTTGTGATCAGGTATTTGAAACCCACATGTTTTCCACAAGGTGAAATCATTATAATTTGTTCGAGCTTGATGCTGTATTAGAGGAAAATTTTTAATGGCTTTTTTTTTTTTTGAGATTTAAGGTAGCCAATATTTTCATAGGTTTAATTTTAATATACATAAAGAATCCTGTTTAGCTCTTTCTCAAACATTATTTTGGCTCCAGTCTGAAGAAGGGAAATCTTCATAACCATCTAGAAAGCTTTTAGACGAGCTTACTTGTTGCCTCATACACGGACTGAGAAGGTAGTACCCACCCTTTGAGGACCCTAGAGTTTGAATGTGAGATTTAGATAGACATGTTATACCAAACTGGTACTTTACAGTGCCTCTCACAGGTTGCCCCTTCTCGCTCCTCTATTCCTGATGTGTGTGTCGGTGTTCTCCAAAGCTGTATCTCTTCCTGGCACCTAGAGTAGCATCTGGCCCAGTATAGCACTAGGTACACGTCTGTGGAAGGAATGAAGGATGTCCTGAACTCCGGCAATTTTCCCAAGGTGCTCAAAACTGATCTTCACTTTTGTGAAGCCGTGAGGGCCATAACAACTTGTAGTATGTTCAAAGTATACCTTTAATTACATATAATTTAAGGATTTCTGTAAAGATGTAAAAACTTTCAGAATGTTCTCAGACAAGATTCCTAGAAAGTAGAAATTAAACGTTCATAACATTCAGAAGAAGGTGAAGGTGTGGAAAGGTTGGGTTGGGTTCCCTAGGAAGAGAGCGGGGCAGAACCACCCCTGACAACAGGCTTTTGGACTAGCGTTTATGAATTATTGATGCAGCACAATAATACCCTAACTTCATTTGTTCAGTAAATATTTCATCACTGTTGGTAAATAATCCCATATCTCTGGCTTTTCACATATGTCTTGGTAGAGGTGTGGGAGCAGACACTAAATATTTATTGGGTTTATATCATGGAAAGGTCAGGAGCAGGAATATTTTAAGAGGACAGGCAGACAGTGGATCAAATGAAAGGAGGGAATTGCCCATTATTTAGAGAATGAGTAGCGGAAGGAAGCCCAGGTTACCACACACGCGTTGCAATGGCTTCTTCAGGGGGAAAGTGTGATGAGAAATGAAGATTTGTGAAGAAAGTGTGAACTCTGGGATATGTTTAGGGAACAAATAAGCAGCTCACTAGAAATTTAACTGAGGGCACCATGTGTGCATTGGGCAGCTTTTCTAATAAACCAAATAGCCAGAAGTTCAGCAGATTGTTCAGAACGTTTCTTGCAGCTCCCATTCAAAGCTGGCCTTGGTTCACCAAAAGTCAGGAATGGCCCGGGGATTAATGAGATTTGATTTAGCTGCATTCAGCAGTACACTTTTGAACAGGCCTTCCATTCTTAAGAGTAATTTCCTGTCAACCATATAAGACTTTAAATTTTAGGGGCGCCTGGGTGGCTCAGTGGGTTAAGCCACTGCCTTCGGCTCAGGTCATGATCTCAGGGTCCTGGGATCGAGCCCCACATCAGGCTCTCTGCTCGGCAGGGAGCCTGCTTTCTCCTCTCTCTGTGCCTGCTTGTGATCTCTGTCTGTCAAATAAATAAAATCTTTAAAAAAAAAAAAAAGACTTTAAATTTTAAACTTTTTTTCTGTGTACTATACCAGTATTTTAGCCAAATTTCAAAAATTATTAACATGTGTGACATAAGTGATTTTGTTTATAGTTTAACAGTCTGCCCCCTCCCTGCCCGAAAGGGTACTATCTAATCCAGAAAATTGAGTAGAGACTGCTTCCATTTTTTTTTTTTTTTTTAACTCTTTCCTTCTAAAAGCAAATCGGTAATACTCATTTAGCGTATTATGTGCCAGGTGCAGTTCTAAGCAATTTACATGTATTTTCTAATGTTATCCTTATAATACCCTAAGACATAGCTGTTATTATTATACTCATTTTTAAAGATGACAACATTAAGTTCCAGAGAGGACAAGTAAGTTGCTGGATTCTAGTAATAGAGCTAGAATTTGAGTCCACATAGTCTGGCTCCAGAGTCCATGGCCCTTCATAATTACCTCATACACTATAATTACCTCTTAAGAAATGTTGTTAATTTTCCATAAGCTTTTTATTAAGAATTTATGATTTGGTCAACTTGAATTGATTTTAGAGTATCACTAAAATATGTGCTTTTTAAAAATTAAATAGGCATGCAGTTTTTTCTTTTATTCAGTTCTGATCCACATTGTTAAGGTCATATTATAGATTCTTATTGTATTATAGAACCTTATTGTATTATAGAACTTGACAGGTATCTGCTTGGTCTGAATTTTGAGAAAAGTTTGAAAATCTAACTTTATTTTCATCTTTTTATACTGCTGGAATAAATCTAGATTAAGATCTAATGATGAATGTTATTAAAATATATGTTAATATCTAGCAATCTAGCATTCATATTCAGTACATACACCCCCCCCCCCACACACACACAACCATCATCAAAACAGAATCCAGGGGTGCCTGGGTGGCTCTATGAACCGGTTAAAGCTCTGCCTTGGACTCAGGTCATGATCTCAGGGTCCTGGGATCGAGCTCCGCATCGGACTCCCTGCTCAGCGGGGAGCCTGCTTTCCCCCGCCCCCCACCTGCCTGTCTGCTTACTTGTGATCTCTCTCTCTCTCTCTCTCTCTGTCAAATTAAATAAAGCAAACAAACAAACAAAAAAAAAAAAAACAGAATCCAACAATCTAACATTGATTGTTGTTGTAGGTACTTCGTTTTGTTTTAAGGTAGTGACTTACTGTTATAGTTAATATATAGTCTGGACTTCCTTGGACCTGGATTTAAAATAAATGGAGTCCTCTAAACTGTGAGAATACTCAGGAAATTTTAATTTTTAATACATTCTGTTTCTCTGAATGTGCAATGAAATTGGGTATTTGTGGTATCTCTTCCATTAGCAGTTGAGTAGTTAGAAGAGAGACTGGCTGTGTATGTTCAAATATTATTTTAGTTTATTCAATAAATATTTACTGCAGGCTTACTATATGACCAGCCCTGGGTCTGTAGCAGAAGGCAATTTGCACATCCTTCTTAGGAGTCTTCTACTAAAGAGAGGAAACCCTATGCTCTCTCCTCTTCTTGTGTGTCTGTAGTTCTTTACTTACACCTAGGTAGTAGCGATTACTATCATCTGCTCGATCTTGTCATCTCCTATGTATTGTGTCCCCATGACACATCCTTAGGAGTTTGCAAGTTTCCTAGAAATAAAAACTATGGTTTGCTAAGGTGTGGACCTTACTCGTTCGGAGTTTGCAGCTGATGCTTGTGAATTGTTCAGATAAGGGATTGAAACATGGATGAGAAGATTGGAAGGTCTGCTCTATGACTGCAGGGATGCCTTTGCCTGTTTTTTTCACTCCTGTGGGCCCAGGGTCTAGTACGTCACATGGAATGCGGTAGGCACTTTGTCAACTTCAAGCTGAATGAATTCACATCAACTGAGATTTAGATTTGGGTGGAGTTTGCACAGGGACAGTAGTTGAAGGCATTTATTTATTAATTTAACCAGTAGTTCTCTTCGATCTCCATATGCTACAGTCTGTGTTAGGCACTAGAGCTAAGATCTTCGTCAAAACGGATTCTGTCTGTAAAGGAAAGCCAGATTTCCCGTGAGAATTTTGGAGGAATGGCCATAGTTAGGGGAGGTAGATTAAGCAAGAGGATCTTTCTGTTATTTCATTCCATTATCTGCAGGTTGAAACTCTGGAACTCGAAGGGGGTTGGGGTCACATGAACCAAGAGAAGAAGGTCTTTGCAAGCTAGAGAGGGTGAGTGGTGTCAGGCACTGCCTGGGGTTGGAAAGGATGTGGAGCGGAGGAGGTTCGTGACCTTTAATGAGAGAGAAGTCTGGTCCTAGAAGGAGAGTGTAGATAAGCCAGCATCTTCATTCACATGTATTGCTAGTATACTGTTACAGAGTTTCATTGAAAAGTTTTTACAGTTCAGATACTTGAAAAAAAAATTTAAGTGAAATTACTGCAGTTCAAAGACTTCAGAGATGTCGAAGGGAAATAACACAGTTCAGTAGGTTTTGAACCGCCTTTTGGGGGAATGGGACAAGAGTGGTAGAAATCACACTGGCCGGAGTCCTGGCTTTATAGCCTGCTGGTTTAGTGTGGTGAGCACCTTTGACCTTTTTGTGCCTCAGCTTTCTCATCTATAAAATGGGGTGACTGTAGTTCCTACCCTGTAAGCTTAAATGAGAAAATACCTTTCTCATCGGCTTAAGAAAGACTAAGTACATGGATTATGCTCCCTATTCTGTCTGGCCACATGTTCAGAAAGTGTTTGTTACTGTTGTTCTGAATCCTATTCCTGTTCTTGCCAAAGTGTTCTCTACCTTACCTGCCTCCCTTTCCCAGAACAGCTGGAACTGGGGGCAGGGGGTAACTGGAGGAGAACAAATTCTCTTGCGGACAAACGTGCCCTTTCCGTGGTTCTTCTGTTGGAACAACTGCAGGGCTTCTGTTTTATTGATTTGCTTCCGGATCTGTTACTTGGCACGCTTCACTAACGGAAGTCGTTGTTGTCGTTTTAGCTACACGAGAGTGGGTATGATGCGGGCAAAGCCCTGCAGCGCCTGGTGAAGAAGCCTGTGCCCAAGCTGATCGAAAAGTGCTGGACGGAGGATGAAGTGGTGAGTGCGGACGGGGTGGTCTTGGGGCTGCTGGGCCCACCAGGCTGGTGGCTTCTCAAGTGTGCCCTCCCTGCGCCTCTGGGGACTGTCCGTGGTAGCTGTTAGCCAAAGGAAAGAGCCTGCAAGCGTCATAATTGAACAGAGAGACTTAATCTTGGCTTAGTGGGAAGGGTTTTCTCTCTTTCATGGAGAGAGAAGAGACTGGGAGTGTTGGTTGGCTGGTGTTGGCCAGCCCGTTGTTGATGCCTCCCCATTTTAAAACCCAGCATTTTTAAGCCAGTTGATACATATCCTAAGTGGAGCCAGTGACTTGCAGGAAGCATAGACCTGATTATGTAAATACAGTGGCTCTTACATATTCATCCTGTCATTATGGCCCATCAGAGAAGGTGGGGAAATAAAATCCATGCCCACAAATACAGATTTGAATGCCCATGGATTCCTGTTCCGGCAGACCGAGTTCTCACGAAGCTACATCCCCATCTCGTGACTTCTGAAAGGTATTGCCGTCAAAGACAGACTTACTTGTGCTTCTGCTACTTCAGTCTTGTGTCTGAGTGGTACTGCTTGACATTCGCCCTTTAGGTTGAAAGAAATTCAGACGAAGGCTGGCACTGATAGATATATCAATTGTAAGCTTGTTGCTGGTACTTTAAAATATGCTAAGAACGAATGTTGAAAAACTTTTTTGTGCTTTCCTAATCTTGCTCTTTTCGTTTTTATTTATCAAGTACTTACTGTGTGCCAGGTGCTGTGTTAGGACCATATCGAGAACAAAAGTTCCCTTGGGGGCACCTGGGTGCCTCAGTGGGTTAAGCCTCTGCCTTTGGCTCGGGTCATGGTCTCGGGGTCCTAGGATTGAACTCTGCATCGGGCTCTCTGCTCAGCCTGCTCCCCCGCCTGCCTCTCTGCCTACTTGTGATCTCTGTCAAATAAATAAATAAAATCTTGAAAAAAATAAAAAGGCTCCTCCTCATGAGGCTTATGTTTTAAGAGGAGAGACCATCTATAAATCAATATATGTCAAGTGGTAGCACACCTGTGTGCTGAGGAGAATAGAGGAGGTAAGGAGGAGGGAGAACAAACCGGGGGAGTGGGGAGGTGCTGTCTTCAGTAAGGGGCAGAGGAAGGGCCCTGGTAAGAACCATTTGAGCGGAGACCTTAGTGCAAAGATAAGCCTTTTGGATCATGCCAGGGGAAGAGAAGTCTGGGCCCTGGCATGGTCAAGAAGTAGGCGGGAATGTGTCTGGAGGGGGAAAGGGAGGGGGACGGCAGGCGGTGGATCATGTGTGACCCGTGGGCAGATGGTCGGCGCCTTGCTCTTTGGTCTGCATGGGCAGATTCTGAGCAGAGGGGTGACGTGATCTGCTGGTGGGGCGTACTCTGGCCCGAGTCACAAGTGGGCTTCCGGGGCAATTGCGAGCTTCCAGGCCCAAGACCAATTACCGAAGAGCACGGCATCAGTGCTGGGGAGAAGTGGTGAGATCCTGGGTGCGAGCTGGAGCAGGAGCCGAGAGGATACGTTTGAGAAAAGGTCGTGGGGAGGGGGTGGCCAGTGGAAGCAGGGAAGTGGACTAGGAGGCCGCAAGGAGGGACCAAAGCAGCCCTGAAGGTTTGGTTAGAGAGCTTTGTCAGGAGTCCATTAACGCTTGCGGCTGACCAGATGCATGAGGAAGTTGGTGCTGCTGTTTGGAAATTAAATATTTAAATGCTTTACATGATCAGTCAAGAGATGGAAACTTCTTAAACGTTTGTTATTCAAATAGTGGCAGAGTGAAAATGTGAGATTTGTTTTGTCAAGTCAGATGTCATTTTTCACTGTGGACCCATTTTTGTGAGAAGGAGAGAATTTTGATTGATAAAAATTTAAGATTCTTAAACAGCCTTGTTGCAAGAAAGAGGAGGTGGAGAGGATGGAAGGAGTGTGTGAAAGGCTGTCACCGCGGGCCCGTGTGCCTGGCTAGGAGCCCCTCTCGGCCCTCCCTCACCTTCACCTTACGGCTTCTCAGCAGCCAGGAGCTCCCGGTGCTCTCTCCGTGGCCCGTGCTTTCTGCGGTTTAAGGACGCCCACTTAAAGGAAAGTCGCCTTCCTCTTCCTGCAGCGCTTGCCTCTCTTGGGCACGGTGTGGCCTGTATCCCTGCTGCTGCAGTGGCTTGGGGACTTGAGGCAGCCCGTGGGACAGAAAGGGGAGTCTGGGACATCGGAGAAGGCCTGACTTTCTTTTGGAAAATGAAATGCAACTCCAGATTGCTGCACGTTCCGAGGACGTGGTAATGATCCCTAACTGCATGAATCCTTGTCTTTCCGGTGCATTTTTGTCATGGTTGCTTTTTGTTTTGGTTGGAGTTTTGAGAAATGTGCTGGCACTCATCCAGTTCTTGCAGAACCCAGGGATCAGATGCTTCCCTTATTTGTAGGAAGGTCAGCTTCACTTTCTAAAACCTGAAAAGCAAATGAGCAAGAGGGCTTGAGTAAGTGAGCTGCAGGCAACTTCTTATGAATGTGTTCAAGTCAAACCTTTGACCCGCTTATGCGGCAGCCCGGCACAGGCACTCGTGCCTTGGCCTGGTTTGGCTGTGAGAACGTAACCTGCTGTGTGCATGTGGCCCTCCTGGTTGGATTCCCCACATCATCTCACCCCGGGAATCACAGGAGTAAGCAAAGCAAGTGTGTCCCAACGAAAGTAAGGACATGGGCCTACCTCCTGTTCTGTACCCTCCCCCACCCCCAGGATAACATTTTAGTTATTTTTAAGCGTCATTGCCTCCAGGATACCGGTTTGATCAAACTGCAGCAGCGTCGATGAGGCCGTCATCACGCCGTCTTCTGAGCTGCTTCCGCTGCTTGCCTGTGTCTGTGGGCAGCTTGCCCTTGCTTTCTCCTGCTGCCGTCGCCTGCTCTGTTCCTCGCAGCTTTGCTTCCATGTTGATTGCCCTCCTCACTGGCGAACTTGCTAAGAGTGAGGCCTTCACTGATGGGGAGACCAGTGTCTGGTAGAGAAGCATGTTTTTGTCCAAGAGGGACTTGAAGAATATTGACAGGTCTTTATTTAAGATGAGTGTTTTTAAAGATTCTTTACCATAATTAAGATTGTCCTCAATCTAACATTTTAAAACTTCTAATAGTTAATAATCATCCATCAGAGAAAACCTTCTAGGTACACCCAAAGCTGACTTTAGAAGTTTTACTTTGGGAAAAAAAATTCCCGTATTATTAATGATAACACCACCCAACATCTTCATCCTAGGTCTTTCAGATAATCACCAAATTCTTGAGATTTTAGGCCTCAGTGGGAGGCCTTTCATTTTACATTTTCTCTCAGTGATTCCTTTGATGGCTTGTGTTGTGTGTAGGTACAGTATTTCTCACCACAGTTTCTTTGGGACTGAGATACTTTTACGTCTTGTGGAATGGATGCCAGGTTTGTGGCACTTTCTGTCCAATTCTAGGCCCGAAGCTGACAACTGCACTTTGCTTTAGTGCAGTGACTGAGAAACATGTTGGTAGCGGGCTCGAGGCGGGCTCGAGGCGGTCTCTCAGGCTGAATGAACTGGGTCAGATCAGAGAGGCAGTTTCGAAGAAATGCTGGGTCAGTTGGATGGAGCTGCAGTAAACAGTCGGCGCCTGTCTTTGGGGGTCGTACTGACGGTTAACCAGTCTCACTTACATTATGCTGAAAATATTATTCCATTTCAGGAAGCCATTTAAATCAGTAAAACTTATGAAGAGAAAGAGGAGAAAAATACTGATCAGAACATTAAAAAAAAAGAAACTCTAGATTATTAGGTTTTTAATTAAACATGGTGAACACATTTAAATATAACACAAAGGCCCCGGGCTGAACTGCACCTAATCGAAACAGATTAAGTCACCCTTCCATGCTCGGGTAGTTATTAATTCTGCTTATTTATGCATGCAGGCTGAAGGTAGCATTTGCTGCCGCTGTGCTGGTGCTTATTGCGCTGGGATTCCATTGCTGCTTGACGCTGTGTGCTTAATTAGCATTCAGCTGTTGATTATGGAAATACCGGGGACGCTAATTGAATTCTTCTTAAAATTCAGGGCCTGCATTTTCCTTGTGGAGTTTGGCCCGACTTGCAAGGTTGTAAGAGTGGGTGCTCCGCTGAGCCGTGTAGGCACTTCACCCTTTGCTTCCCAGCCACTTGGCTGTGTTTGTTTTGGAAATTATTTTCATGTTGAAGCAGCTTTCAGCAAAATTCCAGGTGTTCCAGAAGGTAAAGGTTTTGTTGCTTACGATGTTCCCACAGAGCGTTCATTCCATGTCACTGTGGGTAACTATAACTTTTATCTGGAAGTGTGTTTTCCCTTAAAATATTTTATGCCAATTTTGGTGTACTATATTGAGTGAACAATGTAGACACAAATAATCTGAAATGTTTATGCATAGGCAGTTAATCCGTCGTGCGGTGATAGACTTACAATGGCCGTGTACATGGATTTACAAATCATAAATTTTAAAACCTCTAAACTTTCCTTCAGTTTAAAGCTCAGCATTATCATAAATATAAATGAAAATCCTTCTTTCAAAATTGACATGGCGCGACAGACTAATTTTCTGAGTATTTGTAAACCAATGAACCCGTGTGGCTGTTCGAGGAATTGCGTCCACAGGACACGCCAGCTGTCTGCGTGGTGTCTCCCCAGCAGCATCTTCAGAGGCCTTTGTTAGACCCTTTTTGGAATGTCTGCTCGAGAAAACATTGTTTTCATTGTTCACTCTTTATAAGCCAGGCATCTGGATGTGCCAGAAGACAGAGCTGCTTAGTGGGGCAAAAATACAATGAATTTTATTTACTGTTGGTGTGGCAGCTGTAGAAAATGGAATCCACAGCAAAACCGAAGGTCCTATAGCAGTGGGAGGTGGAGGTGAGAGCAGAGATGGAGACCGTGGCGAGGGGAAAGGGAAGCATCTGCCCTCAGCCTGCAGTTACAATCCTGTGAGCTTTAAGGTGTCCATAATTTTGGTGTTTAGTTTTAAATTGTATATTTTCGATAGAGGGGAAGGTGTAATTGCATGATGCTGATTTTTCAGAATGGTCGGATTTCCAGAGTTGTTGAGCATTTTATATAGTCATTCCAAAAGGTAGGTGATAGGAAATCCTGTAGGTCATCCGATACGAACCCATTCATTTTTTCTTCGTTTGTAAATTTTATGTGAATTTTAATTCTGTTGTTAAAATATCATGGAAACATTAAAGGCGATTGAAACCTCACTCCCATCTCACGTTCCTAGTTTCATGCTCTCCCCGTGTCTTTGTCCATGTACCTAGATTGGTTTGTGTGTTTGTAAACTTACATAAATGGAATCATTATATTGAAATTCTCACTTTCACAAGAAGTCTTAATCTGAGAATATTTGTAGTTCACCTGGAACCCACAATAGGGGTATACTGTATTTAGTGCAACAGATAATAGGCAATAGTAAATTTTAAATAGAATTGATGTGGTTTTTTCCCTCAATTTACTACCCTTCCTCTAATTTTAAGTTAATTGGTGCTGCCCCTTGTGAATCACTTAATTCTGAAATATGAGAGTAGGAAAGATAAGAGAAGCATGAAATGTTGGCATATTATTTATACATAAGTAATACACATATTATTCACTCATGTTATGTGTTCTTATGGTCCATGGCAAAAACCAGTCCTTAGTATTAAGAGAGGGAAAGTTAGGGGTTCCCAGCTGGCTCAGTTGGAAGAGCAAGCAAACTGACTCTTGATCTTGGGGTTGTAAATTTCAGTCCCACATTGGGTATAAGAGATTACTTTAAAAAATAAAATCTGTAAGAGTAAATAAATAAATAAATAAATAAGGAAAAATGTAGATACAGGTAAATTTGTATAATGCTTTAAGTATTAATGAAATTGAACTCTTTTTCCCATGATTGATGCCCATCAGCCTTTGGATCAAACCCTTTTTTAAACAAGTCAATAGTGTGAATAGAATGGAGTTTATTGTCAAGTCCATTTGACAATGAGACAGTGAATTAAAAATCAATTATATGTTCAGAAGATTGGTGTCAGGCAATCAATTTTGTCAGTTTGCGAAGATGTTCTACTGCATAACAACCCGTAAAGAGAAATGCGTTTTAAAATCCTTTAGTAAATGAGATGGGCCACGCACTAGAAGGAGAGAGATATTTCAAAAATTTATTTCAGTATTTCATGTCAATAGAAGTTGCCTCTGGATTAAATCTACAAATTCAGCAGTGACCTTGCCTTTCACATACATGGCTTTATTGCTTTCTAGGCTTCCTCTGTAAACTATGGTCAAAGAAGATGGTATGCCTGTTTTTCTCAACAAGGTCATTCTTTTTCGCATTTTCTTTAACCCATATGTTTCTCAAGTTCCTTATCCTGTAGCCCTGATATTAGGTATTTTTGTTGAAAGCCAGCAGTAAGTTAGGCTGTTCTTCGGGCTCCATGTGTCCATGAATGTTTGTGCACCTGTCCATGTTCAGGCCTTGGGGTGATGCAGAACAGCACAGAGACCTGGAAAGTAACTCCACACTGAGTATAGGCATTCTCTAAATTATTCTTTGCCGCTTAGGATAATCTTTTAAAATCAAAGAGCGATTTTTATGGGACATTTTTCATTTTTTGCTTGAGTAGGGGAGCATTGGGGAGAATCTTCAGCTTGAAAGATTAATAAACACTACAGTGGTGGGTTATTGAAACCATGTTTTCCATCTCATTTTCAAGGGCGTGTAAAACAAATGGAGATAGCATACACTTTCAGCTGCCCTCCATCATCTCTGCGTTTAAAAAATGAGAACAAGACACAAGGGAACTTGAGAGATTGCATTTGTTCTCCCATAGACAAAGTGGTTATTTTTTAAATGAAGAGGATTGAAAACCCTCTCCTTCTGCAGTTTCTTAGCAACAGAGATGGAGTCCATTTTAATGTGTATGCATGGAACATTCTATGTATGAGAACATTGGAGCCATACATTTCTACAGGTGAAACATACTGTATCAGCCTGGTAACTGGAATTCGTTGTTGGGGGAAGGAAATGGGTTTAAAAAAAAAAAAAAAAAAGGAACCCTACAATGAAAGGAAATAACTCATTTTAGACTGTCTCCTCTTCTTCCCCGACATAGTTGTATCTAAAACCTAGAGTCTCTCTTAAATAGAAGTAATAATGGCCTTAGTAGCCCCCTAATTGCCCCCTTCACGGGAATGCCAACACATTTTTTTTTATATTTCCTAGTGTGTTTTGTTATTCTTCTTCCCCACCACCCTGCATGCTGTTAAGTGACATGTTTCAGAACTCGCTTTAAGTCGTTTTTCCACAGTATTTCATATGGGTGAATTCCAGTTCATTTTCCACATGTATAAGGCGAAGTGCTGCGGTGTTGGGAAGCAGAGTATGTTTAGTGGTCACCAAGGGGGAAAAGTCTCTGCGTTTGGCCTCACCAGTTGAGAGTTCAGACCCACGTGTGTCTGTCTGGCCCTGTAGTTCTTGAATTTGTTGTTGGGACTTGCGCATGGCAAGCCTGTTCATCCACCTGTGTGAACACGACCATAGGATGACCCTTCATGTTGTTTACCAGGTTACTTATTTCTGATTTCAGATAACTGGTGGAAATGTGTCCATCCAGTCATTCCACAGATGTTTCTATAGCACCAGCACAGCACTCTGCCAGGTACCATTTTATGCACTGGTGATCCAGCACTGAACAAAACAGGCCGAGATTCCTGTGCTCACGGAGCTGGTGTTGTAGTGGGAAAGCTCGATCCAAGCCAGAACGCCAAGTACCACGCACAGTGGGCTAGCTACATCCCAGAGCGTGTGGGGGTCTGCCGCACTCGTGATGGCGAGTTCGTCTGGGGGTTTCCACGTTAGACTAGGAAATCTCAACATCAGGGCCTATAGTTTAATTCTCCTTGTATCTCCAGAACATAGCCCAGGGCCAGGAGTGTGGTGGATAATCAGAAAAGACTGTTTCGACTGGGTTGGAAAGGAGAGAAACCTAGTAGAGGTTGTTTCCTCCCCCAAGTCCTCACATCACCTCCGCCGAGTTTGGCCCCTTTGGCAGAGCTTGAGCTCAGATGTTGCTACTTCAGGGGGTTCTCCTACCACCCGCTCGGGGCCAGCGCTCACTCCAGCTCCCCAAAAATTGACTGGACACTGCCCCGTTCTCCTCTTGGAAGCAGCAGTCAACCCCTCCCAGTTGTCTGTGGTTTTATTTTCTAGGCTCCAGTAGAAAAAAGCTCATTCTTTGGACACCATCACTTGTTGATGTGTGTGGTTGCCGAGTTTTGTTGTGGGAGAGTGAGCGACAAAGAGAACGAGAAGGAAGAAGCCTCAGTAGGTGGCCTGCTGTCAGTCTAACCTGCCTTTCCTCCTGACCCTTTATTCATTTGAAAAGCAAACCCCCCTATTTGCAAATCTCTTTCTTAAGGCTGTCTGGTTGTTTGGGCCATCTTTTTTGTGACTGTGGTATGTGGGTGATAGACCCTTCCTCTCAGGTTTCCTCCAAACCTCTGGGGTGCTTCACCTGTTTGGTCACTTTTGGGATATTTTCTTCCATTTTAAAGGGCTTGATCCCATGTAGTTAATCCCAGCAACAGGACATAGAAGAACTACCAAATCAATACACCGAAGAACTAAGGAAGGAGCAAAGCAAAGTTGCAAGTAAAACAAGAACCAAGCAGGGAGCCTGAGTGACTGAGTTGGGTAAGCATCCAACGTTTGATTTCGACTCAGGTCGTGATCTCAGAGTGATGGGATCAAGCCCCGCATCTGGCTCTGCGCTCAGCACAGAGTCTGCTTGTCCCTCTCCATCTGCTTCTCCCCTCACTTGTTCTCTCTCTCTCCCTCAAATAAATAAAGTCTTACCAAAAAAAGAGCTAAACAGTAAGAGAGTGAAGCAGGATGGCTGATAGTACACCATGTGCCCTTGAGGGCTACAAAGTCTGCCGACACAGTATTTCATATTTAAAGTGTATGTCTAGAGCCTGTTTTGTTTTTTTAAGTTTATACTCTGTTATTCTGGATCATTTTATTTAGCGTTCAGAAATTATGAGCCAGAGAACACTAGAAGGATCTCTGTCCTGGACATAGGAACATGTCTGGGCCACGCTGAATGTTTGTAGCTTTGTGGCCGCTGCCCGGTGTCCTGCGCGCCTCTACCATCCAAGGGCATGAAGCGTGCTACTGAAATGCTGGGGGAATGAAAGAGGATAAATCACACCCTTCTCTCTCCGCTCTGGAAGACTTGCGTGGGTGGGGTGGGGTACAGAGAGAATGCCGGCCCCAGAACTTGCAGGGCTGGGACAGCGGTCCTCAGGCTGGTAGCCACCTTTGGGACCTCACGGAAGGGGAAGGCATGGGGAAAGGACAAACTTTGCCATGGCCGGCAGGTGCGTTTGACAAGAAACCTGGGTCTGAAGCCAGTTCCTGTCTACGGCCACCCCTCCCTTTCACTGCCCCGGTAGAAAACTGGGCTGAGGTCTTCTCTACAGCTGATGAAGTCATCTCTGGTTAAGAAACTTGAAAGCATGTATGCCCACACACTCACGTGCCTTAGTGCTAACTAAAGGTTCTTGGTTTCCCCTTGCAGTTCGTTGGTCAGTTTTGATCATTTATTTTTCTAATCTTTTTCTAGTTTTCTAATCTTGCCTCTCAGATTAATAAAATAAAACCTCTGGACTGCAGAGACTCTTGTCAACAAGTGTTTCAGGCTGTCGCAGAGCCAGAGGGAAGGACAGTGCATCACCAGCAGCTCTGCTCCGTGTTACTTCTGTCCCTTTTCTCCTCTCAGGAGCCCCGCTGCTTCTCTGGGAGCCACTGCTCCTGAAGCCTGGGCAGGTGTTACCTCTTGGCTAATAAGCCACTCTCCAAACAGGCACGTTCAGCCTAAATTTGTCATTTTCTTCTTCCATCTAGGGCTCTGATTAATTAGAGTAACATAACTAGCTAAGCTGGCTTGGCTATCCATTTTTGAAAAAGAAGTTTTAGAGAATGAATTTTAACGAGGTGTTATTAAGCGTAGATTTGGGGAACCAGTTAACCTGGACCCAAAACCTGTCCAAAATTAATCTAAAAATAAAGTAGCTTTGCTTGCAGAAGGCCCTGGGCTCTTGATGTGTGATTCCCAGCAAAACACCCCTTGGGACTCTCGATTTTATCAAAGCTGTTCCAGATTCCCAAAGCAGCTTAAAGTTGGGATGGACTCTGAATATTTGGGAATCTCCCTCTCAGTCCAGTCCATGAAAATGAGATTCTCCAATTCTTTAGCAGAAACGAAAGTTAGGAAATTATTTTCTGATTATCCTTTGAGATGGCCCAACTTCTTTGTCTTCTTCCCAGGTTTTGGACCCCAGAGTAGCCTGACCCTGGTAGTACGTCCCCCTTCTTGGAACTGTCTGACTTTATACTCTGCTCACATTCTCACCCCACCCTCCAACCAGGCTCACCCTCTCTTGTGAGCCAGCGCTTTCTCTCAGACCCGTCAGACATCCCAGAGATCCATTTTGGACTGTCTTGCTTTTCAGGCAAACTGTCGGACGGGTCCTTCAGTTGCTTGCACGTTTAGAGGAGTCAGTAAGCACCATCCCATGTTATCCTCCGCTGGTTTGAAATAATCTCAGACACTGCAGAATCCCATTGCTAGGAAGATATGCATGTGTAAGGGAAGTACTCTCTTTCAGAGGAGTATCTTGACAAAAGGAGTGATGATTTTTTTTTTTAAAGATTTTATTTATTTATTTGACAGACAGAGATCACAAGTAGGCAGAGAGGCAGGCGCAGAGAGAGAGAGAGAGAGGAGGAAGCAGGCTCCCCGCCGAGCAGAGAGCCCAACGTGGGACTCGATCCCGGGACCCGAGATCATGACCTGAGCCGAAGGCAGCAGCCTAACCCACTGAGCCACCCACGCGCCCCAGGAGTGATGAATTTTTATAGCTCCAAACCAGACATTATTTTCTGTTTCTGGATAACCAACTTTAGATTTTCCTTAAAAAATTTATTGTATGGTGGGAAGTGGATTTTTTTCCCCCCACTTTCTGTTGAACTTAGGTCCACTGCCTTTCCATACCTGTTCTGTGCAAGGTTCTCCTGGATTCTTATAGAGCCCCTTTATCCATTGGTTACTGTCGTAATTCATCCTCTACAACCTTCTGTCCCTACTGTTGTTAGTTAAGCTTCATATTTTAGAAACGAGGTTTAAAAATAATATTAGTTCCTCATTCAAAAGGAAGCGAGCTTATTGCTGACTTGAGACAAAGAAACTACATTTGTTCTTTAACCACTAAGATTTCTGCAGGCGTCCCCCCTGACCTTGCTGATTGCCTGGCAGAGTGGCGTCCTTGACTTATTTTGACAGTGGGTGTCCGTGAGCACTCTAGTTGGATGTTGTTGCCACAGGCTAGAGAGGAGATGGCAGCCACACTATTGGAAACTTTTGGAATGCCTCTTTTGACTCCTGATGTTCTGGGGTCCACAGGGGATGCAAGGCTGAACATGTTGCTTTTTGCTATTGAACAGGGAGATGAGGAAGGGCTCCAAGGAAGAGGTGTTATTTGAGAGGAACCCTGAAGGATGGGTAGGATTTTGCCAGGCATATTGGATCAAGGTGGAAAAACAAAGGCATTAAAGAATGTGGGTGGTTTAATAGCCAGTCAGGCAGTTTGAGTAAAGTTACAGATGGAGGAATATCTAAGATTGCTGATGGATTCAAATCCTACTCTGTATGGGAAGAGAAGTTTAATTTTATAGAAAATAAGGAATAATAACACATTTCAGAATGTGGGGAATGATAGGACCGGGGCCATCACTGAAGGCTAATCTGGCAGTAAGGTGGGGGGTAAAGTGAGTAGAGAAGGAAATCAGTGGTTTTGAGACCTGACTGCGCGTTAGAATGACCTGGAAAACTTTAAAATGTCCCTGTGTCCAGATTGCATGCCAGACCCGTTGGGTCAGAATCTCTGGGGTGGGACCCAGGCATCCATGCTCCAGGCTAAGGACTGGTTCTAGTGAGAGATGTTGAACTTAAAGAGATGCTCTAAGTTTATAGCAGCGATTCTCAACCTTGGTTACACACTGGATCGCACAGGGAACTTTGGCATGCATGTGCACGCGCATGTGCGTATGCGCACACACACACACTCTCACAGACACACACACACACACACTCACAAACAGAGATCCATCCTGAGATTCTTTTTGAGCCATACAGAGGGAAAAGAGGCTCTTGGAGGAATTCTTAAGTTGAGAGGTATAGGGATGGACAAAGTGACAAAGAAAAGGCGAGAGAAAGGGTTGGACTCTCTATTTTTTATTTTGTTAAACATTATATTTAACTCAATAAAATATGAGGAGTAACTACATATTTTTTTTAATGTCTTTGACATAACTCAGTTGAAAAATTGGGGAAGGAAACTGGTACGAGGTCAGGATGCTGAGGCATGTCTAGTAGTACCAATTACGCTGTTGAAGTAATTGGTAGTGAGGCCCAGGCTACTTACTGAACTTGGGAACCAGGCAGAGGTGGTAGAAGAGTCAAAAAGGGCTGTGGGGCTCAGTCAAGAAGAAGAAGTTTGTGGGTTTAATGGTGGTGGTACAGTAATAAATAAAAAAATTCCAGTTTTGTATCTTAAATGTTTTCAGGGATGCCCAGACATAAGGGATGCCTACCAGTGGGTGGCTGGGTTTGGGCTAATGCACACTGAGGACTGTGGATGCAAACCGTGAGAAGGGTGCTGGGCAAGATTTTTCATGTTCCTGAGAGTACTATTGAAAGACAGGATGGGGGCGCCTGGGTGGCTCAGTCGGTTAAGTGTCTGCCTTGGGCTCAGGTCATGATGCTGGGGGTCCTGGGATGGAGCCCCACATGGGGGGGGCGTCCCTACTCAGCAGGGAGCCTGCTTCTCCCTCTCCCTCTGCCCCTCCCCCTCCTCTCTCTCTCTCCCTCTCTCTCAAATACATAAATAAAATCTTTTTTTAAAAAAGATATGATAGAGAAAGGGACTTTTAACTAGGCACAGGATCACTGAATAAGGGTGAGGGAGACTGGATTGTTTGGTTGATTCTGTGACGAGGAAGAGCGGCTGGAGGTGGTAGATGACGTGGCCCGACAGGATTGTCCCACTGGAATCAGAGAATGCGCAGGGAACTAAACCTCTGGCTGTTGTTGGAGGGGTTTTGAGGGATGTTGCAGGGATCACCTGTGAGGATGCTGAGGGGGTGAGGGAGGGCTCTGAGGCATGCCGAGAGAGGGGAGGGAGTGAGGGAGAAGACAGTAGGTCCCTAGAGGACACGGTATGCTGGGCCAGTGAGGGCTTGCTAAGGTGAGATGTCCCTAGCCAGAAGTAGCCATGGGGATGGGAGTAATGGGAAGGTGTGGGAAGGAAATTGGTGGTTAATTTGTGGTTGCTGATGACCACTTTAGGTCCCGTGGCAGGCAGACTGAGGCCCCCCCCCCCCCCCCCCCGTGCTGCTCTGCTCCGTGATGGGCTTCTTGAGGGCCGAGCCACCTCTCGGCGTGTCCAGGCACTAGATGCTGGGTTGAGTTGAATTGGATTCACGTGTAGAGGTTGTCGATGGAGGTGAGTGGTGAGGAGGGAGGGTTTGGGGACTGGAACAATCATCAGAATGTAAGATGTCGGCTGGGAATGTTGGCTCCCAGAATGTATCCTGCTGTTTGTTTCCTCGGTCATTCCACAAGTTTTGGGCATTTAACTGGGTACTAGATGCTCAGCCTTGGAGAGGAAAATAACGTTGGACATACTGTTCTCGTGGAGCTTGTGTTGTGGTGGGAGGCACAGGCAAATGCAGGTAGGTGAGGAGATGCTCTGGAGAGGCCCAATCTGTTGCATCCCAGGAGACTGAGTGAGGCGGGGGCTGGGCGCGGCCGAGCCGCCTCCTCCTGGGCAGTGGCAGCTTCTCCTCCCGCGTTCCTGTTCTTCAAACAGGATAATTGAAGCCAGTTACTCAAGAGTGCTATGCGTTTTTCTGATAATTCAGATTACTTAGCTCCTATCTGGTGATTTCTGGGGTCATGTCTCAGTTGCCCATAAACGTTCCTTCTCAGGAGCAGATTGATAAATGCCCTCAGGACTTGGGAGCATTGGAGAGCTTAGAACCAACTGAATTTGACTGAAAGGACAGGTGGGAACCTTGCTGTGGGAGTAAAATCATGTCGCTAATTAGACGTCTGTTCATTTCTCATGCATAGATGTGCATTTCCAGTACGGGGGGCACAATTACAGAATGTTTCTGAATGCCGAAAAGATTCTATAAACCTTCTTCATGACCTTTTAGATCAGGGGGCAGATTAGAAGAGAAGGATCTGGTTCTTGCAAAATGTTTGCTGATAATCTTAAAGCAGCTTTGGGTGCATATTGTGTGTGGTGAGGAGAGAGAGCCGGGAGAAACTGGTGAACCCAGAAGGAGGGTCTCTCGAGCCCCTGGAGTCCCCTGTAGATGTCACTACGGTTTTGTTTCCTTCAGTGCTTCTTGGTATAATGTGTTTCATCAAAAAAGCCTGAGAGCCTCAAGCCAAAGAAAAGGGAGGGGGGTGAGGGGGGCATGAAGGAACTTGATGAGTAGATGATTCATTTCCTCATTGTAAAGAACATTTCTTTCATCCTTTATTATGCCGCAAGAATTCTTTCACTGTTAACCATCCTAGACTGTTTTGAGAAGGTCCCATCAACCCGGGCAGCCTGTGCTCAAGGCCATCGGAATCTTCTGCCTGCCTCGGGGAGAGCCGTGAGGATTCCTCTCAGCTCAGCGGGGGAAAGAAACTTCAGGTCTCCTCTGAATGTTTGCTGCTGTCGTGCCTGTTACTTTTCAGTTCGTGATTTGCTCAAAACCAAGAAACTCTAGCCTCTTCTTTGTTTTCTTTCTACCTCTCCCTTCACTTCTTCTTTTCTCAGGTGACTCCTTACCTTTTTATAGACAACCACCTACTGGTAATGCAGTTAAAGTTTGGTGGTGGTAGAAAACAGAAGTGTTGATAAACCTGCTTTTGGTTGAATCGGTGCTTTAGACCAGCTGCTGTACCTGGGCAAGCCTCTGATCCTCTCTCTAAGAAATGGGAGTATTAATTAAATAATTAGGTCTTTACTGGCCTTCAGAGGTTCAGGTACTGGTAATAAGAATTGCCTTTGAAGAAATATTTATCAAATGCTGACTTATATATGCAAAGGTCTCTGACAGGTGCACCCAGACAGGACCACCCAACCTCAAGGAGAAAGACCCTGTTGGCAGTGATGGACTTAGGTGCCCAGAACCTAGTGCTGGGCAGGATGTGGGAAGTGGGATACCCAGAGAAGGACGACAAAACATAGGTACGAGATAGTATAGAAACTTGTTCAGGGCTATACCGGCAGTGAGTGAATCCAAGCCACCAGTCCAAGAGAGGCTCCGTACTGACATTGCACAGGCTCCCCAGACACAATACTGAAGTGTGAGGAGTGTGGGACACGTTCGGGGAGCATCAGGGACCTGCCTCTAGTTGATGCAGGGCAGTCATGGTCCGTGTTAGGGATCTGTATGCAGCACAGGTTCTGTCCCTGCTTTCTTGCGTTCATTGTGGACATTCACACAGCACTGTCTCCCCGTGAGCTGAAATGAAACCTCACACTCCTTTTTAACACATTTTCTAATCCACATACTTGAGGGTGGTGGGCACTGAGGATTTAGTGGTAGAATCGAGTATGCTTGACTACGTACGCTGAAGGGTTTGCGCTCTCCATCTGTCTTGGACAGAGAAGTGCCATAATCAGTTCTTTAGAATTCAGAGAAAGAATGTTCTTTACCTTGGTAGGGTAGCAGTTACACAGTGCAGGGTTTATAGTGGTGTCATCTGTCTTGGTCCTGAAAAGGGTTTTTAGTGATCCTGGTTTGGTTCAGTTAGGTAAAACCAGAGTATAAAAAATCTAGCTGAGATGTGGAAGCATTCTTGGCATTCTCCAGAATTCCCTCATCTTTTTCCTTGTAGGTACAAAGTTTAAAACAAACAAACAAACAAACAAACAAACAAAAATCTCTCTTTCCCATGGAACCCCTAAGAGAATTTTGTTTTGCTTTAGAAACCATATGCTTCCTCCCAAGATTAAATCGGCATTTACCTTTCTCCTGATAAGGATGTAATTTCTAACTAATAAATAGTGACGTTGAAAATGAGACTGTTCCATGAATCTTAAATCTAGCCAGGGCATTTTGAATCCCATCTCAATTTATACCCATTATCATCTGTCCTAAAAATACATGAATGGTCTCTTTTTTAGCAGTAAAATTTTACATTATGTCTTTCCTTGCCCTCCTTTAACTTCTGTAACTAGTAACTTTTCTTCAATCTACTGCCCCATAGACTTTATTCTTAGTATTAAACATTTCCTGGGGTACCTGGGTGGCTCAGTCGGTTCAGCATCTGATTCTTGGTTTCAGTGCAGGTTGTGATCTCGGTGACCTGCGATCGGGCCCCGTGTCAGGCTCCACACCCAGCATGGAAGTCTGCTGAAGCTTCTCTCCCTCTCCTTTTGTCCCTCTCCTCTGTGCCTGCAGTCTCTCTCTCTCTGTCTCTCTCTCAAATGAAACTAAGTAAATATTTACAAAGGGGAAAAAAAAAACATTTCCTGCTTGGGAATCTGTTGTCAGATCACTCCTCCACTATGCCCTGCAGCAAGAAGTTTGTGTATCAAAAGACATGTACATACTGTTATTTCCTTAACAACAAAGTTCTAAGTGTTAAAAGGGAAATTCTGTCCAATTATGTTATAATAATTATTAGTATACAGTTGATCAAAATAAGATATTATAAAATGTTGATAAAATTTAATTTTTGTTTAATATTTGTTGGAAATAAGATGGATTCGGGTTTTTTTTTTTTAAGGTTTTATTTATTCATCTGACACAGAGAGAGAGAGCATGAGCAGGGCGTGGAGGCAGAGGGAGAGAGACAAGCAGACTCCCCGCTGAGCAGGGAGCCTGATGCAGGGCTCTATCCCAGGACCCCAGGATCATGACCTGAGCCGAAGGCAGACACTCACTCGACTGAGCACCCAGGCACCCCTGGATTCAGTTTTTTAAATGCATTAATTCTTGGATGAGTATTACTTACTGTTAGAAAGAGGCCGTGTTCTGCATCGATTTTTGTTCTTATTTTTCATGTATTTGTAGATAGAAGCATGTATAAACCTTTTTTGCATGAATAAGCGGATGGGAATAATGGTTTTGTTACAGTGTCATTCTGTAATTTGAATTCCTTCCATAACAATGCCAAAAATATAATGGATCACCAGACTTGGTTTGTAGTAATCTATCAGATGACACCGCCATTAGATCCTCCTGTAATTTTGTTGAAAGCAAAGAAGGAGAGGGTACCTGACTTGTGCAAGGCTTTCTTATCGTGACCTTAGAGTTAGTCACTGTGTCAACACCATCAGTATTTTGAATCGATCCTTTGTTTGGGGGGCGGGGGGTCTGCATCAGAGCAGCGCTGCCTGCTAGCATTCCAGGTGGGAGAGGGATGGCACTCTGTCTGTGCTGTGAGGGGAAGGCCTTGGTGAGAGGGGAGGTGAAGGAAGGGTTTCTTTCCCACAGGAGTGTGCTCTCAGGCAAGTGAATGTTATCAGGTGAATTTAGGAAGGAAAACCTTTGAAAGCAGAAGGCTTGGAAATGAATTCCCTTAGAACCATTTGGGTCTGTTTTGTGTCTACACATCCTAGTTTGCAGACTCTGAACCTATAAATCTTGCCTACCAGGCCCAGTCCTAGGCCCTGGGAAAGCCCAGGGAAAGTCAGGCCCCATAGGGTCCTGAGGGTAGGGAAAGGGCCAGTCATCCTGGGAGCCTGGCAGACATCTTCCAGGCTTCAGTGGGTCAGCCTTGGGCCCTGAACCAGGCTGCGCAGTGCTGTGATGAGGGAGTGATGAGTCCATCATTGTCCTTGCCCTCTGGGAGTTTATAATCAGAGCTTATATTATAAAGAAAACAAAATAGCACCCCCAAACCAACAAAAAACAAAATCTCTATGACCTTTTATTTAATATGCTAATAAAGTATGTGTATTTACATTTTTTAATGTTTTGATAAGTAGATTTCAGTATGACTGGTTTTATTTGTAATCCCATATATTTTATTTTAGGCATTTAAACCCATTTTTAGAAGAGGCTAGGCTTTTCCAGACTGCCGAAGGTGTCCATGGCACAAAAAAGGTGAAGAACCCTGTTCTGAGTGCCGGCCTCTTCCAGATACCACAGTCCGTTTGTAAGGAGCCTAGAGGACAGCTCAGTGAAGCGGTTTCATGAAAGGGTGCTGCATACATGGCCTGGGCCCTTGGTAGCACTGTGATGTGCGACACACTGTGGTGTGCGACATTACAAGCTGGGGGCGTGCACAGTAGGGGTTTAAAATGTTGCAGTAGGTGCGCCTGGCCGGCTCATTCGGTGGAGCGAGCGATTCTTGATCTCAAGGTTGGGAGTTCAAGCCCCGCATGACTTTAAAAAGCCTGGTATGTTAGACTGTCAGATCCTGGACGTATTAACAGGCATCCTCTGAAGGATATCAGTGTCTGCTGTAACCAGTATACAGGCAGGCCTTAGGGATACACACACCCACCCACCCAATCTCCAGGATGCCACACAATTGAGAATGTTCTTGGTTTTGTTATTAAGTAACGTAGACCTATGGCTTCCTAGCTACTCCTTGGTTTGCCTCTGGAACATCTCCACATTCGTTACTTTCTTCCTGGTGCTTTCTTAGGCAGCTGGTTTGCTCCAACCAACGGCCCCGGACTCGGACTCGAAGCTGCAGAGCTGCGTTTAGATCAGATTTCTCACATGCTGCTGACTTTATCTCATGTACAGCCTCACATTTCTGTTGCCATACACCGTGTGATCTGGACCTCCCTACAGCTTTTTAACAATCAGTAATTGAGCAGGAAGTGTGTTTTTATTACAGTGGCCTTTTGATTTTGATTTTACAATCGTGTAGTGTTTAGCAGAGAGCAGAGGTGGGGAAGTGGCTCTCTGAAACACATTTTTGACAGAGAGAAGTCTGTTGTTTCAGCCACTTGGCTATCTGTCAGCTGCTCTCAGACTTCCCCCTTGTGTTGGTTGCCTGGCAACCGGGGCTGGAGCAATCAAACCGTGGCCAGTGCTTTTCCAGGCCCAGATCGGGAGATGATTTATTGGTGGAACTGTGAGCGTGGTAAATCCACGCCTCAGAAATGGACCTTTTTTTTTTTTTTTTTTTTTTTTCTTTTTTAAACCAGGAGTTTATCAAATCACATCCAGAAAAAAGGGGAAAAAATATCAGTTGGAGGGTTTTGTTGCAATTTTTTTTAAAAGAATAAAATTAAGGCCTATAGTGTGCTTAATAGCTTGTTATTATGTATCTGTCAGCACCTTTATAGATTAATATTTTTACTTAGTTGGATCATTACTCTTTTTTAAGTTTTTTAAATTTTACTGGCACTCAGCAGCTTAAAAGTTAGTTCTTTTTTTTTTATTTTTCTTTTTTTCTTTTAAATTAGGATACTTGAGATGTACTCTTTCCATGAGCAAGCATGCCTGGGGTCATCTGTGAAGCCTTGATAGAATCATATGCAGAACCGTAGCCTTGCTTTCCTGATAGCCTGTATCTGTGTTCTGGATTTGATGCAGGAAGCATAAAATACTGAGTGCTTTCCATTTTTCAAAATTAGCTGAAAAATCCAAAAATCCTGCCTTACTATGTGCTGTGTTAATAGATACTTAAGTAGGCCTTCCTCTTTGTACATGTTTGCATCCATGTGTGCAGGAGAGCTGTCATTTTAGGAAAAGTTAATTCTGAACTTACAGATTCTTCTCACTTTCTGCTTCCGCCTATACTGCCTTCTTTTGTGCCTCTCCCCCATTTATAATTATAACCTTTTAACCATGGAAATTATCCCATATTAATATATTTTTGTTATAAAAGTGAGTTTTTAAATTCTTTTGGCGGTTTCCCCTTTATAGAGTCTCAAATACTCTAGTATTGCAGGCGGAGATGAAGAGGAATTAATTTTGGGAGGCATTCTGCATAGGGTGAAAGAGTCTTAGCCTGACTTAGCAGGCTGAGCACTTCTTAACCATTTCTTTCTGTAAAATTTTAAGGAATGTGAGCATTTATTTTTGTAAAATTTCCAGGAAATACTTTGGAACTCAAACTTCACTCTGCATGCAGCCCAATGCATCTGTGTATGTAAATGTGCTATTAGTATGTTTATATTCCTTATAAATATACAGATCTAATCTGTTTGTGTAATTTACACACAGCTGTGTTCATGCTCCCTTAATACCAATATTTTCAAGCAAGAGTGAGGTATCATGGGAGCACTATTGTTCCAAACAAAAGCCACCAGAGCAGCCTTGTGGTGGGGCCCATTACCAGGCCGTGATGTGGGATCCTCCCTTGAGGGACTCTATGTGGTAGCCATTCTGCTTGGGGATGGCAGGAGACCAAATGGGATGCCTGTAATAGAAATAATAACCACTGGCTAGACAGAGATCTGCCTTATGGCCAAGGTTTGCCTTTTGTAATTGAAATACACTCCTCTTCCCCCTCACTCCCCTGCATTTCCTCAAGGAATAATTGATCTCCCTCCCCTTTTGGAGATGGTTTAAAATGAACAAATTCAATGAGGAACCCTGGCCCTTGTCATGAAGGGAAAGCAATGTCCAGGAGCCCCTTCTGTGGCAAGAACTGAAGTGAACCTCTGATGCTGGTCAGGGCCTCAGTTTCCCCAGTTTGGGAAGAGGGACAGATATAGCAGCTTCTGAGTTTGCTTAAGTTCTTCTGGAAGACAGATTTTACTTAATTTGAAATAACAAGCCTTTATTAATTGTGTTTCGTTTAGGATTGCGTATGTGATACCATTGTCCATAATTCTGACCAATTTATGTGTTCTGCCTTCCTAATAGAAAACTTTTGGTGCTTTGGGTTCTGATGTTTTACAAAAAAGAAGTAAGGATCATTCTAGACATGCACTGATAATGGTACCCACTAACCACACGTGGCTGTTGAGCACCTGAAATGTATGCTAGTCCAAGTTGAGATGAGCTTTAAGTATACAATATACACTGGATTTTGCAGACTGAGTAGGATAAAGAGAATTTAAAACATTTCATTAATATTGTTACATTGAGGGGCGTCTGGGTGGCTCATTCCTTAGCCATCTGCGTTTGCTTCAGGTCATGATCTCCAGGTCCTGGGATCAAGCCCTACATCGGGCTCCCTGCTCAGCAGGAAGCCTGCTTCTCCCTCTTTCCCTCGGCCTCTCCCACTTCTCCTGCTTGTGTGCCCTCTCTTGCTGTCAAATAAATTAATAAAATCTTAAAAAAAAATTTTATATTGATTATGTGTTGATATTTTGGATATATCAACTTAAATTGTATCACTAAAATTAATTTTACCTGTTTCTAAAATACAAGTACTAGAAAATTTAAGTTACATGTTTGGGTCACATTTGTGGCTCCCAGTCAGTTTCTGTTGGGCAGCCACGGATCTAGACTCTTTAGTTTTAATTTTCGCAAAAGGCTTCCTCATTAAAGATCTCTACTTCTTTTTTCCCTTGTAACTTACAGACAAGCCACATTTTTTTTGAGTTTCCTCTTCCTTCCTCCTGTGCTGAGTTCTACTTTTTTTAATGACTTATTTATGAGCCACTTTACAGGGACATTTATGTGGAAATTTTATGGTGGTATTGCAGGGAGAGTAGGAGCCTCTGATGCGCATTTGGGTTCTGTTATTAGTGTTGGGTTATTTTTAATTTGGGCATAGTTGGGCAGCCGTAATTGGCAAGAGGTATTTAGTTGGCGGTATTTCTACATCTGTTAATGCTGCTGCCTAACTACGCAGTTCTCATTTGACTTGAAAGTGCATTGAAGCATTCTGATAGTCACCCAGTGGTAGTGCTTTGTTAGGCCTGAAATAACACCGGGACTTCCATATACTCAACGTAATCATCTAGACTCAGAGGAGCATATAGACAAAGCTGTATGGTCTGGCTCAGTGGTCTTTACTAGTGGGCTCAGTTGCTATGTAAACCATCCAACATGAGGTCGTTTTCCCTTGGGGCATTTGGTCTTTGAATGGAGAAGTAGAAGACTGACTTCACTTTGACCCTTGACATTTGGGCCCACCTGGGAAGGGTTTAACTAACACAGTTGTGTTGAAAAGAAAATCACTGGCTTCACTCTGGGTGCCAAGGTGGCATCACAGAATGGGATGGTGTGGTTTCTGTAGTGGGGCTTGTACATTTGAATGCACAGGAAAGTTGGTGTCAAATCATTTAGTAGGTAGTAATTAGAGAGTTAGAAACTTAACAGTGAACACTGATCAGGAGGCATTGAGTCAAGCTGGAGAGCAGGTGGGCTGGGAAATCAAATGATGTTATGGGAAGACCAAACCAGCTCACCTGCAGATACATTCATTTATTAATTCAACCAGTGGTTGTTGATCACCTGTGGTTTGTGTCAGGTGCTGTTCTAGGTGCTAGGGATATAGTAGTGGACAGATTTTCTTATGTATTCAGGATCCTATATATTATGTCATATCCTATGGCAATAAGAGCTGTGTGTTAAATCAGTAAGATTATACAGAATGCACATCGTTTTAGGGAGTCTAACTGGAAAATAGTTTACTGGCTCATTTAATTAATTAATAGTCGACTGACATGGAGGCTAAAGTTTTTTGTGGTTTTGTAATGAATCTTATAGTGGTTTCCTATTCCTGCATAACAGATTACCCCAACAATAAAAATGACCTCAACTTAAAACAGCAGTGACCATTTATTATCTGTCACAGTTTCTGTGGGATCAAAATTTAGGAATGGCTCAGCTGTGTGGTTCTGGCTTGGGGGACTTTCATGAGGTTGCTGGTGGATGGGGTCAGAGTCATCTCGAAGTTTCTTTGACTCATGAGTCTGGGTGAGAAGGACTCAAATGGCCAAGGGCTGGAACAGCTGGAAGTTCTGAGACCTCTCTCTCTGTCCCTGTGTGGTCTCTGTAGCACAGTGGCTTCAATACAGCTGGACTCCTTAATATGGTGGCTCAGGGCTCCAAAGACATGTGCCTGGAGAGGGAGAGCTGGTTAGAAGCTGTGTAGCTTTTTTTATGACCTAGCTTCATGTTACCCAGTGTCACTTCTGTTACATTCGTCAAGCCAGTTTGAAAGGTACACCCAGGGTCAGGGATAGAGACAGAGACCCACTCCTCAGTTCGAGGGAGGAGTGTTTTCATCACTCCATAAATAAGAGCAGCATGTGGGATGGGAGAGAAATACAGTTTGTCACAAATACAAGGCCTTGTGGGTATGTGTGTTTTAGTTTGTTTTGTTTTAAAAAGTATGTGATCCTTGTCTGTAAAATGAGAATTTTGGCATTGTTAGATGCTCTACAGCTTCCTTCCAACTTCAACATTCTCTGATTGTGCTATTGTTACAGATGTGGCAAGGGAGTAAGGGCTGACTTGACAGCTGCCCAGCTTTTGTAGCTGTTTCTGGGGCATGTGAGCAGGAGTCAGCTGGGGAGGTAAGAGGTCTGCTGGACTCCTCCCACTGGCCTCAAATAATTTCGGACTTCACACTTCATTTCCCCTTTATGTTCTGTTTCTGTAGCTAATATTATGGGGACAGGGTTATATAAAATAGTGATTGGAACCAGGAGCTGTCCATGATCATGATACTCGAGAATGAAGAAAGGTGGAAGGACCAGGGCAGAATTATGTTAGCCCCTACCTTCACCCATTCTTGTTCCTATACTCTTTGGGCTTTGGAAGGTTAGAAAGGAAAGGAAAAGAACAAAAAAGAGAATGTCTCTGTGACAGCTTAGCAGCTGCCATATTTGATCCTAGAGAAGACCTCTCTTAGAAATGGACAGGCCCGGATTTGGGTTTCTGTCGTAAGTACCATCAAATCTTTTGGGATGACGCAGGGAAATAGGTCTTTCGTTGTTGTTGTTGTTGTTGTTAAAGTAAGAATTAATTAACTAATTAATTAATTTGCATGAGCATGCACACCAGTGGGGGGAGGAGCAGAGGGAGAGAATCCCAAGCAGACTCCCTACTGATCACAGAACCCAACACAGGGCTCAGTCTCATGACCCACGAGATCATGGCCTGAGTCGAAACCAGGAGTCGGATGCTTCACCAACTGAGACACCCAGGTCCCCCTAAAACTAGAATATATTTAATGTTAAAAATATCTTTGACTGGGGCGCCTGGGTGGCTCAGTGGGTTGGGGCCTCTGCCTTTGGCTCAGGTCATGATCGCAGGGTCCTGGGTTCGAGCCCCACATCGGGCTCTCTGCTCAGCGGGGAGCCTGCTTCCCTCTCTCTCTGCCTTCCTTTTTGCCTGCTTGTGATCTCTGTCAAATAAATAAATAAAATCTTTAAAAAAAAAAAAAAGATATCTTCGACTAATCTTCTGAATTTCCAAGTAAGGCAGTTGAGAAGACATGCCCTGCATTAACAGGGTCTTATTTTGAAGAATTTAGCTCTCATCTGTGTAGGAGAGAGGCTGCCTACCTCACTGCGACTCCCAGTGGTCAAGAACTAGAGGCATTGACTGTTGAGGCTTTACAGGTAGCAGAAGGCCCAAAGGCTCCTCTTACAGAAGTGCTCGGAAACCCGAGAGAAGGATGGTGACTTTCATAAGCAATGGAGTTACCAAGTGGCAGAGCCATGTACTCTAAGCTAAGTTGTTTTGTGAGAAAATGTTTTAACATGGCTATATAGCATATGATCTCTCTTGTTTCAAAAAGCAAGTATTAACTATATGTAACATTTCTTTTAGGGTCTTTTTTTTTTTTTTTTTTTAAAGTACAATACTCTTTAGTTCCTTTGCCATACGTAGACACAATAGAATGTTTTCTACATCTAGATTCTAAGCAGTTAATCCAATTTTGAGACCTCATTTTTACTTCTCCATCCTTTCTGCATTAGTATGGATTGGGACAGGATACTTAATTTACATGAACCTCAGCTTCCTCATCTCTAGAATGGCCCCAGTGGTACCTGTCTTGGAGAGCATACGGAGGAGGATGTGGTCTGGGACCCATCAGTGTCCACACTGAGGTTGTGGTACCCTGAGTCTGTGGGAGATGTTACTCTAAGGAGAAAGTTCAGGTGTGAGCCCGAGGTGGAGAATATCAAATTTAGACTCTCTCTAAATTGGAGAGTCATCGTAGAAATGTAATTACTGTTTTATATTGTTGTCTTGTTGGCTGTTTTTAAACTACAGCTGGCCTGTGAGCAACCCAGGTTTAAACTGCACTGGTTCACTTACACATGGGCTTTTTTGAAATAGAGTACTATAAATGTATTTCTTCTTCTTTATCATTTTCTCTTTTTCCTTTTGATCATTATTATTTTATTTTTGAAATAAGCTGTACATCCAACATGGGTCTTGAACTCACAACCTGGAGATCAAGAGTCGCGTACTCTACCAACTGAGCCAGCTGGTGCCCCTTCCTTATGATTTTCTTTTCTTTCTTGTTTTTTAAAGATTTTATTTATTTGAGAGAGAGCGCACAAGCAGGGGAAGGCACAGAGGAAGAAGGAAAAGCAGGCTCCCTGCTGAGCAGGGAGCCTGACACAGGACTTGATCCCAGGACCCCAAGATCATGACCTGAGTCAAAGGAAGATGTTTAACTGACTGAGCCACCCAGGTGCCTCCTTATGATGTTCTTAATAACATTTGCTTTCCTCTGTCTTTATTGTAAGAATACAGTGAATGGTATGTGTAACATACCACGTATGTGTTAATGACCTGTTAACTGGTAAGACTTCCAGTCAACAGTAGACTGTCAGTACTTAGTTTGGGTGAGTCAGGAGTTACGCATAGATATTTAGCTGCTGAGGAGGGTGCCAGTGCCCTAAGCCCCACATTGTTCAAGGGTCAACTGTAGCAAGTTTAATGAAACTATAAACTATCCTGGAATAATGCTAGTAAGTTCAGAGTGTACTTCCAAAGTGGGATGAGAAGTCGGGAGCACATACTGGAACCCTTAGAAATGCCCACCATGGCTTGCTGGCATATCTCCTCACAGGCAGATTGATGGTGATGCCATTTATTGGAGAGGTAGTGCCTTACTTCAGGTCACCATTTCATCCGGGTGTTAAATATTTAAAACCAAAAACGCAGTGCTACTTGTCGTAGCATTATTAGTGGTGTATCTCCAGCAGGAAACGTGTTTGGGTGTGAGGTGACGGCAGTCTGTAACGTACAGGACTGTACTGATGACGCACAGTAGGTTCTCAGCAGTGGTTGGACGGTGAGAGCCACTGAGGAGCTGGTAGGCATTGCGCAGCGTACGCTTTCGGAGAGGCCTGCATTTCTCTCTGCTTGGCCTGGGTGTTCTCTTCTTTCACCCTACCCCGTAGAATACATCTTTGATTTTCTTGTGCAGAAATAGCCATGGACATACTCCTCTTACTCACTGCCTGGCATAGGGTCTTGCATTTTTGTGTCTCTGGTGGGGAAAACTGAAGTTCGCTTATTTGCAGCTCTGCCTGCTCTTCAGTCCCCTGAGAACCAGTAAGTTATTAACATAAAATTTCGTGCAGAAAACGGGGTAGAGCAGAAGGAGCCATTTTCACAGTGGGAATCATTTTAATACCTACAGTGTTTTCCAAACAGTTATGTAAGAGGACTGAGTAGAAATGGCTTCTCCGAAATCCTGGTGAGTCTCTGACTGTGATTCACTAGTTAAAATTCACCAGAGGGAGTTAATTTGGAAAGCTCTCAGCCAGGGGTTAATGCAGAGTTATCTTTTAGCCATTTTTGTAGCACAGCCCCCTCTTCCTGCTTCTTTATCTGCTGCAGACACAGGTCAGAGCCCGCGCTGGAGATGAGCCATGGTGGGCGTTTCCCAGGTAGGTAGGTGAGAGAGATGAACACACCTTACCCTCTGCAAGAGTTACTCCCAGACCGGTACACTTCTGGGCGCTATCCAATTTGATCCGCAGAGTAATGGTTTTGAGATAGGTAGGACAGGTATTTTATGGCCAATTTAAAAGGTGAACAAATTGAGGCAAGAATAAGTTTAAGTTACTAGAATATAGCTTATACTTACCACTTACAGATCGGGAGGAAACACTTAAATCTTTAAATGCAAATACAAACCAAAGATGCTTATCACACCCCTCACCTGCACCCTGTGCTGGACTCCAGTTCTAGACCTCACCCCCTCTCTAAGGTTCCCCAGTTGTTCACATATGTCACCCTTGATAGCTTCCATCCTGGTTCAAGGATTTGCTGACATGTGGTTAGTTTTCCCATCAGCGAAATGGAGATGGTAGTAGCCCCTGTCTTGTAAGGTCCTTGTGGTGCTCAGGTGAGGCCACACACTAGGAGTCCTTGAGATAGGGCCTGGCATGTGGCTGTGACACTCAGCAGAGCCATTTCTGTTGTTGCGTACTGTGCTGTTTCCCTATGTTCTCCTGTCACTGACATGTGACGATGAAGATGCTTGCCCTAGACCCACGCCACCACCCCAGGAGCGGAGAGGATCAGCATCTGGGGAGGCCAGTGCACAGGGCTTTGACATGGGGCAGGCACAGCAACAGCACAAGGACTTTTGAACATTTGCTTTATTGTAAGGGAGAGCGTTACTTCATTTGGACCCAATTATGCTTATTTTATTAATTATCTCCTGTTTAAAGTTAGTTCCTGTTAATTATATCCTGTTTATCGGGGCGCCTGGGTGGCTCAGTGGGTTAAGCCTCTGCCTTCGGCTCAGGTCATGATCTCAGGGTCTTGGGATCGAGTTCCGCATGGGACTCTCGGCTCAGTGGGGAGTCTGCTCCCCCCGCCCCCTGCCACCGCCTGCCTCTCTGCCTACTTGTGATTTCTGTCTCTCTCTATCAAATAAATAAATAATCTTTAAAAAGATTATATCCTGTTTATCAGAATTTCCTTTATGAGGAAGCATACGAGCAGACGAGATCCCAGGACTTCTGAGTTTAGGTGTCCTATTCTCCCATTCTACTGAGAACGAGCAAGAAGAGTTTTGCATTGCAGAGTCTGTTAAAAGTGCTATGTTCAGGTAACTCGCTTTTTAAAGCCAGGAGTTAAATGGTCTCTACTAGGAATTATAGGTAGGTAACTCCTAATGGTGATATAAAGTTTCAGCTCAATAATAGAAAACTATGGCAATTTGTCTATAAACTAGAGAATAATTATATAACATGATAGAGGTACCAGTTATCATTACAGTGGGAGTCATAGTACAGCATATAAATTAATCAAATTAACATGTTGTGCACCTTAAATATATATGTCAAAATATATTTCTTTTTTTAAAAAAAGATTTTAAGGAATCTCAGAGATTCCTTTGAGAGAGAGTGCATGCACATACAGGAGTCGGGCGAGAGGGAGAGGGAGAAGCAGACTCCCCGCTGAGCAGGGAGACCAACAAGGGGCTCCATCCCAGGTCCCTGGGATCACGACCTGAGCCAAAGGCAGATGTTTAACCGACTGAGCCACCCAGAGCCCCTCGAAGTGTATTTCAATAAATAAAATAAAAACTGGAGCACAGTTGCAAACTAAGTTGTAAAACAAAGCGAAGGACAGCGTCCTTGCCATAAATAAATTTATATTTATATTTGGATCTCATCTGGCTTTGGCATTCAAAAATAGAAAAGGACTTGTTCTGTGCTCTTGGGGAACACACAGGTTGAATGAAAACAAACAGCGCTGGAGAAACAAGTGCCAACACCCCAAGACCCTGAGCTCATGCATCTGAGCATGGCTGGAGGGCAAGCCTGTGGAGTAGCAAAAGGCAGGGCTGCTGAGCTCTGGGAGCCGTGACTGAGGCAAAGTTACTGCCTCATAAATGAACTTTCTCCTTCACCCCCGGCATGCTAGCATTCTAGTATCTGTGCACTGCCAGGGACAGAAAAACTAATGGACATAGAAGTAATTCATAAGGGCTTGAATTTCAGCACTGGACATGCTAAATTTCAGTTCACCTACTCAAAGGCTATTAAGAAACAGACTGTGTCTATGAATTTTCATTTAGAAGCGTATAGTACCTGCCTGTTTTTAAGTCATTAGCGTTAATTTAAATTAAAGTCTGAAAACCTTCAAGGTCTCATTTGAAGAGAGATGAATTAATAGAGGGAAAGGAGCCTAAGGCCTCAGAAACCCACTTAACATACTGACCTATTCTCATCATTGACTGCTCTGAGTGGGTTGGCTTTGTTTCGATTTTAAAGGCTACTCTACATTTCTGGTAAACCACAAGGTAAAGGCTGGTCTCTGAGAAGCAGATGTTTTGCCAGTTTTGAGGCCTTGTGGCTTTCCATAGAGAAGTAACAGTACAGGCCACATGAAGCTTTTACTTCCTTTTTTTTCTTTCTTTCTTTTTTTCTTTTTTCTTTTTTTTTTTTTCAAGTAGGACGAATGGTGCTTTTGCACTTGGTAGCACAGTCACTGATACACATTGACATTGGTGGTCTTTGTTCACCACCAGATTTCGAATTCATATCTCTGGAAGTAGTTAGTTTGAAATGTCTCTGAGACATTCGAGCAAGTGTTCCCGCTGGACTTGAACCATAGATGTAGTAAGGAAAATCTTGGGTGATACTGAAAGCCAAGGAAGCAGTAGAGATCGCATTGGGAGGGGGTCTAGAGAACAGAAAGCCTAGAACAAAGCCTCGAGAAGAGCTCTAACATGTACAAGTTGAATAAAGAATCAAGACGGTTGATAGGAGGAAAATCAGCAGAGTTTGGTGCCATGGAGCTGAGCAGGTCAACTCTGTTGTTAGAGTTCAAGATGTATTCTTTGGCTTTTACCAGTCCCTTCCTACCCTGACCACCCAAGCCCAGGCCCTTGTCAGCTCATGCTTGTTTCACTTCTGCATCCCAAACTAGGGAGCTCCAGCTGCCTAATGCTATAGCTATGGAGGCAAAATGATTGAAGATACACTTCTTGTCTTCTCAGGGCTTATGGACTCCATGCATACGTGAGGCCTTACACAAATAAACAAATAAACACCTTATACAAATAAACAAATAAACACCTCCCAAGTGAATGGGATGGAATGGTCAGGGGAGGGATTTGAGCTTGGGTTTGAGGTAAACTGAAAGTACCTTGGGTAGACTGTGGAGAGGAATAGAAAAGATGTCCCAGAGTCTAGAGTTCAACAAAGGGTGCAGCGGACCACTTGCCATTACTGGACATCTGATTGGAAATGTAGGCAGAGACAGGATCCTAGGGGTCTTGAATTAAGAGTTAAGGGGTTTAAACACTATTCTGAAGAGGCCAAGGAGCTCTTTTCAAGTTGGGGTTTGAGGCAAGACACTATGGGACTCATGATGACGTGTGGTTTGGAAATATTCCTTGGTAGAGGCTTATACATAGCCAGATGGGGGTGATGGGCTTAAATTGTAGCTACTAGGAGAGAGAGATAAGGGCTTGGCCTGGGACTAGCATCAGAATGGGTAAGAAAGGAGGGCTTTGAAAGACCTTTCTTAGGAAGAATGCTGAGGGCTTGGTGATGTGGTTGGGGCCAGCAGGAATTGGTGATGTGGTTAGGGCCAGCAGGAGAGGGCAGAGTCACAGGTAATGGTACAATGACTGAAAACAGCTCCCTCTATAGACTCTTATCTCCATTTTACTGAGAGAGTGGCACTGCAGGAATTAGAATTTGGACCCTGGGTTTGTATTCTGTCCTTGCTCTGAAGAGTTAGGTGACCTTGGTCTGGCTGCTTAACCACCTGTGCCTTAGCTTTCTTGTCTGGAAAATGCAGATAGTACTAGTAGTACTTCCTTCTAGGTTGTAAGGGTTTTGGATTAATGTATGTGAGGTTCCTAGCATATAGTAGGTCCTTAATAACCACTAGTTGAATGGGTTATACTTGGTGATTACATCATAATAAGTAGAAGAATCGGGATGTGAACTCAAGTTTTCCCAAATCTGACACATTACCCTGATGTTTCAGACTTATCCTCTCTAAGCTGCTGCCTTCATTGTGCCAACCACCCCCCCCCCCGTGAGCCTATTGCATGTCCTTTGGCATCAAGCTTACATGCAGATTACATAGTCCTGGCATTCCACCGTCTGAGTCATGCCAGATCACCCACCTCAACTTTATATAGCCCCCCGCACCCGGAACCCGCTTCCCATTCTCCACCTCTGTGCTTCATGGAGGGTCTTCCCACCCCCCTCCACCTCTGTAAATGCTGTTGGTTCTTCGTGGTCTGGTCTGTCTCGCTGCCTTGGTGAAGGTATCCTGGACCACGACCCTCCATCCCTCTTCCTGGCTCCCCTGCTCCCCTGATGATTTACACTTCACTACTTACGCTCTGCTGAATGAAGTCTCAGATTGTTCTATAATGACTTCACACGCATTTATCTTACCTTCTGAAAATGAATCACAGTTTTAATAAAGGTCTATGGCTGCCCCCTAAAAAAAAAATTCCTCCCAGTGCTGTATGCTCTGTAATTACTTAAAGAGCAAATTAAGCTGATAGCTGAGGTAGAGTTCTGGCCCTTTTCTCACACCTGGGTTAGTTATCTCACCAGCCTCCTCCTTAACTAGTCTCTGTGCACTGCAGCCAGTCTGTCCCTAATTCGTGACGTAGGCCACACTGCCACTAGAGCAACCCTTATCCAGTCTTTCCGTGGACGGCTCGTACTTTTTAACTGGCCTGCGGTTAGGACCATGACACTTCAGCCTGGCTTAAAGGCTGTCTGCAACCTGATCTCTCCTGCCTCTTCAGTCGTATCTGCTGGCACTCCTTTCTGTATACCCTGTCCTCCTTGCAGTTCCTAGAATGTTCTCTATGCCCTTGCTGTCTGACTCCTCTGCTTGAAGCCCTGCTGGAGCCCACCTGGCAGGCTCGTTCTTCCTTGTCCCTTCCTCTGAGACACCAGCAGATTAAGTTGCTTCCTTCTTCTAGTCCCATTCATAGCGCTTCGTCCCTCTGCTGCCTTTCTAAGGGCCCAGAGGTTGATCCCTTCCCTTTTCCGGCCTGCTGGACTGGAGCTCCGTGAGGGCAGGGCAGTCTTCTTGCCTTGCAGCATTCCCAGAGGACATGTTCTGCACGGAGCTCAGGCTGCGTGTTGATCATGCAAGTAACAAAGGTCACTCTTCTTAAGATTAGAGGAGAGCTGCTTTCTTGTGCCTTGATGGATTTTTCCTTTGAACTATACAAATTGTATTGGAAACTGACAATGATGAGTCATATCTTAGAAAGGGGGTGAAAGCTGAAAATGCAGAGCCTCCAGGAATGGAGTAGGAGGTTGCAGATCTGTCTTGCAGGCCAAGTCTGGCTATTCACTGAATTTGCCCGACTGGTCTCAAACATCGGGAGTGGGAGGGACTCTCCTCCCGGTGGGCAGGTGATTTATTGGCTGGGAAGCTTCCGCGGTGATTTACTTGTGAAACGGCGCCCTGCGAGGTGCAGGCTAATCCCTGGGCCCGGCGGAGCTGCTGGCCACAATCCTGGGCCGGAAGGGACCGTGAGGGTCGTCGGGGCCACCCCCCCATTTCGCAGTCCAAGGGCGGTGGGCGTGTGGCTGTCGCGCTGCTGACTCTGCCCGCCCGGAAGGAGGACTGGAGACGGAGCGGCCTGGGAAGAGTCCCGAGTGGCGGCTCGGGCCGGCTCGGGCCCCGCGGGTGCCCTGTGCTCGCGCTCACCGCGGTAGGGAGGAAGTTTCTGCGCTCTGCTGCTCGGATTTACTCCTGCTGTTCGGAGGGAGGAAACCGAGATACCAGCGCCGGGGGCCGGAGGCTCTGACCGCGGAGCCTCAGGCTGGGGGCCGGGCGGGGACAGAGCTCGGGGCCGACGGGCGGCTCGGAGATCCAGGCCGCCTTTTGCAGCCTCCCGCGGCCGCGCTGGGCTCTACGCGCCGCGCTCCAGCCTCCTCCCCCGGCAGCGGCGGCCCCAGCCCCGCGCCCCCCGCGCCCCGCGCCGCGCGGCCCCGCCGCGGTCACACGCCGAGCCGCCCCGGCCGCCTCCGCCCTGCGCTTTGTGGAGCCGGAGCCGGAGTCGAGTGACAGGCGCGGCCTCTCGCCGCCCGGACCCTGAGTGCGGCCGTCGCGGCGTACCTGTGGCTGCCAGGCCGCCCGGCCGGGAAGTGTGGCTGGGGTTTGTCGTGCGGGACCAAGCTTCGAACCGCGAGCCCAACGCGGGGGGCTCTGAGGTGGGGGTCGGGGAGCTGGGAGCTGCCCCCACGGTGCTGGGGAGGGGCTGCCTGGGAGGAATGGGACAAAGTGAAAGTCTCCGGACTGCTGGGGTGGCGGGGTGGGGGGGCACGGTGGGGAGTGTGGGGAAGAAGGAAGGGGTGCTGATGATTATTTGGTGCCTTGGAGTGGCTTTTAATGACGGCGATGGCTGGTCAGGCCAGCTGGGGTTCTGGCTCCCAGTGGGCTTCCGTGGATATCGTAGTCTTCTTGGCGAATTCCTCGGATTAACGAAAGGGCCTTTTAATCCCTCAAGGATGACCTATTGGAGAAAAGTCTCCAGGTTTATTCCTTTTTCCTCCTTTCTGCTCAACACTCTGGGAAGCTTCGTTCTCAGGTGAAAAGCAGTTGTGCTGTTTTATTGAAACACGGAGGATATTTGTTTGTACCTTCGTGGACCAATGCTGAGACTGTGGCACGGAGAGCTCGAATTGCTTCTTAGCCTCAGACCCAGGATGTCCTTCTCCCAAACCTGTCTGGTGTGTGCCATTGGGGTTCTGATGGCGGCTGTCCAGGGCCTGCCCTGGCAGGGGGTCCCAGCTCTCCTGCTGAAATTGTCTCCCAGCCTAGTCAGTATTCCCTAGCTCAGACTTTTTGTGGTTGTTATTCTGCTGATTGCAGATATCTTTGCTTTGCTGACATCCTGTTTTGTTTTTGGTTTTTACATCCCATTTGTTGTTTCTTTTTATCACAGAAACGCTTCGTTAAGGGGCTCAGGCAGTACGGCAAGAACTTCTTCAGAATTAGAAAGGAGCTGCTTCCCAATAAGGAAACAGTGAGTACAATTGGACTTTATGTAACTTGATTTTTTTCCCCCTCTTTGCCCCTGCTGCTTCTCTACACTTGATCTTATGAAATGGTTTCCTTTAACCCGGTGCTGTGCTCAGACTCTGGCTAGCCTCTAGGATCATCTTCATTTTACTTCCTTTACTTTTGATTTTAGCTCCTGACTTTAGATAGCAAAGTGACAGATTATGCTTATTCCCCACAAAGAAAGTTAATTCCCTTGTTAAGAACAGAAAGGTCTTTGACAACAGAGGGTTAGTTGAGGGTTGTCTGGGGTGTTGAGCCATTAACATCTAATTGTAAATATAGTGGCTGAAACAGGAAATGTCATTTACCACCAATTGGATTTGGTTATTGACAGAAGTCATCAACCAAGCAATAGAATGAAGAGATCTGTGGCTTACTAGACTTTGAATTCTCTGGGGACTTTTTCTTTCTTTAATGTTGCTTACGTTTTGAAGAGTAGTTTTAACTCCTTAATTTTTCAGCCTGAAAAGTGTACACTTTTCAGGCTGTCTGGTTGTCTTAGTTGGAAGAGCATGAGACTCTTGATCTCAGGGTCATGAGTTCAAGCCCCACGTTGGGTTTAGAGATTACCTAGATAAATAAATAATTTGAAATAAAAGTTTGCACTTTTCATTGGACAGATACATAAGGATTCTTATAAATTTCTTAAATGAGTGTTTTACAAATTCCTTTGATAGTTCACAAAGCTGAAATCCCATCTTTTGCTAAACTTGGGGTAGAAGGGTTTGCTGAGGAAAGTTGAGGGTAGGATTATATGAAGAGAATACTAGCAGGGGATTCAGTCACATTTACCTGAATTCTCTCCAGGTGGAATTGGAGGGGTGTGGAGAGTTCTTCTGACTGAGCTGGGGAATGTGGAGGCTAGGAATGGAGAGGGACGGACCAAGTCCCAATGTCTCTGGCCTCTGCAGAGCCTAGTTACTGGAAATGCTTCTTGGGCCTTGGGGATGGAGGGCGATTATCTAGACATGGAGCTGCTTTCACTCTGCCCCCAACCGCCATGAGTGGAAGGAGGAAATGGAGAATATCCATTATAGAAGGAGCTAGGTGGTTTTGGTTTGGTTTGGTTTTTAATTTTCTAATTGGGTGTTGTTGATTGATTTCCTCTCATTCAATTTTGATTCTTTTATTCTGAGTTGGTTCTTTTTTCTCTCTTCTCTTTTCAATGAACTGTTTGTTTGTAGACACCTTTTCCGTGTGGTACCTTATGTGAACAGCAGTAAGTCATAATAGAGATTTCAAGTGCATCCTTATATAAATCAGTGGTTTGTATCAACCAGTCATACTTACATTAAACTTTCAATATTTATTATACATCTAAATATGCTGAGATAGATTATTTTGAGAATGGTTAAAAAGGGAACTGTTGATAGACATAAGATAAAATACACGCTGTGATCGATCTATATAATCTACTTTTTTTTCTTGGGTGGGGGGTTTCTTCCCAGAACCCATTGGAAGGAGGTATTTAATGTGGAACATGAAAGAAATACTGTTAAGTTTTCTGAGGATTTCAGTTATTTGAAGTTTGATATGTACTTTTGTAAAACTAAAATGCTTTACCCAAGTGAAGGAATTTTGGTTTGGCCAAATTGGAATGAAGTGAGCTCCATGAGTAGATGCGGTCTGATATAACCTCTCGGCTCCAGTGTTCTCTCTCCCTATGCTCTGCTACAAGTTGCAAACCATGAAGAATTTGATACAAGATATGGCTTGACAATTGTTTATCTTTCTGTTTTAAAAAATAAACTTATAGTAGTTTATAAGTTTTAAAAAATAAACATAGTTTTAAAAAATAAATTTATAGTTTTAAAAAATAAACTTATAGTAGTTTATTTTTTAGTTAGATAATAGATTAAGTGTCAAATCTAAAATCTGCTGTCCAGCATTTGGGAAGTGCCAGGCAATTTTATCTAGTGTTTTTATCTCTTTGGGTGGAAAACAGATCTGAATAACTTTTAGCCTAGGTAAGGGCTTTTTAATCCTTTTTTCCCCCTTGCTCTTGATAATGTCTGACTCAATTAGTAGTGTTTCCTCACCCACAGAGAAATCGCTGCTCTACCAGCCATTTGAGCTGGTTTTCCAGTCTTTTCTAGGCATCTCTGTCCTGAGACCCTTCCTTTCCCATCACTGCCATCCCTGTTTTCCAGCCATGTTGTTTCTCTCTTCACTTCTCCTCTGGCACCCAGCAGCCTTCCTGTTTCCAACCTCTTCCATCAGGGCACGATCATGGGCACTACCAGAAGAGTTTTTGGCAGCACTGGGGGTTTTATTATGGCTGACACTGGCCAAACGTTCCTAGTGTCCTGCTGTCTTTTACCTAGAATTGGGGGAGTTTGGTGGGAGGGTAAATCTGTAGTATTCTAACCCTGTGAGAGAGAGGGGCAGTCATTTTATATTTTCCTTAGTTATCAACATAACCAAGCTAATCATTCACAACTGCTAGGGTGGGGAGGGCAAAGGTTATTTTTCATTTTTGCTGCAGAAAATGAGAAAATTTGCAGGAACTAGTGCCCTTAGTTCAGAATTTCCTTGGTAGATAGAAGGCTTCGTATGGTCATGCCTTTTTTTATATCAGATCCGTCTAATCGAGATACTTTCCACATTCTCTTCTATTTACCACAATTATTAACTCATTTATTTGCTATTCACAACTGACTTGAAACTTTAGAAGGGTATCAGCATCCAAAAGAACACGCCCAACTGGGCATGGCGTGAGGGTCACCAGACCTGTGTTCTATTCCTGGCCTTAGCAGTAACTATAGTACTTGATGACCTCTTCTAACTGTGCACTGTGCTTTGAGCTGTTCATTGGGAAGTTCAGGTCAAATCCTGACAAGGACTGGAGAATTATCTACTCTAGAATGGTGTTTCTGGGGGTTCGGGGAGTGGGTAACAGGGTGATGGGAATTGAGGGCACATGTGATGTGCACTGGGTGTTATATGTAACAGTCCTTGAATGCTACATCAAAAACTGGTGATGTATTGCTATACAGTGGCTAACTGAACATAGTAATAAAAGAATAAAATAAACAAAAAATAAAATGGTGTTTCTTTGTGTCAGGATTTTATAGATGCCACAGTCTTTATGAAATGTTTGTACACCTTTGGCTGTTGAGTAAAATAGGGTGATCCTTCTACCCTCTAGAATTGTTTCGAGAATTTAAGTAAGTTAATGTCTGCAGAGTGTATAAAAACACTTGAAGATGGCAGTTCTTCCCATCCACCCTGAATACTTTTATCCTGGGTAAGGGTCCTAGCTACCTGAAGTAGCTCAGTAGTGCTGTGGAAGGTACAGAATTATGTTCCACTTGGAAGCATACCAATCCTGTATGAAAAGAAATGACCTGTCCCTTATAGTCTGTCTTGGGAAAACCCCCATCCGTTGAAAAGCTGAGAGGGGTGAAGGGCGGTGCCTGGTTGAAAGGGTGCCTTTCCTCTGTCCCAGGAGTAGCGTTGAGGAGACTTGCATCCTCACTCCAGCATTGAGTGCAGTTTTGCAGACAGAGGTTGCTGGTGGGCATGGACATAAACAGCTTTCCTAGTTCTTTTGGCTTCTGGTGTTTATTATACAAGAGCTAAATCTGGCTTTTCTCTGAGAACAGTGGCTGTGATTGTGGAAAACCAACTATTTATAGAAGTTTAGTTGAGTGGGTATTACAGGTTAACCTCAGGGTGCCCAAGAGAATAACTGTAAGTCAGATATTTTAGTGTGATGGTTGTGCAGATATCCTGAGTTACTACCTTTCTCCCTCTCTTCCTTTCTCTGTAACTGGTTACCTTCTTTAATATGTTTCTAAGATGTGTAATAAGTAGGAAGATTATGGCAAAGGATCTTTGCTGAGCATCTCAGATTCCCCTTGACTGAAACCTCTTCTCTTTCAAGACACTGTTTGGCCTAATCCACATCAGAGTCTTGATCAGAGTCTTGAGGGTTAGTGTGTTTGTGTAAGTCAGAGCAAGTGTCCCCGTGGCTGAGCTTCTGAGATGAGGGCAAGTCAGGCCTCTGGGTTCCTGCTTTCAGCACTGCCACACAGTCTTTGGATCAATGACTTGTAGGACCTCCTGATGCTAAGGTAGTGCTTGAGAAAATAGGACACCTAATAGAATTGAATCTTAAATCACCAGGAAGGGAACCCGTGTTGCAAATGATACAAAATATGGGCGTTCCAAAAATAATTTGTTGTTTTATTTTTACACACATTGCAGTTTTCTTCAGAATCATGAGATGATTATTACGATGACAGTACCATGTTTTCTTTCACAGTGAGCACATGTCTGTGTTTGAATCAGAGGCTTTCTGTGTCTGACACCTGGATGATTGTCCCTTGAATCGTGGCTGGCCTTTGTTTATAGCTCTAAGTCCTGTTATGCAGACAGCTTGGGCCAGTGTCGGACCGTAGACAGGAAGTGCTTGCTCAGCGACCTCAGGTGCGGCTGTCTTGGCGAGAAGACAGCGTGAGCTGCCCCAGCTTGGCGGAGCCAAGAGGTGCTTCCAGCTATTATTACCCTTCGGGAGGAGGTGGAAAAGGTGTGCGCCTTGACAATCTTTCTCATCTCTGTAGTTTGATTTTTAAGCACCTAGCCCAGTAGGGATGAAACTCTTGTGGTTTGTAATCCTGGGTACTGGTGCCTTAATATTTACTGTACTAAAAAATTCATTTTTTAACCCACTTTCCATTTTCAGAGCTAAACATTCCATATAGCTTCATTCTAAAAAGTTTTGTATACCCACCAAGCGCTGTAACGAGTGGGATGTCTGTGATGAGAACCAAGGGGCCATCCGTGCTCTGTGTTGCCCCAGGAAAGGCACATCATGTGCATGCTTTCCAGGTTTGGCAATCCGTGCTAAGGCCCTTGGTGGAGGCTCAGGCCCCACAAAGTGTGCCCAAGAGGCTGGGGGCTGGGGGTGCTGCTGGAAGGCTAATTGGAGGGTGTGGTGTTTGAACCTCTAAGGAAGGATATGTTTTTGGACAGGCCATGGCTGGGAGAGTGGAAGAAAAGCAGCTTTCCAGCTGTAGGAAATACTATGAGCAAAGGCATGGAGACAGGAAATGGCAAACTGTACGTACAGTAGCCTGGTGGAGAGGAGGTTGCCAGCGCTGATGCGGTTGGACTCAGGCCAAAATTAGGGCCTGGAGGGAGACATGGGCGACCCTGTGGTCTCCAGAGAGGTTGTTCGGGGACCCACTGAGGCTTCTAAGAAGAGAGAGGAGTGGTCCCGGCTGAGCTGTGGGAGCGTTCCTAAGCAGCGCAGACAAGATGTGGAGGACCAGAGAGGGGATTCTTTTAAGAATTTGGTCTCATTTTAAGACAAAAAATGGAGAATTGAAAGTGATTCGTGGAACTGGAAGTCTGTCTTTTATCTTGATTTTCTCCATTGAAAATGTGTCGTTGTTTGTTTCTTTGTTTGTTTTTTAGTGGGACCAAGGGGCAGCTTGTTTTGATGTTTTGGGTGTTTTGTTTTGTTTTTAAACTTTGGGGGGATAGTATGAAAAAGAAGTACTGGAGATTTAAAATTTTAATTTGAGAAGTAATATGAAAAACAAGCACTTTTCTCAGCCCCATTTCTGGGAATGAATTCTGCTTAAATATGTACATAACTGTTGAATATTAATTGCTCATTTCTTTAGGCAAAATATCCTTTGCATAAAAGCACATTCCCCCAGCAAAGAATAACTACTATTGAGAAAGGTTTTAAGTCTGAGTAATCAAGATTCTGTTAATATTAAGAGGTTAAGAATGACTGGAGCATTTCGTATGAGCATTCAGCATGGGGTGTTATTTAACTTCAGATTAAAACCTTAGATAAACAATTTTCTAGCCTCATTAATGCTTAATCTAATGTTACATAACAAAGTGTGGACTTCCTGAATAGGTTGATACTATTGAGGACACAATTGTGGTACAGCCACATGACCAGAGGCCTCTGCTGGAATGCTGGGCACCCTCGCTGCCCCCTGGGTGCTCCTCGGCCCGCATTCTCGTAGCACTGGAGCTTGGTCCAGCTGCAGATTCTGGGGCTCTGTGCTGCTCAGGTTGAGCCATAATCTGCATTTTAATCAGCTCCCCAGGTGATTTGAATACTTGGTTAAGTTTAGGAAACACTGCTGTTTACAGTGGTGCAGACTGCAGAATCCTAAACACATAAGTCATATTCATTCTTAAAACAGTGTTGCTTTTATTCTGTTAAAGTTGTAAATTACTTCACTATTAGGGCTTAATTTTGTTTTTCAGATTATTACAAAGTATCTCAAACCTACTAACAGTATCTGGGCTTATTTTCATTATCAGTAATAGAATTTCTTAATAGAGCTTCCTTTTTCCTATCTTTCATATTTTCCTAGGAACACAGTTGTAACTCCTGTCATATTTCATATAAAAACTGTTGTCCTCTTTCCCTGTGGCATGTATGTGAGTCGGGCTAGCCTAGATCTTAATAAGTTTCTTTCTTTCTTTTTTTTTTTTTTTTTTAAGATTTTATTTATTTATTTGACAGAGATCATAAGTAGGCAGGCAGAGAGGCCAGCACAGAGAGAGGAGGAAGCAGTCTCCCTGCCGAACAGAGAGCCCGATGTGGGTATCGATCCCACGACCCTGGGATCATGGCCTGAGCTGAAGGCAGAGGCTTTAACCCACTCAGCCACCCAGGCGCTCCTTAATTTAAGTTTCTAACAGAAACCTTTTTATTTGAAAGGATGACATTCATGGGGTACCTGGCTGGCTCATTTGGTTAAGGGTCTGCCTTTGGCTCAGGTCGTGATTCCAAGGTCCTGGAATTTGAGCCCTGTGCTGGGCTGCCTACTCACTTGTGCTCTCTCTAGCTATCTCTGTTACTATCTCTCTCTCTGTCTCTATCAGATAAATAAAATCTAAAAAAAAAAAAAAAAGGTGACATTCTCTTACTAATACAATATTTACATCCTATGGTGTTTCCAGGTGTTACTCTCTTTCCCTGGCACCCCCTTATATAAAATGAAGAAGAAATATACATATTTTGAGAGGTTGGCAAGATTGGGTCCAAGGAGAGACATGTGCCATACCTCTTTTTCTTAATAACTTGTCCTCAAGTAGGGGCAGATAAAGTTGAAATTTTCCATTCAAGAAGAAGTGATTACCCGATAGAAAAAGGCACTAGGTTTTGGCAGTGAATATTGTGATCCTGTAGTTATTGCCATGCAGCGGGTTTGTTCCCATTAAAATTGGGCAGAAGCTTGAATCTTTTCATCGGATAGTCTAAGCTATGTGAATATTTGGCTGGGCAGTGGTCCAGTTTTAACTAGGGTAATCTAAATGAGACTGGCTGATTCCCTTGTGTAAGTGAAGCAGTTAAGTTTACATGTAAGAAATTTTTGGTGCTGATGTTGAGGGAATAAGAACATCTTTAAAAATTAGGTGACTTTTTAAACCAAGGGCTTTGAATATTTGCTGTTCTGTCTGTAAATGTCTTAGGCCTATGCTTGGCCTTATCCTGTGTATCAGAACTGGAGGGAATGGCATGCGAGTATTTTCGGTTGTGTATGACGTATTGCTTATGGACACTGCTTCCAGATTGGACTTTAAAGTTACTGAACACACTGCTGCTTACAAGGGTTGGTTACTTATTTGCTGTTGGTATTTGCTAACCCGTATTTCTGATGATGACTGAGTCTTGGTTACCTGGTGACTTTTTAGATGGAGACATTTATGACCTTTCAGCTTAAGTAGACCTCCCCCATTTTATTAGCTAGTAAAACAAGTGGAAGGTTTGAAATGGTCTTTAAGAAGACTTGTAAGCTGTGGTTACAGTGCTTGCATTTAGTGTGTTTATCCACTTGGAACTCAAATCTTATACATGGATTTTTTATTTTATTTTATTTTGCCTTCATAAGACCAGTGAACCCGTCCTAACTTTGAACATCCAGTTTGCTGTTGTTTCAGGAATAAGTTTTAAAATTATCTGAAGTCTTAATCCTTGAGTTCATTACCATCATATTTGAAGTTGTGCTTTTTAGTAATACTTAGGAAAGTAGAGTAAAAATTACTTGTCTTATTTTGAAAAGTAAAGCAAGGCCTTCACAACTCTGTCTTATGGCTGCTCCCCAGCTGGTGCCCCCCACCCTCCCTGCCATCATAAGTTTTCTTTCTTTCTTTCTTTCTTTCTTTTTTTTTTGTGTGTGTTTGTTTTTTTTTTGTTTGTTTGTTTTTCCCCCATTTTTCTGCATGTAATTTGAAAACCATTATTTTGTTACTAAAAATAGGAAAAGCAAACAAGAGAAGCCTGTCTTGGGACGCCAGAATTCTGTTAAGCTAAGTTTTCTTTTTGAGATGTTTACATTTTAAATTAAGTTTCTATATTAATGACCTTCATTATTTTCTGATTTTATGATTCCTTGTTCTGTTCACGTCTTAAGTTCTTCTGAAGCCTCTAATTGTGGTATCATAATTCCCAGAATTTGGCCTTACAGGTGTCTACACAATTATCATCAGTCTCTGTTGGCAAAGTTGGGAACTGTTTTGGGGAACCTTTAGTACCCAAGGCCTGTGTTCTCTTTGAGGTGTCTGTGGTGGGTGAGAGAGTGCTCACCCTTGTGGAGTCCACAGTCTAGTGAAGAGGCCAATGGGGCTTGTGTTCTTTTCTGGACGGTGCCTGAGTGACAGTCCCTGAGACTGTCCAGGGCCCAGTTACAGGGCTTGGGTGATAGACTCGTGAGTGCCGCACACTCATGAGAGCCACATGAGCCCTTCCTCTCTGTGCACTTGTGGAAATTACACAAATTGCCCAACTCTTTTCTCAGAAGAATTGCATTTTGTTCTGTCCTTGAAAAATTATTCTTTATTTTGCTTTAGTCCTGGACTGTGGACACTGCTTCCTTTTGTCTTCCATGCATTTCTTTTCTGCACACATACATGCGTGTTTGTATTTATGTAGACTAAGGCCTTCTGAGCAAGGACTTCATTGTAATATTTCTTTATATCTCCTGTAGTGCCCAAAACAGACCCTTACTTGATATTTCTTAAAAATGAGGTGTGCAGCCGTGTATGTTCTCATACTTGTGAATGATGGAACAGAAGTATACTCTGACCATGATAGATATATAATTATTGGTCCTAAAAGATTCAAAGTTCTCAGTGTTTGTAAGAAAAGGTTTTTCTTGTTTTTTGCTCTTCATGTTATTTTTCATGATCTGCTTTTATGCTGTCGTAAAGACCAATTGAAACTTGCACATCCTAGGCTTTGAACTGTGTAGCAGACAGAAAATCCTTGTTAAACTTTCCCATCTCAGGACAGTAAGAGTAGGACTGGGGGGGGGGGTCACTGTGCCACATGTGGACTTTCCTGTTCCTGCTTATCATGGGCAGTAAATCAACTCTGCTGTTTGCACAGCAATTCTGTTTCCTAGATTATTTATAAGATTGAAGCCCATTGTTTATTTTTCTCAGCAGGTTTATTGAGCAAGTCAAGAATAAAATATTGTCTTAAGCAGTAGAGCAAGCCATTAGCCAATTGCAGCTTGGCTTCAGAATGATCGTGTGTGTGTGTGTGTGTATGTTTGTGTGTGTGTGTTGTATGTACTGGAGGTGAGAGCCAAGCAAGGTGAAAGAAGTTCAGGGTTGCCAGATCTCTGCAGCTTTGCAAGGTTCCTGTGACTGTTCATGGATTTTTTTTACCCCTTTTAGTCAGTTAGTGAGTCACCGTCATATGCCATTTTATTATCTTGAAAACAGTCTGGAATTCTTCTCCTTTGTCTTCACTGTGTGAGTGAAATCCCACTGATATGTTCTGAACGATATCAAGTTAAAGTTTCTCATGTGATGCTTTGGTTCTGTATTTTCAGCTGCTGTTGTTTCTTTGTCCCCATGTGCAGGAGTTAAGATTTTTCTCAAGTTTGGCAAGAAATGGTGACTTTTCACGTATTTGATTATTTTAGAGGACTAGGACAGCATAGGTCCAACCCCCTTGATTATTGGTTTAGGCACCCGCCCCCTATGTTCAGAACTTGGTTCTCCTTTCCAAAGGTGCTGTTCTAGAAATGTGCTAATGAAATACACGGAAGCAGGTCAGAGGTTTGTGGCCGTCAGTTGTCAAGGGAAGCGTTTAAGTTTTGGAGGGAGAATTTGGAATGTGTGGAAAAATAGGAGGAACCACTGAATTCTAAAGGGAGCAGGCCACGGAGTCTGTAGACATGGCCAACTTCAGCAAAACAAAGCAGGCAGCAAGTGAAGTGGGCAAATTCTGCAGCATTCTGGAGAAGTGGGGTAGAAAACAAAACTTTTATTTTTTTTAACTTGAAAAAAATTTTTTTAAAGATTTCATTTATTTATTTGACAGACAGAGATCACGAGTAGGCAGAGAGAAGGGGGAGAAGCCGGGTTCCCCTCGAGCAGAGAGCCCGATGTGGGGCTTGATCCCATGACCAGAGGCAAAGGCAGAGGCTTAACCCTCTGAGCCACCCAGGTGCCCCTAAAAAAAAAATTTTTTTTTTAAGATTTTATTTGAGAGAGAGAGAGAGAGAGCACGAGAAGGGGGAGGGTCAGAGGGAGAAGCAGACTCCCCACTGAGCAGGGAGCCTGATGAAGGATGGATGCGGGTCTCCATCCCAGGACTCTAGGATCATGACCTGAGCCTAAGGCAGTCGCTTAACCAACTGAGCCACCTAGGTGCCCAAACAAAATTTTTAAAAAGAAATTTTTAAATTTGCTTTGTCCTGTGGATTGAATTTGCTTATCAAAGTGTGAAGCTCAGGGTGCAGGGCGGCTCATTTGGTTAAGCGGCTGCTTTCCATTCGGGTCATGATCCCAGGGTCCTGGGGTGGAGTCCCACATCGGACTCCGGGCTCTATGGGCAGCCCGCTTCTCCCTCTCCCATCGCTTGTGCTCTCTGACACATGCGCTCTCCCTCTCTCCCAAATAAATAAATACGATATTTTTTAAAAGAAAAAACTTGAAGTTCTTGGGGCGCTTAGGTGGTTGATGTCTGGCTCTTGATTTCGGCTCAGGTCATGATCTCAAGGTCATGGGATCGAGCCCAACATTGGGCTCTGTGCTCAGTACTGAGCCTGCTTGTCCCTCTCCCTCTCCTCCTTCCCCTGCTTGTGCATGTGCTCGCTCTCTTACATCTCTCTCTCTCTCTTTCAAATAAATAAAATTTTTAAAGATTGATGCTCTTCATTTTTCTGAGCATGTCAGCCTATCAGGTGACTCAGGAGAAAAGTCTGTGCATTTCCCTAACAGGTTATATGCGAGGTTTATCAGATGGTTGGGCAGAATAATACCGTCAGAGCATGGCATGCTTCTTACGTAGTCACCTTGTATTGATATGAAACTGTAAGCTTATACCTTGGACTGTGCATCCGTTTGTCCGGTGTGTGTGTCTTGGACTGAAGCCAAAGCACTTCCTTTGTGTCCTTTGGTGCTGTATTCTGTTCTCATTATCGATGGCCCAAATGGTAAAGCACCTTATCAGCCATGTCTATAAATACTTTCATTTCTTACAAAATTTTCCTAGAAATCAGTGACAGGATGTTAAATAGTGTGAATATAGAAATTTACATTTTATTCCTAATGCCCGTCTGTCAGCGAGCACTTGCAGAGCTGCCTGAGTGTGATGGGAAGATGAGGTGTGACTGCACCCCTGGGGGTCTCTCCGGCTGTTCGGTTACCACGGGGGTGTCGCAGGAACCTGCGTGTGAAAGTATGGGGCACAGACGCTGAGCGGTGATGCGAGCCCCAGGCCCTGGAGATGGGGGCTGCAGGAGCATCTTGGAAAATGTGTGGTTGGGCCTGGAGGTGAGGTGAAGGGTTGGGTGCTTTAAAGGAATGCCTTGCCAGAGAACGTCTGCAAAGTGTCCTGAGGAACTCCCTCACCCCGACCCCTCGGCAGTGCGCCTTCGGAGCGGCTGCCCTGGTGCTCCTGCGGTTCTGGGAACACGGAACCCATTCCAGGGGCCCATGGTGGTTCGGGACTGCTCCCTCGCTTCAGATGTCCTCCTTTTATTAGGGCAGGATCCGAATCCCTTCGTCCTCCGTGTGTTGTCCTGGTCGAGTCCCTCGATGACACAAGGCATCTGGGCCGTGTCCCCCTTCGCAGAGGCTCTTCGGGCGGGTCCGCGTAGGCGCCCCCCCCCCCCCCCCCCCCCGCCTGGCCGTCCGTGTCTCCCGCCGGGCGCTCCAGCCGAGCTCCTCTGGACCGTTGTCCTCCGGTCCTGCCAGTGGCCTCAGGCGCCCGCGGTAGCGCCTGGCCATCGCCCCGGCCCTTTCCTGCACCCGCGGGCGGGCACGTGAGTTAACCCGGTGCACGCTTCCTGGCATAACCGAAAGTCACATTTAGGTTTTGTTTATTTTCTTGAGTTTAGCACATCTTTAGGCCAACCCTCGTTTCCCGCAGCGAGCAGAGCTGCCGTCAGGGTGCAGTCAGAGGCGTCCCCCGTGCGGCCGCGCGCGCCGACTGACCGTCCGCGGGGCCGCGGCGGCCCTGGAGCGCCCCAGCAAAGACTGCGGCGCTGAACTGCGGCGTGATCGCGTGGGAACCGGCGGGCTCTTCCCTTGCGGCCCAGACCCTTCGCTGTAGCCCCTCCCCCGAGCCTCCCAGGACTCGTGTCCGCGCTTGTCATCTTGGCACCGGGCAGCCCCGAAGCCCTCGCCTCCTTGCTTTTTGGCGAGCCGCGGCAGGGGTGAAGCCCGCGGGGTTCCGCAGACGCGCCGCGTTTCCCCGCCCGTCTGCGCCCGCGGCTCTCGGACTCGCCGGAGCCCCAGGGCAGAGTCCTCTCCGCTCGCGAAAGGAAGGTGGGAGATGGGCCACTCGTGGGCGAAACTGGAAGCGCTGGATTTGAAAGGAAATCGCTGCTCTGGTGCTCGCTGTCACTTTTCCACTTCGGATCTTCTGCCTTTCACAGAGCCTTTCCTCTCCCGCTCCTTGCACGTTGGTGGGAGAGGACCCCAGCAACGCGCTCCGCCGGGGAGTGTCCTGACAGGAGTGTGGCGGTTCCCTCGTGTCCCCGTGGCCGCACCTGGTGGCTGTAACGGTCCGGTCCAGAGCTTTTCGTCCTGCTTACCATTGCTGGACAACCCGGGGCATGATCAGAAGCTCTGGAACTGAGCTTCACAACCGCTGTCTTGCGTAAGCACTTGGCCTTGCATCAGGCTGACCGTTTCCTGTTCTCAGATGCTGGACTCCCTCTGCTGGTCTCCAGGCCACTGGAGCTTCCTTCAGACCGCGTGGCTCTGCAGTCACGAGGACACGGTCTGGTTCCCCAGGCCTTCCGCTGTGTATGTTGCGAAGAAAAACAAGAACTCTTCCTGCCTGTGGGAAAATGATTTCAGTTCTGGGGCAGGGGTGGTGAGGAGTGCATGTGGTGGAGGTCCCTTCTAGTGCCATCCCCTACCTCACATCCTGCCCCTAAAATAGTCCAAGACATTTTAACTCGTTCGGGGTGCCCCCAAGTCCAGCATTTCTCTGCTTGATTGTCGATCCTTACACTTGATTTCTTTCCCCGCCAGCCCCTGCCCCCGGCTCAGCCTCCACCTCCCCCCCAGTGCTCACGGCCAGGGGCATTTTTTATAGCACACATAACCTTTAAACCAAAAAGAAAGTACATTGCTTATAACAAAATGAATCTCTTTTCTGCTTTTATTTTGAAAAGTCCTCCTTGTTGTTTAATGTGGAGGATATTCGTGCTGAAAGCCTGTTCCAAGTAGGCATTTGTGCATCCCAGAGGAACTTTTGATTTATTTCCTTAACTCTGCCCTCCTTTCTCTGTGGTTCAGAAACCTTTAATGGTCTGTGAAGCTCTGAGACTTCAGTGCAAAACAGTAGTCGTTTTAAGAACCCCTCCTACTATATAAAAGGCCTGCCAGTTTCCACATGCTGGGTTTTTGACTCCCTGACAGGCTGACCTCTCACAAATTTTGGTTGTACAGCAGGGCATCCAGGGTTGGGGCCTTGATAATGGTTTTGTGAAATATTTTTTCTCCTCTCCCTCTCTTTGAAAAGTTGTAATGAGAATTCCGGGCTCTTCGCCAGCCCGTGGGATGTGATACAGTAGAAATGTTTCTGGTGCCCTTTGTTACTGTTCAGCTTTGATTAGGTTTATTTCCCGTAAGCTTAATTTTGCTCCCCCCCCCTTTTTTATGGCTCAAGAGGTTCGCTGAGCCAAGGTTATATATTTTATTACGCAGGCTGCTGCGACCTTACGGAGCCACTGCACTGGGCCTTTGTGGCAAAAAGACGAGGGGAAGCCACTTCCCTCACATCCTTGCATTTCTTCTTGCGAAGGCTGCCTTCTCCTGATCGTTCCTGATCATGCCTGCTCATGGAAGGCTGTGACCAGCCCTGTAGGCTGTGTGGCTTGCCCCTGTGTCTTCTACTCAGGGCATTCCAGGAAACCCTTGTACGGCATGTCTTGAGATTTTGAAGTTAGAAATCATGGTAGACCTCTCTCTCTCTCTCTGGGGTTTCTGCCTGGTGGAGGGGGAAGGGGGTTGCCTGCAGAGCAGCAGTGAACAAACAGTGACACTCCTTTGATCTTTCCTGTGGTTCTCCATTTCAAAAGAAGTGGTTGCAGCTTAAAAAAGTTTTCTAATACTGCTTTGACTTTGTATTTATAGCTCTTTTCATCCTTGTGGATGAGAACACTCTGCAGACATTTCATAAGTTCTCCTGATACCCTGTGTGGGTCCTGGGGTTCTTGCACAAGCTCAGGGGGCAAACTGAGGCACAGTGACACTAAAGGGGCCCTTGGTCACAGGCATCATCTAGGTCGGGAGTGGGAGTAAGGCAAGAGCAGAGCCTAATTAGTATGGGTGCTTGGGTTTGGGGCCATTCTTGCTTTTTATAGGAGGAGAGTGAGATTTTATTATTGTAGAAATTCTTTATTCACAGTAGGACTCCTTGGCTAACATACCGTGAAGAAGTATAAGTACATGTAACTCTTCTGTGTCCGAGAGCTGTTGAGACATGGGCTCTGGTACACTACTGGCAGGGGTGGGGAGGTGCAGTGAGCTTGTAAACTCTGTTTTGAATTTGGGCATAGACAGTAGACCTGACGTTGAATTCAGGTCCAAAAGCTGAAATCGGAGTTTGTGCCATTGCAGAACTGACTCCCCAGGCTCCCGCCAAAGGGATGTGATGGGAGCTGCGTTCCTGAGAACAGAAGTCACGGGTGTCGAGGGTCACTCAGCTTCTCTCTGCCAGTAGTTCTGTGCCTTCTCGAGTATCATTCTGGCTCTTAGGACTGGCTTAAAGGCTTTTGCTAACTTAGTAGCTAATGGAATGGCCTTCCTTTAGGCACACAGAGAGAGGGGAAGTTGTCCCTGGTGCCTTTTGGGAGCAGAATAATATATACTGAAGTGGTACGTATTATTTACCACTTTGAGCACTCCCTCCTCAATTGTGTCCCCGTTTTCTCTGGGCTCTCACCACCTGCTTTTGGCTACACCTCATCAGCTCTAAACCAGTAGAGCCCCGCATCCTTCTTGCTGTGCTCATGCAAGCTTCCTTGTGAAGGTCGTTGGGTTTTTATTCTCCCTGTTCAGAAACACAGATGTCTTACATCTACACAGAAGAATTTTGGAAATAAAACTATTTACAGAAAGATCCATGCAGTTTTGACATTGTTTCCTCAAAGCACCTTGTTCTCAGTCCTTAGCAGATACCCTGCTCTTCTGAGTCACATACCCCTCCACTTTTTTCTTCCTTCAGCCTCAAGTGTCCTCAAATGCCTGCACAGCTGAGCAGGAAGTAAGGTTCCTTTTTTCCCTAAACTAGTCTTGCAAACAAGGCCAAAGAGGAAATTGCTCATTCTTTAGTATTATTAAGTTTATTTTTAGTGTCCTAGTACTTGATTTATTTTGAAGGAAGCAGAGGGATAAAATGCAGAATCTTACTAAGGGAAATACTGGATACTGTATCTGTAACATTATTACTAAGTTAATAAACTTCTCATGATGAGTGCTTTCTGACTGGCGCGTGCGTGAGCGCGTGCGTGTGTGTGTGTGTGTTTAATCTAATGGCTGGTCACTCTGCAGACGTGTGAGTTCCTGGTGTGGAAGACTTTTCAGGTAGACGCTGAGGATATACCAAAGGCCCCTGTAGTGGGTTTTCCAGTTTACAGAGCAGTATCTCACATTTTATTCTCTTTCTTCTTCATGACCATCTCTGAAGCAGTTAGGTGACAGCGGCCCAGCGCCGGGACGTGGGTGGTTTGTCATCACTCTTCCTTGCTTAGCCCTCCTGTAAGCACTGTGCTGCTGAACCTTTCTCTGCCCTCGTGAGCGCTCATGAGCGATGGGTTTGTGAGCTTCGCAGTAGCCCCTTCTTCCTTCTCATATAAAATTGCCGGCAAAAGGACCTGTGCACGAGTTCTTGCTCTGTTCTCCCCTGTCCTTGGACAAGTTACTCTGTTTCCATGTTTTTAGTCTTCTCATCTGTAACGTGGGGATACTATGACCTAATCCTAGGATATTCGTGAGGATTAATTGAGTACGGGCGTACCTTGTGCTACCGTGCTTCGCAGACACTGTAGTTTTTTACAGATTGAAGGTTCAAGTCTTGATGAGTGCAGGGAGGAACAGCAGGTGTGGTGGGAACAGTGGGAGAACTCGAGTTAGAGGCGGAGCCTGGAGTTGGGGCTGAATCGCTGCAGTCCCCGGGGTAAGACTTGAACTTCTTAGGGACACGTGAAAAGAAGTGGTTTCTTGAGATGGAATGTATTCCTGATGAAGATGCTGTGAAGACTGTTGAAATGACAACAAAGGATTGAGAACGTGGCGGAGACTTAGCGCAGCAGGGTTTGAGAGGATTAACTCTGACTGTGAAAGCAATTCTGCTGTGGCTACAAAGCTGTCAGACAGCGCTGAGCGCTCCGGAGAAATTGTTCGTGAAAGGAAGAGTCCATCGATGTGGCAAACTTCATTGTTGTCTTGTGAGGAGATCGCCACGGCCACGTCAGCCTTCAGCACCCACCACCCTGAGCAGTCCGCGGCCACTGCTTCAAGACAAGACCCTCCACCAGCAGAAAGGTTATGACTCGCTGAAAGCTCCAGTATGGTTAGCACTTTGGAGGAATGAAGTATTTTTCAGGACGGTATATATGTGGGGTGGTTTAGACATCGTGCTTTTGCACACCGAATAGAGGAGTGTGGTGTAAATGTGACTTCGTGGGAATGAAATGAAATGTAACTGAGAAACCGGACAGTTCATTATCGTGATACTCACTTTATTGTGTTCTGGAACGGAACCCGTCATATCTGAGGTATGCCTCTACTTGATGGTCAGAACAGTCTTACGTATACGTAGTTGTGAAACCTAAAATATTTTGAGGGCCTGAAAAGCAAAAAAAATCTTACTCAAAATTTTACAGCTTGAAATTGTATACAGTATGTTTGGCTAATTTTTGGGGGGTGGCGGTGTTACTTACAATCCAGATTTCTGTTACACTCCTCAAATAATACCAGCTGGGGAAACTCCATATAACTGTATAACCGCCCAAAAATGAATTGTGTGAATTTATGGTCTGTCTTGCTTGTGAGGTTAGAGTGCTGAAATTAGAAGTTGAAATTTGGAATTTAGAAGGTTAAAAAAATGCAATTGATTTGGTCTTCCCAAAGTATCAGTCCCATCTCTCCATCTTGCTGTTTTTGAGCTGTTAGGGTTTTTATTAGAGAAAACAGGGGCTTTCCTTGGCCTGTGCTGCAGAGGATTCCTGCTGTGTGAGTCACCAGGTGGACATGTGTGGAAGACTGGGCCTTCAGCGCCTGTTAGCTGAAGCTTCTGATAGCACTCCAGATTATAAACAGCAAATGAAGGGGATTGTAAAAGATATTCTTAAATTTTAGTACATTTTCTTGAGATATTTTAAACTCTAGTTTACATAGTCTTCATTTTTACCAGGACACTACCAGTAAATCCGTAAGTAATTTGATGCCACCAAACTTTGTTTGATTAAATGGTCTCTGGTTTACTCAGTTGCCTGGTTCTGGCTGCATCAGACTTGAGGGTTATTGTTTTCTGTGGCCTGTGCTATTCAAGTGATGTTCATAACAGAAGTAATGTCTTGTTTGTGCTTAGTTCCCTTTGTTGAGAGGGACCCAGGATGCCAATAACACAGAACCTTCTGTATCATTATCAAAGCATGTGGACCTGTTAGGGACAGAAATCAACCCCATTTCATGAGTACAACTAAATGCGACATGGGGAAGGGAAAATACTCACCTAGAGCAATTCAGCAGGTTTTTAGATTGTGTCACCAAGACACAGGAAGTCCGCTAAGCCAGGGCTTGCTGTTCTTGTTCTGTGGTTCCCGTTGGAAGAGCCCCAGAGTTGCAGACGCTGTGGCTCAGGCCTCACCAAACAGGACGCTGCCTCTTCCTTGGCATTTATTTCTTTAGTGGGGTTGGAGGTAAGAAGCATTACGTTTGTGTCCTTCCAGAGGAACTTAAGCCTGAAAACCTCAGAAATGTCTGGAAAGGTAAGATACAAAGTAATGCAAAGCATAGGATAATAGGTAGCAAAGCAGTATCGTCTTGGGTAAGTTGAATGTCCTGTCACTTAGGGACTAGTCATGTGGAAGTCGTGTCTGAGTCTGTCCCTGTTCCTTCTTATCCACGAGCTGACCACACACTGCTCCTCATGCTCCCCACTTGCCGTTATCTTCTGTAGCGCACGTCTTCACTGGGTGGTACAGACTGTGTTCTTGACCTGGCTCTACATGGTTGAGAAGTTTACATTATTTCTCTGAAAGGGAAGCCCTTGAAAATGATCACAGAGATGGCACGTCGCGCCCGCAGCCGCTGCATTTCTGTGCAGGTCACTTGCATGGATCAGAGTGCTGCTTCACGGCCGAGACGCTCCTCACAGATATCCCTGCAGGCTTTGTGATTTTCCAGACCAGATTGCCCAGCCGATGGGAGTGTTTTCACGACATTCTTGCGGCACATGTTTACTTGTGCGCTGGCCTCACAGATGCTGGCCGACCTCCATCGGGTCTCCGAATCCCTTGTAGATGGGCTCCAGCGCTCGTGTGAATCATGACTACTCTTTCCCATACTTAGAGCTGCTGAAGGAGGATGGGGTGGTGTGCGCTGTGTTCAAGGCGGGTGTTCAGTGTTGACAGGGTGGTGTGCGCTGTGTTCAAGGCAGGTGTTCAGTGTTGACAGGGAAGAGCAAATGTTTTGTCTTTGCTGTTGAGTTTTTAGAAAGCTGGAAATGAAAAATGAGACCCAGGGGAGAGGAGAAAGGGTGCTCCTTAAGCTTGTTACATATATTCAGTATCTAGGTTAGGTAAAAATATTGGGCTAGAAAGATAAAAGAATTTGGTTAGAGTAGACTTTTTTGATTTTTCATTTGAATGCTATTTTGCTGATTGCTGTTTTTTACAATCCCCTCTGTAAAATTTTTTTTCTCTCAAAAGAATGAGGCATTATGTTTAACTTGTAATCTTTGAAACATAAATGGTTTTTAAGGTAATTTCCTAAAAGATAAGTCAAGTTGGTGTTGGATTCTCCTATAATCATTCATAAATATTTATTGATAGTCTACATAATGCTGAACGTGGTGTGAAATGCTAGAAGTGTGTATCATTCCACAAGAAATAGATTTCCTGGTTCATGGAAAATTTAAATCTATGAGGAAGACAGAGTAAGTGAATAATCCCTCAAGTATGTAGTTATAAATCTTGCTAAGTGCTATAAAAGAAAAGTACTGGATGTATAACAGGGACCTAACTGCAATAAAGAAGTCTGAAGATGTTTCGTTTAAATTACGACCCCAGAGATGAGGGAAGGTGGACTCAGGAGAACACCCAGGCCACGCCGGGACCAGTGTATATGGAGGCCCTGAAATAGGATGACCTTGAAACTCAGGTGGAACTGAAAGAAAACAAGTGTGTGGAGCTGTACAGAGCAAAAGGAGACTAGTGAGCATTGAGGTAGAGGTGATGGGGACCAGTCAGCCCGATCGGGGTGACCTTGAAGGAGCCAGCAGTAGTGATAACCTGTCTGGAGGCCTCAGCTGGGTCAAGCTCTGTTCTGGGGCCTTTACGTGCGTTGATTCGTTGGCCTCATAGGTAAGAGGCTGTGTACTTGCCCAAGTTTATAAAGTAGCATAGCCAGGATTTGATCGCAGACAGCTTGGCTTTAGAATCCATACCCTTCTTTTAAAAAAAATTTATTTATTTATTTGAGTGAGAGAGCGAGTGACAGAGAGCACAAGCTAGGAGGCAGAGGGAGAAGCCGACTCCCCGCTGAGCAGGGAGCCCGATGTGGGACTTGACCCCAGGACCCTGGAATCATGACCTGAGCCGAAGGCAGACACTTCGCGGGCTGAGCCACTCCGGAGCCCCTAGAATCCATATTCTTAAACACCTCATTATGTTTTTATGTGGAGAAACATGATAAGCCATTAAAGAATTTTCGAACAGGATAAGCTATATCAGATTTGTTTTATAAATATATATGAAGGTAGGTATTTACACTATATTACAATATACATAACAAATTTATACGTACACATATGTGTATATGCGTGCACACACATACATACCCGTGCGGCGTGGGAAATGGGTTGGAGGTCCGGAGTGCAAGTTGGGAAATCAGGCGGCAGCCTTGGCCCTTGTGTGCTTGTTTGCCCCCTTGGACTCCACACAGTAGCTGCCTCCACTGGGTCAAACAAGGGGAAGAGTCTTAAGCATATGAGTGAGACGGCAAGGGGTTTTCGGAAGTAGCTGTGAGTGGAGAGCAGGCCGGTGGCGTGGCACACCCAGCAGGGCTGCGGGGTCAGGGCTTCACCCTGTCTCCGTGCGCATGCTTCGTTCGTCAGGTTTCACAGAAACATGCAAGGGGGTCGGTGTGACATGTGTCACTTAACTTATCACTTATTCTTTGTATCACTTAACCCTGCTTGTCCTGTAGATTAATTTGGAAACTGTTGACACCTATAGAACAGTCATTTTTCGCCTTATCTAGAAGCACAGCCCTGCTTATTTTCAGCTCATTCGGATAGTTTTGGAGACTACCGGAGGATGCGCTTCTTGTCACCCCTCTCAGAAACAGGTGGTTTCTAAGGGGTTGTCGATTTATAAGCACGACTTCCTTTAAGATACCACAACATCCAGGAGAACGGGATCCTAACACTGGGCCGGCGAGAGAAGGCAGGGTCTCAGACCCGAGGCCCATGTTTGGATTCAAGGAGCACGGACACAGGTGGATGCGGGACACCAAAATGTGAGCAGCCCTGCAGTGGCTGTGCTGGGCGCTTGGGCGGCTGGCGATCTGGAAGAGTGAGGGCAAGTAGAAGAGCAACTATCTGGGCTGCATCAACAGTTCGGGGCAAAGGAAACCCTTATCCTGTGGGCTGTTGAACAGGAAGTACTTGCCTGTAACTGTCCAGTTCTCAGTAAAGATGAGAACCCTTTTTTCAATGGCAGAATTGGAATGTTTGACAATCTTCTGGTTTGTTGTTGTTGTTTTGGTAAATATTGAGAAATTATGAAAGAATCTTGTTTTTTTAAAGTTTTTATTTATTTGACAGAGATCACAAGTAGGCAGAGAGAGGAGGAAGCAGGCACCCCACTGAGCAGAGAGCCCGATGTAGGGCTCGATCCCAGGACCCTGGGATCATGACCTGAGCCGAAGGCAGAGGCTTTAACCCACTGAGCCACCCAGGCGCCCCTGAAAGAATCTTTATAAAATATGTGTTTGGTATAAAAATAACTTAGTGAATTCCTGTGTAATACCACAAGTTTGAGATCGCATGCAATGTTCCCTCCCCGGTCCAGTTCCTTGCCTTCTCCACTGTCCTGAATACCCTTTCCTTTTCTTCATGGTTTTGCCTCAAATATTTGTATCCTCCCACAATGTATTGTTTACTTCATGTTTTTTTTTTTTTTTTTTAAGATTTTATTTATTTATTTGACAGACAGAGATCACAAGTAGTCAGAGAGGCAGGTGGGGGGGGCAGGCTCCCCGCTGAGCAGAGAGCCCAATGCGGGACTCGATCCCAGGACCCTGAGATCATGACCTGAGCCGAAGGCAGTGGCTTAATCCACTGAGCCACCCAAGCACCCCTTACTTCACGTTTTTGAACTTCATGGAAATGGAATCACGGAGGAAGAATAGATACGTGAACCTTTGTTCTTTTTACTCATCTTTATCCCAAGATTCAACCATGTCGTGTAGTTCTATTCACAGTATGTAGTTCTATTTCACAGTATGGTAGGAATATAATACATTTTACTTCTCTTTTCTGCCGTTGATGGACATTTTCCGTTTGTTTCAGGTTTTTTTGCTTTTTGTTTTGTTTTGCTATTGCATACGGTTCTGTGAATGTTCCTGTACCTGTCTCCTGGTGCATGTGTAAAGGTAATTCTTTAGGGTATACCTAGGAATACCATTCCTGCGTTATAGGCATGCATATCTTGTAGTTAATAAATGAAGGCAGTTATTTCCAGACGCATATAAGAGTTCCGTGTTTTTATATCCTTGTCAGCACTTGATAGAGTCACACATTAAAATGTTTGCCAGTATTGTAAGTTTGAAGTTTCTCAGAGTAGTTTTAATTTGTATTTCCCTAACTACAATGGATATTGGACATCTTGTAATGCCTTTATTGCCCATGTTTCCTCTTCTGTGAAGGATTTATGTAAATCTTTTGCTCATTCTTCAATTGAACTGTTTTTTCTTTTTGATTTGTAAAAATTCTAGATGCTCCTTATTTTAAATATTGTGTGTTGCAAATACCTACTTCTGATTTGTGGCTTATCTTTTGTGTTCTTTATAGTAGAATTAGTATTTTCTTAATTTTGATGTAGTTAGTTTTATTAGTCTTTATGATTTGAGTCTGTATTGTTTAAGGAATCTTTCTTCATGGATGTAAAGGTAGTCCCTTCTATTTGTCTTTTACGAGTTTTAGAATTTTTGCTTTTCATATTTTAAGTCTTCAGTATGTTGGAATCGGTTTATTGTGTCTGAAGTGAGGTAGAGGACCAGTTTTATTTTTGTGTGTGTATAACCAAGTGTCCCAATACCATCTTTTGAGAGATCCAGCCTTTCTTTGACTTATTTGTATTACCAGATATGTCAAAAATGAAATTTCCAGAAATGTTTGAATCTACATCTGGGCTTTTCCATCGGTCTGTTCGTCTGCCCCGTGTCAGTATCTTACGGTCTAGCGTTCGAGTAACTGTTGACATTTGGTGTGGCACTTTCCCACCAGCTCTTCTTTTTCAGTAATATGTTGGTTGTTGGCCCCTTGCTCTTCTTAAAAGTTATAGAATTTCTCGCTCCACAAAGTAACCATTTGGGATCTTAAATGAAATTGCATTACATTGCACCTCTAGATCCTATCCATGGGGGGTGCCTGGGTGGCTCAGCGGGTTAAAGCCTCTGCCTTCGGCCCAGGTCATGATCCCAGGACCCTGGGATCGAGCCCCACATCAGGCTCTCTGCTCAGTGCAGAGCCTGCTTCTCTCTCTCTCTCTGCCTGCCTCTGTGCCTACTTGTTTTCTCTGTCAAATAAATAAATAAAGTCTTAAAAAAAAAAAAATAGATCCTATCCATGGAGTTTCTGGATGGTCTCTCCAAGTCACATTATGAAATACTTCTCTACACCGTTTCCTGCATCCCAAGTTGCAGCCTTCCCTTGAGAGAATATAGAATAGATTTTAAAACCTTTGTCTTCTATGTTATATCTTTGAGATAAACTTTGTTTGAAAAAATTCAACCTTAAGAATTTGGGGCTGCTGTTCGCTTTGCTGCCTCCAGAAAGGAAACTCTGGCTCTTTGGGATTCTGCCTTGACTGCATTTCAGAGCCTGGTTCTTTGGAGTGGGAAACCTTCCTTGTGTGACTTTGCTGTCTTTATGGGATGGTGCCACATGGGCTAACAGGAGCTCCTGAATGCTCTTATTATTAGTAATGCCCAAATGCGGCAAGTGTATCTTGGCTTCGAATGAGAGAGGTTCCTGGGAAGTTTTCTTGGCTCTCTTTTCTCCTTAAGATTTATATAGGACGCAATGGCTATTCTTGTTTGTGTGTTTGTGCGTGTCTTTCTGACTCAAGGATAATTTTTAAGCAGAGATCAGTTAACCATAGTGTCACAACTTTTCTTAAATATACTGATATTTTGTCTGGTTGGAACAGAAGTACACAATTAAATTGATGAAAATTCCTTTCCTTACAAGCTTGGAAACTGGTTCTCCTTTGCATTTCTTTGTACTCCTTTAAGCCCAGTGGGGAGGTGGGGGTGGGTGTAAAAGTCTTCCCTTCAGGAGATAAAAGCTCATCAAGTAGCTCTACAGGCCTTCTTAGGCCTGGGGTTTGTTTTGTACTGTGTTGTTTTGTTTTGACACCAGGAACCAGAAGGATGACATTATCTGATATTCTTTAAGGTCCTTTGGCACCGGGAATTCCTGTATTTCCTTTGTGAATTAGCATAAAGCAGAATTTAAAACTCTGCTATAGCCTATCCCACTATTAGTCTTTAGGAATTAGACCAGCTCTTCCTCGGTTTGTGACTTATCAAGGGCTGTGCTTTACTCAGGACTCCCTAAGTAGCCCTGACCCTCTATCCAGGCAAAGAGCAAGGAGGCAGGAGGCAGCCAGAGACTCTGGAAGGAGGGGCTATGAGGCGTCATTAAAGACATTAATAGTCAACTTAGTCATTATGCGGTGGTAGGTATTGGTATTATTCATTGAACTATTAATTTATATGTATAATCCATTTTGATTTGATTTTAGACAGTGAACATGTTAAATTTTAAAGTGCAATTAGAACGATCAGAGGCTGCAACTGTGCCCCCCTGCGCGACCTCCACCCCCATACTTCTAAAGAGTAGCATGGGTCCAAGGCCACGCTTGACCTGGTCTTGCTAAGAATGCCAGGAACAGAAGATCGGAGGACCTAATATCCCAGTGGCTGGCAGAGATAGCCTCGCAGAACTGCTTTTGGGCAGCCGGGCCCTGGAGGGGAATGTGGGCAGGAGGGAGTGACTTGTCAGAGACTGCTTTGGATTCACTTTTAGATCGTAGTTGAAGTGATTGTGGTCATGTCGTTGGTTGAAAAACACACCCGTGACCGGCATGTTGGTGGCCAGTTGCTTGCACCTCTGTTTCATGGGGGCACTTGTCACTTTCAGTTCTCAGTTCCACCCACAGGAGTGAGACATGGTTTAGCTGGGACTTTTGAGAATTAAAGTCATGAGGCTTAAAAACATGCAGCTTGACTTCTTTATTAGCAATCTGGAATTACTTTCGGAACATTTGAGTCAGAGCCTACAGACGTGCTTCCTGTGGCCAGAGGGAGCATGGGAGACACCTTCAAGGCATCTTCTTGTGGCATTGGAGCCTTTGATCCAGATCGTATGTGACAAGAATTTTTAAGTGCTACTCATCAGACCAGTTTTCCTTTTATCTGGGGTTAGTATGCAACCTTTTATCTCTGCTCTTGCCTTAAGCAGCTAACACTTGCCTCTTGATTTGCTGCCATGTGTGAGTTGCTGTTGAAGTGATGGCTGTAATTCCCAGGGGAGGACCCCTACTCCTCTTATTAACACTGTGTCGGACGGAGGTGCTTTAGTACTGCCCCCCTGTGCATCCAGAGTAGCACATTAATTTTCTGGACCCGTCAGCACAGTCCCTGTCGGGAAAGCATTACAAAATCAACAGTGTGTCCTGAGGGGAAAGTTAGGACTGCAGGGAAGGACACATGTAACTCAGGGACAGGCTGAACTTTACACATATGTCCGGTCCAGGCTTACACCATCCCCTGGCTGCATAGTACAGAGGGGCAGAGGGATAACCACATAGTGGACTAGACTCTAGAACCCAGGTGCCTTGAGCCACTGGGCCCCAGGATGTTTTGGGGTGATTTCAGTGAGTTGTATGACATTTTTCTCCATCCTCAGCTCAGCATCCGAAATGCAGATTCTCTATAGCTTAAACTCTTCAAGAATCTTCTGCATTTTCTTTTCTGCTTGAAGAGTTTGTGTTATAAGCTAGTGATTTTCAGTCTGGGGTTTGTGACGCTCTGGTATGTTCCACATTGTCCTAAGAGAATATTTTTAAAGTTCAGTAATAGAGTTTATTGTAATTAGGTATAATTTTTAACATAAGTAAATGTTCTTTGATGCTTTTCAAAAAGTAGATTTATGGTGTCATGAACTTAAATAATGGGATGTTGCACGTCCGCTGGCTGGACCTTTCCAATCTGTTCATCAGACCTAATTCGATATTGAAGTGTAGAGATAGCAGGGAAACCCACGGTAGTCTGCTGAAGATGAGCAGGTACATTGTTTTGGTTTTGTTCTAATTCCTGCTGAAGGGGTTACTGATACTATCTGTTCTGATTCTCTGGCTGATTCCCTAAGAGTGGAAGCAAAGGCTGCACAGAGAGGATTTCTAAGTTGCCTCAGTGAGGCCATTAGATAGGTGTATGTTGTCCTTATGGTTCTGTTTGGGGATCTTCTGGAGAATGCTGACCGCTTTGAACTGTGCTGTCTTCATCCTGTGAATTTGCCCCAAACACCATTATCACTCATGATGCCTAGCATTCCCTTGATCTCTGACTGTGTGAAGTGCCTGTAGACATGATAGACGAAGTCAGTTACAGAGACTACTATTCTTGGAGAGATTTCTTTTTTTTAATTCAGTTAATTAAAATGGTTCCTTGAGTTGAACTTAGTTTTGAGTTTCTAGTCCTTTTCCCAGTGGAAGCAGAATAAAAATAGTAGTCGTTTATCCAGCACATGTGCCAGGTCCTTATTAAATACTTTGATCCTACCCACAACCCTGTAAACCATCCCTAGTTTACACAGGAGGAACTGGAGTCTCAGAGAGGTTAGTTCACCTTCCCCTGGACACACAGCTAGCAGGGAGAGGCCTGGAAAGAAGGCAGTACAGGAAGAGTACAATCCCCACATGTTGCCCGCCGGACTCCGGAGGTGGATTCTGGCTCCCTGTAGTGTGTCAGTTTGTGGTGAGCATAGGTTAATGGGTACAGATGAGAAGCAGTAATTTGTAGCAGCGGACCTGAGACGTGTAGGTCTCCTTTGGCCACGCTGCTCCTGGCATTGCCAAGGCTCAGCTGTGAGCTTGTGACTCCTGGGGATGGATGTTGCCAACCCAGAAGTACGGCCAGCTCATCCCTGAGGCCAGCGTAAGCGGCCGAACTTTTCAGATCCTCGCTCCTTCTTAAATACAGTTGTATTCTGTTCACCCAGTTCGGCTCAGTTCTGCTTTTTAAGTCAGAGTTTTAAAACATTTAATGCATTTGCTATTTCGAGAAACACTGGGTTGGTTTGCTTTCTACCGCTTGGGATTTGGTGCTTGATTTGTGACTGGGCCGCAGTCGTCTTCCCGGCAGGCAGAAGAGGCCGCACAGCCGCCGCCGCTTTCCGGTCCGTCCGTGCTTAGACACCGGGGACTCGGGAGCTCCCGCGTGCGCGGCTCGGTGACGGTGCGCCAGCCACGGGGCGGCGCGTCCCGGCCGTCTGCTCTGCTTACTCTGGCGATCCAGCGAGTGGGGGCCGTTACTCTCCGCGGTTTCGAAAACGAAGCAGCAGAGGCCCAGAGGGGTCAGGTACCGGGGATGCCACCGCGGTGGTGACGTCTGTGGTTCAGGTGAGGAACTCCAGGTGAGAACCTGTTCTTCCTCCACAGCCACCTCTCCCTCCGCCACCGTATCAAACAACATGATCAGGTAAAAGCAAGGGGAACCCTCGTGTTGCTCATTTCTGTTTTTGCTCTGTTTAACTCTCTGTCCAGCCACAGATGCACACACGGCATGTTGTAGACGCTCAGATTCTACTTGTAAGTTAGCAAGGAACGAAACATTTCAGTGAACTCTGCTCTGGCGCACGCCCGGCCCCCTGCGCTCACGTTTACCCTTGGACCAGGATGACCAAGCCAGGGCCCAGGCTGGAATGTCAATTTTTTCTTCCGCGCGGTGGGTGCTTTGTGTGCCGCCGGTTCTGCCGACGTTGGGATCCTCGTGGGCGCAGAGCGGGGCCTGGATCATCGCAGCCAAGCAGCCAGGCTGGCCGAAGCCTGGGCCGGTCCCCGCCGGGGGTGGGGGGGGCAGCAGGGGTGCGTCCTGCCGCTGCCCTGCGCGCTGCGCTTCCCTGCTGCTGTTCTCGGAAGGGTCCGTCGGGCCCTCTGTTTTGAAAGCACAACCCCAGGGCCTTTCGGTGAATGCTAGCAGCCCGCGCACGCCATAGCGTCCCATGGGGCTCGTTTGCTCCTGAGACGGAGTTTGGAGCCTTTTTTCACTAACTCTGAGAGGAGGATTTAACTAGAACCATCTTCTTCAGTGCACTTAAGACCGGCCCCAAATACTCTCACACTGTGAAACAAGGAACAGCCAGCCTTTAGAAAATGAAAGTTACAGTTTTAGTGTCAGTCAGAATGTTCCGTTGGACCAGAGTATAGGTGTGATCGGCCAGGCTTGTGCAGCTCCTCACGTGAGGGGTTGTGGCCCAGGGATTTGGGGTGCACGTCGGTGTGCCCGGGAGCAGCGCCGCCTGTGAGTCACAGTTCTCATTTCACATGTGCACATCCCTTGGGACAGGAAAATAAGTTTCATTTTTTGGATTAAGGGACTCTTCTGAGGCTGTGGTTTGTTGTTGTTGTTACTTTAATATACACAGTTGTGTGTAAATCCTTAATAATCTCGAGTTTAAATCCTCCTAACTAGTTTCCCATCTGTTCATGTTTATCTTAAGTCTGAAAACCTTCACTGAAAGATGATGGAATTTCTCATTTCTAAGATTGAGAGTATGTAATTTTTATGAACATTGATGACTTTTTTGTCTTGTATCTTCCGTGTGAAAGCGTAATTCTCACGTGTGTGTAGGCTGTGGTAGAACTCAGTGCAAATCCATGAGCACTTACTGAGCACCTGTTCCGTGCCGACCACGGTGCTGGGGATACAGATTGTGGAGCGAGCACATCCCTGTTCACATGTAGTTTACAGACCAGCTGGGGAGGGGAGAAATAGGGGATCAAACAAATAGATGTTGAGTTCCCGTTCTCCCAGATTCAGTGACATAGGCACCATAAAAGGGTCACAGCTAAAGCAAGAGAGAGATGGTATGTGTGGAAGACGCTCCTAAGGAACCGGCTCTGTGGGGTCAGCAAAGAGAGTGTATATGAGGTGGCATATAGACTAGGTGTCCCAGAAGATGGCTGGGGTTTCAGGAACTGGTGGGGTTAGCTGGCAGCAGCCGGGGGAGGGGGGGGTGTCGCATGAGTCTGCAGCAGGCCAGAAGACAGTGCACAGGGGAGAGCCTCCAGTCCCCTTTCTGAGGATAAATGCAGTAGAAGGGAGAAACTTCCAAGGTCCTGGCAGATGGCAGAGCAGCTTTTTCAGGACCAGGCCCCTGAGGGACATTTCTTTGGGAATCCTGCTCTGTGCCCTGACCTGGGCTCCTCTGTTAGCACAGGAGGGCGCCTTGGGCACAGGCCCAAGTCTGAAGTCACCCCACAGAGGAACCTCTGTCTTTGTGTTCTCCTCTACTGCAGACGGTTTTGGCTTCTTTGGGGAAGTAAAGCAGAACTGGATAAAGGCCAGTTTCTGAGGCTTCCTACAACTGGAAACTCAAGCTTTTTAAAGCTCTTGAATTAATGAAAAGTTTGTTGACTTTTTAAGAGTTGTTCCTGGGATCTCAGGTTTGAGTACTAAGAATGCAGAGCTCTTCCGGCAGCGCCCCTCCCTTGGTGTAGCTTTTTGTTAGAGATGGTGGACGTTTGTGGGTGACCTTTTAAGGACACATGGGGCACACAGAGAAAATCTTTTCCTACAGCGAGCTAGGAACACACTCATGTCCCCAACCAACCAACTCAGCATTAACTCGGGGGGTGGTTAAGCTGTCCCCCGGGGCGAGCTTCCCCTTACCTCTTCCTGCCATACATACCACATGTTGGCTTGAGGGAGAAGGGGGTGGATACAGTGGGGTGAGTGAAGTTCATGATGACAACATTAGTTAGTTTCCAGAACAAGAGTTACCAGGAATATTTATTTATTTGTTTGTTTGTTTGTTTGTTTGTTACTGGGATTTTGATGCAAATCCAGGGCATGCTGATCAGAATTCTGTGCCCTGTGGCGCTGGAGGAAAGCTGTCGCAGTCAGCCCTAGAGCGCCTTCCCTGCCACGTAGTTTGTTTCAGAGATCTAGATCCATCTAGCTTTTTCAAGCTGTGTAGTAAATGACCCAAGGACACTCCCAGCTCTCCTTCGGATAACCAGCCCCACAGGGGGAGCAGAGCCTTCCTCAGGTCCCTTGGGGGTGAGGGTGCCGCCGCAGGAGTAGCTTCGCCAAGCAGCTGAGTTCAGGAAGGAGTCCCCAGAGAGCAACCGTCTGTGCACCTTACAGACTGCACACTCGTGCCAGCCCACGTTGGGGGGCCGACCACACAGCCCCTGGGCCTCCTGGGCCGGGGGCTGAGGGGCACGGCCGCCTCGGACAAGAACCCTTGACCAGCCCCAGATAGCAGCCGGGAGGAGCGCGCCCTCCGCGCCCATATCACGGGCTGCGATGAGGAGATCGGCGGTGGTTTTCATAAACTACAACCCAGACCCCTGGGGGCTCCCAGCCTGTGTGTTTTCTAAACAGACTGCAGTGTGCGTGTTGGTATGAGTAACCGGAACCACTTCCTGGAGACCCCCAGGACCACCAGGCCGCCGCGGTCAGAGTGCCTCAGACATGTGCTCGTTCCTGAAATACGGGCTGCTTGATGTTCCATCCGTCCCGTCGTAGCTGGACCAGAAGGATTCAGTGGTTTAAATACAAGTCTGGGGAAGTTCGTGCTTTGTGTTCTTCTGACTGTCCCATCTCTTCCGCTCTTCTTCCTTTGCGCTGAGCTCCTCCGGGGAGCTGGCTGTCTGACATCCAAGGCGTCTGTGAGGTGTCAGTGGAGGTGGGCAGCTTCTCCCAGGCCGTGGTGAAGCCATGGTGAGACACCTGTGTGGAAATCTGCCCAGAGCAGCTTGGAGCCGCCGGGACACTCGGCCCCCACCTGGAGGGGCCCGAGTGCCTGTACAGTGGCCGCTTACTTGCCCGCTTGCCCGCACTGCTGCGCCTCTTTGGCACCTGTTCTTCCCCCCAAACAAACCCTGCTGCCCCCACTGCCCCCCCCCCCAGTCAGCTTTGTAAGCTCTTCTCAAAGCCCGGAGCTGTCCTCTGGTGGGCATCCCCTCCCCTGCGCCTCCTTTCCTGCAGGCTGTCGGGGAAGCCCTGTCCTTGGGCGTGGCATTTGTGCGCTAGGGCTGCACTAACAGCGTCCCCCAGACCAGGGGCCTTAAGCAGTAGATACTTGTTCTTTCACAGTTCTGGGGGCCGAAAGTCTGAGGTGCGGGGCTTAGGACTTGAGCCTATGATTTGAGGAAGGGGCAGAGACACCCAACTCAGCCCTTAACGGCTTCTGTGAAGGCACCTGCTGCCCCCTCACCCTCCCTCCTGGATTTCTTTACAGCTAAAAGCCATGATGAAACGACTGCTAGCCCCGTGTGTTGAGACTGGAGTACAGATTTGGTGTGCGAGCTTGTTTGGATTTTTCTAAGATCTTTGCCTTAAGTTGAATCCAAAATTCAGGGAAAAGACAGGACATGTTTCATGTCTGCATCTAAGGAGGGTGTGGAATTGTATTGTGTCTGTGTGTCTTGAAGGGTAATCTTTGCTTCTGCTCTTTTTATTAAACAAATGTGATATGATAACAAAATTAAATACTCTTTTCCCTCCTTTCTTTGAGATGAGGAAGCCTGTCCTTTATTTTAAAATTCAACTTGCAGAAATGGATTGTACTTGATAATTTGCTATGCATCCATAAAAACCATAAAATAGAAGAAGCGATGTTGCTGGAGTAGCTGTTCTCATTTCCTGGCAGTCATTACATGCTCCCAATACAAAAACATTTTTCTCCTAACTGTCCGTTCGGAGCTCAAAAATGGATTTCCCTCTAGCCTCTGCCATTCAGTTATCACCTCGGGAAATGCACAGCGATGTAACTGATGATCCCTTGAAGACGCCCTGCGGCGCGCCACCCTCTCCCATCCTTCATCTTTCGTCCTGTTCCCGTCAGTAAATGTTACATTGCCAATGTATATTTTATAGGGTGACCCTGACGGTGTCACTTTGATTCTGTGCAGGGATAATAAGATTGCACATATAATGAAAGGCCGATAAATAGAAAAATGTTTACGAGATGGAGAATAGCGCTTTTAACAGTTTTATGGCTTTCTCTTTTCCTCTCTTCTCTTCTCCCCCTTTGCTGGTAGAATTGTGGTTTTGTTACAGGAACAAGAAAACATTAAGAAGGGTGATGTGGTAATAGAACTGACGGCGGTGAAATCCCACTTGCCCTGTTGCTGAACTCCAATAAAATGAATTCAGGAAATAACGAAGTATTCAGCTTATAGGAAAGAAAACTGATTTCAGTGAATGAATTCTTGGGAGTTTGGGGGGCCCCTACAGAGAACACAAGATTCCCACTGTTGGTATAATCGTACTTAAGATAGTAAGTCTTCAACAGCTCAGTAAAACCAGAGACAAAGGCCCCTGCCTGAGTTGGCCCTCGTGTCGGGGTCCGAGTTAAGTGACGGCCACTCTTGTGGCTGTGTCAGGACTGCCCAGGCTTCTGTGCCACAGGTGGGTTCAGGCCCCACACGGGGCGGGGGTCCTTTGTTCCAGGCTGGTCTAGACTGCTTTGTGGTGGCTGTGACCTTTGTCTTCAAATAAGTCATTTCCAAATCTCTTGTTCATTTTTTATTGTGGTGGTTATTCTTGGTTAAATGGAAGAATCTTCTACGTTCCTCAATTGATAGGTTTTTAGTGGAGCTGCTTGGAGAAGTGGTAGTAGGAAGAGGTGCAGGAGACCCATCCCGTGGCCCTCGAGTCATCTCCACGGGTTTGAGCACACTTCAGAGCTACCATTTTAAATAGATGCTTCCTGGGAGAGTTAACTTGGGAAAGAGACATTGTAGCATTTCTTAAGGGGCCCGGCCTGGTCAGGCTCTCAGGTCAGGACGCCTGTGAAGCTCATCTGCGTGGCACGTCTCTTTGGCATATGTGGCTTAGAGCCAAATGTGGCCAAGAGGGCTTCGCCCATAGCGTAAGCCATTGGATGGCTTGAGGCGCGGTGAGCAGGTTGTGAGGGTAATTGTGGGCTCTTAGAGTCTGTGCCATATAGTCCTTGGAGTTTGTTCTTGGTATGGGAAGTAGAACGTATTTGTCTAGGCTTATGTGTAATTCTGATTGTGCCCTTGGGTCTACCAAATGTGTTTCTGAACCTGGTACCCCTGCTTTGGCCAGGTGCGGCTCTGTCATTCTTGGGTGCAGCATGGGGGGCTGGCTCCACCCTGAGGTGGGAAGGCTGGCCGCTCGTTGTCGGGGATGCACAGTGCTCTTTTTTTGCTCCTCTGCCTATTCAAGGTCCATGGAAGAGGTTTAAGATACTTTGTAGATGAAAGATAACCCAGATTTGAGCCTCTGGCTTTAAAACGTGTATATATATATATACACATATATATATATATGTATATAAGTACATATATACATATATACTTCCTCTCAATTCATAGTGGGACGGTTAAGAGCATAGGACTGGAACCAGACTCTCAGGGCTACCGCTTGAAGCTCTGTGAGCTTGGACATGTGGCTTTGTCTCCCTGTGCCTTGATTGTCTCATTGTAAAGCAAGGATAATGAAGATATTTATCTACTAGGGTAGCTATGAAGACTGAATATATTAAGTTATAGAGGACACTTAGCTCTCATCGTAGATGTCATAGCCCAGTTACCGTGATTGTTGGTTTGTAGGTCTGCTAAAGAGGAAGGATTCCTCAGCCACACCCCCTGCTGTCAGCCCCTGGCACCCATCTTCAGAGCACTGCTTCCAAGCACCACACACACTGGTCCCTGGAAAATGAAACAAAAATAAGAACAATGTAGTCATTTTTCTTAACACTAAATACCAGATTAAGGAACTCTTTTTATTTGGATATTGTCTGTCCTTTTTACTTTTTTTAGAGATAAAATGTCATTTCTTTTATGAAATAATGGTACGATCAGGAAGCAATTACTTATTTGTCTTTTTTTAAAGATTTCGTTTATTTCAGAGAGAGAGAGCGCGCGCACAAGCAAGGGAGAGGAACAGAGGGAGAGGGAGCAGCAGGCTCTCCACTAAGCCAGGAGCCCGATGTGGGACTCAATCCCAGGACCCCAGGATCATGACTAGCCGAAGGCAGATGCTTAACTGACTGAGCCACCCAGCTGCCTCCAGGAAGCAGTTATTTTTAATGACCTTACTTGAGAACAAAGTCAGTAGTCTGTTATCTCTTTCTCAGAAGTTAATTTCTTAGAATTAATTTCAGGTGAATTTTAATGCTCCCAGAAATATTCATTCCATCAAATGTTTACTGAATACTCATTATATTCAAGATGTTGTCTTAGATCTCTGGGGTACTCAAAAGAAGTAGACACAGTCTTGGGGATGTTGGGCAGGTTCATTCATGGTTATGATCCAAAGGGGAGCCTGGGCATACCAGGAAAGAGGCAAGTGCAGAAAACCGTAGACATGCAGATGTTGTGATGACCTCAGGGCTTAGAGGAGAGGGTAAGTAAGACTTCAGGGAGAATGTGGGATCTGTGGTGACCTGAACCCAGGGCGGTGAGGACTCCGATCCAGACACTGAGGAGACAGCGGTGAGGGGTTTGCGGGGCTGTAGCCCACAAGCAGAAGGGACGCGCTGAGGGACGGCAAACTGGCCGCAGCGTTTGGCATTAGCCAGGGGCTGTGGGAGGTGGGGAACGCAGGAGAAGGGGCTTCTTTGGACAGAGGGAAAGTCCCTGGGAGAGACAGCAGAGCAACCGGACCTTTGTTTTGTGGGCCTTGAGGCGCCTTCATTGATGTGCAGCGGAAAGTGACAAGGTCAGAGCTGGTCTGTGGGAAGACTTGAGCGTGTCTCTCTGGGAGAGGACAGGCCAGCCTAGGACCTCCAGTCTGGACACGTGAGTGGCGGTGTAGGACCAGAGAGAGAACCCACAAGGGGCTGAGGTCAACAATGAAAGCAACATAGAGTTTAGGAAATCTCATTGCAATTTTGGCAAAAAAACAAACACCAAAAAAAAAAACCCCATTGCCAACAAAAAAGAAAAACCCCTACAAAACTTTTTTCAATCTTCCACAGTGTATAAATAGTGGTAATCATCATTTTATAAATTATTTAACCTCTCAACTAGGATTTCAGGGTTTTTTTTGTTTTTTTTTTAGATTTTATTTATTTATTTGACAGAGAGAGATCACAAGTAGGAAGAGAGGCAGGCAGAGAGAGAGGAGGAAGCAGGCTCCCTGCTGAGCAGAGAGCCCGATGCAGGACTCGATCCCAGGACCCTGAGATCATGACCTGAGCCGAAGGCAGCGGCTTAACCCACTGAGCCACCCAGGTGCCCCTAGGATTTCGTTTTTAATATTTGTTTATTTATTTGAGAGCAAGAGAATGTCAGTTGAGCGCAGAGGGAGAGAGAGAATCACAAGCAGGCTCCCCACCAAGTGGGGAGCCTAACCCCTGGCTTGATCTCGTGACCCCGAGATCATGATCTGAGCCGAAACCAAGAGCTGGATGCTCAGCCGGCTGAGCCACCCAGTTGCCTGTCAACTGGGATTTTTTAAAGAGATGTTGGGGGAGTGCCAGGTTCTGGAACATCTCTGTGGGCATGTTAGTGTGGCCTCTTCTTATACCCTGTTAAGCCCAGGAGACCTTCACGCACTTCCCAAGTCATCATCTTCCCCCCTTCCCTTCCCTTGCCCCAGAAGAGGAGCTGGAGGTGGGGCGGTTGCCTTTCCTAGAAACAGGCTGCCGCCTCACCCTCGGGCTTCCCCTTGTGGCCACGCTAGATAGGTGCCCTTGCGGCTTCTTGCACGAAGGCAGTGATCCTGCCTTGTGCCTTCAAGCAGATCGTCATTCTGTCAGATGCTCTCTGAGACCACAGAGTTGCTAGTTAACGATTAGCAGCAGAGCTTAGCAGCAGAGCGGCTGACTGGTGTCTGGGCTCCTTCAGGGATTAGGGGATTCAGTTGGTTAACAAAAGAAGGAGCCCAGGAGAGCACTGCTTTAATTACCAGAGTTGACGCTGGAAGACAAACCATTGCCTGCTGGAAAAAGATCTGTAAAGGTGGCTGTTCCTAAACATAGCTGGTGGTTCTGCCCAGTGCCCAGCTTCTCACCTCAGATGTTCGGAACAGCCGTCAGCACCGGCCCTTGAATCCTCAGGGAGTGAAAGGAAAGAATGACTTGCATAGGAGTCTCTGCCAGGAAATTTGACTGACTTGCTTCACTGCCCTGAGTTAGTAGTTTTTGCCAAGAAACGCAGCTGTAATTCCCAGGCAGGGGCGGTCGTGGAGGTCAGGGTGGCCAGGCTCAGCTGCAGGGTCAGAGCACTCCGATTAGAGGGCTTCCTGGGGGACGTGGCCCATGCAGGCTCTCCCGACCCGCTCCCAGAGCCAGAGCCACACTCGCCTGGGACCTTGACCACTTTTGGGGCCCCGGGTTGGGGAGTGAAGTCTGAGAAGCAGCTTTGTGCCATGTTTCCTTCTCCCTCCTGTCCCTGCTGGGTTGGGGACCTTGTTCTGTAACTTTTCATTGCTCCCTGGAACTTCTCTCTGGAAAAACACACCTTTAAAAAAAAAAAAAAAAAAAAGGAAAGAATGAAAAGAAAAAGGAAGCTTTAGATTTCTCCATTCCAGCCAGCCAAGTGGTGGGATTCTACACTCCTTTGTATGTGGGCCCCCAAGGGGCCGGATGGAAACTGAAGGGTCTCCTTCAGCAGAGGTTTTGCAGGGCAGTGACGCCCGGATTCTCACCAGCTGCACTTGAGCGTGCAGAATAGGGCATTGGGAGGAGAACAGTTAGTGTACTCTCTCTGCATATTCATGGTAAAATATTTATTTGGCGTCAGAACAGTTAATAATAGGTCTTAAAGAATTCACATAATTTCTTCTAAATGCTTACTTTCTCACCCACGCGGTGGGCCCTGTCCCATCACATTGGCTAGCCGGGGCATGTGGGCTTGAGGAGCTGTGAAGTAGCTTCGGAGAGAAGCTCTGTTTCTACTGCCTTTATCAAAGAGCAGCTTCCCAGGCCTCCTCCCCCACCCCCCACCCTGCTCTACCCCACCGCCTTTCTCTAAGGATGCCTGTTGAAGGTTTGGTGCAGAAGAGAAAGTGCGCGGCAGCTCCCCTCCCCAGTGGAGGAAGCATTTCTCTACTGGGGACCTTCGCTGTGGTGCAGGGACCCAGATCAGAGTCCTTCCTGCCTCCCTCCCTCCCTGCCCCTCCATGCACAGACCAAGGACTGGGTTCTCAAGGCCTTCCTTGACATAACTGAAGTCAGCAGTTCTCCATTTTTTCTGCTGGTCACAGAACCACTGTGAGAATGGAAGGTAACAGAGCATGACTGTGTCCACGGAGTTGAGGGGAGTGTGTGAGAAGAGAGTTCTTGCCGAAAGACTGAGGCCTGCCTTAGCCTCACAGTAGAGGGCGGGCTGCAGATACCCCGTGGTCTGCATGCTGGGGTCACTAGACTTCATCTTCTGCCTCATACCCCCCCACCCGTGCACCGCCTTCCCCACCCCTGGATGTCATGCCTTTTTTGTGTGGTTGTGGCAGGAATAATATGTTGTCATCACAAGAATTGGGACTTAGTCCTAGGTTGTACCCTGATGTTTCTCACGTGGGACAAAAATAATCGACTCCCTTTTCCTGCCTCCGTATCAGCCTCCCAGAGAACTCGTTTCTGGAGGTGATGGCGGGCATAAGAGAGCCTTGGGGGTGGGGGACTTGCCGCAGTGCTTGCCCTGCTCACCTGGCAAGCCCTTGACACTTGCCTTCTAGTGCCTGCTCGCTTGCTGCCCACATGCGCGGCTCGTGCCTCTGTGCCTTCCTCTTCCCAGGGTCCCAAGACATGTGGCTTATCTTACTTTAAAAATATTGTGTGTGTGTGTGTGTGTGTGTGTGTGTTTATCAGGCAGGGCGGGTTACAGGCTCCCCTCCCTTTGCAGTGCAGTGCCTGTGGGAAATTAAATAACAGTCACGTTTGTGGACATTGTTTTAACTCAGCGAGCGGCTGTAGGTAGATTGACCTGTTAGTAAGACGGGAGGGAGACCTGGTCAGGCCGCCAGCTGCCACCGTAGTGCCCCCCCCTTCTGCTCTTGCGCGCACGCGTGCAGTGGGATGCTTGCTTACCCTGCTCCCTGAAACGTGTCGCCAGTCTATGGTTCACCCAGGGTGAAGCAGCGCTAGGCCCAGCCATGCCAGCAGAACTTACCTGAAATGAGTTTATACCAGGAGGCTCTTGGTAAGTGGTGAACAGCCCGAGCCCACCCCCGCTCAGTTGCTTCAGTTCAGATGGTGCGGGGAGGGAGGGCATGGAGGACATTGCCCTGATGTTTTATGTGGAGTGAACTTGATGGATTCACAGTCCGACATGAGGAAGCACAGAACTACAATGGTGACCGCAGAGAAGGAACCAATCCTCCTACTAATGCCAAGTGGCTGAGCCCTGGAAGCTTCTGGATTACAGGAGTGGCCGTGATTGAGCTGTCTGCTGGTGCCTGGAGCCTTTGGTCAACCTGACTCTCTCGTCCCGGCCCCCACCCACCCAGATCGAGCACAGGCCGAGCACCTTTAGCTCCATCCTCCTCCTGTGCCTGGCATTCCCCACCCCATGTTTTCATTTTGATGGAAAATCAGAGAAACTTCATGGGTCCTGGTTCTCTACCCCTGAGTGATTTGCCTGGGGAGAAGACCTGCTGTGCAGAGATCCTGCCTCAGGGTGGGAAGCTGGTGCCTAAACCCAGGAGCAGACCATGGGCTTCAGCCACCACTGCCCTCTTACACCAAAGGAAAGGCGAAGAGCTTGGGGAGGAGGGGGGGAGAATCTGCTAAATATAGACCAGTGGGTTTAAACGCTTCTCTTGGCAAGCACTGCAGCCCATAATGCTGTCAATTGGAGAGGACTTCGCCCCCTCTCCTTTCCTTTTTTGCCCAGGCACTAACCCAGTTTAGTCGCCCGTGCTGCGTGCAGTTACAGCACGGAGACGTGAGGTGTGCTGGCTGGGAGGCCTTGTTGTGCGGTGGGTGAGAGCCCCGGGAACAAAACGATAGGGCCCGGCCATTCATGTCCACGTTGCTGCCTCTGTGTTTGCTTGCAAGCAAAGGCGGGAGCTAATTTGCAAGGCTGCCTTTGTAGAGCTGCCTTTTGATCAATGATTGCCTGTGTTAATGTTTCAGCAAGCTATTGATTTCTGCAACAGCTTTTGTTCCCTGAATTTATGTGCAGCGGGTCTCTGCAGCACACACTATGCATGTTTGATTAAAGTTCAATTGACTTCGTTCCTGGTGAGGCCTCTGGCTGCCTCATTCCCTATTTGTAGAACCAAAGCTTTTCCCGACATGTTCTTTTGTTTGTGCTCAAGACCTAGCCACCCATGCAGTCACCAGTATGCAGTTTCTAATCCTCCTAGATTCGCTCCGTTCCAGTGTTGAATCCCTTCGTAGACATTACAGTGGTTGAGAGGCCGCTAATAAAACCTGGCCTGGATTTTTTTTAAGTCAACTTCACAGATGTGTAGTTGGTATGCACACCATTTATACCATAAAAATATACCCACGTTAAGTGCAGTCAGGGCACAGTTCAGGGAGGTCGATAACCGTGCCTCCGTGTAGATAGCACCACTGTCCGTTCGTACGATGCTCCCTTCTACGCAAAAGGTTTCCTCGTGTTCTTTAGCAGGTAGTTTTCTACTTCCTTGTCCCCCAGACTAGGCAATCCCAGCAAACTCGTTTGCTTTTTGGGATTGTAGATTTGCCTTCTCTCTCTCTCTCTCTCTTTTTTTTTTTTTTTAGATTTGCCTTTTCTAGAGTGGAATCATACGGTCCATACCCCTTTGTATCTGGCTGCTTATATCCAGTGTGATGTTTTGAGACTCGTCCCTATTTCCAGGTTGATCAGCAGTTGGTGCATTTTTACTGCCAAGTAGCACCTAGTAGTTGGGCGCACGGTGACCGTTTATCCCTTCTCCCACTGAGAGGTGTTGGAGTGTTTCCAGCTTTTGGCTGCAAAGAGTAAAGTTTCTGTGAGCATCTGGATGAAAGTCTTCGTGTGAGCATATGTTTTTATTTCTTTTGGGTAAATACCTAGGAGGGGGATCAGTTGCGGGGTCATATGGTAGATGTTTGTTTAGCTTTGTAAGAACTGCCAAAGTTTAAAAAGTGGTTGAACCATTTTATAGGCCCACCGTCAGGGTATGAAAGTTCTAGTCACTACCCCATCTTCCTGAATTTGAAACTTATGTTTTCATTTTCCAAACTAGTTTATAGGCCTGTAGTGGAACTCCTTCTGGCTTGGTAGTTTGATCCTTTGTAGTCCGCTAATAGAACCTGTTCTGGACTCCTTTTCCTTATTTTGTTTTGTTTTTAAGATTTTCTTTTTTGTGTGAGAGAATGAGCACAGACAGGGGAGCAGTAACTAGGCAGAGGGAGAAGCAGGCTCCCCGCTGAGCAAGGAGCCCAATGCGGAGCTCACTCCCAGGACCCTGAGATCCTGACCTGAGCCAAAGGCAGACATTTAACCAACTGAGCCACCTAGGTGTCCCCTCCTTTTCCTTGTTTAAAAGGGTTTTTTGTTGTTGTTTTTGTTTTTTTTAAATTTGAGAGAGTGCATGCGGAGTTGTTCATGAGTTTGGGGGGAGGAGCAGAGGGAGAAGCAGACTCTGCGCCGAGCAGGGAGCCCAACTCAGGGCTTATTCCCAGGAACTCGAGATTGAACCTGATTCAACCTGAGTTGAAGGCAGACGAGTAACCACATGAGGTACCCAGGTATCCCTAAAAGCTATTATTTCTTAATTGCTGACAAAATGCTGATGTTTATTTCAATATTAGGTTTCTTTGTCAATGTCCTAGTTTTCTCACACAGTCTAGGAGTACACAGTGCAGGAGTGGAAGTTAAGGTTGAGAACCTATGCTTTTTTCCTGAGCCTTTCTCTGTCTGGCATCTCGCTTTGGGCCAGTACCATAGCCTCAATGAACTCCGGCTTCCCCACTTTTAATCTGCCAGCTATGCTGTCTTTTAAAGCCATTTGAAACTCTTTCAAACATTCCTATTTGAGACATTGAAATACTTTTGACCTTAAACAACACAGGTTAAATGGCTCAGGGTTACTTACAAGCAGATTTATTTTATGTCGTCCAGTACTGTATATATATTTTTCCTTTTTATGATTTTTTTAGTAATTTTTATGATTGTCTTTAGTTTACTGTATTGTAAGAATACAGAAATAATACATAAAACATATGCATTGTGTGTTAATCGACCGCTTATATCATTGGAAAGGTTTCTGGTAAACAGTAGACTCTTAGTTTTAGGGGAGTCAGAAGTTGCACCTGCACTTTGGCTGTGGGCGGCAGCAGGGGGGCACCGGTCCCTCGTAGCCGCGGGAGGCAGTGCTGGCTGCAGCCTAGTGCCGCGTGGAGACATGCGGGCAGCTGTGCCGGTGCCACCCGCTGGCGCTGAGATTTTGGCAGAGACCCTGGTAGCGCCTTCCACCTCACTTTCTCTCCCGTTTTTTATTCCTTCTGTCTCCTGTAGCTTCACATTTCCTCCTACATCCCAGGCCTCTCATCTGCTGGCCCCTAAAATGACTTCAGCTAGAGGAGGCAGTGGGAGGTACCACTTCCTTCCAGGTTTGGGATTGGACCATGATTTACTGTACTGGTTGTCTTTTTGAACTGATAGGGCATGTCACTTTAACAAAGTGTTGAAGGCTGACAGTGACTTCTCTTGGCTTCTGTTCTGTATTTTCTCATAGGAAAACCAGAGTCAGATCAGTTTTATATCAGCATAGGTCTCTTAATCCCCTAGTGGATTTAGGAATTTGTTCCCTTTAGCCAGCCGACACCAAAAGATCAGTAGAGATAAGTGACTTTCCAAGTCAGGAAAATAGGAAGGAAAGAGGCAGGAGCCAGGAGGTTTTCAGTTCATGACCTAGGGGCTCAGAGTGCTTCAGTCACCACAGGGACAAGGGTAGCCTGCGCTTGTAGAGTAGCACGTGATAGCCAACAGCTCAGAAATCCAAGGGCAGGCATCCCTGCATTGTCACTTCTCACTCACGTTCTGTCTCGTGGATCTGAAAAGGGTGGGGTGAGTTTGCAGGCTCTTCTCTGGTGGCGGCTCCTGGCCTTCTGGGCCTGGGGTCATACTTCATCTGTTCGGTATTGGCAGTCACTAGCATTCCATTAAGTGGCCCTTGGAAAGACTGAAACATACTCACGGCTCCAAGAGATACATGGTGTGTGTAGGCTTCTGGAAGCCAGCCGGAAGCTCCTCTGGGATCACAGGCTCCTTTAAGGATCTGACAACAGCTGTGGTCCCACTTCTTAGAAAATGCACAGGCATAGACTCCGACTCTGAGCAGTGAACATTCAACACGCACGGGCTACCTGCTTTGCAAAAGCCATTTCCCCACTTAAAATCTGTCCACTTCTCTACAAACTCACTTCGTATCATTCTAAGGCTCTAGCCATCACCAGCGTCTGTCTGTCACATGGTGTCTGTGCTATCTGTCCACCGCCGTCTCACTGGCACTGGTCTTTCCAGCCAGATCCCAGGTCACCGGAGAACAGAAGCTTCGTGTCTCTCTTGGCTCCTCCCTTCACAGGGCACTGAGCCTTCCCTTCCGTGAGGCAGTGCAGTGCTCTGGCCACCTGCCTCCCACCTTGGGGATACGAGGTTCCCACAGTGGGGCTTCCCAGGATACAGTAGTCAGCCACGCTAATTGATTGTCCATAAGATTGATTCAGTTAGAGAAAATCAATGTGAATTACACACTTTTGCTGTTTTAAGTGGGGTTCTTTGGTCTTTTTTATTTATTTTATTTTTAAAGATTTATTTATTTGACACACAGAGAGAGAGAAAGAGAGAGATCACAAGTAGGCAGAGAGGCAGGCAGGCAGGGGTGGGGGAGGGGAAGCAGGCTCCCGCAGAGCAGAGAGCCCGATGTGGGGCTCGATCCCAGGACCCTGAGATCATGACCTGAGCCGAAGGCTTAACCCACTGAGCCACCCAGGCACCCCTTTCTGTCTTTTAATTCCAGATAAAGATACTTTATCTTGGGATCTTCGTTTTAAGCAATCGATGTTGTGTCAACCAGACTTAGCGGAACATGCCATTCTCCTGTTGGTGTGTGTGGTGTGTCTGCTGGAACCCCTCTCTTATAAAGGTTTATTTATTTGTTTTAAAGAGAGAGCACACACGTGCATGCATGGAGGACCGTGGCAGAGGGAGAGAATTTCAGACAGACTCCCCGCTGAGCGCAGAGCCGAAGGAGGGGCTGGGTCTCAAAGTTGCATTTGGGCTCATACCCCCTTTTTATATGTCTTCCTTCCTTTCTTCCTTCCTTCCTTCCTTTCTTTCTTTCTTTCTTTCTTCTGTTCGTTCGTTCTTGGGATTTCTTGCCTTCCTTTCTGCTGGGCCATGGAAAGAATAGCTCCTTCTGCCCTAAAGGCTGGCCTTGTGACGTACAGCACTGCCCCTCTGCTTCAGCACCACGGTGTCTGTCCCTCAGGGCCTTCCGTTGTCAGGCCTCAGTCTTCACCTTCAGGACGCTGTGTTAGCTTATCCCGATGTGCGCACTCAGATTGGGGTAGAGGCTGTGGAGCAGTTTTCCTGGATCTGGGGTCTCTGTTTTTCCTAACCCCAGCTCGCCACCATCTCAGTTGTTTCCTTTTCTTGTTCCTGGAATAACCTAAGTGGCCAGTCATTTCCTTGTCATACCTATGTGATTTCAGTGGAATGCTGTGAAGAAAACATCTGTACATACACTCTGTTGGAAGGCAAGGATTTTCCTTCTTTTCGATTGTTCATTGGTTTTTCTCCATGGCGTCTGGCACATGGTAGGCGCTCAGCAGGTACTTGTTGAATGAACAAATGTTCTTGAGATCTAGAAATTCTGCTCTGCTGGGCTGAGGGGAGCATCCCATTTCGCCACTTAGTGGGCAGCTCACAGGTGTGTCTAGAGCAAGCACTGCTCCTCTCACGACTGTCCTTTGTCCTCATCTCCAGCACAGCTGTTAGGAACCAGCTCCTGCTCCTGGTGGCAGAGGGCGGGCAGACTGGGTGACCTGGAGAAGGAAAGCCCCTCTGAACTCTTCGGTCACAGCCAGGCTTCTCTCCTGCAGGGGGAGCTGATCACCTTCTATTACTACTGGAAGAAAACCCCCGAGGCAGCCAGCTCCCGGGCCCATCGAAGGCACCGCAGGCAGGCCGTGTTCAGGAGGATCAAGACCCGCACGGCGTCCACACCCGTCAGCACGCCCTCCAGACCCCCCTCCAGCGAGTTCCGTAAGTGAGGGTCTTCACCCACGAGCTGCAGCGCCTTGCCTCCTCTCTGGGCCTGCCCGCACAGGCACCCCTGTCAGGGTACAGGTTGGGGACATAGTGTGTGCTGCACAGCACACTGTGCAGCATAGTGTGAGGGACATAGCAGAGCCTGCACCGGGTGAGCGCTGACTTGGGGATTTGGTAGGAGAGGTTCAGTAATTATTCATGCATTTATTTTTTAAAATAATCTCAACATCATTTTAATTTTTTATGAAAATGTAAGGCTTGACCCTGTCTTGGGGTGTTTTCAGTAACTTTGGAGGTTGTCCACTTAGTGGAAGAGGTACTGTTTGAGTTTTGTTGGTATTGTGTTAGGAATAAGATCAGATTAACACTTCCTTCTTTTTCCTCCTGCTTTATGAAGACCCTCCTCTTGGTCCCAGTATGATGCGCAGTGTAATATGATACCTTCCTAAGTCTTCCCCTCCGCAAACAGCAGTGGGCCCTGCGGTTCTGTCCTGGCCCGGGGCACTCAGCCTGCAGGTTGCTTATGTTGCACGTGCAAACAGGAAATAGTCCACTGGTGCCGGGGTTGTGGGGGGAGGTGTAGGACTCAGTGGGGAGGGAGCTCCTCAGGATGCCTGGATGTGTCCGGGAATTCGTATGGTTGTGCTTCGCTGCCCCCATTCCCAGTTGTGGGCATCAGTGTTTGCCACATCAGGATTCAGATGTGACATCAGTCTCCAAATACAGGGTAGGGCAGACCCTTGGATACCACCCTTCATATGAGTTCTTCGTTCTGTTCACTGGCCCTGAGGAATTCAGAGTGGTCCTTTGTGAACACTGCCCCACCTCAGCCTTCCATGGCCGCTCTGACTGGTGGCTCAGAGCCTGGGGCAGGCCACAGGTCACAGGTGGTCCTGGTCTTGGCCAAGCATGATGGTGTCTCCCCCACCCCTGTTGTATTCCTGCCATGCCCAGTGGACCTGAGTTCAGCCAGCGAGGATGACTTTGACAGTGAGGACAGCGAGCAGGAATTGAAGGGGTACGCCTGCCGCCACTGCTTTACCACCAGTAAGTGGGGATTGGGAGTGCGGGGAGCGTTGGGAGCATTCACTGAGACAGGCCAGGCTCAGGCACGTTCATGTTCTGAACATTTCATGAATCTAGTTAAAGACCTGCCAGAGTGTCATTGGCTTGACATTTGCATTGTGCTTCAGGGTTACCTGAGAAAGCAGAAATCTGTAGCTTTTGTCCCTCCCCTGTTTATAGTCAGTGTGGTCGGGGGGCGGGGGGTACCTGTGTTTCTGGGAAGCCTGCTTCCAGCTCCTCTTGGGCACCATGAGAACTGGGAGGGAACGGATATTCCTGAAATCCTCTCCCACCCTGGGAGAGAGCAAGCAGCAGCCAAGCAAGTGACGGGTGTCTGCCTGAGGCCACGGAAGGGCCCTCACCTGCACCCCTCTGCCCTACTGCAGCCTCCAAAGACTGGCACCACGGGGGCCGGGAGAACATCCTCTTGTGTACAGACTGCCGCATCCACTTCAAGAAATACGGCGAGCTCCCGCCCATTGAGAAGCCCGTGGACCCTCCCCCATTCATGTTCAAACCTGTCAAAGAGGAAGAGGATGGGCTCAGTGGGAAGCATAGCATGAGGACGCGGCGCAGTCGTGGCTCGGTGAGTCCCCAGGGCAGGTGACCCGGCCACTTCAGGTTACTAGGATGCTGGGGCTTGTGCCTCCTGGGAGGCTGGGAAGCCATTGGTTTCAGGTAGAGAACCATCCTCCTTTAAGGAGTGCTTGGCTCAAAGGTATTATTAGTTTTGTCTGTGGGTCTGGAAAGAGCCTCTGCTCTCTCCCTCCCTTGCACTGTCAGTGGGGTACATGTCCTGAGCTTACTTTTACAGAGAACTAACTCATCAGGGTCTTGTTCAGTGCAGGTTCTCCGAGTCCCCCAACTTTCCTCTGGCCCCTGGGCCCACCACCTGGGCATCTCTCGTCTACTTAAAACTTGCAGGAGCTTGCTCTTTTTTCTCCCCCCACAATATTTGATTCAGTTTTCAAAACTTCTGGCACATTTTTCTGCTCACTTGTATAGAGATTCTGTTTTCCAGGTTGGAAATGTGGCAGCAGGGACCTTTGGGAACAAGGGTTTTCCCAGCTTGGGAGTTGGGGATGCCCAAGGGTCTTCCCTGTAACTGGTCTCCCCAGTGACTCTTGCAGGCGTGTAGATGGCACCATCCCCCTGCCTCTGACCCTGCCATCTTGTCAAGGCTGCTGGTGCCCAGGCTGCCTGGGGGTGAACTGATGTGAATCACTGTCCCCCCGTCTCTTCTGCGTGCCATGGCTTTGCAGAAACATGCTCAAGTGCTTGGTGGTTTTAGGAGCTGAGCTATGTTATTTGACACCTTCTCCCCTTGGGTCATACTGTAGGACAAAATCGGCAGGTGTTTGGTTTGGTTTGGGTGAGGAAGTGGGCAGTTCTGTGGAATGAACAGAGCGAGGTGATATGAAGCAGAGTATGTGATCATTCTGGAGAACTTGGCAGAGTAGAGGCCCTCGTGGACTTCTGCCCCCTTAGAAGATCTAGCTTGTTTCTACCCCACAGCCAGGACCATCTCCGGAGAGGAGTGCTTTGGGTTGAGGAATTGCTGTCTTTTCATGTGAACCCACCCATTCAGCCCCTCCTCCCTGAGTTCCGTAGTGACCCCCACACAGCAAGGGGCAGCCAGAGGCGCCTGTTGCTCACCAGAGCCTGGGGTCTGCCATCGTGGCGGTGGCAGGTTCTGTTCCTGGGGATGCTGTGTGTGTGCTGGGCTCTAGTCTCACCAGCCTCCGATTTGGGTGGGCAGATGTCTACACTGCGCAGTGGTCGGAAGAAGCAGCCAGCCAGCCCTGATGGTCGCGCCTCACCCATCAATGAAGACATCCGCTCCAGTGGCCGGAACTCACCCAGCGCTGCCAGCACCTCCAGCAACGATAGCAAAGCCGAGACCGTGAAGAAGTCAGCCAAGGTGAGGTGCCCATCCCCCAGGACACTGGGCCAGCTCGGCCCTGCCCTCTCATTAAAGCCCAGGTTGCTGGGGTTGATGTTCAACTTCCTCAGCTATGGGGCTGCAGGTCGTTCCTGGAGCCTCCCTGGGCATCAGCATTGCCCTAGACTAGGGCTACAGATTGCGGCTTAGGGTCTAGGGTCTGGAGAAACGGGGTCCAGTGCAGGTCCCAGCACTGACCTTTGAGGACTATCTCTGCCTTGAGTTTCCCAAGGCCTCAGGGGCAAAGGATAAGGTGTGATTGGAAAGGTCCCTTCCCCCTAAAGCCAAATTATTTCCACCCCCAGATACTTGTTTCTCCTGACCTCAACTAGTCCCTTCCAGAACATTCTTGCTTCTGGAGATGGAGCTCCGAATTCCAGAGCAATGTGTCAGCGAACCATTATCATTTACCCCTTGGGGCTGATGGGACATCCTCCCTTGTCCTGATGCCCCTCTTGGGCTTTCCCACTGCAGAAGGTGAAGGAGGAAGCCTCATCGCCCCTTAAAAGCAGCAAGCGCCAGCGGGAGAAGGCGGCCTCTGATACGGAGGAAGCCGACAGGACCAGCTCCAAGAAGACGAAAACCCAGGTGAGATGCGCAGCTGAGCCACCGGGACTGTAGCTGGCAGCTAACATCCCTTGAGAGGCCTTGAGCCCAGATCTCCCTGGGGCCTAGCGGTGCCCCGTCTCCTAGGGAGAGACCTAGAGTGGTTTCCGAGAGTGGCCGGGTCAGAGGGTACCTATGGTCCCTGGGGCCAGGCTTGCCACCTTGTGTGCACAGACCTGTGTTGTGTGCCAGGCGCTAGCAACGCAGGGCAGTGAGAGCCTTTGCTGTCCTAGATCCATCCTTCCCATCTCTGGCCCTAGGAGATCAGCCGGCCCAACTCGCCATCAGAAGGCGAGGGAGAGAGTTCGGACAGCCGCAGTGTCAACGATGAGGGCAGCAGTGACCCCAAAGACATCGACCAGGACAATCGCAGCACGTCCCCCAGCATCCCCAGCCCCCAGGACAACGAGAGCGACTCAGACTCTTCGGCCCAGCAGCAGATGCTGCAGGCCCAGCCCCCAGCCTTGCAGGGGGCCCCCAGTGCGGCCCCTCCAGTTCCCTCCACTGTCCCACCAGGAGCCTCGCAGCTCCCCACACCAGGGCCCACGCCCTCTGCCACCTCAGGCCCTCCACAGGGCTCGCCCTCGGCCTCCCAGCCCCCTAGCCAGCCACAGGCTCCGGTGGCTTCTGCTCCCCATGCTCATATCCAGCAGGCACCTGCCCTGCACCCACAGCGCCTGCCCTCACCGCACCCCCCGCTCCAGCCTCTGACCGTGACAGCTGGCCAGACCTCTGCCCCACCTCACAGCCAGCCCCCGCTGCATAGTCAGGGCCCAGGGGGCCCTCACAGCCTTCAGGCCGGGCCCCTGCTGCAGCACCCAGGCCCCCCTCAGCCCTTTGGCCTCCCTCCCCAGGCCTCTCAAGCATCTGCTCTTCCTCATGCCTCCCTGCAGCCCACGGCCTCGCAGTCAGCCCTGCAGCCCCAGCAGCCCCCACGGGAGCAACCCCTGCCACCGGCCCCCTTGGCCATGCCCCACATCAAGCCCCCACCCACCACGCCCATCCCCCAGCTGCCGGCCCCCCAAGCCCACAAGCACCCACCTCACCTCTCAGGGCCCTCGCCCTTCTCCATGAATGCCAACCTCCCCCCCCCTCCAGCACTGAAGCCTCTGAGCTCCCTGTCCACGCACCATCCCCCCTCAGCCCATCCCCCTCCCCTGCAGCTCATGCCTCAGAGCCAGCCCCTGCCCTCCTCCCCTGCACAGCCCCCCGTGCTGACCCAGAGCCAGAGCCTGCCTCCTGCTGCTGCCACTCACCCCCCAGCAGGCCTCCACCAGGTGCCCCCCCAGCCCCCATTTGCTCAGCACCCCTTTGTCCCCGGGGGACCTCCTTCCATCACCCCTCCGACCTGCTCCTCCACCTCCACCCCTCCTGCGGGACCTGGCCCCTCGGCCCAGCCGCCCTGCTCTGCTGCTGTGTCTTCGGGAGGCAGCGGCCCCGGGGGGGCAGCCTGCCCACTCCCCTCCGTCCAGATCAAGGAAGAGGCTCTGGATGATGCTGAGGAGCCCGAGAGCCCGCCTCCCCCGCCGAGGAGCCCGTCCCCCGAGCCCACTGTGGTGGACACCCCCAGCCATGCCAGCCAGTCAGCCAGGTACTAGCTTCCCAGGAATGCGGGCACAGCCAGGGCAGAGACAGGCTGGGCAGCTGGGGCAGGCGGAGGCCTTGGCAGGGCCCCAGCGAGAGATGTGGCCTTCTTTAGGTTCTACAAACATCTGGACCGTGGTTACAACTCGTGTGCGCGGACAGACCTGTATTTCATGCCTCTGGCGGGATCCAAACTGGCCAAGAAGAGGGAGGAGGCCATCGAAAAGGCCAAACGGGAGGCTGAGCAGAAAGCACGAGAGGAGCGGGAGCGCGAGAAGGAGAAGGAGAAAGAGCGCGAGCGGGAACGAGAGCGGGAGCGGGAGGCAGAGAGATCAGCCGTGAGTTGGGGATCCACCAGGCCACGGGGGTGGGGGGGGGGTCCCCTCCCCAGCTCTGCTCTGCGGCTCACTTTCTCCGGTGCACAGCACAGCCCAGCCCCATCCAGGGCACGAGGGAAGCTGCAGGCACAAAGCAGACGGTTCAGCAGGGGCTGGACCGTGTCCTTGAGGCCCAAGCTTGTCCATGGCTGTGGCCGGGGCTTGCTCTTGTCGCGGCGGACGGACCACCTTGGCTGGCGGGTACGGGATAGCAGCAGGGCTGGGCTCGGCTCTGCAGAGTGAGTGCCTGCCCCTCACAGCCTTCTCTTCCTTCAGCAGAAGGCGTCCAGCTCGGCCCACGAAGGCCGCCTCAGCGACCCCCAGCTCAGTGGTCCCGGCCACCTGCGGCCATCCTTTGAGCCGCCACCGACCACCATCGCCGCGGTGCCTCCGTACATCGGGCCCGACACGCCTGCCCTTCGGACTCTGAGCGAGTACGCTCGGCCTCACGTCATGTCGCCCACCAACCGCAACCACCCCTTCTACATGCCCCTCAACCCCACTGACCCTCTGCTGGCCTACCACATGCCCGGCCTCTACAATGTGGACCCCACCATCCGGGAGCGGGAGCTCCGGGAGCGGGAGATCCGGGAGCGGGAGATCCGGGAGCGGGAGCTGCGGGAGAGGATGAAGCCAGGCTTCGAGGTGAAGCCCCCGGAGCTGGACCCCTTGCACCCAGCCACCAACCCCATGGAGCACTTCGCCCGGCACAGCGCCCTCACCATCCCCCCCACGGCGGGCCCCCACCCTTTCGCTTCTTTCCACCCGGGCCTGAACCCCCTGGAGAGGGAGAGACTGGCCCTGGCGGGCCCCCAGCTGCGGCCCGAGATGAGCTACCCCGACAGACTGGCGGCCGAGCGGATCCACGCGGAGCGCATGGCGTCGCTGACCAGCGACCCTCTGGCCCGCCTGCAGATGTTCAACGTGACCCCGCACCACCACCAGCACTCCCACATCCACTCCCACCTCCACCTCCACCAGCAGGACCCCCTCCACCAAGGTGGGTGCCCCTGGGGCGGGGCTGGGAGGGCGCTGTGGGGTGAGTTCTGGGGTGACGGGACGCAGGCCGGAGACGGAGCCGCTCTCCGCACGCGGAGGCAGTTCTTTCCGAAGGGAGTCCTTCCTTCCTGCCGGAGCGGAGGGCAGTCGGCCTCGGCGCGGGGTCCTCTCGCCGCCTCCCTCCCCCGCAGCCTTCATCTCCGCCCCGCCCCTCAGTTCTCCAGAGCGCTGAGTCACCCTGGGGCCCTCTGCTTCTGGTCTCCTGGAGGAAGCTGGGGTTCTTGGCCCTGGGCCTCCAGTGCCAGGGAGAGCGGGAAGCGACCTGTGCTCGCTGAGTCCCGTTAAAGGCGGGAGCTGGGGCCTGAGGAGCGGGGCAGGGCGTTGGAGCCCAGGCGGAGGCCCTGGGGTATCTTTCAGTGAGAACTTAAAGAACAGCCCTCCTGTTTTCTCTTGGGGTACAGGGCCTGGGCTTTTCCTGGCTCATCTGGTGAGGGCCAGCCAGTGCTCTCCACTCTGGGAGTGAGCTCCCAAAGGTCTGCCGACTGGCCAGCTGGGCCGAAGGCAGAGACCGGCATAGCCGGAGTCCCTGCTCCGTCTACAGCTCTGCAGACCTGCTGGATGGGGCGGGAGGAGTTGGGCCTGTGCCCTGCACCCAAGGCCTGCCATGGCGTCCACAGAGCACAGCCCACATGTAGGACTTCTGAGTGGGCAGACCTGCCCCCGTGCTGGGGAGGAGGGTGACTGCTAGGGCGACCCCTGGCTCTCTGCGTACCCAGCCCCGATTCGGGAGCCTGGACTCTGTTCAGGCAGATGGTTCTGGAGAAGCCCGGGAGCTGTCACTTTCACTCTACAGTCCTGACACCTGGAGCCTTGAGGCCACCCGGCATGGGCCGTCTGAGCCCTGGTGTCACCAGGGGGTGTGTCTCAACCAGCTGTTTGAGAGTAGGCAGTCATCCGTCCATACGACATTCATCCGCTGGACAGATAGTCACAGAGCACCTGGCGTACGTCCGGCACAGTTTTAGATGCTGACAACAAGCCCGTCCGCTTTTCCGTCCCAACGCAGAGGCAGTCAGCCAGTGCATCTCGGGGTGTGGAGAGCAGTCAGGGTTCTGGAGGACAGCTAACCGGGGGAGGGAACGGGAGCTGGGAGGAAGGCTGCCGTGAGAAAGCCTGGTCAAGAAGGTAACTGTGGGGCGCCTGGGTGGCTCAGTGGGTTAAGCCGCTGCCTTCGGCTCAGGTCATGATCTCAGGGTCCTGGGATTGAGTCCTACATCGGGCTCTCTGCTCAGCAGGGAGCCTGCTTCCTCCTCTCTCTCTCTGCCTGCCTCTCTGCCTACTTGTGATCTGTCTCTGTCAAATAAATAAATAAAATCTTTAAAGAAAAAAAAAAAAAAGAACGTAACTGTGGAGCAGGCTTGACGGGCCTGGGAGGAGAAAGTGGGGCTTAGTGAGCCGCCTCCCTGCTCACAGGACAGGGCATCTGGCCGCTCCCACTCTGCTGACCCCTGTGGGTTCTGTGGGTGAAGGGCCAGGGAGGAGGCTCTGGGCAGTGTTGCCCGTCCAGCCGACAGCTGGGGTGAGACACGCTGGCTGTAGCACGACTGGAGTGACCCCGGGTCCCCTGCGGACCTGGCAGGTGCACGGCAGGCCTCAGGCGTTCGGCCAAGTGGGCTCTGATGAGCAGAGTCCTCAACAAAACAGCGGGGGGGAGACTGCCTTAGGGGTGCTCGGGAAGGAGCAGCCCTAAACTGACGTGTGTCAGTTTACTTCCGTGTTACGTTCTGGAACTTTGCTGCAGGTTGGGGAGGGGGTAGCCACTCTGGGTCAGCACTTGGTGGCCCTGGTGGCCAGGAGCTGGCTGTGGTTGAGGAGGAGGTCACTGGTAATTACGGCCGAGGAGGGCGGACAGGGAGGGAGCCCCAGAGCCCTGCTCCGCATGCAATCTGGATTTCTGCCCCTCTTCCAGGCTCAGCAGGCCCAGTGCACCCACTGGTTGACCCCCTGACCGCTGGTCCTCACCTGGCTCGCTTTCCCTACCCCCCTGGCACTCTCCCCAACCCTCTGCTTGGACAGCCCCCCCATGAGCACGAGATGCTTCGTCATCCAGTTTTTGGTAAGAACGCGCCTGGGGGAGGAGGGGGCAGGGTGAGAGCTGGGTGGGTCTCTGATGTCCCCTTCGGTCAGTCATTCGTCGGCCTATTCAACAAATCACCTCCTGGAGCCGGGCAGGCAGACCCTTGCCCTCAGAGAGCTGGGGCGGAGCAGTATAAGGGCATCCCTGGAGCCAGGACAAGGACAGTGTGATGGGAAGGAGGGACAGAGCGCTGGAGCCCAGCTGAGGGCTCAGGGTGGGGCTCCTGAAGCAGTAAGAGGCCGAGTCCTGAAACCTTGAGGACCAGGGGGTGTATATTCCATCTTCTCCTCCCCTCCGCCCCCAGGGTCAGGGATCGGGGGGGGGGGCGCTTTGGGCCTTCTCTCTCTCTCTCTCTCTCTCTTTCTCTCTCTCTCTCTCGGGGTGGGGGTGGGGGCGCTCTGCTGCACAGGTCCCTCGCGCCTCCCCTCAGGAGCCTGGCTCCTGACCTGACAGCCTTGCCGGCCCCCTCGCTCCCTGGCCACCTCCATGGCCTTTCTGGATCGAAGGCTCTTCTGTGTTTGGCAGGTACCCCCTACCCCCGAGACCTGCCCGGGGCCATCCCACCCCCCATGTCTGCAGCCCACCAGCTGCAGGCCATGCACGCCCAGTCAGCAGAGCTGCAGAGACTGGCCATGGAGCAGCAGTGGCTGCACGGACACCCCCACATGCATGGCGGCCACCTACCAAGTCAGGAGGACTATTACAGGTGAGGTGGGGAGGGGCCAGCACGGTGGGGTGGGGGGTGCTCTCCGTCTGAGCCCAGGCTCCCCCATGCCCCACCTAGGGGCTCCCACGTACCCCACCTGGGGGATGCCGGCCCAGCCTAACGATCGCCCCTCCTGGCGGTGCCCATGGCGCTCCTTCCATATCAGCAAGTGCCAGACCCCCTCCCAGTGGCTCTGCGGGCCCAGGCCTCTGGCCTCTGGTCTCTGGGGACTCGGACAGAGCCATCTTGGTGGGAGGGAGGGGCAGAGGAGGGTCGTCATGCACGCCTAACCCACCTGCCCGGGCCTGGTGCTGAATACTTTCTCTTTCTGTTTGCTTTCTAGTCGACTGAAGAAAGAAGGTGACAAGCAGTTATAAGTTATTTATTTGTTAGCGCTGGCTGTGGAAACCCCAATTCTTGGGGGGAGAAACAGGACTTTTTACATACAATATGAGCTACAAAAGCAAAAAGAATATCTTCTAAAGATTTCTTTATATATTTAAAAACCCCACAACTAAAAATGTTATCAGCATAATAGTGTTTGTTTGTAGAGAGGATTCCTCGAGACTGGTTTGGGTGCTCCTGCATGACAGTCCCCCAGAAACTTAGTGAGTCCTGGACTGGACTGAACATTCAGAAAACTTTCCCTGCAATCTTGGGGTTTGGCTTTAGTTTTCTTTTCCTTCCTTGATTTCTTGGTAGGTGCTAGAATCCAGTACACACCCTTCACTGTGCGTGCAGACACACTCAGTTACGTGTGTTCCAGAACCCACGAGGTTTGCAGATAGGTGGCATATGAGTTTGGAATCCAAGAGCTATAATTTTTAAAAAAAACTTTTATTTTAATACATTGTAGGAGATCTTCATAATTTGAGAAAGTTCTGCAGCATGGCTTTTTATGTCTGTAAATAAATAATTTTAGAATGGCATTTTTTTTCTTCCACAAACTATTCTGATCTATTTTTTCCAGCCATGTCACTAATTGTGAATTCCTACCAGCTATTGACAGAATACAGAGTTGATTTTTTAATAAAAAGTTATATATAATTATCCCTTTAATTAAAGGGAACAGATGGGCGTTACTAATTGCAATCGGGCAGAGGCTTGGGACGTGGTGCCGTCGCAGCAGGGAGCACCCGGGGGTCTGCAGGGACGGTGTGACAGACCGTTGCTTTGTTTTGCTGCCTTGATTTTCACTTCCGTCTGTTTCTAGCTTGGGCTTTGCCAGAAGTGCAGGTATCTGTTAGATGAAACCGTCCTTCTTTTGTTCCAGGAGTGCAGGAGTTAAGTGTCCACCTTGTTCTGTCTCTGCAGGATAGAAAGCACATGTTTCTGTGTGTCTGATTGTAGAATCCCTTATAGGTTTCTGTGCACACACGTTTGGTTGTTCTGGATGAACTGCCTTTTTAAATACTCTGACAATTTCACAAACATTCTAAAAAATTCAAGAAAACACGATTCCCTGCAAAGAACTCCTCACACACCGCTTGCCAAAGGAATCTGAGAAAAAACCCTGCCCTGTGTGTGTCATCATTGGGGTCCTCCCGTGGGGAGGCCAGGTCCTCTGGCCATGCAGCTGGAGGCCTCGGAGTTGGCACGGTTGTGGGTGGCGGCCTGCGCACCTCCCCCAGGAGGCGGTCCATGCACGGTGACCCACATCACATGGGGACACCATCTTGAGTCCCACCGTTCCTCCTGGGGGCAGGAGCAGGAGTCGCAGCTGCCGACAATGAGGAGGCAGGCTTCCTTCCACCTGGGAGCTGCCAGCCCGAGGGCTCCGGCCGGTCTGCGGAGCGCCCACCCTTCCTTTCTGAGTCGCGGGAATGGTGTGCTTTCTCCAGGGCGGGGGACCTGGGGATGTCTGCACCCGGGGATTCGGCCTCCCATCTGGGTGCGGTCTTCTCTGTTCCTCCCCCTTCAGACTCGTGAGGGCTGCTTCTGCCATTGCGTGTGGTAGTCCCAGCGGAGAATGGCCAGACAAGACAGAGCGCCCGGGGCTCGGGGGTATGGGGTGCGCCAGGACTGGAGCTCAGTTCGGGTGTTGGACGCGCCAGAGGCTGGCGCGTTGACCCAGAAGCCAGCAGGCAGATTTCGGGTTCTGGACTCAAACCTGCATCGGGGGCATTTCCAGTTTCTACTTAAACTGTTTGGTTTCAGTTGGGACAGACAGGATTGTTTTGTCTGCTGGGAATATTCTGGAAATGTTTGTCGTTTTCCTCTTTCATTTTCTCCCGTTCCATTTCTGCCTTAACTTCAGCTCCTTAGAGGGAGGCAAGCTCAAAGGAGCCCTGTGTCCCCAGACTCGGTGTGCGTGGGCAGGAGGCGCTTGTTTCCTCTGGGGGCAGGGCCGGCCCGAGGCCCCCACCTCCTCCACATCTTTGTTTTCCTTTCGGTGGAACACGGTGCCTGCCACTCAGTTAGACCTTCTTGACCGCCTCTCTGTGTCACCCATTTTTCCAAAGAAGAGACAGAGTGAAGTACTTGCCGGTCTCTACTTGAAGACTGTCTGAAGGTGTTTTCTCGTTAGGTTTCGGTTCTCCCCCCACATCCCAAGGTGAAGCACCGAGATTCCGCCGTTTGAGAACCTTCGACCTGAGACCCTCACTGGGTCAGCTACGGTGTGTTCAGGAGGCCCCAGACCTTCACGGTGTCTTTGAAGCCCGACCCCTTGGTTTCCTTTTGGATTTTCTTTCCTTTTGTTTGAAGTTTGGTTTGGCTTCTCCGTGTCCTGTACGCGTCTTGTCGAATGTTGTCGGGATTGATCTTGGCGCTTCGCTGTGGCAGCAGAGCGGAGTGTACATTCTGGCTCGCGACGTTTATATATATCTTGAAGCGAAATGTATATATGAGTAGTTTGCCATGAGATAACACAGTGTAAACAGAGTAGACACCCAGAGATCGTGACTTCTGTGTTCTCTCCATTTGAGTATTTTGTAATTTTTTTGAGATATTTGTGGACATAAATAAAACCAAGCTACACCGCAGCGGCTGGGTGCGGACCAGTGGCCTGTGTCTCATTCCTGGGGCGGGGGGGAGAGCTTGGCAGCTGCCCCTACCTTAGTCCCCCAGGCTGGGGATGGGGCAGAGGAGAGAGTTGGGGTCTCCGCTGTTTCCGGCTCCATGTTTGCCTACCCTCCAAAGCGGCTTCCAGAAAGATGATTCTCTGCGGTGTCTGGTGGGAAGGGTTTCTCTCCGTGCTCACAGGGGTGCTCCGACCTCCGGCTGGAGATTGTTGGCGCCCGCAGGGAGCATACCCACGCAGCAGAACGGGCCTGGGGGAGGAGGACACTAGCGCCGGGGACATCCTCTCCTCACTCAGATCTCTTTCTCCCCCTGCCACTTGCCCACACTTCTAATTTGTGACCCTCTACGGTGAATGGGCATATAGCTCCTTCCCTGCTTGGAGGACAGGTTTGAAGCTACCCACCGGTGCAGTGGCCTCCTCCAGCCATCCCCTCCCTGCCCTGCCAGCGCGTCAGCCCATGCTCAGAGCTGCCCTCCGGTGTCCCGATGCAGTCTAGCGCCCGAGGGCAGAGCGAGGCAGCCGATGGCTGGGAGGGTGTGGATGTGGCCGGGAGGGGCAGCAGGCATCGGAACGGATTCCGGCTCAGCTTTCGGAGACGTCAAGGGCATTTTCCTAAAGCTTCAAGACTACCACTGCAAGTTTATATGCTCACCTTTCCGTCTGGAGTATGGGCTTCCAGATGCCCTGGGAGACGGAGCAAGAGCGACCCTGTTGAACGGGGCTGACTGCCTGGTGGTGGCAAAAGCCTGGGGAGTGGCTCATGTCACTGCCTAGTTGAGGGCGGGACAGTTCTGCCACGCAAGAGGACCCTGAGGGGCATACCCACTGACGGCCCTAGAGGCAGGTCTGTGTTCTCTGACGGCAGGCATCCTGCTCAGCAACTTGGGTGGTCGGGGGGATAGAGTTGAGGGGTCTGCCAGAGTAGGCATAGGGGGCACAAGTGACGGTCATTCTGGATCGTGGATGAGAAAACGGGAGTGGCAGGGGGTGCAGAGGGAAGGGGGAGCGGCCAGAGCCGCCTTTGCCGGTTTCTTACCTAGAGCGCGCCCTCTCTGACCGTAGCGTCAGGCCTAGACCTACGAACTACAAGTTCCAGACAGGTTGAAGGATCAGGCTGCGGTGTCTGTGAATGGGTACTTAGATTGATGCTGCAGAAAGACCCTTGGATCAGAGCTGCTCAGGCCGTAGCTGTCAGGTGTGGACAGCTGTGGCCATTGTCCCTGCCCTGCCCTGCCGCCTTCTGAGGCAGAGAGCCTGCGGCAATGATCGTCTGCTGCTGGATCCATGGGGAGGACGAAGCCACTGGGGCCCTGGCTGTGCCCTCGCCTCTCGCCACCTGGATGAACGGGCATTGGTGTCCCCGTGGATGGACCCTCGGCTTGGGCTGAGGTCCCGGTGGCTCCACAGCCCCTCTGGTTAGGGAGCTGAGAAGCGTGAGCTACGAAATGGCACCCGGCAGGGCTGGGTGCGTGGTCGCCGTGTTGACAAATGCCTACGGTAAGTCCAAGGGAACTGGGCAGCTCAGCGAGGCGCCACCTGTGCGAACTGAGGCCACTTACGCACAGGGCAGGGACGCACAACAGCATCAGCAGTGACCTCCCATGCTGACACGGAGTTACAAGACCTTCAAATGCCAGGAACGCGGAGCCGAACACATGCAGGTGCAGTGGCTAACGAGGGACGGGAAGGGCTGGAGTCCTTCTGCCCAGAAGCTCATGGGAGCCTGAGCGGCGTGACCCAGCGCCAACACAGACTTTAGTGGCCGCCCTCGGCCTCTCCCGGCCAACCCACTCAGCTCCTGGACTCAAAAGCTGTGGAATCCTAACAAGACCAGTTACACCAGACAGCCGGGGTCAAGCCGCAGGCCCCAGGACCAGTAGAAGTATCTATCCTGCACTAGACCTCTGAGCTGTGGAGACATCAAGGGGCAGAGGGACCCTGGGCCTCCCTGCCTCCCTCCCAGGGCGACTCCGCAGACCAGCCTGCCGGGGGAGGTGGCCGCGGGGCTGGCTGTCCAACGGGCTGCCTCGGGCTGCTGGAGAACGTGAGCTCTGGAAGCCTGGGACTCGTGTCGGGCAGGGCCCCCGGGAGGCAGGCTGTCGGAGCTGCAGTCTCTTGTGGCTGAAGCCCGTGGCCCGGGAACGGCAAGTGCTTCAGCACAGGGCTTGCCCACATCCCTGGTTCTCTGTTATGCAGTTCCCGGCCCGTAGAGGTCTCCGTATCTGTGGTGTCCCCTCACTGGGTCCCGGGCTGCCCCAGGGGGTTCTGGCAGCTTGCCTTCCAGACTCCGAATCTCTGACCTAGGGCGGCTCTTCGATGGCAGTCTTTGCCAAGAACAGCTTGCAAGTCTTGGGTAATTGTTTCCTTCTGGCATATTAGGGACCCAGGCCGCAGAAGCTGCGCCTGCATCCCCCGACCCCGACCGGGGTTCCAGGCGTGGAAGGCACTTGCTTTGCAAACGTTTGCTGACCGAGAATGAACAGGCCCCCTCAGGGGAGGGCTCCTCAGTGCACCGACCGGGTGTGCTGTTGAGTCGTAGGCCTGGGTGACCAGAGAGAAGGGCCTTTGGCCCCATTCACAAAGCTGGTCGCTACTGGGGCACCTGAAGTGACCCTCTTAAGTTTCTCTCAATCCTGCCATCCTCTGGCTCTGGCCCTGGTCTGCCCCATTCAATGTTTGGGTCGGGGGAGGGCATCTGCTTCACCGTGGTCAACCCTGCAATGTGGACACCCATTGTAGACAAATAGACTAAAAGCAGGACCTTAATGCCCTAGAAGACCTTCCAGCCTATGGCGGGCACGGTGTTTAAGAGCTGATGTCTTCTGTGTACCTGTCCCCCAGCTGTCTGTCCAAGGTCGCCCCTGCTCCTCTTTTGCCCGGGCTCTGCTGTGCTTCACGCCGCAGAAGAGGCCACTCCTGGTTCCGACCACCAGGTGGCGGCGTCCGTAAAGCCCTGGTGGCGTTCTTCCCCTCACAGGGCCTGCAGGGACAGGTCACAGCAGAAGCGTGGGAGACAGATGGCCGGAAAGGGGGCCGAGGGCTGCGGGTGGCACGGGTTGGGCCCAGCACGGATGTTACGGCAGGGAAGGCTGTTGGGAGGCCAGGAGGTGTGTGTCTGCGGTTTTCAGCTGTATTCCCCACGCTGGGCCATACACTGTAGGTGCTCAGCAAACTCTGGCTGAGTGACGGTCACCCCATGATCACCTCAGCCGTGGTGATTTCCAGCATGATGGCCCTTGAAGCCCCCCGAGAGTTCCCCTAAGCCACCACTGCCCTAAGGGTCCTGTACCCCAAGTATGCCCCCATCTCAGGTCATCTCCTCTCCTTTGAGTCTTTCAGGAAGAGAGTCCTCAGGGGCCCTCCGACCTGCTCACGGCCAGGACGACGGCATAGCGTCCGCAGACCCTGCATGCGTGACCTGGAGGTCCCTGAAGCTGAGCGCCCCACTACATAGCAGGCCCTGGCCATTGTCAGTTCTGTCACATTCCCTCAAAACCTGTGACCCAAGGCACCCGGGCGGCTCAGTCGGTTAGGCAACTGCCTTTGGCTCAGGTTGTGATCCTGGGGTCCTGGGATCGAGCCCCACATCGGGCTCCCTGTTCTGTGGGGAGCCTGCTTCTCCCTCTCCCTCTGCCTGCCACTCCCCCTGCTTGTGCTCTCTGCGTCTCTCTGTCAAATAAGTAAATAAAATCCTTTAAAAACCTGTGACCCAGTGTGACGGGCACCTTGACCAGTCCCCGTATCCCAGCCCAGGATCTAGGGTTAGTCCAACAGTCTGGGAAGATAGAAACCAGACAGGTGAAGCCTGTGGTTTCACAACTGGCCCCCTGGCCCCAAGTTCAGTGTCTGCTGTAGATGCTGTGGGCCGCAGGCAGACGCACTGGTGTGTGCATTCCCGCGCAGCAGCAAAGGGCGAGAGCCCATTTTCCAAGTTTGCTGAGTGGAAAGTTAGGAATGGCATCAGTCAGGAGTGCCCGGTTTTAGTGGCTTGGAGGGCGTCAGTCTCATCACGGGTCCATGGAGCAAAGGCTTCCCTTCCCTTTCCTCTTACCGTGGTCAGACAGAGACAGACTTCGGGGAAGGACCACGGCAGCTCACCATTTGCTCCAGAAACTTTTTAAGCAGCATGAGGTCTGGAGTCAGAATCCCTGGTACAAGCATGTGACCCTGTGTGACCTGGGCCAAGCACCTAGGGAGCCCATCTCGGGGTCCAGGTCCGCCTACCAAACAGAGTTAGGCCAGCTCCATACCCTCGCTGGGGAGGATGAAGCCAGTAGACTGCAGAAGACAGCTCACCGCAGGGCCCAGCGGAGGACTTGAGGACCATGAGCAGAGGTCCGTGTCCTGACCATCATCACAGCTCCACTGTTAAGTCCGGAGAGTGATTCTCTGAGATGGGAAAATCAAGTGATGGTGGCCTCAGCGAGTCCTGGGCCTCATGGTTTGGATCCTGCGGTCGCTCCCACTGCCATCTGCTGGGAACAGACCTGAAGGTCAAGGGCAGCGTTTGGGTGCTGGCCTGAGCAGCCAGTGCTATGTTCCGCCCACCGACTCTGTGCAGATGCCCACGTGTAAGAGCAATCTCTGTTTACTTATAAAGTTCTAGGAAGAAAGCCCAAGGTTTGGCAAGCCGGGAGTGAGAGGGAAACCTCCCTGTTCTTTCTCACACGACGATTTGACCATTCTAGGCAAAAGCATCCCAGACCAGCGGACACCCATCCAACACCACATTTTCTAAAACATCTAAAGCTCTCGAAAGCAATGTAAACGCAGGGAGGAGGAGTCTGGAGTCCGAGGAAAACCATGGGACAAACAGGAGGCCCAAAGGAATTGGATGACTGAAAAGTCACCAAAATTCTCTGCTTCACCTACACGTGGATCAGGGAGCCTAAGACCTGCTTCACTTAGCTTGTAACCACCAAGGGTAAAATGGCATGACACAAAGGCACAGAGAGGACTCACTGATTCCGACCAGACGGGCTGCACGGAGGAGGTGGCGTTTTAGATGGATCTAAGTCGATGACTCAGAAGTCGATGGGCGGCGAAGAGGTAGTAAGACTTCACCTGTGGGAAGAGCATGAGCACATCTGTGGCAGAGGGGGCTCTGGGGCCTCACGGGCTGGGAAGACAGGCAGGGCCCACGTCGGGCGTGAAGAGTTTAGACCCGGTTCCTTAGGCTCAGAGAAACACCCCCGCCGAAAGTGTTAAGAGGGAAGGGGTGCACTGACTCCCCCAGCTGCAGGGTGGAGGTTGCACAGGAAGGGTAGTTGGGGGGCAAGGAAGGGGGCAGAGATCCTGGGCCAGATCTGGGGGCACAGAGAGGGGAAGCTGTGGCTCATGTGGGGAGGTGGGTAAGGTGCCCTGCAGATTCCGGGGGGTTTACACCTACTGTCCCTGATTTGTCAGAAAGACGACAGGACATATCAGCAGCCCATAAACCTCAGACTTTCCTTAGAGGCTGGCGGTGGGCCCAGGACCCCCATTGCTTTTGGGGACTTGTGATCAGTGTTTCCTATGTGTCCCCAGAATATAGGGACCATGCAGTGGGGGTGCTGGGAGCCAGGCCCAGTTCCAGTGCAGCGGGCAGGTGCACGAGTGGCCCGCCGCACCCCACCCCCTCACGGCACAGTCGGCCAGCACTCACAGTTCGGGGGAGAAGAGCGCGCCCGGCTGCACCGGGAAGGGGCCTCGGCCAGCTCAGGGAGTCGATTGATGGATGATGATGAGAAGACACATGGCAAAGGACCTTGACACAAGAAGTCTGAGATTCATGCAGGTCCATCAACTGGAAGATGGTGGGTGCAGGTGGGTGGGGCAAGTTAGAGGGCAGATCCGCCTTCACCAGGGCGTCCGCTCCTCCTCCTGGAGGTTCCTACCTTCCCAGACGTGCTGCGACTCAAGCATTTTGGAGCCTATGATCCCTCAAACACACCAAGCAGATTGCCACCTCCGTTCTTAGATGTCTTCCTCTCTTCACCAGGGCACTGCCCTTCTCCCTAGCACAGGCCACTCCCCAACCTTGTCACCGCATCCTCCTGCCCTGCTGGTGTTCACAGCACTCACCGCCATCCTCGGGCACAGACCTCCGTGTATTGTCTGCCGCCTCCTACACCAGCTCCACGAGGGCGGACACCTGCTCACAGCTGGACCCCAGCACCTACCATTGCCTGCACCCCCAGGGCACTGGATGGCTGTCTGTAGAGTGGGGGGAGGGAGGGACGGACGGACGGATGTATGGATGGATGGGGGAAGAATGAATGAATGAATGAATGAATGGACACGAGGCCTTCTGACCCAAAGCACTGCGCACTCTGACTCCATTCTGGGATGCAGTGGGCAAGAGATTGGTTCTGCACCTCGGCACGATTGACCTCTGGGGCTGGAGCATTCCTCGTTGTGGGGGCCGTCCTGTGATGGTGGGAGGTCCGAGGCATCTCCGGACGGTAGGCACCGGAGTTGTGACAACCAGAACCGTCTCCAGACATCGCCGATGTCTTCCCGGCGGGGCCGGGGTGACAACGTGCCGCCAGATGAGGGCCACTGAGCTCCACCCACCTTGGAGTCCCTTCCCCGAGCCCCCGCGGGGAGCACCCCACTCCCCAGGGCACCTCTCCACCCTTGGGAGAGCCACGACGAGAAACCGTAGGCTTCGCGGCCGCCGTTTATTGTTTTATCACATATGTACATTCCGCAGGAGGCCGGTCCCACGTCCACCCGGGCCTCGGGCTTCTCACCAGGCGGCCTGCTCCAGACCCCCGGGCACGGGCTCGGGGCCAAGGCCGGGACTCGGGGCTCAGACGTTCAGCAGGAGGGGTCGGTGCTCCTCTTCGGCCGCGTCGCTGGGAGGGATCTCATAAATGACAAACAGGGAGGAGTACAAGCAGCCCAGGAAGGACACCAGGCTCGAGAAATACATGACCCCGTTGGCGCTGCCCACGGCCGAGGTCAGAGGCCCCAACACCAGGGAGACCAGAATCTGGGCCAGGAAGTACTGGCAGCTGAGCAGGGAGATGTCCACGCCCATGCCCCGCCGGGTGCCGTCCGCGCCGGACCCTGCGAACTGACCCAGAAGGAGACACCGTCAGCGGGAGCCCTGGGCCGCGGCGGGACCCGGCCCCGCGTCGCCTGCAGGCCCCGGGCACCCGCGCGGCCCACGCGCCACCGGCTCACACTTTCCAGCGCCGACGCGCGCCGGGAGTTCAGCCAAGAGCTTAGTAACGTCTGTGCTCGGAGAGATGACGGCAGCGAGAAGAATCCGCGACTCACCGCGGCGGACGCTCCCGCAGGCCCAGGCGGCGCGGAGGCTCTCCCCGGCCCCGGCCGCCTGGCCTTGGCCTTCTTCTCCCCTGAAAGACAGGCGGCCTGCCGGGCTGGGGGAGCACTCCGCGTCCCGGCTCAGCCCCTCTCCCAGCCTCTGTCGGCTGCGCGGCCGTCACACACCCTGAAATAGCCTCTCACGGCTGTGCCTGCTCCTTGGGCTGCTCTGCCGAGCCCCTTGTGGCCCCCAGGGTGGACAGGCCACGTTCCCTCCGTGCCACCCCGGCACCAAATGGGGGCTTGGGGGTGAAGACATGCCTCTGAGCAGAGCTGTTGGGGTGATGGTGGCTGGAGGCGGCGTGGGTCCCCTCCCTCTGCTCCCCGCACGGGCCACCACCCCCCACGAGGCAGCAGATGGGTGCCCCCCCGCCCCCGAGACACTGTGTGCACTGCCTGGGGCCGGCCTCCTGCATCCGGACCTCCCTGTCCTTGTGGCACCCGCAAGGTGCTGTGTGAATGCGCACGCGCGTGTCCTGGGGAAAGTGTGCCTCCCCCCATGGCCACGCACAGTCGGCAAGGCCTCAGCAGGGATGCGGGGGAGGGGGGCTGGCGATCACAGGTGAGCCCTGAGCCTGCGATTGGGCAGAGACTGACCAGAATGTGAGCCTCTAGAAGACTCTACAAGCAAGCAGCCCAAGGCTTCCCGGAGTGCTGACCAAATTCACTTAGGGCGACCCAAGGCTCTGGGAATCCCTTCGCACAGGGTGGGGCAGCCTCCCACCAAGAACTGGCTTTTTTCCCCAGTTTGTTTTCCCTAGTCAAGGGGGTCTCAGGCCTGCAGGGAACAGACAAGGGGATGGTGGCCAGGGGGGTGTTGGGAGGAAGCAGAGGCCCCAGCCAGCAGGGGTGGCATCACTCAAGTCCCCTCCCCGCCCGGGTCTCTTAGCTGCTGCCGGCTTGGGCTGGCAGCGCAGGGTTCGCTCTCCAGCCATCACAGCCTCTGTCCCCACCGTTCCCGACCCGGGGGAAGTGCTGTCCTTGTGGCCACTGCCTGTGAGCATGTCCGGGAGTCCCATGGCTGGCAGGGAAGGGGCTGGGAGGGGCCGCCATGGCTGCCACCCTCGGGCCCAAGGGCGGGCTCACTGTCATGCCTGGAGTCCCAGGCAGATGTGACTCTTCCCAAAAAACATTGTGAACTGAACTCATCAGATACTTGGAAGCCCCTAAAACAACTCAGGATGCCTCTTGGGCCAGGCCTGGGGGAGGCGACAAAGCCCCAAATCAAAAGGGGGTGTGTGTGAGAAACCCAGGGGTCAGGGTGATCTTCTAATGCAGTATTTTCAAATCTCCAAGTTACTGCAAAAAAATCCTTGATGGGAGCATCGTCGGGGCAGGAAGGAAGGAAGCCGTGCCCCGGGCCACGACTTGATGCACCTTGAAAACATGACACCGAGTGTGACACGGGTTTGCCTCCGCGACACGTCCCGACAAGCAAATGCAGAGAGGCACAAAGTGGCTTCGTGGTCTCGGGGGCTGGGGGCAGAAGGACGGGAAGGGGGACGGCTCATGGGTATGGGGTTTCTTTGGGTTCTGAACTGATGGCGGCGCGATGACCCAGCTCTGGGGACACACAGCCCCCACCGGGAGTGGGCGGACGGCACGGTGGTGTGCGGCGGCCCCCAGCTCCGCCAGCCGCTCAAGGACAACGCACGCTAGCCAAAGGTCAGAATCGTACATAAAGACAGGACCGAGTCTCCTGGCTTTTCCTCTGGCCTAGGCCTCGGCCCTGCGATTGGGCAGAGACTGACCGGAATGTGAGCCTCTAGAAGACTCTACAAGCAAGACTCCGGGGGCGGCAACTTCCGGTCTTCAAAGTCCTGACACTCTGATCAGCTGAAGCCTCCGTACTCATTCTTTCTTTAGAAATACCGGGTTAACCTACTGTCGACCTTGACCACTGGGTGTTTTGTGTCCCAGGTGAGGGCCTCCCTTTCCTCGCCCGAGGCCCAGTGCTAACAGGCGACCCCAAAACCTGCCAGAAGGGGACACGAAGGGGTGGGCCTCCCCTGCCACCGTCCCAGCTGTGTGATCCTCCCTCACGGACGGGGGGGCCTCCCCGGGCCACTCCCTGCTCGCGTTTATGCTCTGCGCTCAGCAGCTGACTTTCTGAATGTTCAAACGGGCCCCCCATTTCCCGTGCGGGGCTGCTCCCCGGGCCACGTCTCAGGTGGGGTTTCTCCAGGCTGCCGGGACAGGGCAAGCCAGGCCCAGGCAGGCCTCTTCAGGACCCGAAGCAGAAACCGGAGACCCTTACCTTTTTGTTCTGGTAGTAATCACACAGCAGCGAGTAGGGCAGGGTGCACAGGGTGGAAAATAAAATCCCGTAGGTTATGCAGAGGGACAGGACCACGTAGAGATTCCTGGACAGGGTGGCGAGCCCGGTCCCCAGGCCAAAGGCCAGGTAGGCAATGAAGTACAGCGTACGGATGCTGAGGTATTCTTCTAGCTTCTCGAGAATCGCTGTGGGCCGGAAAGGCAGATGAGCAGCCCGCCGCACCGCCCGGTGGCCCCGGGGCCTCCGTGTCCCAGGGCCATTTCCCTGGGGCTGGCCCTACTGCTGGCTGGCAGCTCGCCCCAGACCAGAAGGCCTGCTTGGGGGTGGGGAGCCTGGGGCGACGGCTCGGGGGGCACCCGGGCCAGGGGGGTCTAGAGGGACGGCAGGCCCTGGGGTGGGGGTGTGGGGGTGCAGGTGAAGGGATCTTGGGCCAAAACAGCAGAAGGGCTCGGGGTGCAGGACAGGGAGGCAAAACCAAGCTGGCCTAGAGTGAAGGACGGTTTTTATATTCTTAGATGGTTTAAAAAAAGATCAGAAGGAGACAAATATTTTGTGACACGTGAAAATTGTCTGAAATCCCAGTTCCCGTCAAACATAAAGGAGGTCCCACTGGGACTCGGCCACGCACGCGCCTCAGACAGAAGCATCTCGTCCATCCGAGGCGGCTTCCGAGTCTCCCGGGGCGCGCCCGGTGCTTCCCCGCAGGCTGTGTGGCCCGCGAGGCCCAAAGCGCCCACTGGCCCCTGACGGAACCCCGGGGCTGACCCCGAGGTGAAAATTGGCTGGTGCCCCACCAGCACCCAGGCTTCCCCGCAGGGACCCAGCTCCGCGTCCTCTGTCCCCTGGGTCCCCCACTGCCAACCTCAGGGTCCCCGCAGTCTCTGGGCTTGGCTCTCCCCACATACCCGCCCCCCACCCCCCTTCTCAGCTGCCCCTTCCCCACCTCTGGACCAGTTGCCACGTGAATCCACACGGGAAGGATGGGGGCGGTGGGGTTGGCAGACGACCGCCTAGAGGCGACCTCCGTGTTCCTCCCGAAGCCCCCACTTCGCCCTCCCTTCCCCGGGCCTGGCCTCTCTGCCCGCTGGCCCCAACCAGGTTGTCCCCAACAGGGGTGCCACGCCCACGACGGTGAAGACCCAGACCTCCCTTCATCCCAGGACCCCACTAAAGCCACACTTCCCCCGGGGGCCCCGAGCCCCTCCGCACCCCCCCAGGGCGGCGGGTACCTGAGTAGAAGGCAGCACTGAAGGCGTAAATACACATCCCCCAGCAGCCCACGGTGACCCCGCTGTTGTACTTCTGATACTCCTCCGACGTGTGCGGGGCCTTGGGGTCTCCCTGAAACACCACCTCACCCATGAAGTCCGTGTAGAACAGCAGCAGCCCCTCAAACGAGAGCCACCCTGGCGGGGGGGAAGGGCTGGTGACCAGCGGCCCCGCGGCCCCGCCTCCGCCCACAGGTGCTTCGACCCGGGCTCAGAGTAATTCGCGGTGCGTGTGGATCCGGAACCTGACGGGGAAAGTACCTGCAGCCTCACTACCCCGAGACGAGACCACGTGACCTCTGCTAAGCTCGCACAGCTTCCCCACCTTTTTTTTTTTTTTTTTAAGCGAATAGTCTTATAAACACAGGCTCTATGGCGTGAAAGGTCATATTCTGTCCTTTGCCCAAACACTATCGTCATGAGGAGAGCGAACCCCTCACGCCTTCTCCTGCCCCTCACTCGCCTCTCTGCAAGGGGGACAAGAAGGTGCGGGGGGAGGTCGCCACGGGCACGAGGGGGCGGCACGTGACCGCGGATGGAGGTCCGCTGGGGCCCCTCCCCGTCCACACCGCAGGGCTCCGTTCCTCTGACGCCCGTGTCAGTGTCTTTGGTAGAGGAAGGGGTGGCGTTTGCTGGACCTCCCGAAGCCCAATAATTCTCATATACACCTCCCTGTGCCATTTCGTGTTCCTAAACAGCCCCTTTCAATGGCAGCCAAGTATTGCACGAGGCAGACACGCCCTTCCTCCATCTAACCCCTCCTTGCACTGCGGGCATTTTGCCTCCCCCTGCACCCCTCCTCCCCGCCCCTGCCCCCCAGCGTCTGGCTCTTAGGAATCGTGCTGGCGGATCCCTGGGACGTAGATGCCCGGTAACAGCTCCGATTGCCTCCTTGCAAAGAATGCCAGGGAGGGTCACTGGGATAAAGGCTATGGGCATTTTTAAGATTCTTGCCTGTTGCTAAATTGCCTTCTAGAGAGACATCCTGATTTACATCCCACAGTGTTCGAGAGCCCCGGAGCATCTCAAATTTGTAATCATCCTCCGCGGCTCGACAGCCTGACGGCAAGGAGATCCCAAACGGAATGAGATGCGAGCTTGGGCTTTTCCGTGGCGATCAGAACGCCAGGGCTCGTGGGCTCAAGGCCAGTGCTGGGCCCCCGCGGGCACGTGGGAGTGTCCGTGTGTGTCTGTCTTGGCTTGAGGAGGAAGACAGCAGTGATGCCCAGACGGGCTTAAGACCCAAGCTCCCCATCAGCAGCGTCCGTCACTTAACTGCGAGTGGTCTGAAAAGCTTTTGGTAATGGGAACCTGGACTCGGAGGAGACCAGGTGTCCGGCACGGGGGCAGGGCTGTGCCTCTGTCTGGACAACCTGGCTTACTTTGGGGCTGCCTGGAGGAGGCATCTCTCTGGCCCTTCCCAGGCCCCACCCTGGGTGGCATCTGGGGAGTCCACATGCATGGAAAGTGTCCCTTCGGGACAGGACGCGGGGCTCTGGGGCGCCCTGGGAGGCTGGCGGGGGCGGGAGCCCCAGGTCCGGCAGCCGCGTCCCCCGCAGTGAGCCCCAGGCCGGGACGCGGACGGACGAGGAGGTTGGCCAGGGGCTCACCCAAGAAGTGGTTGACGCAGAGGTTGCGCAGGGCCTTGGGCATGTGGCAGATGGTGACGCAGAGGTGCCGCACGGACAGGGGCTGCCCTGCCGGCTCGCCGGAGCCCGCCAGCTCGCTCTCATACTTGACGCCGTTCAGCAAGATGTTTGCCACCTGGGGAGGAGGGAGAGGAAGCGCGCACAGGCCGCTTGTCAGGGCACCGGGCTCCGGCCGTCCGGGGACGCGTGTGTGCACACGCACGCACACATGCACCTGCACACACGCGTGCACGCACGTATGTACGCACACGGGCACACACTCGCATGAGCACGTACACAGGGCGCGCATGTGCGTGCACACACACGCGTGCGTACACTCATGCGCGTACGCCTACGGCATGTACAAATGCACTCACGCACACGCACGCACGCACGCACGCACGCTGTGCAGCACCACCTGAACAGGACAGCCAGCATTATGTCGTCTCGTCACACCTGCAGCGGCCACGAACAAAACGTGGGGGGGGGGGTGCCCGCACTGTGGCCACAGGGTGAGCCGTCTGTGCACGGAGAGGGAGTGGATACCGTGCCCAATGGGGGACACACTTGAAATATGAGAACTATGGGTCGGTTCAAATCCAGACGTTACAAATGTCCCTTCTTTTCTGGAACAGCAGGGTATAAAAGGGACTTATTGCAAGAGGCCTGGGGAATCTGTTCCCCGTTCTCTTGGGCCGGTGGGACTCCCGCCTACACGGAGGCTGGGGCGGCCGAGGGAGCAGACGTAGGGAGCAAACACACTTCCCCTGGCCCTCAGCGCAGATGGGTCTCTCTCTGGGGCCCAGGAGCACCAGGCCCGCGGCAAACCCGCTCCCTGATTCGCTTTGCCAACCCTTCCTGGCACGGGAAGGCGTCACTCCTCCGTCGCCCTGCCTGGGTCTGGCCAGACACCAGCTGGGGGAGCCAACCGTTCTGCAAGCCGCAGGGGTGAGGAAGGGACGCCGCCCCAACTCCGGGGCCAAGGGAGCCTGTGCGGCTGTCGGCCAAGTGGGGAGACCCAGAGGAAGCTGAGAGCCCAGGATACCAGGTCCACGGGCAGTCATGTCCACGGGGCTTGTCACCACGGCGGCCGGAGGAAGACCGCTGAAATGACACCTGAGTGCCCACCTGAGGCTAGGTGCGCTCGCAGGTAACTCACGACCTTTCCTTTCCTCAAAGAGGTGGCTCATGGGGTGCCTGGGGGCTCAGGTCATGGTCCCAGGGTCCTGCGATCGAGCCCCGCATCAGGCTCCCTGCTCAGCGGAGAACCTGCTTCTGTCTCCCACTCCCCCTGCTGGTGCTCGTTCTTCCCCTCTCTCTCTCTCTCTCTCTCTCTCTTTTTCTCAAATAAATAAATAAATAAGTAATTTTTTAAAGCAGGCTCATAAATGATGCTGTACTGAGAATGGACCTAGAAGAAAGGATTCGAACGGGAGTTTCAACCGTAACTAAGGAACTGTATCTGACGCCCGTCTGAACTGCCGGAAGCGGCCTCGGGTGACCCGCCCTCGACAAGACCTCCCGCGGAGCGCCCTGATGTCATCAAGGGACAGACGAGGCTAACACCCTCCAGCCGTTAGAGCTCTTTCTTCCAACGGTAACCGGACTGCCTAACCCTCTAGTGGGTTTCGGTTCTTCAGACCTTTTCCGGACCTGAGCCCAGGAGGTGCCCTCGGGACTTCGCCACAAGGACCCATCCTCACAGCAAGGGACAGTCACTCTCAAGACGAAGAAGGCCGCACGGGCCCAAAGAGCGAACCAGACATACGGACGCCCTTGACCTTTAACCCAAGAGAAAAGGAACAACAACCTCAAAATGCGTCTCCGGTCAGCCTCTCCCGAACCGGGGCGTCCGTCAGCCCGGCCGGGCGTGGGGGCGGGGGCTGCCTGGCTGAGGAGCAAACCCTCCGGGGCCTGGGGGGGCTTCGGGTCTCAGGGACACGCCGGGCAGGGCAGCAGGGGTGCCCCCGAGTGACCGCATGCTGCCCTCGGGGCCGCGCGGTTTCACAGAAGCTCCAGGTCCTCACCAGAACCTTCTCTCACCCTGTGACCCCGCTGGGGGCAGGCGGGCCCAGAACTGTTACGTCTGCTTCAAGCGAGCAGCAGAGCCGTTCTTTCACGGGAGGTGACCGCGGACTCTGACCACGGCGAGTCTCACGTGTCAGCTGGTGGCCTCCCCGCCCATCTGACGAATACGAAATACCACACAAACAGCTTTCTGGAAAGTTCTTCACCGGCCAGTCCATGCCTCGCGCTGCTTTTTAGAATCCAGAGTTCTGACAGCCTCGGGGCCGGCTGAGGATGGACACCGGGAGGGCCCAGACTCGCCCTCCGTGGGGTGTCTGTCCCGGGGGGACACCGAGCTCTGCGGGGCCCACAGTCACGCAGGCCACGCGCGCGGCGAGCCCTCGGAGAAACACTGCGGGCGCTTCTGACAAACGCACCCCAGGGCCCTCTGCGCCCGAACTATCTTGGGGCCAACGTGGCCGCGTTTCAAAGCAGCGTCCCTCGGACGGGGACCGGCACGGTAAGCCGCTGCCGGACCCCCGACAGGCCCTCGGAGCCCCCTGGCGCGGGCCCAGCCTCTCCCCCGCCACGTGCAGGCCTCGTGGGCTTCGACCCACCGACTTCCCGAGGCCTCTGGCCGGGGCTCGGGCGGGCTTCCCGGAGCAGAGCGACAGCCCCTCTTTCCGTCGAACTCCCGACGGGGTGCGGCCCCGGCGCCCTCTGACCTCTGCCCTCCCCCCTTCACCTCTACCTGCTGACTGAAGGTCACGTTCCTCCTCCGGCCGCTTTCGGGACCGCCGCCCCCTCCGGCCGCGTCCGGGATGGCCAGGGTCTGGGGTCTCTTCAGGATCCCGGCCGACCGCGGCTTGGGGGCGTCCAGGGAGCCCACCCTCAGCACGTCCCCGTCGGGGCCCGCGGCCAGGGCCCCCTCCCGCCCGTCCCCGAGGCCGCGGTCCCGGCGGTAGAAGCCGTCGGGGGCCCGGGGGAAGCTGACGCTGAGGGCCGGCCGCGGGGCGCTGCCCGGGAGGGCCAGGTAGGGGTCGGCGCCGGCCGGGAAGCAGTCGATGAGCACGCTGTCGATGTTGGAGGTGGCGAAGGACGAGGCGAACTCGCTGAGGCCCGTCAGGGAGCCGTCCCTGCTGCTGAAGCTGCCGTACTTGGGCGTGAGCGGGCTGAGCGGCGAGATGGGGCTGGCGAAGCTGGCGTAGGGGCCGGCGGCCGCGGGGCACGGCAGGGGCTCGCCCGCCCCCTCCTCGCACAGCAGCGGCGGCGAAGGCGGCAGCGGGAGGCTCGGGCTCTTCATGGCGGCCTTCTTCTCGCCCGGCGGCCGCAGGGGTCTCTCGGGGATGCTGACCAGGGTCAGGACGGTGGTGACGCTCAGGGTGACCGCGGTGAAGATGTAGATGACCCTCAGCTGCCCGCCCAGGGCTCTTCCAAAGCTGGTTCTGTCCCAGTGGATGCCCCCGACCACGTAACCGAATCCTCCTCCGAGGCCTGGGGAGAGAAGCGGAGTTAAGTACCCCCGAGCAGGCGGGGGGTGGGGGCGGGCCCTTGCCAGTCGCGGTTCCGCATCTGACTCAGTGGCCAAATCCGTTGCGAGGACACACATCCGGCGTCGGTCCCTCCTAAACCCCAGACAGACTGTGAAGGAGAATGGGATTGGGGGGGCCCTCTCCTGGTCACGGGCCACCCCCCGGGGTTGCCTGGCCCCAGAGCAAACAGCATGGTGCCCACCCATCCACATCTGTCCCAATTACCCGTGGCCTTGCCGGATTACTGAATGTCTACACTGGCTCACAGTCCCCTTCCAGGAGGCCCGGCCCCCCAGGGTCAGTGCCGGGCAAACAGGGAAGATCTCTTCTCCAACACACAGACCACACACGCACGTGGGGGGTGGGATTCACGCGGCCACCCTGGTGGTTCTCGCCTGAGGCCCGCGTCCTCATGTGCGGCCACCACTAGGGGTCACCCCCAATGATGACCAAGGACGGCCCCCCTCGCCCTCCGGCTCAGCAAGCCGGCAGGAAACAACAAGGCTGCGGGGATCCGGTCCTCTGCTCCTGCTCGCAGCACCCCACGGCCTCGGGGAACAGGTGCACGGCAAGCGGATTCACGCAGCGCGGCGTAAAAAGGTGGGCGATGCCACGCTGCCCACAGCCAGCAGCACTTCGCTCCAGAAAGTTCTGCTTCCCCGTCGCCCGCTCCCACGTCCCCAGCACCCCCGGCCCACCCCGCTGCTACACCCCAGGGACTGCGGCCTTATCTTATCTCGAGTCCAGCAACATTTCCAGCTGGTTGGGAGGTGAGTTTCCTCCGTTTCCTCCTGCTGCTGCCGAATGCCAACCGCCCCTGCGATCCGGCCGCCCTCCGCCTTGGGGAGAACTGGCCTCTTGTAAAGCGGAACTTCTGCAGCAAGGCCTGGGCTCAGACACACGCAGCTCAGCCTTGCACGGGCCCCTCACGCTGCCACGTGGCCCTGAAACCCATCACTTCACGGTTCCCCCCCGGAGCGCCCTCATCTGTCCCCAACTGTCCCTACAGGTCTTGGAATTTCACGTCACCCCTCCTCTTGGTATTCCTAACTCCCCACCTTCGTGGTCCCCACGAGCATCTCTCACCTCTCTCCAAGACACAACTGCTATTTTGTGGCCCTTAAATAAGGTCAGATTTGAGATGACCTCTATTGACCTTTTTAAAAAAAAAAAACAAAACAATGACTGAAGCAAATATATTCTCAGGGGAAAGAAACAGGACATCGCTCATCCTCGAAAACAGAGACAACCGGATTCAAACATGGGCAAAGGACTCACAGTTCCGTTTCCCAGCTATTTCTCCCAGGAAGACACGCCGATGGCCGGGAGGCAGTCGGAGGGGCCTCAGCGTCCGTAGCCACCAGGGAAATGCAAACCGAAGCCACAATAGAGCCCACCTCGCACCCATCAGGTTGTATCAAAACAGCGAGACAATAGTAAGTGTTGGCGGAGATATGGGGGAAATCGTAACCCAACAGTGTTGCTGGGGGGCTCCTCAGAAAATTTAGAATCGAATTACCGTACGATCCAGCACCTTCCCGTCTCGGTTTAAAGCCCAAAGAACCGTAAGCCCCCCAAGTCTGTAGCCGCGGGAGTCACAAGAGCTGCAATGTGGCAGCCGCCTAGTGTCCAGCAAGAGGGGAATGGAGAAGCCGGAGGCGATCTCTGCGCACAACGGTGCGTTACTCCAGCACGCACGGGAGGGACATTCTGACACCTGCCACCACGGGGACGACCACTGTCCGAAGTGAAACCGCCCAGTCTCAAAAAGACAAGCACCGCATAAGGCCACCCACAGGAGGGACTCAGAGCTGTCGAAATGGCAGAGACAGAGAGAGCACACGGAGAGCCTGGGGTTCTGGGCGTGGGGACGGGAGTTAGTGTTCAGTGGGGACAGAGTTTCAGTTTTATAAGATGAGAAAGTTGTGTGTGTGTGTGTGACAGGGGTGGGCGGTGGTGATGGCCCCACCACAACGGGAGTGCGCTCGATGCCACCAAACTGTTCACTTAAAATTGGTTAAGATGGTGATTTTTTTTTTTAATGATGTGTATTCTAACACAACAACAACAACAAAAAGGGACACCCAGGTGGCTCAGTCGGTTAAGCATCCGGCTCTTGATTTTGGCTCAGGCCACGATCTCGGGGTGGGGAGATCGAGCCCAGGGTCAGGCTCCGTACTCAGCATGGAGTCTGCTCAAGACTCTCTCTTTCTGCCTCTGCCCCTCCCCCCACTCATGCATCTGTGCATGTGCTCTCTCTCTCTCTCTCTCTCTCTCCAAAATAAATAAATAAATAAATCTTTTTACAAAGAACAGCAACAAGTCAGAAGACTGTCAGGTAAAAAACGGGGTCCGCCTTGCTCCCCCCCACACTCCAGCACTGGCCCAGCCGAGACCCCTGAAGAAATTCCCTGTCCCCATCCACACCTGTGTGCAAACAGAGACAGCGTGGCATTTTCTAGAAGAAACAGCTGGGATTGGACAGACGGAGCAGTTTGCCCAACGTCGCCGCACTGAACAGGAGGAAAAGCCCAGAACTGATTCAACCTTCCCGATCCTGGAGCCGCTGGCCTCACCCCCGTGTTCACCCAGGTCCTGCGCAAGCCGGTCTTGTTACGTCTTCCCCTTGACCTTTAGAAACACTTCCCGACGCTTTCTTCAACGGGACCGTTTTAGTCCGTGTTTCATAGAAGAAAGCCGGGAGAACTGCTTTTCCGGGGATACTGTGATAAGCAAACATCGTACTGAATCCTCCTTTCCGCAGTCAGTTCTTTCGAAGTGTTCCCGTGTGGGGTCATGGAGGGTAAGGCTCGCCCTCCGCACCCCTCCCTTCTGCTCACCGCCCAGGCTCTGCGGCTCCACGGTCATTCCTGCCTCGTGTCTTACCTCCCGAGGCTCGTTGCTCCCGTTGGCCGCACATGCAGCTCGGGCGTGTGCGTGTGTGTCCGTGGCACGTGTGTGTGAGTACGTGGCACTCGCGTGTGCTCGACTCCTCATCGGAGGCAGACTCTGTATGTGACAATTTCCCTGCTCACTCCAATGTGACCGGTCAGTACCCAGGCCACACGCGATCACACCGGCTGCGGCAGAGCAGCGAGCCCTGGCCGGTTCCCTGACATGCCAGGTCCACAGAGGCCCAACAAGGCGACGCTCTGCCTCCTTATTTCGGCCCTCAAGGGTGTGAACAGCCAAACTTTTTATTGTCGACATGATGCCACTTTTCTGTGGACTTTTTGCCTTTTTTGGGGGGGGGGTGACATCACCGTTTAAAACGGCCCCCGCGGGTCGCGCTCATCCAGGAGGAGGTGCTGGGTCTTGGGGGGCAAACACGTGCGTGAGGTCAGCTTTGCTCAGGCACACGTTCCGGCGCTGTCGGCCACGCACGCGCCCGTGTTTGTGGATCTGTGATCCACGTTCAGAAAGTGTCTTTAGGCAGAAACGCAGAAAACAGGTTGAAGTGCCGACGCGGTTGGTGAGAGTGAGACCCAACCCTGTCCCCGTCCTGGGCAGGGACTCCGAGCTGGCCAACTCAGGGCTCGCGGCGGCTTTGTAGACAGCAACTCCGTGAACGGCGAGAATCAGGTGCCCGCAGGCACACGCACTTGGAGACTTACCCACGCACACGCGTAGCTCGTGCACGTCGGCGCGCAGGCCAACACACAGAATCCTGCTGAACTAGATCGTTGGAAATCGGTATTTTCAATCAGCTCATTGTTCATCCATTTAGTTGAGGTTTTTTTTTTTAAAGATTTTATTTATTTATTGGACACAGAGAGAGAGAGAGAGTTTGCACAAGCAGGGGGAGCAGCAGAGGGAGAGGGAGAAGCAGGCTCTCCACTGAGCAGGGAGCCCGATGTGGGGCTCGATCCCAGGACCCTGGGACAATGACCTGAGCTGAAGGCTGACACTTCACCGACCGAGACACCCAGGTGTCCCCCCACATTTGAGTTTTACAACTTGGGTTTTGCACTGGGGCGATCGGAAATGCCCACAGGAAAGGCACCGCTGCGCCAACCGGAGACCTACCTGCCAGGAGCGCATGGATGTTGAGGCCGCGGTCCTGGTCGGCGGGGCTGCACACGTCCATCATGTAGGCGTGGCTGGGGTTGTCGGCGGAGTCGGCGCTGAAGTCCATGAGCACCACCCCACACACGGTCAGGAGGAGGCCCCACTCGTGGTTGTCGGATGAGTCGGCCAGCGCCGTGCCCAGGTCCCTGCCGTTGAGCAGGAGCGAGAGGCCCAGCAACGCCCCTGCGGATGGAGAAACAAAGTCACGCCCGGGGAACGCGGAGCAGCTCTGTCCTCCCCCAGCCCCCCAGGCTGGCCCCGAGAGTTCCTTTTCCACCAAACTTTAAGCAGAGCCCATGGGAAAAGTCCCCTCCAGAATCACCACGGGTTTTGGTTTTTTGGTTTTGTTCTCAATTTTGCTTGCATTGGGGTCTTTATTCGGTCAAGCCGAGTGGGAATGACCTAAATCTTAACTTGTTCTTGGAAAGCCAGGGTGCTAGATGGCCATAGTTAACTCGGGCCGGTTCCAGGGCGCTCGCTGCCACCCCACTGTGGAATTTTATCTGTGTTGCTGCTTTGGTCAATGCTATTTTAAATTTTTCTAAGAGGAAGCAGTTGGGGACTGTTTGGTTTTTTTTTTTTTTCCACTTGATTTCAGTTCCAAAACAACAGACCTATAGCCAGGACAAGAATGAAAGGGCGTCTCCTTCCAAACCTTGAGGTACATCGGTCACTCCAAGCACCCAGCAGTGGCTGCAGTAGGAATCCTGAAACAGAGCAGGCCAGGGGTCACAGCCGGGGTCTCCCCCTAACCCACCCCGCACGCCGCGCTGGACAGAGACAGCCCCGTCACAGCCCTCAGACATCTGCCCCCAAACGTCCCAGGGCGTCAAGCGAATAAAGTACTCGGGGCACACAACCCTGGGCTAGAAAAACAGAAGACAGACTCTTGGAATAGCTCGGCTTCTGCCCACATTTTCCACTCAGGCCCCTGTAAAGCACTAAGTGGCCGTGACCTTCCTCGGGAATCCGCAAAATTCCAGGACCTCCCCAGACCCAAACCACATCAAGCTTTGGGGCTTGGATCCTCCAGGAATCCCTGGGGTCTGTGAAATGCCCATTCTGTGGTTTGGTTTAGACAAAGTCACTTAAACTACGGGGTGTGGTGACCCGACTGTGTTCTCCCGCAGCCCCAGACCATGAGCATAGCTTCCCTCTTGCTCCCCCTCGTCCCCTTGGGACCCTCTAGCTGCTTCAACTCAGGCTTCCGGAAGCTTCCAAAGGTGTCCGGAGGCTGTCCGCCATCGGGGCTGAGCTGGGGCTCACCGAGGATGGGGCTGATGAACCACACCAGGCTGTAGAGCTGGTCGGGCAGGCCCATCTGCAGGAGCACTGGGGTCACGTACGCCGTCTCCATGGCATAGCTGAACTCGATGCCAAAGAGAATGCAGCCGTTGAACAGCAGCTCCCGGAAGGACCTCTGGGGGTGCAGGTCCCCGAAGTCCACCAGCTCGATCGGACACGGGGTGTTGGGGGGTGGGGGCGGGGAAGGGCGGATGCACTTCCTCCTCTTGGGGTGTCGTTTGAAGTTGTTGGCCCGGTGGCTGATATGCCGGGTCACGGACCCCGAGTAGCCCGAGATCTGAGACCTCCAGAAGTCCTGAGGAGCCAAGCTGGGGAACGGGGCCTCTCCCGGAGGGGTGCTGCTCGCCGGGAGGATCATCGTAGGGGGGGCCGGTGCGTGTTCCTGTGGGGAAAGCCCGTTTGGGGGCGACAGTCACTCACCAGGGCCTCCGCCATCAGAGTTAATCTTTCCAGGTGGCTCCCCCCGCACCCCGACTGGCATCTGCTTATCCTTGTCCTGCGGGAAGGGAGGGGTTCTCAGAGCAATGTGCCCCCCAGAGTGGAGGCCTGCTGCTCGGGGATGTGGCTCAGGAGACCACAGCTGGCGCTCTCTCACCGCTCAGGGGGACGACCCCGTCCTCAGGTCTCTGCACTCCAGCTCAAGGGGACTGTCCCCTAAAGAGGCTCCAGAAGGAGGGCCAGGCAAGGAACCTCCTGGAAGGTGGGAGCAGCCGGGCTCCCCCTGGCTCTGAAGGGTGCCAGACTATTTTAGGACCTGCACCTATATTCAGGATGAATTTTGCCCCGGGGAGCAGAGAGGTGGGGAGACCAGACTTGGGGCAGGACCTGAGCACCTGTGCCCGGTCAGGGGACAGCCTTTCCTTCATGGGGCGGAAAGTCACAGAGGTCTCCCTGCCTGTCACTATGTCTCCTCTTCCTGGGAGGCTGGGGCCCTTGCCTAAAAGCAAATGCTTGAGTTGAATTCCAGGCCTTTCCTTACAGACCCCGTGGGTGAGTATTCTTTAGTCAAGTCAGGAGAACTGAGACTTCACTCTTGTTTGAATATCCTCTCTTTAAAGAAATAAACCAAACACCCTGAATCCCACGTGTCCTGGGAGGGGAGAGAGAGAGAGATAGCCTCCGTCTTTAAATCATCCTGTAGAGGAACATCCCCCATGCCCAGGCCCCGGGTATGGAGTTAGCAAGGACTCGGGCCTGGGCACGTGCCCCCTGGTGTCTGCAAACGGTCACTTAGAGGCCTGTTCCTGGGTGCAGCTGTTTCACTGCTTCGGAATGAATCTAGATGGTAAATATTCAAAGAACGGATTCTAGTCCGTTGACCCGTGCATTTTAGCCAATGTCAATTTTACTAAGCACAGGGAGAGGAAGTCTACCACGATCAGAGGGAAAGAGACAGAGACAAACACACGAGGGGCACCTTCGAGGGTTCTGCCGGCCTTGGTGACAGCCTACCCCATCTGTCACCACAAAGCAATTGCCTATGCTCCTTTGAGCTCCTGCCCGAGAAGTGGACTCCCAACCCAAGTCAACTTTCCCAACTTCGATGGGCTTCCTGACCGGGACTGTTGTTAGTTACCACGATAAATGTTACAGGCTTCCCTGCCCCCCCCAAAACTACTTTTAAGCTTTAAAAATGAAGCTCTGATTTCTGATGTTAACTCACCCCCTCCACCATGGTATGCCTAGTCCGTAAGCTCTTTATGAAGCCCTGGTCCGAAATGCCTCATCACTCCAGATTTGTCTCCTAAACTCCCTGCCGTCTGCTCAGGGGTTGTTCTCCTTCTGTCCGGAAGACACCGGCAGTGGAAGTGATGTTCTTGAGAGACACCCCAGCAGAATGCAGAGCCCCGTGTTAACCCGACAGCCCATTCATCGACCCATTCATTCCCCCTTCCACCTGCCCATGCATCCCACCTGTAACCACACCCCACCCATTCCTCGTCTAGTCCGCCCTTCCCCTTTCCAAGCACCCACGCCTCACCCACCTGTCCGTTCACCTACACACCCATTCTCCCATCTGGTGAGTACTAAGTACCAAGACACCGAGGCCTCAGAGATAAAAGAAAGGCAAAGTTTTGGCCCCTGAGTTGGGTGGAAAGTGGAGGGAAGGAGTCTAAGCAGCGGGAAGCACCTGCGCAATCAGGAGATGCGCGCGCAGCCGTCGGGCGCCACGTCCGCATGGTGACAGGACGTCACTGGGGACGGAGGAGCTGGCGACGAAGGGCCTTGTGGCCCTGCTGAGAGACGGGTTTCTTTTATGTTGTTTTGTTTTGCCTTTTTTTTTTTTAAGATTGTATTTATTTATTGGACAGAGAAAGACAGCGAGAACAGAAACACCAGCAGGGGGAGTGGGAGAGGGAGAAGCAGGCTTTCTGCCAGGCAGGGAGCCCGATGCGGGGCTCCATCCCAGGACCCTGGGATCATGACCTGAGCCGGAGGCAGACACTTAATGACTGAGACACCCAGGTGCCCTGTTTTGTTTTATTTTTAAGATTTTATTTATTTACTTGAGAGAGAGAAAGAGAGAGAGAGCGAGAACAGAGGTAGAGGGAGAAGCAGACCCCACGCTGAGCGGGGAGCCCAATTCGGGACTCGATTCCAGGACCCTGAGATCATGACCTGAGCAAGAAGGCAGATGCTTACCCACTGAGCCACCCAGCCGCCCCTGCTACGAGATGGATTTCGCTCTGAGAGGCCAGGGATGGACATACCCAGAGACCCAGTCTACTCTTCCTTCTTGGACAGCTGGGGATAAGATGTCTTGCCTTGTGACCTTAGAAACATCCCATGCTCTCTCTAAAAGAAGAAAAGGTATACCTAAAAACCGTGTAGGCAAGGTATACTTCATTAAAAACATAACTGGGGCGCCTGGGTGGCTCAGTCGGTTGCACGTCCTGATGATTTCAGCTCAGGTCGTGAACTTGGGATCGTGACGTCGAGCCCTGCATTGGGCTCCATGTTCAGCAGGGGAGTCTGCTTGAGAGTCTCTCTCTCTCCCTCCCTCTGCCCGCCTCCCTTCCAACACACACACACACATACACACACACACTCTCTCTCTCTCTAAAATAAATAAATCTTTTTAAAAAAAAACCTTTATGAAAAGGAAGTCAAACTTCATTAAAAAAAAAAAAAAAGCTAAATTCTTGATTCTGTTCCTCCTGTTCTAGCTCGGCCCATCATAAATACTCCAGAGAAATCTGTCCTTTGGCCAGTCTTGCCTTCAAAAACCCAGGTGCCTGTTAGCATTTCCTGGAGTTTCACTCATTCCTTAAAACCACAGAAATAAGGCGCCCTTTGAATACTGCGTGATGAGAACATCTGCTTAAAAGTCAGAAGGGAGGCCTTTAGCACAGGTGTGTGGGAGAGCTTGGCCTGACCCCACCTGTCCGGTCAGACCCCCCCCCCCCCACTGTGGTGACTACTCCCTCTTGGCCTCTGCACCGGCTCCTCGCCCCTGCCTGCACAGGGCACCACTCTTCCCCATCAGCATTTTACCCCCATAAAGGGAACTTAGTGCACGGGCATGAGACAACTTGCCTTTTGTTTTGGAATGAAGAACCACGGCCCAGTTTGGAAGAATTTCAGATTTAGACAGCATATGGTGGGAGCACACTCTTGCAAAGGGTTATGAACTGTGTGGCTAGCACGTGTCTCTGCCTCTGACGTGACCACGTCGCCAACACCCAGCCACCACCCCTAGCTTTCAAACACAGCCCGCAGCCGGTTCTAGCCAAAGGGAGACCCCCACTCCCTTGCCTTACCCTACCCCACCCCACAGCATCGAAGCCAGAAATGAAACCTGGACTTCCCAGAAGTCTTTCCGGAGGGTTCATTTTTGAATTGGGGGATCGGCGTTACTATTTTGTTTCAAGAATACATTTATTAAAAGCTGTCCATGAAAGTTTAAGAAGAATGCTTAAAATTCAAAATAATGAAATAGTGAAATTTCAAAATAGTGAAATTTAAAGTAATGAAATAGAATTTTAATACATGAATACAAATATTTACCAGACCATCTTGCTATCCTGATCATACTATGAGCATTAGTTCAGTTCATATATATATATATATAAATATATAGAGAGACATAGATATAGATATATATCTATATCTATGTCTATCCCTGGCCCCACAAAAGGTTCTAGGCTGTGCCCACCATGCTTCTTGAAAACAGGGGATGTTTCAAGTAACAAATCCCTTAGATGGCACCGGACGATTAAACCACAAATGATTAATAACAATGCCCATGTCACTTGAATGCTAAAAATTACCCTACTATGAGCCAAATCATTTCCTCATCTCTCTCTCCTCTTCTTTATAGGACACAGGCTTTGCACCTGGGGTCCCAGGGGACCACATCCCTTCCCCACTCTTCCTTCCAACAATTCCCAAAGCTAATACTTCAAGGAAACCTTCCCAAGTCAGCGAAGGGCTGCGTGGACCCGAGGAGGTGTTCTAAATGCACTGGTTACTGACTGGGGGCCCATCCCTCACCTCCGCTCTCCGGAATCCCGCCCCTCCCTGACAACCAATTGATCCCCAAAGCCCTGGTCAGTCACTGAACTTGGGTTTCCTTCGCACCTGACTCTACTTCCCTATAAAAGCTGAAAACAGAAGCAGTATGGTAGCCTCAGAAATAATTTGAGAAGTTATTTGTTGAGGAGATGAGAATGAACTGAATTGCCATCAGCCTCCCGCGGCAGCCCTGGCGAGAAAGCAGGAACCCTGGGCCATGAACTCACCATCAGCTTAATCCTGGGAAGCTGACAGAGGTCCTCCCAGAAGCCCCTGCCCTCTGGAGGGTTCAGCCTCAGGCGGGAGGCGAACCGGAAGCTGATGACACCTGCCCAGGTGACCGGGGACCAGGCCTCTGGCACCAATGAGCACAGCATTAGCCTGGGGCAGATGGCAGCGTGTGTGCTCTCCCTGCTGGCCAGGGTGAAACCAAGCTGTCAGCCGGCCGCTACCCTCCGGTGGGCCGGGGGTTCCGCGGTCCGGGTGGGGGGCGACACCGGGGGTTCCATTTACAGGTCAGTTAGTTAGACATTAAGGAAGAACAAAGGTCCCCGGGCCAACCTCCAGTCCCAGTCCTGGCACTCTGATCACCCGGGGGCCTACGCTGAGTCGCTCCAGCGTGGAGCCGGGAAGCTGTGCCGAGCGCGGGGAGGAAACGGGGGTACCTGTGGTTCGAGACAGGAGGCATCCCTTTCCGAGGCCGGGCTCCCGCCTGGCCCGCGCGCAGCTCGGGTCCCGGCCCGGCAGCCCCCGGCCCGCTGCCGCTGCTGCTGCTCCTGCTCCTGCTGCTGCAGCATCACCCCGCGGGGCGGGGCCGTGACGTCACGCTGCATCCCGCGTTGCCCGGGGCCGGTACCCGCAGAGCATCCTTAAAGCGGCACCGCCCCGCCTCGGCCTGCACCCCTCCCGCCTCCAGGGCTCGCCCGAAAGCCCCAGAAACAGGCCCACTGTTGACTTCCGGTGGCCTCAAGCATTCCCCTCCCCCCCAATATTGCAGTTTTCCTTTAGGAATGTGTTGGTTAGGGATGAATCTGATAACATTATGTATTTGATTATCTTCCTCGGCCTAAGAGTTCTCATCCCCCCCACCCCCCACCCCCCCGATTTTAAAAGAAATGCACTCATTTTTGGCGATTCTTTTTTTTTTTTATTTTTTATTTTTGGCGATTCTTAAAAGCACTGTTGGCTCCAGGCACTGTGCCCACTGTACAGATCAGGTAAGTTGGTCCTGTCTAGAAATTTGAAAGAATTTCTTAATATGTATCGGGGTCTACTCTATGCCAGGCACTGTTCTAGGGACTGGGGATATAGCAATGAACAAAACAGATGAAAGTTCTCGTCCCTGTGGCCCAACACTGTAGAGAGGGAACGACACATCAAACAAGACACACAACATGAATTAGTGACATGCCTGAAGGTATTAACTCCCCAGAGAAAGAGCTGGAGAGGGTGGGGCTGGAGAGGGGGTGGCGTAGTTTTTTTTTTTTTTTTAAGATTTTATTTGTTTTTATTTATTTGACAGACAGAGATCACAAGCAGGCAGAGGCAGGCAGAGAGAGAGGAGGAAGCAGGCTCCCGGCCGAGCAGAGAGCCCGATGTGGGGCTCGATCCCAGCACCCTGGGATCATGACCTGAGCCGAAGGCAGAGGCTTTAACCCACTGAGCCACCCAGGTGCCCCAGGGGTGGTGTAGTTTTAAGCAGGGTTGTTTGTGAGTCCTTATGGAGAACGTGACATGTGAAGAAAGACTAGGAGGAGGCCAGGGGTCCAGCCATGCTGATATGTGGGGGAAGGTCATTCCAGGCAGAAGGAAGAGCAGGTGCAAAGGGCCTGGGGTAGAAGTGAGGGGGGTGCTGAATCAAATAATGATAGAGCAGATAGACAGCCTGTAGTGAAATTACAACCACAGAAAATGTTACAAGAGGAAGCATGTGGCCCTGTGAAAGTTTATAATGGGGAGAATTTGACCTCAGTGAGAGGGTCGGGTGCTCCTTGAGGAAAGGGGCACATAGGGACACATGGGAACACACTAATGCTGAGTAAGGAGGGCAGTGTGTTCCAGGCAGAAGAATCCACATAGGCTGAGCTCTTGTGACAGGAGAGGACATGGTGGGCGTAGGACTGAGAAACCAGTGGGGCTGGTTCAGGGATGCAGAGGTCAGGGTGAGTGGGGGCTGGGGAGGCTGAAGAGGTAGACTGGGCCCAGCCTGCAGCCCTCGTGGGCTGCTGTCATATTTTAAGAACAAGGAGAAGCTTAGAAATGTCTGATGCAGGGAAGCGGATGGCATAAACAGGATTCATATTTTGCAAAGATCGTAGAGCTCAGAGTGGCAAATGGGTTGCAGGGGACCGGGAGACCAGGTGGGTACACCGGGCAGGAGCGTAGAGAATGGTCTGGGCGGGAGAGGACGGGGGTGATGGCAGAGGGACGGAGGCGTGGACTGGTTAGGCATCTAGAAGTTTTGTAAAAGCAACAGGACGTGATAGAGTGAGGGTAGGGGGTGTGGGAAGGAGGGAGGGAGGTGCCAAGTTTTCAGCTCAAGCGCCCGGATGAAGGAAGGTTTTTGGGAAAAGAACAGGTTGGCTGGTGGGGTAAGAGTGGCAGGTTGGCTTTGGGACAGATGCGTGTGAAGCGTCCAGGGCACCAGAGATCAGGGTCTGGAGCTCAGAGATGGTCCTTAAAGAATCAGCTGCTCACAGGGGCGAAATGCAGGCCTGGCCGTCGAGGGTGGGCAGGGAGAAACGGAGGGGAGAGGCCCCCACCGAAGCCTGCTGGGGTCTAGCAGTCTCTGGCCAGTGGAGAACAAGCGGTCCGATCACTGGTTCTATCATATTTTTCCCTCTAAACGGAAGCAATGGTTTGGAAAAATACCAGCGTGTTTTTCTATTTTGCATTTACACCCAAATGACCTGCTGTTCAGACAGGAGAGAGCTCACAGCTGTAACTGAAATCCCTGGGCATCTTCACGCAATCGAAGCTTCTCTGGGATTCCAGTGAAATCCAAAGGGGTGTTCCTGCTGGGCGGGGGCCTCCGCTCCTTCCATCTTGGCTCTGCAGGAGATGGGCTTGCAAGAGGCCCATTCCTCTCAGGCACGAGCCACTGTCTGCGACTCAGGGACGGACACACCCAGCAGCCAGGGAGGCCGGGATGTGTGGCCCCTGCCGGGAGGAGGAGGAAGAGGAGTAGCTGGGTGGCAGCTGCTTCTCCAGCGCGTATCAGCTTGGGGGGTGGGGAAACGGAGCGGGGAGCCAGTCAGCCGACAAAAGCTAATGTCTCCTTTCTGGTGTTCAAAATAGTATTTTGCAGCAAGAGAAAAGGCGTGAAATCTAGGCATTGTGGAGAAGGAAACAATTTTTAAAAAAATTCCTTTGACCATTTTTAACCTTCCAAAGTTAGAACCTTCCAAGATTAGAATCCTTCTTTCTTAACCCTCCAGGGGCTGACGGGAGGCTGGTGTTCCTCCCCGGGTGTGGGTGAGACTTCCCCATCTGGTCAGGAGGTCGAGGCAGGAGGCTCAAGCGGAGGGAGAGGGACGGACCTCACCCGTCCTGGTCCCCGGGGAAGAGCCAGGAGGAGGCCTTGTGTCCGGGGGACCCCTGAGGGTCAAGGCTGGGTCCCACCCTGTCCCGGGAGGAGTTTGCTCTGGGCTCAGCTGCCCCACACCAGGGTGGTGGCTGCAGCCTGGAGGGGCGCGGGGAGGCATGGGGGCTCCAGTCGCCCTACTCAGAGCTGAAAGCCCCCAGGGAGGGGGCCGATCCTTCATCTCGGTGTGGAAGGACAGACAGCCCTCCGCCCCCAGCAGGCCGCCGGCCCCCAGCAGGCGGGTGGAGACTGGCAGAGAGATCCAGGCAGGGCACCCGCCCACTTCAGAGCAAAGCCTGGGACGTGGGGATCCCGGGTGGGCGTGCGCACAGACGACCCGCCCGAGGCTGGGAGCCCCGCCCACAACCCCAGGAGGTCACGTGAGCCCCGCCCACTCCGGAGCAGCATCCCGGACGCGATTAGGACGAACCCCAAAGGCTGTTAGTATCCTAAAGAGACCAAGTCAGACCCAAAGGGACGGTTCAGATGAGCCCATTGGACTCGATGTTACCCCAGGTCTGGCCGAGTTGGCGCCTCCCTGACCCCCTCCCGCCCCCCACGGCGCACGGTCGGTGATGGCTTTTGAAAAGCTCCCGTCGGGAACAGCTGAATAAGCGACCCCAGTTCCTCGGCGCCCCCGGGGGCGGCGGGCGGAGCAAACCCGCCGTCCAGCCAGCAGAGGAGGCTCACGAGCCGACCTCAGGCGGCGGCGAGGGCCCGCGGCGCACCTGCCGTCCCGGGGTGTCCGCCAGGTGGTGGAAGAGCCCCACCACCGCGGGCCCGAGCGCGGCCGGGAGCGAGCGCAGCGCGGGCGCCCGGAGCCCGGCGCGCCAGTCCTTCCCCCGCACCGGAGGCAAGAGAAGGCTCTTCTGAAGCCTGTTCTGACTTTGCAGGGATTTGCGGCTCCAACACTGAGCTGCTCTTTTTACTTTGTGAACGCACTTTTCCTGCAAAGCACATGGCCCCGCGGAATTTATGAATAACATTATTTTTAATAACAGATCTTGTGCCAGGCCCTGCTTTTATGTGCTTGAATCCCTACTCACTGAACCTCACTCCATGAAATGGGTATTACGGCCGCCGTGTGTTTCTGGTCCGGAAGCCCGGGGCTCCCTGAGGAGGCCCGGCCTCAGGGCAGTCAGCGTGGGAGCAGGGACGCAACCTCTCACTTGGGGACCCAGGCGCACGCGTCCTGCGGCGCGGGCGGGAGGCCCACAGATGCGCTGCCTGTAGGCTTGCTGGGGCGCGTTCCTGCCGGCTTTACCCTGCACGTTTCGTTGCGCACCTGCTTTCCGCCGGCCCAGGGCTGGGAGGCATGGTGCCCCGTGCACCAGCGGAGATCTCACAGCCTTGCCTCCGTCCTCCTTCTCAGTCCCCCAGGGCTGTGGCTTCCGTCCTGTGACCGCCCCTGCCCATCCACGGATGGCTTGTCAGAAGAGCTGCCTTCTGGGTCCTGGTTCTAAAGATCGAGGCTCTTGCAGAATCCCCAGTGTTTGCGCTTGCACGCGTGTGTGCACGCGTGTGCTCGTGTGCGAGAACGCTTGGGGGAGAAAGCATGTGCTTACATGTGTGTTGTAGAGAAAAGTGTCCTCTCTTAATTTACGTGGACTTAACGAGTTATTGATGTCCTCTAGTCAATACTGCTTTTCAGATGCGCCCTACACTCACACACGGATCTGATGCGCCCTACACTCACACACGCACGCACACGTGTGTGCCTACTTGCCTGCACACAACCGCACGTACACCTACACAGCTGGCGTGCACATTCGTGTATGCCCGTTGATAAGCACACAGACGCATGTACATGCGCACCCATGTGCGTGTGCACACACAATTCCCTTTGCCACGGCTCTTCCTGCTGGGGGAGCAACAGCCACCCTGAGACTCCGCATTTGAACCCAGAAGGTATGTTTCCGTAAAGAAAAAGTAGCAAAATGATGGCCCTCTAATTTAATGCATATCAAACACCAGGAATATGGGACAGCCCAATTCCTTTTTGTCCCGCTGGGAAACACCTGCTAAAGGGCCACCCACAGACTTGCGGATGCATTTATTTGATGGACGCACAGTGGGGCCCGTTGCAGCTGTGTCGTTGAACGTGTGTCCGCACAGGTATGTTACCGGTTAAACAGATTCTAATGGGCTGGCTTGGGAAATCGATCATACCGTTTCTGCAGGGAAATGAATTCTGATTTCTAAACGCGTGGAATCTGGGGAACCGAACCCTGTGTATGGGACCGTCCAAATTGGGGGACAGTGGGCTATTAGAGCTACAGGGTTGTAGTCAGAGTCTGAGCTGAGCCACAGCAAGAAGCCGGGGTCTGGACACTGGGCAGTGCCAAAGCCAAAAGGTGTTGGACTCAGGCTCCAGAACCAAGACCAAGGCAGTGACACCCACGGTGGCTGTGGACTCCTTGTCCGCGAGCCTCATCTGGACACAGGCTTGCCAGAGAAAGAGCAGGATGCTCCAGAAATTTGAATTTCAAGTAAACAGTGAGTAGTTTTTACATATAATACGCTACAGGCAGTGTGTGGCATCCGTACGAGATGCACGCGCTCCATCCACAGCCTGCCGGGACAGCTCCTGGATCTTGGCAGGAGAAGCCGACTCTGGGAGCCGGACGCCCGAGCCGATGGCCCTGCTGGATGGTCAGGACCCCGAGGCTCCGGCTGCTTTCTGGTGCCCGTGAGCCTCCCTCTGGCAAACACAACTTGGATTTGCTGTTCCCCTGAGAGAACAGTGAGCCCGGCCTTCCTAGGGATGTCCCAGCCAGCCTCTGGGTGGGTCTTGAGAGAAGAAAACTTCTGGATAGGACGCCTCGGGATCTTGAATGTTGCAATGGCTTTTGTGCTTTTTTATCTCTTTATTGCGTTGTTCAATGTATTAAACTTCTGAGTCTACTGAATGGAGATTCCTAACATTTAACCACTATATATACGACTAATACATTTAAAACAGGAACATTACAAATTATTTTAATCTTTTAAGAATGCCCATGAATTAGGTTTTTTTTTTTTTTTTGAAGATTTTATTTATTTATTTGGCAGAGAGAGACACAGAGAGAGAGGGAAGATAAGCCAGGGGAGTGGGAGAGGGAGAAGCAGGCTTCCCGCTGAGGAGGGAGCCTGATATGGGGCTCGATCCCACTACCCTGGGATTATGACCTGAGCTGAAGGCAGATGCTTAACGACTGAGCCCCATTAATAAACTTTTATAAAGTGAACTTTATCATGAAATCTAACAGAAGAAAGCTAGTGAGACAAGAGGAACAGCTCAGTGACTTATCACGCCATGTGTAACCACAGGTAGGTGTAGAGCGGACTGTTTGCCAGCTCCCTAGAAATCCTCGCCGTGCCGTCACTGTGACTACCCCCTTCTCCTCTTAGCTCCTGCCAAGAGCTTATCACCATTTTGGCTTTTATGTGCATTGCTTTCTGGCTTATTTCTGTAGCTGTAACATCTCCCCATGAGTCAGTTTTGGTTCCCCCCAAAGCTGGTCTTTTATTGGGAAGGTGGTCCCCAGAAGCAGGATGGTGATGGGGAGGAGAGTAGAGCCAATAACGAAGACGTAAATGGCCAGGTAGATCGCCCATGCTGGGGTCTCAGAGAAGCCCTATGATTGTCCTACTGGAGGATGGGAGCTAGGACATTTATTTACCAACTCCTTGCTCCCCCCTCCCCGGCTGTGGGATGCTCTGGTTGGAGACACTCACTGCCCTGCCCTGCAGCTGGGCAGTTTGGGAGGAAGAGCAAATCTTCAGGGTGCTGGAGAAATCCCAGCAGCTTGGGCTGGGAACCGTAGTGCTCCCAGTGGACCCAGGTGAGCCAAGGAGATGCACGGCGGGGCTGCTCCGGGCGTCCGGCCGCTACCAGATGCGGGGCAGGCCCCAGGCCTAAAGCCCATGTGCTGCTTCCTCATCTGGAAGTCTAACTACCAAAGCAAAAAAAGTAACTGAACCAAACAGTGCATTTCCTGGCCCTCTGCCGTGAGCTCCCGGCCCTGGCGGATGGGCAGCAGCTTGCTGGGCGGCGCCACCCCCCGAGGAGCTCTGGGCTGCGGGGGGCATCCCTAGAAGCTACGGTTCTGTGTCGTTTTTCTGTTTTTGTTTTGTGTGTTGGAATCCAAAGTACATTCTCGTTTGTGTCTGGCCTTTTCTGTTCATTTCGGTTTTGAGAGTTGGCTGTGCTGTTGCATGTGGTCCGAGCTCCCGTCTGTATCCTCGGAACGTACCGGCGGGCATTTATCCCTCCTTCTGTTGACATGGTGAGGGGTTCCCTTTTAGGGTTATTGTGATCGGCTGCTATGGACATCGTAACACACGTCCGTGGTGCACCGATGTACGTGTTTCTGTTGAGTATATAACCAGGAGTGGCATTTGGGGGGAAATATCCTTTTGCCTTCTGTCGATGATTTTAAACAGTTTTCCAAAAGGTGGTACAGACTTGCCGCCCTAACAGCCGTGTGGATGGCTACGCACTTTGGTAAAGTGTGTCTGGTGGAAGTCTGCTCGGGTATGGTGGTGGCTGTAACTACGTTCTCAATGGCTAACGAGCTCGAACATCTCCTCATATGTCCACTGTTCCTCTCAGGATCTCCTCCGTAAGGCGCCCCATCATGCCGCTTCCCCGTACTCCCCTCGGGTCATCTGTCTTTCTTCTTGCAAGCCCCTTAGACTGTCCGGGTTGGGGCCATTTCTCTTTGCAATGTAAGCAAGCATTCGAACTTACACGTCTCCCTGTGAGCACGACTCTGGAGGCAGCCCACACATTTTGACAGGCCATTTTTTTCGTTATGAGTTAGACCTTTTGTCGAGACATCGAAGGGACACAGTATGGCTCGGAGTTAGACACGTGGGCTGGTGGCTTCTCCATGCTTGGAGATGGGTCTTGAGCGAGGGAACAGATATGCTCCCGGTTCCGGTCTGGGGCTACGAATGGGGCTGGAGCAGGGGAGGCTGACAGGGTCCCTCGATGCCCAAGGGCCATCTGACTACTGTGTGTCCACGGGGGGGTCTCCCTTTGTTCCCGCCTGCCCCCTAGCCCATACCCCACTGCCTGTGTCACGCACAGCTAAACAGGCTCTGCCAGCTCGCCAAATCCTACCCCCAAACCCTTGACTTCCTCCCCCAGATCAGCTCCTTGCTTGCTTAACCACCGTGGAAAACTGAGACGGGATTTAGGAACCCACTGAGATTTGGGCTGTAGGTATTACTTGCTTCTGCAGGAGCGTCGTCGGGCAGAAGGTGGTATTATCCACAGCGCCGAGAGGCTGCCGCTTCTCAACACCTCTTCCCGTTCCCCACATCTCGAGGTCTGGAATTTCTGCCTAGTTTTCCGGGCCCCCCATCACCTGCTTCCCTCCTCCCTCTCCTTGGCTTGCACGCCCCTCACCCCCAGCCCACACCGGTGGGCGACTATCTTCTGTTCTTTCCTGGCTCTGGTCTGTTCCCGGTGATGTGTTCAAATCCTCCCGCGTCCTTGACGTTGGTCCTTTCCGCCTCACTCTCTTCCGTCTCCTGGGATGGGCGCGTCCACCGCACCTGACCTAGTGCCTGAAAGCACACTGGCTTCTGCAGCTCAGCATTGCTTCAGGTCTGTTTGTCTTTTGTCCCCAAGCAAATCTGTTGGCCCTATGATGCTTAGCACACTCTTGTTCCGGTCAACCCTCCCGGCTTGTCCAATGACAGGGACTGATTTACGACATCAAAGAACGAGTTATTCTAGCTTCCCAAAACCTCTTCTCCTCCGCAGGGCGGCGGGGCGGGAGGGCTTGTCCATGCGCTGGATTTCTGTATGCACACCGTGGCTGGCCAAGGCCAGGAGACCTTCCCATCTTTTGGCCTCCTTGTCTTCTTGGCTGCACTAAGCGCCAGGGAGCAGAGCCAGGCTTCTGTCTTCTGTGATTTTGGAAAGTGGTTCTCGCGCTTTGATGTGACTCGAGTCCACCTGGGGAGCCCTTAGAAGTGCCTGTTGGGAATTCCTCCAGAGGTTCTGACTCGGTAGGCCTGGGATGGAAGTTGAACAAACATCCCGCTGCTTCTGGGCTGATCACACCATGACCACACCTGAAACATAAGCCCTGGTGAGTTTGGGATCGGCTTGATGACCGAACGCTCCTTGGCTCTTGGAACGTCTTTTCACACACAGTCTCTCCTGTCCTGGATTTTGATGAACTTGCTGTGCTGCGTTTCCTTATAGGTGTCCCTCAAAGAGCATCCAACCACCTCGGCGACAACCACCTCTGGGGTCCTCCCTACTGAGGCATGATCAAGCGGACGACCTCGGTCTGCCTGGGTTACCGTTTGCACTTCCTTTCAGCCACTGATCCGGCTACCGGGTTCCAGCCAGGTTGGGGTCTTGGCTGTCCAGACGGGATGACTTCAACAGCTTTGGGGTTGAGAAGGAGTTAAAAGACGGCTCCGACTCCAGCAGCTGGCCTTGGGAACAGGGCTTCTCCCTGAGAGAAAGCCTTGTGGTGTAGACCACGGTTGGGACTGGCACAGTTGGAGTGCTTAAATTACGTTGGTCTTAATTCTACATTTAGAAGCTTAGGGGAAGAAAGACCTACAAGTTTATATATCAGCATATGCAAAGGAAAGTTCTGGAATGGTACCCTCTGAACTACCCTAGTGTCTATCCTTGGTGGTGGTATCTGGGCGAGACAGGTGACCTTGACCTTCTAAATTCAGCCACCTTGGGACTCCTCATGGGGGCAGCTGTTGTTTTACAATGAACACCTGCTACTTTACAACAAAAGTAAGTTCGAGAGCAGAAAACCCAGCACAGTTCTCTTTTAGTAAATATCCAACAGAAGTCCTCGGTGAGGCGGGTTCCACCGCTCTCCCCACGAGCTACACCCCGCACCAATAACTGGGATGTTTTCGAAAGGGGCTGAGACTTAGAACCAAATCCCGAACGATGGGAGGAAAGATCTTGGAAATAACGGGGAGCGTGGAAGGGTCCCGTCAAACAGCTCCTTCGTCCGGGAGGGGCTCCTGCAGTAACGTGTAGGGCGGTAGAATTGAAAGATTTCTGGGTGATCCATTTTTGCACAGTTTTAAGGGCATTGTTTCCTGACTTCTAATTTTCCCAGCAACCTCACCTACGTGCTTTTGAACTTGGACGGAACAGAAGGTCGAGCTCCCGCCGGCTTGTTCCCTGAGCACCCTCTCTACGTTTGAACCCCGAGGGCTTAGTCTTCGTTGAACCTTGACCGGCAAGGTCACGGGCAACCCCCACCGCCAGATCTCCACTCTGCCCTCCCACCACGATGTTCCTTCTGTCCGCGAGGCGTTTGGTATTAATTAACCGGCTTTGTCTTCCGCTCAGTGAACCCGCCTCCCCGGGCTTCACTTGGGCCGACGGCTCACTTGCCAACAGACAGACACCTCATTATTTACCGAGCTTGAATCGAGACTATTTTTCTGTTTCTTGGAAACCTCCCTCAAGAGCTCCATAATCTTTTCTCTGATGAAAACAGTTGCTCCTGCTGAGCGAAATCCCGCCGACGGCCCCAACACAGCCTACGTTGTTCTCTTTCTTAAAGAGATTTTTTTTACTCCATTTAACTTGTTTTTCAACTCAGTTCAATGGATCAGACTTACCCATTCAGGAGGGACCTGCTCAACAGAAGTTGTCTCTTTCAAATAAAATTAGATTCTTTACTCAAGGGCCTACATTCTGAAGCAGCCAACTTACTAACCTTGAGGTGGCCGCTGGCCTGCTATAGGGTGTTGATGAGTCCTGTTTGGGCTGAGCGGGTTCCCCACCCTGGTCCAGGCTGTCGATGCTGCAAGTAGCCCCAAGGATGGTCCCCCTGTGGCTTCCTCGGAGAAACACCGCTGGAGTCTGTGGCACCATTTCGAAGACAGAAGATGCCAGGGACCAGGGAGGCCTCTGAAGGAGGTGAGGACTTTGGTTAAACCCGCCGAGGAACTGAGGGGACTGATCTCCTACGGCAGGGGCACAGAGGGCATCCTTTGTCACGAAGACCACTGGATGGGTCATTTCGGGGCAATTCCGTGGCACGGGTCGTCTTCAAACACTCGCTCATTTCTTGGGAAGATTCTTTCGCTCTTGAAAGATGAGTAGTCAAGGTGTTTGGTGAAACACGGAGAACATGAAGTTGCCTGGCGTATTTTTCAAGAGGTCGAATGCATCGTAGTTCACGTGTCCAGGTCCATTTTTGACCATATTCCAATCATGATCGAGGGCTTTGTGGCTTTCAGACAACTTCACTCCTGTATGACCAAGTCCCAGATGGGAAGATTGTACATGATGTAGCAAAATCTTGACACTTCAAGGACACTGGGACCTGGAGAGATGAAGTCACTTGCCCATTAAACAGCGAAGCCAGCAAGAGATCACCAAGTTGTCTTGGCCCCTGGAGACCCTCATTTGTCTCCACCAGCGATTCTCAGCTTCTCCATGCAAACAGACCCAATGCCACTTTATTCTGATGGTATTCACAGATAATATAACTAATTCCAAGCAGTCGGCATAGCCTCCTAATTATAATAGAGGAGGAATTAAACCAGGCCACTTCCTCAACCACCGAGTCCTTGGTTACAAAATCACCTCGACATTTCCCTAGCCCCATTCCCTGTGCATATCGGGGCGTGCCTGGCACAGGGTCCCTCTCCCGGAAAGCCTCCCACGAGCTCGGGTAGTTACACTTGCTTTGCTACATCTCTGCTGAAAAATGTGTTTCCACCCAACCAAGGGCATTTATAGGAGCAGCCTCATCTGCCTCCTTCACACACCAGTGGAGATGCCCCAGAAAGCGGCACCCCCCCCTGGAAGCAGCGCCCCCCCCACTGAACACCTGGCAGGACCCCTTAGCTGCTGCCCTAGTCTGTCCGAAAACTGGGTGGGTCTCTCTGTGCATAGCGACTAGAACCAGATTGACCATGGCAATGAGCTGACTTCGGCATTCAGAGCACGGGAAGAACATCTTTCCAGGGTTGGGGTGACCATGTCACACTTCCAAACTTTATTTTCTTCCATGTAAGTGCCCGCAGCTCCCTGTTCTTTCTATGTTGTAAAAAATACTTGGCTAAAAAAAAAAAAATCGTCTTCGGAGGGTTTCTGCCCATGTTTCACTTCTTTGGCCACAGCCATTTCCTGCTGTCAGCTGTGCCTTGAGGTTATCCGGTGAGCCCCTGATCTCATGAACTCGCCAACAGTCAACGTGATCCACGCGGTTCTGCAGACCGACAGAGGTCAGCTGCACCGCGGCTCCGACGGAGCGACCTTCAGAGAACATACCCGGCCTCCGCTCAGGTCTCTGAAAGGCCTGCCTGGGCTCTCCTTACCACCTCCACGGAGCTTTCCGCTTTGTCTTCTCCAGCCTCGGGTCCCCTCAGGGCACAGAGACGTGCCCTGGCTCTGGGGCCAGGTTTGTGACTGTCCAATCAGCATCATCGCCCCAAGGAACGAAGGTTTCCACGTCGGGGGAGCATGTTTATGAGGCACCGGCTTTTATTGCTGGGGTCTTGTTTAGACCTTGAAAAGAGGTCTTGAAATTAAGAGAACTTTAACCTTTTATTTTTCCGCCTGTATCCAACTTCCAGCATTTACAGGGGAGGTAATTACAGCCAACGTTCTGCCCAATGTTCGGGTGCAGGGGAACTCGCTGCCCATCCTGCCGCCGCCGAGACGTCCGCAGGAGCAAACATGCGAGCCCAAGGTGCGCCCAACTGCCGCTTGTGGTCCTCGAGAAACAGCCTGGAGTCATGCCTGCTGGTGTGCGACCAAACCTCTTGCTCTGGATCAGCCTGAGACAGAAGCAGTTGCAGAGGCAGACAACTAGCCGTGGAAGGTTTCCATCCAGAAAGATTCCAGCCTTCTTCTTTAACAGTGAGTTGTGGTGTCGTTGAAAGTGAGTTGATTCTGCGAAGACTCGTGCCTTTCCCAGTAGGTCTTGTGACCATTAAATACGATGACGACAGCTGTCTTCTACATACACGGGGCTGAAGAGAAACTCTTACTGGGTCCCCAGGAAGACGCCACCCCTTGGGGTAGGGTGGGATCACGTGACTGCGTTCTTTCTGTTGGAATGCGGGTGGGAGGGGTTGGCCACGCTCAGTGTTCAAAGCTGCGCCGAGCTGCTGTGAGCTTGGGCTCTCGTTCAAGGGCTGTCCGCAAAGAACTTCTGGGTAGCAGAGATGCCAGACAGAAGCAGACAAGATTCCCTGAGTCAGAGCTGGAGAAGGGGGTGCCCAACTGTCTTGTTTTTTTTCATTGTCTTGCTTGACCCTTGAGCTTTGGGGGTTGTTGGTGACCTTGGCTTAAACTTCTTCAGCACCTCACACTTTCAAGATAGCACATTCAGAGAGATTAAAGGGACTTACGGTGTCTGAGCCTTGAGTCACACCACTAGAGAGCTCATTCTGGGCCGCCATCATTCCAGTAGTCCAGGCTCAAGGAGAACCGTCGCTGCGGAGCCATCACCTTCCTCACGCGCATTGTTCGGATGCATTTCCCAGGGACGCGCTCTCCTCGTGACTCAGTGGGCAAACAGGGAATGCGTCTTGGCCAGAGCACAGTGCTCATGTCAGATCTGAACAAGGCTTAGAGGGAGGACGGAGCTCTACCACACTTCCAGTCCTGGAAGCAGTGACAAGACCTCGCTTCGCACCATTCTGGAGAGTTTTTGATGGCTCTGTGAGTAATCGGCCATTTTTAGTTATGTAGCTCCTCCCAAAGCAAGAGAGGCTCAGACAAACATTCCTATTCTTTCTGCAAATGCTCTAATCAACAGCTCACTCCTTGGCCCGTGGGGCCACCCGATATTCCTTGCCAGATACCAGTTGCTGGTCCCCTCAGGACGGCTGTAGAGACTTGAGATCTTTGCCAGCTGATCTGCCCTCCGCAGGGTCCTTAGTCTCTCTCCCATTTAGCAAGTGGCATTAGAGACACTCTGGCCATTTGGGAAAGTATAGACATTTGAAATGGTGGCAGCGTGAGAGTATCTTCTCCCCATGGTCAATAAGAATTTTTTAGACCTTTGTAGGAGCCTCCTTTCCCTGCCACAGAGTGGGCCACGCATGGGAGCCCATCTTCCCCTGTGCAGTTCAACTCACCCACTTGAGAGCCTCGTTCCTCAGCCCTCCAGAGTGGGTCCCTGATTCCCTGTTCATCTATCTGCTTGAGCTCCTTGAACTTCAGGAGCGGATCTCCAGGTGTGCACCTGAGTGCCTGGGACTCAGGACAGCTGCTTGACCTGCTGTGAATGAAGTAAGGTAGCTCCTTTGCTTTTTGTCCAGATGTCCTCACCCTAAGAAACCAATCCTGAGCGAGTTCTAAGTGAAGGAAGGGCTTCCTTTCCACCTTTGCTCCACTCCAACCATCTCCCACTACATCCCCTCTCCACCGTCACTGTTTTGTCCCCTAGATTGGTTGAACCTATCCTACCTACTTCACCAGCTGTCCCCACACTTCCTAGAAATTCTGAGATGTTCTAACACCAGATTTTTCTGGAAAGGAACAACGTTGCGGGAACACTAGCTTTGGAAGTACAGAGATAGGAGGAAGGTAAGGTAAATAAATCATGATAGAATTCAAGCCCACCTGCGCCCCGGGAAACTGTGTCTGACATTGAACCTCATATGCCTTGTCACGGGAGAGGACTGTTATTCCTTGTAGGGAGGACTGGTAAGAAGCCTTGGTGAGATGAGATTTTACCTGTAAGTGTGGTCGGAATTCTAACACGGAGCCAACTGAACACAGCTCCAGCTCTGTCCCTTCTTATAAATAAACCTGTAAACACCCCTCATCTTCCGAAGGGTCACGTTGTCAGCCTGACACAGACTTTCTGACTCACTTCTAAGCCTCATTGCAGCCAATTTTCCAGTTTGAAAAGAGGAAAGCGTCATCAAAGGCTTCACTTCCATTTGCCCTGTGGAGGAGGATGGAACACATGGTGAGCTGGAAGTTATGAACAAAATAAGTTTATAAAAATTCCAAATAAAGTGGCACCTCAGATGAAATTAGTCAGACATAATGTGGCAAAGTTGCCAGCTCTGCGTGGGTTGATGTAGCAGGGAAAGGGCTCGGCTTGGACAACGGCAGGACAAACTTAGGGATCCACGTGGACGTAGGAGAGGACACTCTCGGGCATGAAACTGCAGACCCTCCAAACAAAAGATTACAGGACGAGAGAGCTCAGCACACCATTCGTCCCACTGCCCTGTCATCTAGAAGCTCAGAACAATGACAAGAAAGTAGATGCAAAATAATAATTTCTATTAGGGTCCATCTTGTGTCTTGTTAGTGAAGGAGATCAAGACACATTATTCCAAAATGTGCTGCTTTGATAAAGGGATTATTTTGAGTCATAGGCAAATGCTGGCCTCCTGACTGAAGGCAGGTCCTCCTAAATGGCCTCGGCCGTCGTGTCCCCTTGGGAGTCCATCAACCAGGGAGGAGGGACTTGTGTCCCGGGAGAGGAGACCGGAAATCCACACCACACACAGACAGACTTGGTCACAAACGATCACCCCTCCCATCTGTTCTCCCAAGGGCCCCTTCATCTTTCCTGAAAATCATTTCCTCCTTCCTGAGAGGCCCACATCCTGCTCCCCCTTCCCCTACTAAGATGCTACATAAACGTTCAACTCTTACCTCCTTTCTGAGTATTCGCTTTCTTTCCTTGTGATGCCCTGTGTGTGTAATACTGAAAATTAATTCATTTGTGTACCTTTTCTCCTGTTAATCTGCCTGTTGTTTGTTTATTCCATAGACTCAGCAATGGAGACTAGGAGGGTAGAGGGAGTGTCCTTCCTCCTGTACATTATATTCATGTGCGATTTTTACACACACACACACACACACACACACACACACACTTAAGCAAAAGACAACCATTCTTATAACAGAAAAATGAATATACAAAAACCCTAAACAAAATCAACCGATATAATAATGTATTGAAAAAATCGAAAGAGGGCAAGAATTTTTTTTTCAGAATTTTCAGTTAAGATGCAATTCACAGACTACAAAATTCACCTAGTTAACGTGTAGAAGTCAATGGTTTTAGTATATTTGCAAGGTTGTGCAACCATCACCCCTGACTTGTTCCAAAGCATTTTTATTGCTCCAAAAGAAATCCCATACCCACTATCATCAGTCCCTCCTCATTCCTCCTTCCCCTCTTCACCTGGAAAACACAATCTACTCTTTGTCTCTCTGGATTTGTCTAGTCTGAACGTTTCCTGTCAATGTAATCGCTCAACACTTGTCTGGCTTCTTTCATTTAGAGTAATGTTTCCAGAAATCACCCACTTTGGGAATGGACCAACACTTCATTCCTTCTTATGGCTGAATGATATTAAACTTTGTATTTATCTGCTCATTAGCTTATGGACATTTAGGCTGTTTCCGCTCTGTGGCTAACATGAATAATGTTGCTGTGAACATTTGTGTACTAGTTTTTGTGGGGGCATATGTTTTCAGTTCTTTTGGGTATAAACCCAAGAGTGGAATTAATTGGCCATATAGTGATTCTATACTTAACTTTTGAGGAATTGTCAGACTCCTTTCCAAAGGGGCTGCACCATTCATTTTATCTTCCCACTAACAATGAGCGAGCGGTCCAATTACTCCGCATTCTCATCATTTTTTTTTTTTTTGCTGTTTTACAAATTATAGCCATCTTACTAGGTGTGAAGTTGGTATTTCATTGTTTTTCTTTATATTGATTTACATAATAACTTATTTCCCTAATGACTAATGACATTAAGTGTCTTTTCATGTGCTTGATGACCATTCTTCTTTGGAGAAATGTCTGTTCAAGTCCTTCGCGCAATTTTAAATTCGGTTGTCTTTTTATTGCTTAGTTGTAATACATTCTGGAGCGTAGAGCCTTTCTTTCTTTCATTTTTTCTTTTTAAGATTTTATTTATTTATTTGACAGAGATCACAAGTAGGCATATAAGCAGGCCAAGAGAGGGGGGATCAGGCTCCCTGCTCAGGGATGTGAGACTTGATCCCAGGACTTCGAGATCATGACCTGAGCTGAAGGCAGAGGCTTAATCCACTGAGCCACCCAGGCGCCCACATAGAGCCTTTCATACCAGATATACCCTTTGTAAATTCTCACCCATTTTTGTAGGTTGCCTTTCCACTTTATTTACAGTCTTTTGATGCACAGAAGTTTTTAATTTTGATGATGTCCAAATTATTTATTTTCCCTTGTTGTTTGTGCTTTTGGTCATCTTATTTAAGAAACTGTTATTTAATCCAATGTGATAAAGATCCTATGTTTCCCTCTAAGAATTTTATAGTTTTAGCCATAACAGTTAGATCTTTGATCCATTTTGAGCTAATTTTTGTATATATTGTGAGATAGGGTTTGAGTTTATTTTTTTGCATGTAGATCTCTGGTCGTCCCAGCACTTATCTTTTGTTGAAGACATTATCCTTTCCCTATTGAATAGTCTTGGCACACTTGTTGAAAATTAACTGACCATGGATGTATGGTCAATTTATTTTTAGACTTTCTGTGCTATTTCATTGGTCGTTATGTCTATTTTATCCCAGTACCATGCTGTCTTGATTACTGTAGCTTTGCAATAGGTTTTAAAATTGAGAAGTATAAGTTCTCTAACTTTGTTCCTTTTTTTTTTTTTCAAGATTATTTTGGCTATTCTGGGTCTTTTAAATTCTATATGGCTTCTCTCATTAAAAAAAATAGTAAGCAATTTGGATTTTGATAGGGATTGTGTTGAACTCTATTCTATACCTAGAGAAAATATGTTTCAAAAATGAAGACAAGATAAAGACATTTTAAGACAAAAGCTGAGATGATTTCCCATCAGCAGATTCACATGAAGGGAAATATGCAAGAGAATTATTTTAGCAGAAGGAAAATTATCTGAGAAGGAAACACGGAGAAATAGGAAGGAAGGGAGAGCTTCAGAAGAGTAAAACTGTGGGTAAATCTAAATGAATTTTGATATATAAAATAATGGTATTTTATATAGTGATATGTAACTAATGGTTTGTTATTAAGGAGTCAAAACATATGGAAATATAAGTGGAATTAAAATATGTGACAACAAGAGCACAGAAGTTGAGAACAGGGTAAATACAAAGTGTTGCCTTATCTGAAAAGTGGTAAAATTACAACTTATATTAGACTTTAATAAATAAAGCCTGCAAGGTGTAATCTCTAAGATAACCAGCAAAAGAACAGTACAAGAATGTATAGCAGGTTAATTGGGGGGAAGGGAGAAATAATAAAAAATAGCTGACCCAAAAGAAGAAAACAGAAGGGAGAAATGAGAACACAGATGGGACAAATAGTTAAGATGATAGATTTAAGCCCAGCTATACCAGTATTGTGTCAAGTGTAAAAACACAAAATACACAGGTAAGAGACTATCATTAATTAAAAGATGATCAGTTTGGATAAGAAAATCCTTCAACTATATACTGCTACCAAGAGACACACCTTAAATATCACAAAATAGAAAAATAGAAAGTAGAATGGATAGAAAAAGACACACCATGAAAAGGCTAACCGCAGAAAGCTGATGTATCTATTTTAACACAAGTGCCCTTAGAACTACATGGGTTTGAACTGCTCGGATCCATTCACGCATGGATTTCTTTTTGATAAATACAGTCCAATAGTGTAAATTTATTTTCTCTTCCTTGTGATTAATAAGATTAATAACATTTAAACATAATAAAGATTAATAACATTTTCTTTTCTCTAGCTGACTTTATTGTGAGACTACAGTATATAATACATATAAAAAATTTGTGCTAATCAACCGTTTATCTTATCAGTAAGGCTTCTGGTCAGCAGTAGGCTATTAGTAGTTAAGTTTTTGGGAGGAGTCAAAAGTTATGTGTGGATTTTCTACTACACGGGACCGGGTGGGGGAGTTGGTACCCCGAACTCTCAAGTTGTTTAAGAGTCAATCAGCAGACTTTACATCAAGGAGAATTGTTACAGTTACAGAGGAAACTTGCCTAATGAGAAAAGGGTCACTCCATCAGGAAGCTTTTAAAGATGCTCAATTTTAATGCACTTAATATGACAGTCCCAAAATATATTGACAAAATTATGGGAAATACACAAATCCACCTTTACAGTGGAAGATTTTAACACATCTCTCTTCATAATGAGCAAAGACAATACAATAATCATTAAGGAAACAGATTTTATTAACCTAATTAACAAGTCTGACCTAATTGATACTTATAGAGCTATCTCCAACCACAGAATGCACAGCCCTTTCAAGCGTACCCCGGGCACAAGTATTGACCAAATGCCACACCCTCTTGCGAGTTGTAACACGTTTCAAAGGATTCAACTGCACGCAGAATGTTCTCTGCAAATAGTGGAATTAAACTGGAAATTAATAGCAAGGAGACAATAGACCGTCCCCCTGAATCTGGAAATTAAATGATCTATTTCTAAATAACTAGAGTCGGAGAAGAAACCTTACTACAAACAACTTGGAACATATTTTGACCTGAGTGAAAATGAATATAACACACCCTAAAACCACGTTGAAAGGAAGACTCATAGTCTTCAGTGAGCGCGTGGCATAGAGAAGAAAGGACTGACATCAATGACTTAAATATTCAACTAAAAAAAGTTGGAGAAAGAATAGAAAATTAACCACCCAAACAAAAGGACATATAGAATAAATATAAGGCCAAATATTAAATAAGAGAGAACACAGGAGAAAGCAAGAATCAGCAAAGCTCCAAGCAATTCTTTGAAAAGATTCACATGGGAGGAATTATCAAGAAAAAAAAGAACACGCAAATATCTGGAAGGAAACAGAGCCATTGCTATAGTTCCCACAGATGTTAAAAAGATAAAAATATATAGCTTTATGCCAATGAACTTGAAAATTAAGGAAAAAATTCCTGGGGGGAAAAAAAAACATACCCCAAATGCAGGTATCAAAGAAAGTGCATCCATCATTTTAAATCTTCCCACGGAAAAACTTCAGGCCCAGAGGATTTCATCAATACATTCTTTTGAACATGTAGGGAAGATAAAACACCAATCAGAAAAGAAAGAACATTTCCCAACTGATTTTGTCAGCATCAACTCTGTGCTAAAGCCTGACTAGGGTGTTAGAAGAAACATCTCTCTTGTGATTATTGTTTATAAAGTCCTAAACAACAATCCTACACTAGAAATAATTTCAGGGATTAGATATAAAGGTTAATATATCAAGACCAACTGGACTTGTTTCAGAAATGCAGGGTTGGTTTGCTCCTCAAAAGCACTAACTTATCAGAAAAGGAAAGGTCATAGGATTATCTCAATGTATGCAGAAAAATTATTTGATAAAATTTAATGCCCATTCGTGATGAACATTTTCAGTAAATTGATTAATAAGAGGGAACTTCTTTAATATTATAAAGGGTATATACAAAAACCCTACAGTAAATATTGTAGGTCCTACCCAGTTCAGTAATCCAAGAAAAAAAAAAAGTGATACAAAGACTCAAAAGCAGGAAGTAGACTGTCATTATTTATAGACCTCATGATTGGCAGGGCAGAAAAAAAAATTAAATATACCAATAAACTCTCCGAATTAATAACTGGATTTAGGAAGGTCACTGAATGCAAGATGAAGATAAAAAGTCATGTTTCTCTATTCCACTAACAACTAGAAAGTGAAATTTTAAAATAAGATATCATTTACAAGTTTCAAAAACATCAAAAACACAGAAAACTTAACAAAAGAAGTTCAACATCTATGTACAGAAAACTACAGATCATTTTTGAGATTAATGGAAGGAGACCCAACTAGCAGCAGGCATTACCAGCAATAGCTTAACTATGGAAAGAGCCCAGATGTCCATATACAGATGGTTCATATATACAACAGAATATGATGCAGCCATCAAAAAGAATGGAATCTTGACATTTGCAAATGACGTGGATGTCGTTAGAGCATACTATGGGAAATGAAATAAGCCAGTCAGAGAAAGACAAATCCCATATGAACATTGGGGAAGGGGAAAAAAGAGAGAAGGAAACCATAAGAAACTCTTAACATTAGAGAACAAACTGAGGGCTGCTGGAGGGAAGTGGGTGGGGGAGGGGCTAGATGGATGATGGTCATTAAGCAGGGCCTTTGTTATGATGAGCACTGGGTGTTAAATGTAAGAATTCAGCTGAATCGCTGAATTCTACTCCTGAAATCAATATTACACTATATGTTAACGAACTAGAATTTAAATAAAAACCTTGAAAATAAATAATTTAAATTAAATTAAAAAACAAGAAGAAGACCTAAGTAAATGTTCAAGGGTGAACATTTGTAAAGATGTCTGTTCTGCCCAAACTGGTTTGCAGATTCAGTGTAATCCCATGCAAATCTCAACAGGACATGTGTGTGTGTGTGTGTGTGTGCGCACACAAATAGAAAAGCAGATTCAAAATGTATATAAAAATGCAAAGATTAAGAACTTCCAAGATAATCAGAGACAAAAAAGTTGGAGGACTCACTCTATAGATATCAAGATACTTGAGTTTTGCTATCTTTTGTGTCATGCAGAGTACTGTATAAAATTGGTTTTGCCTGTATCATTTGGGGGTCTTGGCAGTGTATCTCTACAGGAAAGCAGTGTGCTTGGGTGTTATCTCCTATGGCTAAAGCCACTTGCATTTTCAGTTTGTGCTTTGTGTGGTCATACCTCTAGTCATTCTTCTATGTGGCTGTTGCCCATTTTATTTCTAGAAGTTTTTTTACGTATTAGGTATTAAAATGAACTGTATGAAATTTGCTATCTCTTGAGGTCCAAATGGTTAAATGCCCAGCAATTTTAGGTGGCCTAACTTAATGTATTAATCCATTTGTCTGCAACGAAAACTGTAAATGTTTCCTGAACTTTGTTGTTTGGTTTTACTTGGCTTATGATGCTTTTGGTCATGCAAATTTTATCCCTTTTATGTAAACACATTCATCAGTCCTTTTCCTTATTGCTTCTGGGATTTGAGTCATAGTTAGAAAGTTTCTTGGTTGTAACTCCTAGTTCATAAAGAAACTTCCCCATGTTTTCTTCATTTTACATCCAGATTCACGATCCATTTGGGATACATTCTGGTGTATGGTATGAGAATAGGCCCAATTATATATGATTTTTCATACACCTTTCGGTATCTCAATAACATACATCAAATTCCACTGATTTGAGATGTCACCTTAATCTATACTGAATTTCTATATTCGTTTGGGTCTATTTCTGGATTTTCTATTCTGTTTGATTTGCCTATATACATGTTCATACCGATACCACATGGTTTTCATTATAGGGGCTTCATGATGTGCTTTAATGTCTGGATAGGCTACTCAAACCCCCAACACTGCATTTCTTTTTTTTTCTTTTTAGCTATATTTATTTGAGAGAGAGCATACAATTGGTGGGGGTAGAAGAAGAGAGAGAATCTCAAGCAGACTCCCCATTGAGTGGGAACTCCTATGTGGTGCTCAATCCTATGACCCATGAGATCACGACCTGAGCTGAAATCACAAGTTGGTCACTTAACCAACTGAGCCACTCAGGTGCCCCCAACACTGCATTTCTTTTCCTGGCTTTTCTTTGCTTGTTTGTTCCTTTTCATGACATTATAATCAACAGCTCCAGAGACCAGCATGATATTCTCATTGGCATTGTGCCATGAATCAACGTAGGGAGGACTGGGTTTTCTATTTCCTCTCCAGTCAATTTTGAGTATAATTTTTTATAGTCATGATTATATAATTATATAATTTGAGCTATAATTTTTCCAGAAATTTGCCCAGTAATCTCAGTATCCACCTTCTTTGGCATGAAGTTTTTATAATATTGTCTTTCTATATTTTACATTTCTGCTGATTTGTGGTTGTGTTGTTTTTTGGTCCTTTGTGTTCTTTATTTTTTTTTTTTCCTATCTTTTTTTTTCCATGAGCAATCTTTCCAGTGGGTGGGTTATGGAATTCCTTTGAATTTTCAAAAGGTAAACGTTTGTCTGTCCTGTATGTCTCTCTCTTTTTTCTTCAGTGATGTTTCACTCATTCCTTTTCATCTTTTCATGTTTGCTGTTTCGGGTGTTCTGTGTTATAATTTTGCTCCGGGTTTCAGCTCTCTGTCACAGACATTTTGATATGTTTTGTTTTCTTTGTTGTTCTTTTCCCAAACATCCTGCAATTTCCTTTTATGCTTCTACATTGACTTGAGTCATCAGAAGTCTTTACACTTCCAGGTAAAAGGTCCTTTTGCTTTTTATTTGTCATTAATTTTGTATTTTTATGGTATTGAGATTATTTCACAAATGAGGCCCAGAGAGGTTAAGTGACTTGCCCAAGGTTACACAGTGAGTAAGAGGTGGGGCTGGAATGGAAATGCAAAGTCCATTTTTCCTTCTGCTGCCCTTCCCTGCCCCTACAGCTCACAGGGAGATATGCTACTTAATCATTACTGGCACAATTCCGGCAGGTGTCATTATGAGACAGTGAAGCTTAATTGAGAAACTGTAATGGACTATTAAAATTTAATTTCCGTGGGTAGGAAATTAGAATGTCAGTAGTCCTAGTTAAGTGAGGGGGGGGATTTTTCTTGGTATAAACTCAAATTACTCTTGATCTGGCTTCCCTCAGAGTCAGAGAAATGATTATGTGGGAGGATGAACCCAGGGAGCAGCAGGAAGGGTCAGAGAAGCAGACATAAAAGGGAGGGAAGCGACTCAAGGATGTGTTATGGAGTTGGCCATGGGGCTCTGTCTGGTGGGGCTGCACAAAACAAGTCTCAGAACTGTCCTCCTGGGGCAAGAAGAGGGAGGAATGTGCCCACCAGCTCCTGCCCACCGTGGCTCAGGGGTAGACCACAGCTCCGTCTCCCCACACCTCTGGGCTTGACGGTGTTGGGGGGGGGTGTCAGCGCTGATAGGCACCCCGTCCCGGCATCGCCTGCTACCAGAGACACCTCATGGGGGCTTGAGACAAGATTGCCCCTCCAGCCCACAGAGCTGCTAGATGTCAGCTCAGAACCTGCCGGGCGGAGCAGGAGGGAGGTGGACGGGACTAGAAGCGGAAGCCGGAGGTGCCTGACCCGATGCTTAAAAAAACTTCCGATGTGAATCTTCAAAATTGCCGGTCTAGTGGAAAGTAGGGATCTCTATTTTGCAAGGAATAACCCTTATTACCAAAATGGATATGGGGGCTTAGAATTTCATTACGACCAGGGAATATGTCATTTTAAACTATGTTTGCTTTGTTTTTGCTTCTGTGTATGTGCCCGTCAGGGGCGAGAAGTTCAGGCCACCTGCCAAGACTTGATTACAGATGAAGGAAGGATAAAACGAAAGGATTAAACTTGTCTTGACAGCAAACTAATCTTGAAACCCAGGAGCTAAGTTAAGGAGCTACAAACACGCTCATTATCCCCTTCACTACTTTCTCCTCCACAGAGGACTCCTGGTGTTGACCCACATTTACAACAGAATCTCTTATTCTATACATTTATCCTAAGGCTAATTATTCTAACTTTCAAATCCTAGGTTAATGTTTAAAAATCTGCACGTATCTCTGTGGTATTTATGACTCACTGGTACTGTTAATGGAGGCAGGGAAATAAATAACGTCCAGTACATAGCTTAATCCTCTCTCCACTGACACACCATTTCCATCTCCACTCAGAGACCTGATGCAATCTCCCTGATTCTCCCCAAGGAAGAAATGCCCAGGGGCCATTTCACCCGCAGGGAAACGGGGAAAGTTACTTTTCCCGTGACACAGATACCTGTGTTGAGCGGTGATTCTATATGAATTTATTCTAGATGAATAAATTCAGGGTGCGGTGCCCATAGCATGTGGCCCGTGGAGAAGAAAGCCAGAGGAGACTGGGAGCTGGCGTAAGACCCTGGGGGTGCCCACCCAGGGGTGCCCGGAGGACCCGCCGTGCGGGGATTCACAAGGAATCATTCTCCTCTTGGTTTAAACGTCAGCAGTTTGCGTCCTTCCACGTTTTACAAGACAACATTTTTTGCTGTTTTGAGCTTTTGGAGGAAGGGCTCCCATTTTGAGGCAAATCTTCAAAATTGTGGGGCGACACCACGCCGGCTTGGATCCATGAACGTACATGGACTCCGGGATCTATTTAAAAGCTGGAAGTTTTCCTTCTCTCTGACTAGCGTGTCCCTCTGGAAAAATCACAGAAGCCCCAACTGTAAACATCCCTTAGAGGGAAGATGTCGTCACTGTTATTATTAATATTACTGTAATAATCGCTTCTCAAGAACTCGGTCTCTCATGGAAACCAATGAGTAAATGAGAGGCTCATGGGGGAAAATGATAATCTTCAGGCGGCCTTTGACATGTAGCTGCTGGGCTTGGTGAAATCAGGGAAAAGCCTACGGAAGACCCACCCCCGTCCTCCAGCCGTCACCCCGTTAGCCTCATCCGGAGATGGTCAAAACAGCACAACCAACCTCAAAACACCTCTGGAAGTGACCATCCTAGGACTGAAAGGGTAGCAGTGACTCGTTAAGTCTCTGGGTGACAGTCCCTCATTGACTCATATGTGTCATAGTTCAGATGAATAAGACTTTCCCGGATTAACTCAGATATAACTCAATTACCCAGCGAGGAGGAGCAATTTTCATTTACAGAAAACCATTACGGCCCATAAAACTCTTTACCCGTGACGCTCCCCAATTACTGGTGACCCGGGCCGGGCAGTCGCATGCTTCCTGTGTGCCCCGTGCCACGGGGGCGGCCTTCCTGCCCTCCTCCGTGACGGGGAGCCCGCGAGCTGGACATCGCTCATCTCTCAACAACTCTCCGACCGTAGGAAGACTCTCCCTTCCCGTCACGCTAACGGGTGATGCCTGTCGTTCAGAAGACGTGGGCATGCGTTTCAAAGGTCTGAATAACAACCGCCAGAAGTTTGCCTTTATGAAGTGTTGATTCTCCCCAGGCCGGTTCCCCAGACCCAGAAACAGAGTGTGTTTTTCTGTGCTGTTCTGAGAGACACACTGAAGTGATTATGGGATCGTGGATCGTTCCAAAGAGGGCGCCCTCATTTCTTTCTCCCATAGAAAGTTGGACCAGAGAAACCCAATGATCTGCTTCCTGGACACCTGCACCTGATTTGCGTAGCACCCCTGTCCAGAGAAATCTCCCCGCCACCGAGGCTGGGGCGCCCCTCACCAGCACTGCCCGACTCCTGATCCTGCCAAGGGATCCCCACCACGCTCACCCGCCCAGGCCTCCCTGCCAGGACTACTTCTGTCTCCCCTCTCTGACACCCAGCTGCCCTCCTTCCCACTCAGTTTGAGCAAGAGACTTGGTTTCTGATTTCATACAGAAAATGGCAGCCGAAAGATGCTCCCTGCTGCCAGCCATCAAGCCCGCAGACCCCTTTGTATTTTCTTCTACTTTTCCTCCTTTCCATCCTCCCATTCAAGGTCAAGTTCTCTGCGCACTGACCTGTGGTCCCTCCTCCTCTGAGCTCTCCCTGTCTTACCATCAGCTTCTCCTGTGCCCTCACCATCTCTCTCTAGCCCTGCAGACGTGGGACCCCGGCGCGCCCCCAGCGGGTCCCCCTCTCTTTCCTTCACAGCCTGACCGCTAGACACGGTCGTCTGTGACCATGGTTGCGATTGGCTCCTTATTGTCCGTCCCCCTTTTTCCTTTTGGAAATAACCACCCCCACACCAGGCCTGACTGGCCACAGGCTGGGGCCTCGGACCAGTCTCTCTCGCCCGCCGGTATGGCCAGGCCGCTGCGTGCCAGCCTGCGGGGCTGAACGGAGGCTGCACGCAGTTCCCCGGACGTTTCTTTCAAAGGAGCTGCTTGGGCTTGGCCTCCTCTCTCCCCTCCTTGAAGACGGGAAGGCGGACGGGACGGTGTGACCCGGCTTTGCTTAGACGGACGCACGAAACACCCCGGGCAGAGCGGGGGGCCTCCCGGAGGAGGTCGGACAGAGGACGACGGCGTGGAACGGAGCCTCCCACCTGCGGGGCGTCACGCCAGAGAGAAGGAGGCCTCCGGTCTCGTCGGAGCCACTGTGATCCACGCGAAAGCAGCCCAACTTGTACCTTAACTAAGATAATGTCTGCCCTCACTTCCGCCGGCCCTCCGCCCTCGGCCGTCAAGCTTTGCCCGCCTGGCATCGAGCTCCAGGCTGAAACCATCCGTAGAAGCAGGTTCTGGCCCTGCTGCTGCCCAGTCTCCCGCCGGCCGGCCGCTCGCCCTGTGCCTCCTCCTTGGACCTTCCACGCCCTCCTGCAGGCTCCGGGCTGTCCCTCCCGGCTGCCTGCTGCTCTCTCCCCTTCCTCTGCTCACCCACACCCTCCCAGGACAGTTGCACCTGTGGCCAAGCGGTCAACCGCGGAGACAAGACTCTGGCCAACGTGTACTACAATGGAATTTATTAGAAGGATCCGTAGCAGCCCGTAGGATACAGTGAGAGGGGAAGGGCCAGACTCAGAACAAGAACAGAGACCTAGGAGCAGGAACAAAGGGACAATTTCTTCAGCCTCCTTCCTCTGGGACAACATAGCTCCGGCCATTTGGAACTTCGGTGTGGTCCCACTAAGGACTCCAGTTTCCGGGAGGAAGCGTTTGGTCTCACTTGGGTCTCGCAGCCCAGCCCTTCGCAGGGGAAGGAGGAACATGGTAACTGATGGTTTTTTTCAAGACTATATCCAATAAGAGAAGACTGCGGCCCACCCACACTGGGGAGGGCACTCTTCCTCACTCAGTCTCCTGATTCCAGTGTTAATCTCATCCAGAAACAGCCCCTGCAGACACACCCAGAATAATGTCTGACCAGATATCTGGGCACACCATAGCCCATCCACGTTGACACATAGAATAAACCATCATGGCGTCCTAGAGAACCACCAGTGACTCCTGATGGTAAGAGGGTGGACCATCAACTCTGAGGGTCGGACCCACCGAACTGTAGCGTGGCCCTGCTGAAGAGCTTTCTCTCGCTCTCCAAGCTGGTGGCTCTTTGAGCCACCCAGTACATCGGCAAGAACAGGTCATCCTAATATGCCATAGGTGGCTTCCAGAACCCAAGCATGTGCTTCTTCCATATCTGACGGCAGGGGACCCAAAGAGCAGCAGCTGTCCCTTCACGTTGGAGGGAAGTCCCAGCATGCCCCAGACCACCAGACCCCCAGAAATTTCACAGAAATGAGGACCCTTGGCCTTGCACTTGCACAGGTCATAACCTTCTCTCTGCAGACATCCATATTTCTCAACAAGTTCCCTGAGACATCTGCTACCTCCTACAGTCCAATCGGGGGAACTCAGGGTTATGGCTATTTGCCTTCATCCCCAACCCCATAACCATCCATGAGTTCAAGATAAACAGTGATTTGTAACACAGGATGCAAGGGCCGCGTGACAAGGCATCCTTATCACAAGGGGAAAACTGGGAGGGCACCGTGAGCAAGAAGAAAAATCAGCTTCGTGACTTTATGGCTGGAGATTTAAAATATGTAAGCCCCATGTTTATGGGGCCTTTGAGAGGCCTTTTGTTCTGTCCCATTGGCTTGAGTTAATGAGGGTAATGAACTTGGAAACTGAAAAGAATGACTGCCTGGGCAGCTCTTCCAGGTTCCCGGCGTTTCTTTTCATGTGGTCTATTTCCTGGTGGCAATAACATTTGTTTACCTTGAAAATGAGAGAAGACACTTTTACGGCCGCGTGTCTCCATGGTGCCCAGATACTCGTTCACGAAGCGCTGCACATTCCGTCTCTGCAAGGAGCCCGGGAACCGGTGAAAGCAGCAGACGCCAACAGAAGCAGCATTCAGTCATTGAAAGGGGAAAGGGACAGATTTATTCCCGTCCCATTTGTCCTCCAGAATGCAAAGGGTAATAATGGTCCCGGGAGAGAAGTTTCTAGTGCACGGAATATTTTGTCTGGGTTTTGAGGTTAGGAGTTTGGGAACATTAGCTCCTGTGATAATGATCCTGGCAGTCAGTGCCCCTGCATTTTCAACCTCTACTGTTTCACCTATGATTCTTCCTCCCCTGCTTTTTGAAAGATTTTATTTATGTATTTGTCACAGAGAGAGAGCGAGCGCACAAGCAAGGAGAACAGCAGCAGAGGGAGAAGCAGACTCCTGGCTGAGCAGGGATCCCGACGCGGGGCTCCATCGCGGGACCCTGGGGTCATGACCTGAGCCAAAGGCAGAGGCTTAGCTGACTGAGCCCCCCAAGTGCCCTATTTTCCCCTTCCTGAAATAAGCCAAGTTGTTATGAATGATCAGGTATTAACCCTTTTCCCATCTCCGCTGTGTGGATCCTCTGAAAAAAGCAAAAAAGAAAAACAAAAACAAAAAACAAAACGTTCTCAATGGAGTATGGGAAACAAAATTTCAAATACAGGCCCCGTGTCGATACGGTTGTACTAACAGCACACAACTGTCCCTCGCCCTCCGTCTCCAGAGAAACACGGGCACCCTCAACCCACGTTTGCCCAGGACAAGTAGCAACTGTCTTGTTCCATTCTTGGGAAGAGTTTTAAAATGAAAATTTTTGTGACAAATATATTTTTAGAGATTGCAATAAAAACGAAACAAAATCTGTTAGATTTTCTGCTCACATCTTTTTTAAAGAGGGACAGGCTAGAAGGATCTAAGCTCCTTCGGAAGTCCAAAGGGCTCTGGTTTCCAGAATAGTTTACATCTGAGACAATAAAGTGTCTGGGGAACGCATAGGAGTACCCAACAGATAAATCTTGAGCAGTACCTAGCAGTGCATAACATTTGTTAGAAGGGAGACAGGCGGCCTTTTTCAAAAAGAATAAAGGGGGAAATCTCTCCCTTGGGACTAGAAAAGCCAGCAGCACATAGACCTTTCCCAGTTTGTGTGGCGACTATAATTCTTCCCAATTTTGTCTTCTTTCTCATGTTGAAAAAGGAGTTAAGGAAGGCCAGGAAGGATAGAAAGGAAAATGGATGTCTTTTCTCTGATTAGTTGGGGGCAATTTGAGAAGAATATTCTCACTACAGAAGAAAAGTCCCTGGCAGATTGAGGAAGCGGGCGAAGGCAGCTCGTAGCAACGCGACCCCCAGAAAAGCACCCTCGGAGGAGGGCACAGAACGGAAACACTCTGGCCAAGACTCCATGAGCTCAGCTGGCCGCGATTAAGTGTGAACGTAGGGAAGACACAGTGTCCATTTGTTTTAAAATCTGTTGAAATAGTTGGAAAATGTTTTATTATGGAAAAATCCTAAATGTATGTAAAAAGAAGAGAGGTGTGTCTCGATCCCAAGGGCCCATCCTGCGGCTTCAACAACCCTCAACCTCATTCCCGGCCGTCACGTGGCGGGACTCCCCGGTCTTATGACATCAGTGAAGTCTTCAGTGTGCATCTCTAATGGATAAAGACCTTTTTAAAAATGATTGCATTATCACACCAAATAATTAATCAGAATCCGTATATTATCAGTGCTCAGATCTGAGCATTGGTTCTTTGGAAGCAGGATTTTCACATTAGATCCACACACTGCCACTTGTCTCTCAAAAACGAGCGCCCTTGTTAGGGAGCGGATGGGCGTGGCTTCTCTGAAACACGGTGTCCCGGTGTCATTACATCCTGTTGCCTGAGCGTGGCTCTCTGCCCGGATTCTTAGGTGAGTGGGTCGGTGGTGACATGGTTCCTAGGCTCCAAGGCTCAGGGAAGGTAGCTAAATAAAGATTTTATTTATTTATTTGAGAGAGAGAGAATGTGGGGGGCGGAGAGCAGAGAGGAAGGGAGAAGGACAAGCAGGCTCCATGCTGAGTGTGGAGCCCAAAGTGGGCCTTGATCCCCAGGACGCGAGCCGAAACCGAGTTGGATGCTTAACCGATGGAGCCATCCAGGCGCCCCTGAACACATGTTTTAAAAGTTCTATTGGATGATGGTTTGGACTTGTAATTCCAAGCCCAGAGTCCTTGGCTGAAGCTTGTGGAACTGTGTGCAGGTGAGGAGAGAAGGCCCTAGGCCGGAGGGGAAACTCCCCGATTATGGCCTCATGTGACCCTGGAAAAGTCGCATAACCTCCGGGGGTTTGGTCTCCTCATCCCGTGAGGGTTCTGGGGCGGACTTCCCGAGTAGCGCACGTGCAGTGGCTTGTACCAGCCAGACAGAAGCGTTAGGTGCCGCGATGGGCTCGCCACCTGCCCAGGTGTGCCCTGGCCTCCCACTCCTGCCTGCTGCGGGAAGCGCACCTGCTTACTTTCTGGAAGCTTAACTAAGCTCCTGCCTTAGCTCGAAACCTGATCGTCCTCCCCTGTGCCCGTCTCAGCCTCTGGCTGTCCTCATTGCCAACACTCTCAAATCTTGCTTACATCCGTTCTCCTCTTCCTTCTCGTGACTTTGTCCATAACAGCGGCCTCCCAGCTGCGTCCCTGCCTCCAGTCTGGCCCTCAGCAGGTGCCTCCCCACACTGCCTCTCCTCGGGGGGCCGTTCTCTCCATCAGTGCCCCGGCCCCATCAACACCAGTCACTGCTCTCACCTTCCTGATCCGAAAGTATCTTGTCTGGCTTGTTTTTTCCCCCTTGGAATGAGGAAGCCCAGGCTGCCGGCTGCCGGCTTTGCTGTGAGCACCGATGTCCTGTCTCTGATCCAGAAGACCCACCTCTTCTGCCGGCATCCATGAGATGTGGCAGGCTAGCAAGTTAGGGAAAAGTCCCAGACTCTTTGCAGGTCTGGTGAGTGCGTGGACCCAGTCATTCATTCACATTTGAACTCCTGCCTCATACCTGGCACAATTTTAAGTACTTGCATAGAATAAAATGCTCAAGGGGGTGCCCAGGGGCTCAGTCTGTGGAAGCATCTACGCTTGGCTCAGGTCATGATCTCAGGGTCCTGGGATCGAATCCCGTGTCGCGTCGGGCTCCCTGCTCAATGGGGAGTCTGCTTCTCCCTCTTCCCCTGCCTGCTGCTTCCGCTGCTTGGGCACACTTTCTCTCTCTGTCAAATGAATAAATAAAATCTTAGAAAAAGAATAAAATGCTCAAATATCCCTGATCTCATGCTTATACTTTCTTGCAAAGGATGACGAATAATAAACTGTCTATAGGGTATTTCATAGAGAGACGTACCAAGTCTACTGTCATACAGCATCATACAATGTAGGCTGCGGTAAGTTCCGTGGAAAGGCAGATCAGGGAGGGGCTGGGCGGTGTTCGGCTGCCGGAGAAGCTTGATCGTTCTAAATGGCTATGAAACAGATCTGGTCCCGAATTTTTTTGTTTGTTTGATTGGTTAAGGGAGGGAGTTTAGACTATTTTAGGAATAAGGGGAGCCACTGCCAGATATAAGCGGGGGAATGAAGACATCTCAGTTGCTGTTTTAAAAGTTGCCTCCGCTGAAGAGCAGGGAATGGGTCATAGCAGGGAAAGCAAGGAAGCAGAGGCTGTCAGGAGACACTGTGCCTGCCCAGGAGAGGGGCAGATGGAGATGGAGATGGAGAGAAGCGCCATATTCTGAAGAAGGGAAGGGAGATGAGTGTATTTTGTAAGGAGAACTGCCAGGGGTTTGGGAGGGATTGGTTGCGGAGTGTGAGAGAGAAGAATCCAAGACGACACCTGGATTTTGGACGTGAACCGCTGGGTAAATGGTAATACCACGGACTGAGGGGGAACAAGTCTGCCTTGAGACTGACCATGTTGTCTGTGATTTACAGATTTCACATAAATGCATGCCTCTCTACTTACAAGTGAGAGCCAGATTTCATTATAATCTTCCAGGATGTGGACATCTTCCTTCTCCCTGACATTTCTCTGCATAGGATCCAGTTCTTAACACACACGAATATGTGCAGATACAGGAGGCAGAACCCCAAATGGGATAATGTCACAGTAATAGAAATACATAATAATAATAAATATACAAATAATAGAAATATGTAAATCACAACATAAAATTTATATATTATAGTATATATATTATATATAACATTTCATGAAATACATAAAATTTTAAATATGCCTTTGAAATCTTGAATATATATATATATATACTTATAAAATGGTTACAAAGTGATAAGTTGTAACATAGATCATTCATCAGATAGGTCTGGGAATATCAAAGTCATTTGTTGATGTCTGGAAATTGCAAGTACAATTTTTGTACGGGCATGTTTGCTAGGCATGACTATCACTAAGTATATGACACTGCCAACAGATCTAAGGTCAGAGCTGTCCCTGGACATGAGGAATGACACTGTTGGGAAAAATTGTGAGAAACCAGAAATGGGCAAGAAGAGAATACTGGTTTCTCCAGTCCTTCTGGCTTATATGCACCTTTGTTTTTGAGCTAGTTTGCAGCTCTGTATGTTGTAGAAACTGATAGAAATATAATTGATCTTTGTGCACAGAAATGCAAATGAATATTGTCCTATGGAGATAGGATAGACTAGTGCCTTGGGGATATTGACCCGTTTTGCATTAATTGGCACACTTGTTTCAGCATTTTAAATTTATTTTATTTATTTAATTAATTAATTAACTTTAAATTTTCATAGTGTGTTCCCTGAACTCGCCTTTGAACAGATTATAGCATCTTCATAAGTTAATCAGTTAAATAAAATATTTATACCCATTCATCTAATATTTGTATAAGTTAAGTGGATTTATCATTTAAAAAATTATGGTTAACAGCATCAAATAGTTTCAGAGATTTTTACTAAGGGGATAGTTCTTAGATTATCTGTAGTCCCCATAACTAGAGATTTTTTCTTAATATCAATGATATAGATGCTGAATCCTCCCTCAACTTCTATGGAACTAACAACAATCACATTACAATGATTTCTAGTTTCATTTACACTGCCTGAGATTTAAAAAAAAACAAACATCTTGCTATCAGATAAGTCATAAATGTTTCTTTGAAATGTCATTTTAGTTAACTGGGTTAATTTATTAGTTTTCTCTTCATCCTTAATCCACAAACTCTGGAAATCTCATGGGCCAAGTTTCGGGATTTGGTAAGTTGGAATAACTTGTGAGTTATTATATTATTATATATTATTATTATATTATTATAGTTCAAAGTTTTTAAGCTTCTTCATACTTTGTTCTTAAATGACATACATTCACATGCAATTTCGTAAATAGGCTAATAGTTCTAATCTCGAAATTGATAAAGTTTTCCCAAATTGTTATATATCATTTTCTTTTTCCTATCATGTCTTTTTCTTTCTTTTTGTAGATTCATCTCCCAGTAAGTTCAAGCTCTTTAGCATTCACTGCATTCACGCTGGCTTTAAAAGCGGAAACACTTCTTTCTTACAAAGCTAAGAAAAACATTGAGTTCTTTTTACAACATCACTTATTAAAGTCACATTTCTAAATGATTTTTTGTTTTCTGCTGTTTACTCCCTTTTAATCATTTATTAAAGTACAGTATCTAAATGACTTTTTTTTTGTTTTCCAGACTGTTTACTTCCAATTCGCAATTTATTAAGATTAAACTTCCAGGGGCACCTGGGTGGCTCAGTGGGTTAAACCCTCTGCCTTTGCCTCAGGTCATGATGTCAGGGTCCTGGGATTGAGTCCCGCAACAGGATCTCTGCTCTGCAGGGAGCCTGCTTCCCCTTCTCTCTCTGCCTGCCTCTCTGCCTACTTGTGATCTCTGTCTGTCAAACAAATAAATGAAATCTTAAAAAAAAAAAAAAAAAAAAAAAAAGATTAACCTTCCAGGCTTGCTCGGACCCCCAGCTGGTTCCTGTAGCTCCAGGAGACCCAAATACTCCTCCAGCTTTCGTACTTTCTAGTCCTCCCTTTTCAGACACATCATTTGATTTTTTTTGGATAGTCCCTCAATATGTGGTAGAAAATATTTAAAACGATGTACTTCCTGTGAATTTTTCATCATAATGACCCCAAAGAATGAAAAAAAAGTCTATTAAATGAGAGTTTCTTCATGTGTTTTTAAGAACGGATTGTAAAGGACATCCGACCAACTCGTTCCGATGCCACTGAGTATCATCGAAAGAGAAATGCAGGAGATGCGTTTTTCAACATCTGTATTTATAGTGCCCTAGAAATGACTCTTCAGCTTGTTAAACTTAACATGAGCTATTTCAGATGTCAAATGAAAAGCATCGGAGGGGACACGGTTTTACAAAACCCCATTAAAGGGCACCTGGGCAGCTCAGTTGGTGAGGCGTCTGCCTTCAGCTTAGGCCATGATCCCCGGGCCCTGGAATCAAGCCCCACACTGGGCTTCCTGGTCCGCAGGGAGTCTGCTTCTCCCTCTACCCCTCCCCTCTGCTTGTGTGCTTTCTCTCAAATAAATAATGAAATCTTTAAAACATTTTAAGAAACCCAAAATCCCGTTAAGGAGTGTATGAGCAAACGCGCGGAAGCCCACAGCGGCACAGCCCTCCACATAAGGATAGCTTACGATTTATCTGACCTGTTGAAGGACGGCCAGGTTCTTGGAAGTTCTCTGCTGTCATCCCAATGCTGCAACAAACATCCGTGTGGTCCCATGCGCCGGGCAGAAGTTTCTCCAGGCTTACACTGTAAGTGGGATTTCAGGGTGAAAGAAATAGGCATTCTTAACTTCACTTGGTATTTTCATCTGCTCCCGAGAGGGATCTGTAGTCCTTCCACAGTGTCTCTGCGCTCCTGATTCTCCACATCCTCAGAGACACTCGGCCCCGTCCAGTGTCTTTTTTTTTTTTTAACTTTATTTATTTGACACAGAGAGATCACAAGTAGGCAGAGAGGCAGGCAGAGAGAGAGGGGGAAGCAGGCTCCCTGCAGAGCAGAGAGCCTGATGCGGGGCTCGATCCCAGGACCCTGAGATCACGACCCGAGCTGAAGGCAGAGGCTTAACCCATTGAGCCACCCAGGCGCCCCCCCGTCCGGTGTCTTGATCTCTGCACATCTGGTAGGTCTGGAGTGGTACTGCCCGGCTGGTCCTCCTGATTACCAGGCATACGGTGCCAGCAGTGAGAAAGGGACCGGGCCCCTTCGTAGAGGTCACTGCTGAGTAAAGGGAGGCAAGTCCAGGATAACTTCCAGGGACACCCACCCGTGTTGGGCTCATGGTGTTTTCCTATCCCCAGTACCGAGAGTCTTCCACAGGGGAAGTGTATGTGGCACAAATGATCCAGAAGCCACCCTCCTTTGTGTTCTGGAAAAACCTGAGCTCACTGGGGAGTTAGAGCTGACCGCCCCTGGTTGGGACGAGTTCCCTGAGACCGGTCAGAGGACTGAGAGCAAGTCTGTTCCTCCTGAAGGCAGCTTGGGCACTGGGGCTCCAGCCTCGGGCAAGGTGCCTGTGTCCAGGAATGGCCAGGAGCAGAGTGGGTGGGGACAAGAGGGACTGAGTGGCAGTGCCTCAGATGACTCTGCCTGGAGTACTGGGCCAGGCTGGGGGAGCAGCAGGAGCCCCAAGAATGACACTAATATTCCTGCTACCCTGACAGGGTGGAGGATGGAGTCAAATTTGGTTGAAGAGAAAGAGGGAGATGGGGGTTTCCGTGCACCTGCATGTGTAGGTAAGTTAGATGGTAGACCAGCACGCTCCATGCTTTGGAAATGCGCGCCTCTACGGGCGGACGGAGTGTGTGGGCACCCTCTGGGCCCTCGACTCAGTCCCAAGGTCAAGGGAGAATGGAGGGGGGCGTGTCCCTGAAGAGGGAGCAGGAATTGGACCAGAGGGTCAAGTTAAGGAAACTGGGCTGCTATTCGGAGTAATAAGTGAAGGGATATCAAAGAGTTGTTTTCTTTCTCTTAGGGAACGTGGCATGAGTAAATTTGCCTTCATGAAAGATTATCCCACCTGCAATGCAGACAATGGATGAGAGGACAGGGGACCGGAGTGAGCCAGGGCGATCTGGCAATGATGCAGGTGACAAAACATGGTGGCCTGGACAACAGGAGGTGATCAGGACCAGAACCCCCAGAGGCCTGATGCTGCCCCAGGGGGCAGGGCTGGGAAGTCAGGCCACAGGTTCCGGAGGAGGAGGAGCCCAGGGAAGAGCAGGTGGGTGGGTCAGGAGAGGAGAGTTCTATTGGGACATGTTCCTTTCAGGAGCCTTGGACTGCGGGGACCTCCCAGCATGTGAGGGGACCCAGTCTGCAGCTCCTGAGCAGCACTGGGCACTGACAGTTCAGTTTAAGCCTCACCCGGCTGTGGGGTAATGAGCAAGTCTTTGGGGGTGATGGCTTCACCCAGGGAGAGTGAGAAGGAAGGGGGTCTGGGACAGGCGTGGCTGATCTAATCAAGTTCCATTTGGCACAGGCTGCCTCTACCTTGTTATCGCCGTCCCCAGCACCCTATGTATCGTCCGTTCCCCCAGCCTTATCCTACAGAGGATTTCACATAAAATTGGGTACGCCAGCCACTAGCACCTCTTTCTGTTTTCATGAACACTGTTACGAGTCTTAGAAAAACCTAACTGCAAGCTCCAAGGGCCACAGGCACGGCTGTTGCGAATTCCCAGCTTCCCATTGTTTCCATCGTGAGACTCTTCTTAGCTCATGGGTAGCTTATAACGTTCCTAATTAAATGGGAATGGGAAAATACATTTATTATTTATTTATAAGCAAGCAGCCTTTGATAATGAAGGCATCTTGATGACATGCACTGACATGATCTTTTCAAATCTGGGCTCACCAGGAATGGCTACAAAGAAGCCAGATGGGATCCACTGTTTTTACGAACACACCAGAACGTACATATTCAAAAGGTGTTTTCCTCTTCAAAGCAGGAGATTTAGTCAAATGAGTCCACCCTTTGAAAGGATTTGATTGAAATTCCTCTGGGGGCAAGCCTCTCTCCTATCTTGCCTCAGGGGTTCGTGCATCTCTTTGGAGGAGGATGAGGGGGCTTGGATTTTAGAATTAGCCAAGTCGTTTCGGAGCCAAGTCTGGTGAATAAGAGGAACGACGGAGCCAGGTAGTATCAGATGAGCGAACTCGCATTTCTATCCCCTCTCCCACTCGAACCTGCTCCTCTCCAGCTCTCACCCACTCATGAAGAGCGGCACCCTCCCCCAGCCTGAAAACGAACTTCTTGAAAGCATTTATTTATACTTTAAACCTATTTGCACCCAACTCACCCCCCCGTCCAGTCAGGGTTTTTTCTCTAACATACTTTCCAGAACTTTCCATCACCTCCCTCTCGTGGCATCATCCCAGAGCAGGGGCCACCACCTTCCGGTGAGGTTCCGGGCTCCACTCCCCCAGCTCATCCACATCCCGCACACAGCCTTCTTCCTACAAGGCCCGTCCTGCCAGCTCCTGCTTGGCACCTTCTCCCAGCAACCACTGCCGTCATGAACAACCAGACACGTTTCCTGGCCACTCCCAGTGCTGTTCTGTCAGCCCCGGGACCGTCTTCTCCCATTCTCCGTGTGCCTGGCTCCCACACACTGATGTTAGCTTCCTGGGCTGTCATCACGAAGGACCACGATCCACCACAAAAGGTGGCTCAAAACAAGAGAAGTGTCTCTCGCAATCCGGGCGACCAGAAGTCCAAACCCCAGGGGTTGGCCGGCCGCGTTCCCGCTGAACCCTGTAGCGGCGGATCCTTGTTTGCTTCTTCCGGTTTTTGGGGTTGCCAGCAACGCTTGGTGTTCCTGGGCCGGCAGACACATGGCTCCAGCCCCTGCCTCTGTCTTCAGAGGCGATTTCCTCTACGTTTGTGTCTCTTCTTCTAAGGACACCGGTCATGTCGGATGAAGGGCCCGCCCTCGTCCACCATCACCTCATCTTAACTAACTCCATCTTCTATGACCCCATTTCCAAATAAGGTCACACTCACAGATACTGGGGATTAGGACGTTGACATATTTTTGGAGGGGTGGGGACATAATTCAACCCCCAACAGCGGCCTTTAGGTCTCAGGTAGACTCCCCCCAACTCCTCCAAAATGATTGCGCCAACCAGGGTGGGCTGTTCATCTTCAGCCCAGCCCTTGGCTGGTGTCCTTGCCTGAGCTTCCCTCATCTTCGATGAACTCGTATATTCTGTTGACTTGTCCTGGCCTCTGTCTCTCGCTCGAGTGCCCGCGTTCCTCCAGAGCCTGGGAAAGTACAGACACAGAGCAGATGGTCCAGAAACTTTTATTAGTTGTACTTCAAACTGAGTTGCGGGCTGGAGGAAGTAGCAGCAGCATGGGATGGGAAGACATAAAGTCCCAAGACTAATCTACTTCCATCTCCCATCCCCTTCGTTGATTTCAAAGCTTTTATTTCATGTAATTCACATCCAGCAGCCCAGCAAGAGAGGCCAGGCAAGTGTAAATATCTCTATTTTACAAGAAAGAGCCCCCAAACCACACTTCTACTGAAAGGAAAGGCCATGGCTAAGACAGGAGCACGGACCGTTACAGCTGGAGGGCATCTCATCAGACATCAGGCCTGATCTCAGGCGGGAGAGGTGCCGTGGTTCACTGACTGCATCTTAGCTGCCTCCTAGGAGAGCCAAAATTAGATTCCGAGTGCTTCAGTTTCTAATCAAATTCCAAGAGAATCATTCCAAGCATGTTGGAGAATGGCAGGATCACCCCTGTAAATTAGTGTGTGACCTCCCCATGACGGCGCAGTTGGACCAGACTCACTGGGAGTCTATGGCGCCAGACTGCCTGGGTGGGAGTCCAGACCCCACCCCTTTGGGGTTTGGTAAACTTAAGGGACCTCATAAATGGATTAAGGCATCTGTGATTAATGAGATGTCTATCTGGGTTGAACCTACTTTTTAAAAGAGAATGTCTGGAAAACTTTAGCCCCCAGGCACAAAACCTCTGGGGCTGGTGCCTCACATAACACCTGACACAAAGTCAGCACTCAATAAAAAACGGACCCCAGGCGTAGTTGACCTTGAACGCGGGGGAGGTTCTGGAGCGAGAGGGACGGTCCCCAAATTCCTCAGTTCATCCTACAGATGTAGATTGTGTAGATGTACGCATCTACAATAAGTTGGGACGCCCTACCTATTCCCCACACGCATAACATTTTCATAGCCCTGAAGACTTATTTTGGGGGAAATCTGGCAAAATTATAATGATAAGGTAATAAGCTCCATTATTTCAGGGAGTTAGAGTGGATCATTCCAAGGAAGGCGCTGGTCCGTACGTTGCTGTGACCAAAACCCCATAAAACTCAGGAAGAATTCCAGCAAAGCTGAAAATACGTCCCCACTTTTGTCTACAACCTAGGATACTATATGTATTTTATTTTTATTTACTTATTTTTTTTACCAAAACAAAACAAAATAAAACTTCATTTTTTTTTACCAAAACAGAACAAAACTATTTTTTTTGCATTTTAAATTATTGTATGTTAAGAAAATATCTTGAAGAAGAACCATTAAAATAACCCAGAGAACAAGAGGCTGATGTCAGGGTTAGAATAAGAAGGTTGGGGTCTTTTTTGCCTCGAAAGAGGACAGCTGCAGGGAAAAATAGAGAATAATTTCTTAATGGATTTTCTGTTCCTTCGACAAATGTATCAAATGCCTACTTGGTCCAGGCACGTCTAGGTGCTAGAATTTACCAACACGCAAGACAGACCAAGCCCTGTTCTTGTGAGGTCACTGGATATTAATATAAATTTGTTTCTCCAGATTTTGGAAAACTGGTTAAAAGACGATCTATGGACAAGCAGAAGAACCCACGCACAATGCCCAGGACTCAAGCGGTGCCTGATGGATAACTGGTGATTTTATCTAACAAAAGAAGCGCTGATGTTCTTAACATCCTTATTCTTTGTGACACCAGAAAAAGTAGGCAAAGGACAGCAGGCAATTCAGAAAGAAGAGATAGAAATGACCAATTGAATGAAATGCAAATTAGAATAGATGCAAAATTAAATGTAAATTAAAACCCAGCGGTGCAGAGTTGCTAGTAAGCTTTAAGAGGTAGTAGCTACTCAGGGAGAAAGGCTAAGAGATTCTGATAAACCCACACGAGGAACGTAACCGTGGATGAGTAGGAGCCGGACACTGATACAGGGGGATACACCTGAAAAATAGTTTGTCGCGAGAGGGTCCTTGCATATGAGCTCATTTAGTTCACTCTGAGATTTCTGCTCCGCCGGCTCCGAAACCCATTCCTTGGGACCAAGGACCACGGTGGGGAGGCGGAAAAATGCTGAGCTGAATTTTTGGCACGCCGCCCAGCCCGGCTTTCTTATGTAACAATCCCCTGAGCGAGTTAGTATGAGAACTTTTGAAATAAAAGCTAAGACTGGCCAAAACAAATATGTGGCCAGATTAAAACCAACTTGGCCAACGTTTCTCTAACATTCCTGCTTTATAAACGTAGAAAACAGTAATAAAATAGAAGGCTGTGTTTTTGCCCCGAATCGGGTCTGTGATCATGGTGCCCGTGTCTGTTACATTGTCTCCACTATCAAAAGCTCGAGCATTCCACAGAGTCCACTGAGAGCTTTCGAAACACGAATCAAAACAAAACAACAAAACAGAACAACAGTCTGGGATGGAGAAAGGCATGTTCCCTGCTCACTGTGTGGGTGTTGCTGAAGTTTTCTCTTTCATAACTGCTGTTGGATCTTTCAAGCAAACACCTAGAACTCTGCCCTCTCCGGAAACGAGGTATTTCTGGACTAGGTGATGTGCTTGATTAGCACGCCGTGTCTTTATTCCCAGAAGAAAGGGGATGGGACAGAACACTCTGTCAAATAAACAATTGCCCAAGGTCTTGGGCAAGAGAAATTGGGACAGGAAGCAGACAGTGGACTCTTTGCCCCAGGTAACTGCCTGATAAGGTAAACACGCCGTGTACAATGAGTTCCTGTCCTCCTGTGATAAATATTTATATGCTGAGCCCTATGTTTGAAAGCACTAAACCATGGCTCAGTCTGAACGTTGACCTTTGGATGCAAAACACAGGGCTAATTTTATAGGTGATGTAATTAATTTTTGTGGCTCCAAGCCGTAGTGGGAACAAGAGAAATTGTTGTTTTGGTGATTGTTGAAGAAGGCTTCAGCCAGTGTGCACGCCTCTCGGGGAACGCTGTTGACTCCTAGTCTGCAGCTCTACTTAGTCACACCTGGAATTCAAGGCTTTTAGGAAGATGGTGATGTGGGAGTTTATCATCAAACAAGCTCAGGTTCTTGGGATGTTAGAAGTGATGAACTTGACCCTGTGTTTAGGCACGGCCTCGTATTATTTCCCGGAGCACGCCGGGAACTTTATTTTTAACGTATGCGTTCAGACTGGCCCCACAGTTCTGTGACCCAGATGTATTTCACATTCATATTAATAAAATGTACAGGCGAACCACTCTCTCATGGGGAGCTGAATTAACCCCGTCCCCCCAAAAAGTGAAAGGCCAATGACAAGTGAAGAAAGATATTTGCCACAAAACAGCACAGTCTTTCTAGGTGGTAGAAGCTGGAAACCGGGGTCTATCCTCATCACTTCCCTCTCTCTCACCCCCGTGTTTGTGTCTCTAAAGACCTTGTGTCACCCCTGAAAGATCTCAAATCCACATACGGCTCCTGTCACACTTTGCCAGTTCCTTGACTTCTCCGGCTTATTCTCTGCACAGGTGCTCCCAGGCACTAACTCACCAAGACCAAGTTCAAGGTCGTTCCCCCACAGTGGGCCCTTCTGGGCTTCTGTTTCTCATTAAATAGCACCCTCTCCAGTTCTACTCGAGGGACCTGAGACTATTTCTTGGGTCCCCCCTTCCCCTCCCCTGACCCACCCTTTACCGCCTGGTGGAGTGTTCTGGAACACCTTGGAGCCATCCATCCACATCACGGCGTGTTCACGGCCTCCAGCCTTTCTCAGGACACCTTCGCCTCCCACGTGGACCACAGAAATGGCCTCCCATGGCCTCTGGGGTCACTCAGCAGCCACTCATTGTCCCCGGAGAAGCCAGAGAGACCTTTCCCAATCACAGATGTGATGGGACCACTTCCTGACTGAAAACCACTTTTGACTTCCCTCCACCCTGAGGATGAAGATGGAGATCCCCATTCCACTTTCAAGGGCCTAGCCACTGCTGTCCTGCCTCCCTCAAGGTGGCTACTCAGAGCTCTAACCACACCAGCGCCCAACACAGAGCCCAGTTAACTCTCCGCGCTTTCTCCCTTTAGTTCACTTCCCAAACCTCATCAGCCTTGAGATTACCTTATTTACTTGCCTGCATGTCATGTCTGTGGGATACATGAATGGGTGAAAGAGCCAGTCAAGGAATCTTCTAGAAAGCGGGTGGTGATCTCATCCAAGAAAATGGCAGAGTTTACAGAACCATGAGCTACGCACCCAGGCCTTGCACGGCCATCTTATTCAAGGCTGTGGACAAAGAATCCAGAAAGGCAAAATAAATAATTGCCGGCCGCCTGTCTGACCGCCTCACCTTAATCTGGAGCTCTAGTCTCTGTACCCACCCCCCACTTCCCCTCATTTGTCATCCTTCGCCTTCTAGCTGGAAGCACATTCCCTCCCGGGTCTGGACACACCCAGCTCCTCGGGGGCCACAGGGCCTTGCACGTGCGAACACCCCTCCAGCCCCTGCCCCTCCCACCACAGGTGCTCATTTCCTGCTCTCTCCTCCTTCAGACTGTAGCTCAGGTGTCACTTCCTGAGAAGAACCTTCCTGAGCCCTGGGCTAGATCAGATCCCCTCACGGCACGCAGGCCCTTGCCTTTACATGGCTTATCCCATTTCATAATCACATATTCAGGTAATTCTGCCACTAGGGCCTCTCGTTCTGCCCCATGAAGGCAGAGACTGTGGGGTTTTCCTCGCCCTGCCATGCAGGCCAACCTCTGACACAGCAGCTTGCCTAAAGTCTATTGAGTAGCAAAAGAAGTGTTGATACTCTTACACCTTTTATATATGTGATCCTAAAACTCTAAGAGAACAGGTGGGCAACGGATTTAGCAGATAATTCGAAAAGGAGAGATACAGGAGGGCCTGGGTGGCTCAGTCAGTTGAACATCTGACCCTTGGTTTTGGCTCAGGTCATGATCTTGGGGTTGTGAGATCAAGCCCTGTGCTGGGCATAGAGCCTGCTTAAGATTCTCTCTCTCCCACTCCCTGTATCCCTCTCCCCGCTTAAAAAAAAAAAAAAAAGGAGAGATACAAACAGTTAATCAACCTTATTAGCAATAAAAGAAATGCAAGTTGAAACATAACAAAATAGCATCTCAATATGATAATTTGCAAACTCCTTAAAAAGGAGTTGTAATGTCTACAGGTTTGATGCAACCTCTATCAAAATACTAATGATCTTTTGTGCAGAAATAGAAAATCCATCCTAAAATTCATATGGATTTGCAAGGGACTCCAAGCAGCCGGAACAAAGTTGGAAAAGAACAGACAGGAAGTCTCACACTTCCTGATTTCAGAACTTCCTGAAAAGCTACAATTACCCAAACAAGTGTGGTACTGCCACAAAGACAAGACTTCTAGACCAGAGGAATAATCTAGACCAGGAGAATAAAATAGATACCCCAGAAAGAAATCCTCGCATAACTGGTCATATGATTTTCAACAAAGGTGCCAAGACCTTTCCATGGGGGAAAGGACAGTCTTTTTAACAAAGGGTGTTGGAGGGGCACCTGGGTGGCCCCGTTAGTTAAGCGCCCAACTCTTGATTTTGGCTGAGGTCATGATCTCAGGGTCATGAGATCGAGCCCCCCATTGGGCTCCACACTCAGTGTAGAGCCTCCTTAGGATTCTCTCTCTTCCTCTTCCCTCTGCTTCTCCCCTACTTGTGCTTTCTCTCTGTCTCTCAAAAAATGAGACAAACCAACAAACAAAAAACCATGCTGGAAAAACCGGACGTCAACATGCAAAAGAACGAAGCTGAACTCTTCCTAACATGCTATGAAACGTTAACTCAACATGGATCAAAGACCTAAACACAAAAGCTAAAACTATAAATCTCTTAGAAGAAGAACAGGAGAAAAGCTTCACAACACTAGGTTTTGCAACGATGTCTTGAATACGACACTAAAAGCCTAGATAACAAAAGAAAAATAGAAAAAAATTGGACTTCATCAAAATGAAGAACTTTGATGCGTCAAAGGACACTATCAACAGAATGGCAGACGAGATCTGCCAATCGTACATCAGATAAAGAACTGATATCCAGGATATATACAGAACTCTTGAGACTCAAGAATAAAAAAACCCAAGCTACCCAACTTGGCAAGGTCAAGGACTTGAATAGGCATGTCTTCCCAGAAAGATAATCAAGTGGCCAAGAAGAGCATGTAAAGATGCTCAACGTCACTAATCACTGGGGAAAAGCAAATCAAAACCACAGTGAGATACTACTTCATACTTGATTTCTGCTTCACACTGCTTCCCTACTTTAGGATGGTTCATAAAAATAATGAAAAAATATGGAGAAACTAGAACCCTCGTGCACGGCTGGTGGGGATGGAAAATAGCGCAGCCACTGTGGAAAACAGGATGGTGGTTCTTCCAAAAAAATTGAAAATAGAATTACCATAGTATCCAGGGATTTCCCCTGTGCATGAAGAAGAATGGAATGAAATTGAAGTCAGGGATACAAAGAGATCTTTGGACACCAAGTTCATCGCAGTGCGTTCACAGTAGAGGAAGCAACCTAGTGTCCATCCACATGTGAATGAGCAAAGAAAACATGGTGTGTCCATTCAACAGATGCTAAGAATTCAGTTGTGTCCCCTCAAAAGTCTTATGTTGAAGCCCTAACCCCAAATGGGATGGTATTCAGAGGCGGGGCCTTTGGGAGGTGATTAGGTTTAGACGAGGTCATGAGGGTGGCGCCCTGTGATGGGATCAGTGCCCTGGTAAAACCAGACTCCAGACCGCTTCTCTCCCTCTCTCTGTCCCCACTACAGAGGGCACAGACTTGGAACGTGGCCTCTAGAAGCCAGAAGGGCCTTCTCGCTTGAAAGCGACCATGCTGCCATCTTGATTTTGGACTTTTAACTTCCAGAACGGTGAGAAAATGCATTCCTGGCATTTGTCTCCCAGTCTCGGGTGTCTCGTTGAGGCAGCCTGAGCTAAGACAATGGACTGTCATTCTGCCTCCCAAAGGAAGAAAATTCTGATACATGCTTCAACAAGGACGAACCGCAAGGACCCTCTGCCCGTGAGGTGAGTCAGTCACAGAAGGACATCTGCGGCGTGATTGGGCCTCCATGCGAGATCTTGAGCAGCCGAAGTCAGAGACGGGTGAAGAAGGAGGCTGGCGGAGGGGGCGGGGAGGGAGGACGAGGAGTCAGTGTTTCGTGGGAACAGAGTTTCAGTGTTGCCAGATACCAAAAGCTGAGGGGACAGACGGTGGTGATGGGTGCGCCCCGGCGTGAGTGTGCTTGACGACACACTTAGAACCGATAAACTTTTTTGTGTCTAATTTACCACAGTTTAAATTTTTTTACTTACTTTTTCCCACAATTAAAAAAAAAAAAAAGAATATTCTTTCGAAAGGTCATAGTCGCTCACACTACATGATAGTGTTCAGGTGCTGTATTTGTGTCCATGACTGGTTCTCAGAACTGCCCTAGAAGATGAGGAATGTTCTTCCCATTTGTCCCACTGGGAAACTGAGGCCCTGGCCCGGGGTCGGCACCCGGCAGCACCTGGACGGGATCCAGGCTGCAGACTGGATGCGCAGGTCGGGTTCTGCGAGTGTAGACACGCCCATGCACGCCCCACCGTCTTGGCTGCGCTCACGATACACCCTGAGACGCGAGTGGTTGCCACAGAGACCACGCAGTCCCCAGAGCCCAGAATACCGGCCTCCAGCTCAGGACAGCTTCACCCACCATTTGCAGGGCCCAGTGCAAAACGAAAATTCGAGGCCCCTTGTTGATAAAGTGTGGAGACTTTGGAAGCAGAGGCAGCAGAACATTGCACCAAACGCGGGCCCTTCCAGGCTGCCGGCCGCTGCAGGAAAAGCCGACCAGCGCCTGTACTAGAAAATCTGGGAAGCGACCCCCGCGGTCCCGCGGGGTGAGGGGCAGAATTAGAGCTGGGGTGAAGCAAGGTTCCAGGATCTGTGCTCCTGACCGCTCTCCTGCTCTTAGGGGCTCACGCCAGAGAGCCGGTGCCCTCAAGGAGACCCCGAGTTTGCGCACAAGGTGTCCACAGAGCCCGGAGACCACGAGGCGGGTCCAGCCGGTTCCCACGCATCCAGGCCCTGCCCTCCCCTCCGCCACAGCCGCGGCTGACTCACCTGGATACCTGTGCGCGGCCTCCTCCCCGGTCCCCTGGTCGCCTCCCCTCCGGCCCTCTCCCCTCGACCACCCATTCTGCTCAGCTGTCACTTCACCCCTCAGCACCTCCAGTGGCCTCCTGTACAGTATCTTGTCCCACTGCCTCCCGGCTCTGTCCCAAACGAACCTCGCTCCCTGGCCTCAGCCGCTTGGCCTGGCTTCTCCTTCCAGCGCGGGTCTAGGCCCTCTGGGTCTCAAGGCTGTGCCCGTGTCGTCCAGGTCTCAGCTCAAACGTCCCTTCCTCAGGGGGTCTTCCCAAGCCCAAGCGCCCTCAGTCCCTGTCACAGCAGCTAGTACCGCTTGCTTGCCGCCCATCTCCCTGCTGTCCCGCAAGAGCGCAGGTCCAGGGCCCACGCCCAGCACACAGCAGGTGCTCAGTAAATGCTTGTTGGCTGAATAAATGAGGTGTCAGAGTGATCTTCTAACCGGGAGATTTCATCATCTGAAAGGCAACAAGTTATCCGACGACCTGGATGTGTCAGATCCCCGGGGGCCTGAGGCAATGACCTTAGGCAAGTCCCTTGGTCCTCCTGAGCCGTGGTTTCCTCTTCCGTGAAATCAAAAGTTGGCCTTAGAGGGCGCGTGAGGCTCTTTCCCAGTTCTGAAATCTGACAACTGTGTCAGGATGTCACTACCCACTGCCGACCCCTCTGTTCCCACTTCCCTCTTTTCCCACCGGCGAGGAAGAGAAAAGGCTGAATTTATCGAGTCCAGGGAAAGAGACGAAGCTTCCCACCCTACAAAGAAGAGATGTTAGTTGTGTTCTGCCTTTGGCATTCATGTTGGAATGCTGCAGCTTTTTAATGTTTTGGAACATCAAGTATAGCCTTGACTTCTTCCCAGAGTCCTAACGGGGCCTCCGTGCCTAAGGCAGAAGGTAACTAATGCACGGACGCTTGAGGCTGATGTTGAAGTCACTTTATAGTCCTGCTCGTGCCGAACGCTGAAGAATGGACATACAAAGTTTCCTTTCAGTGTCTTCAGTCTAGACTCCGAATGTCTGAAAGTCTGCGCGTAATCATTAACTTTTATTAGGGATGTATCGGGCTTTACTGCAGAAATAATGTAATTATTTGCCAGCTCCCCATCAGCTCTCACTTGTAGAGGCAGGAGGACCTATGGAGAGAGCAGCTAGATTTTGGACAGAGATTTTCCTCGGGCACTTTCCAGTTATTACACCCAGGGAAAGGCCATAAAATTGATATCCGGCACCAAATCACTTTTACAGCTGGAAACAACCAAAGCTACTGTATTTTCATTCTAGGACTACAACTCAATCATGGACCGTCTCAGCATCCCACTTGCCACCCATATTTATATTTTATATTTTATTATATTTTAGTTTTTTGTTTTTTGTTTTTGGTGGCAATGACAGCCACCAGAATCAGGATTTTCTTTCCTCTACCTTCAGTGGTAGAGAAGTGCTTTTGTGCACTTTGAGTCATAGGACCCTCCCCTTCCTGACTCCCATTATCAGACCCCCTGTAACATCAAGATCCTTTTCCTTGCTCCACTATCCCAATTGTGTGTGATGTGTCTCAACTTTTCCAAAGAGCTAACCGAGCTTGGGAATCTGTCTGCGAGGACCCCGGTGAGTGGCTCACTCCTGCTGCAGACGGAATAGTCACAGAATGAATACAGGGTCACTGAAAATTTTTCTTTTTGGAAAATGGAAACTATCATTTTTCCCAGCTTTATTGAGCTAGAACTCACGTGTCCTACAGTACGCCCACTTCAAGGGCACGACGCTGTGGCTTTTCGTGTATTCACAGACTCGTGCAATCATCACCACGATCAATTTTAGAACATTTTCCTCACCCCAAAGAGACACCCACACTAATTAACCATAATGTCCTCCAGCCCTCCCTTCCCGCCAGCCCCCCGCAACCACGAATCTGCCTTTTGTCTCCATGGATTTACTTACGTTGCACATTTCATATAAATGGAATCCTACAATATGTGGTCCTTTGTGTATGGCTTCTTTCAATTCGCATACTCTTTTTAAAGGTGCGTCCCTGTTGGGGCAGGTACCAGCACTGCATTCCTTTTATTAAATAATAGTCCATGGTGGGGACATGCCACTTTATCCATTTATGGATTGATGCGTTATGGAATTTTAGGCTGGAAGGGACATGGTAGGTCCTCTAGTGCAACCCTCAATTTTACAAAGGAGAAAGGAAGCACAAAGAGGGGAGGTGACTTACCCAAAGTGACACAGCCAGACTGGGAAACCTGGAACCAGAGCTTTGGTTTTGTAAATCATGAAATATTTCATGCATACTGAAAAGTACAGGAAAAAAATGTAGTGAATTTTCAGTTCACACCCATCACCCATTTCCCTTTTGGGTTCCCTTTTATTTAATTACTTGTAGGAGTCCTTTGTAAATCCTAAATGTGGATCATTTGTTGTTTATCAACTGTACCTATCTTTTCCCGGTCTGTGGCTTGTACTATCTTTTTGTTTCTGCTGTTGCTGATGTTTGGTGAGAAGAAGTTTCTAATTTTAATGAATTGTCTGTCTTGTTATTTGTGGTTTGTACTTTCTGAGACTTAGTTGAGAAAACTTTGTTAGTATTCTCCCAACTTTCCCTCCCATTTTTTTTCCTTCAAATTTTGCTTTTCACATTTAATTCGCCTGGAGGTACTTTTGTATTTGGTATGAAGTGAATCAGTTAATATTTTTTCTAGATGCACAATCCAATCTTCGGCACCAATTGTTGATTGCTCCAGTCTTGTGTCACTAAACGGTTGTAGGTTAAAAAGATATTTTTCCTTCTACCCTTCTAGGTTCTTGGTGGGGCTCTGTGGCAAAGGCAGATTAACAAAAAGCATACAAATTTACTTAATATAAGTTGTATATGACCCAGGCATCTTCACAAGGAAATGAAGACCTGAAGAATATTTATACTGGGTTTGAGGAAGAGTGGAAAGTCATGGGAAAACGTGCAAGGACAATGGTGTATGAGCCAAGAAGAGTAAACTGGGGGAAACTTAGCAAGGTTTATTCATTCAGATTTCTCTGGAATCCCCCATCTTTGGAGGTAAGGATGCTCCTTTTCTCTGGGTACAGAAAGGGCACCTGTCCCATGAGGGTCTATGCTCTACTTCAGGGTAGACCAAAGAATCCTTCCCGTAGCTGCCATTGCTCAAGTTCCTCCATATAGATTATTCAATATGCCAAGGTGCCATATTTGGGGGGAGCACGTTTCAAACCCTGTCACAACACTGCCACCTCTACCATAAAAATAATACCCATACATCTGTGGGTTTAATTTTGGGCTCAGTTCCTTTAGTCTGTTTGTCTACCTCTATGCCATTACCACGTTTCAATTCCTGTAAGCTTATAATAAGCTTTTATTTATTTAGAAATTTTTATTTAGATTTTTATTTAGATTTTAGAATTTTTCTAAATTTTTAGAAAGGCAAGGCCCACAACCTCTCACCTTGCCCTCTTTCTTCAAAATACCCTTAACAATTTGTCTTAATTTGTTTGCTTTTCTATCTAAATGCCAAGATAATTTTGTCAACTCCTCAAATTTCCTTTTGGGGCTTTGATTGGTGTTGAATTGAATTGATATATTAGTATGGAGTGTGCTGACATCTTTATGAGGTATTGAGTATCCCTATCCATGAAGATGGTATATAGCTCCACTTCTTTTCAGTATGTTTCAATACCTACATTTTAAACAATTTTAGACATTGTATAATTTATAAGTTTTAAAATTGTCATTCTACAATTTTCTCTACAGAAATTATACACATATTTTGTTATATTTATTCCTTGGTTGTTCAATTTTTCTTCCTCTCAGAAATGGTTGTTTAAAAATCGTACTGTTGCCCATATATAAGAATACACTTGCGTTTTAAGTATTAACCTGAAATTCAACAGCCATGATAAATATTCAGTTCCAAAAAATGTTATTAGTTCAAACATAATCTTGAATTTTGTGCAGATGATCACATTATCTGTGACCTATGACAGTTTTGTTTTTTCTTTTCTTCCTTACACCATTTATTGATTTTTCTGTTCTTAATGCACAGGTTAGGACACGAAGCCTTCATATGGCTGAAGAAAGTGCAGACAGTGGGTACTGCTGTCTCACACCTGATATTAAAGGAAGGTTTCTCATTTAATCTTTTTTTTTTAAAAAAAGATTTTATTTATTTATTTGAGAGAGAGAGAGAGAGAGAGAGAATGAGTGGTGGGGAGGGGCAGAGGGAGAGAGAGAAAAGCAGATTCCCTTCTGAGCAGGACCTGAGATCATGATCAGAGCTGAAGGCAGACTTTAGCTGACTGAGCCCCCCAAGTGCCCCCTCACTTAATATTTAAGTGTAATATTTGCTGTCGGTGTTTGGCAAATGTCCTCCATCCATTATGGAAGATCCCTACTATTTCTTTTTTCTTTTTTTTTTTTTTAAAGTTTCATTTATTTATTTGACAGAGAGAGACAGTGAGAGAGGGAACACAAACAGGGGGAGAGAGAAAGGGAGAAGCAGGCTTCCTGCTGAGCGGGAAGCCTCATGGGGGGCTTGATCCCAGGACCCTGGGATCATGACCTGAGCTGAAGGCAGATGCTTAACAACTGAGCCGCCCAGGTGCTCCGATCCCTTCTATTTCTAAGGAGTTACAAATCTTTACTCTGGTTTTAAGAACAGTTTTTATTAATTAATATTTTCATTGTAGATGTGAGATATGCTTATAGAGACATCAAATAGGAGGAAAGTAGAAATGCACCTTCCCACTTCCAGTCCTTCTCTTCAGACAAAATCACTGTTAACATTTTGTCTTTCCTTCCAAAAATTCTCAATGCACATATTAGCACCAATTTGTATGCCTTGTTTTTCCACATGAAGAGACCACACTGTGCTCCTGTTCTGTAATTGGATTTTTTCAAACAAAGCATCCTGGACGTGAGTCAATGTCAGCACACATAGGTCTACCTCGTTCTTTCTCATGGCTGCGACACATTCCACTGTATGGATGCCCGTGGTTGTTTAACCAGTTGTCTACTGATGTACCCTTAGGCTGTTTCTTTATTTATAGTCCTTCTGTTGGCTGTTACCCATAACATCGTAATGAACAAATCTTCATACATTTGTGCAAGTACATCAGCAGGACCAATAGGAAAAGTTCCTAGTTGTGAACCTCATTGTCTAATCCCAAGTCCTTGCCCTGAATCACCCTGCTCTTCACTAAAGGAGACTCCAATAGGCTGTACTTGCCTCAGTCAAGACCCTCCCTAACATGTGGGTCTTTGCATCTCCTTCTTTTCCTGACAAGAAGTCAGGTCAGAAACCCAGAGGGCAGACAGCCTGCCCCCTGGGGCTGTTCCTGTGGACCCATAGTTCCTCTTGGCTTGTCTCAGCCTCTGCAGACTTTGGACCCTATTGTTTATCTAGACTCTCAGTGTCTCCTGCTCTTTCCTCATCCGTGTCCTGCCTACTTGGGTGCCTGGTACCTGTGGGTTCCTCCCCACTTTCAAGGACACCCTTGGTCTTGGACTTGGCTCTATGGTCTCTTTTTGCTCTTCGACACTGACTCGTGCTCTGTGTCTCCTGGTTCTGTGATATTCCTTTTGTCTTTCCTGTAAAAACTGACTCCCTACCCTGACCTTTTGCCTGATCTTGGTCCCGTGCCTTTGAAGGGGATCAGAAGGTGCCATCCTAAAATATGCTACCTTGGCAGAAGGACTGAAGGCAATTGAGATAAAGTGACCACAGGAAGGGCTCTCGGTTCTCCAGCTATCTGCCTGAAGACAGGGCAGACACTCCCCTAGGGAAGGTTTCCAGGCTTCTCTTGTACCAGGATAGGAGTCCATCTGGAGATGGGACTGAGGCGACTTTGCATAAGAAACCTTACAAAACAACCCTGTCTGACACTGGTTCCCCCATATATTTACCTTCCCACAATTTGCTGCCCCCAGAAGCCCCCTCTTCTTTGTCTGGGCTCTTTTCTGCAATTTAATGCCTTTTGTTAAAATGGTACATAGTTTAATGCCTTCTGTTAAAATGGTATGTAAGGGGCTGCTTGGGTGGCTCAATGGATTAAAGACTCTGCCTTCATGGGGCTCTCTGCTCAGTGGGGAGCATGCTTCCTCCTCTCTCTGCCTACTTGTGATCTCTGTCTGTCAAATAAATAAATAAAATCTTTGGGGAAAAAAAAAAAAGGTACATAAGCCCCCAAGTCTGGCCACTCCTTTGGGTTTTTAATTTTCTGTGAAAGTTCTGTATAAGTAAAATTAAAAATAAAATTTGTATACTTTTTCCTCCTCTTAATCTGTCTTTTGTCAGTTTCATTTGCACGCTCTACTCAGAACCTAAGAGGGTTGAGGAAGCTTTTCCTCCCCTCTGCGGTCCATGCTCTACTCTCGGTCACAACCCTGCGCTGACCAAGGGCCCACAAGGAGAGCTTACTCAGTTGAACACACTCTCTGATGAACTCTCTACCCTCTAGCCTGGCGATTTTTTAAAATGAACTGCAGGGGTGCCTGGCTGCCTCATTTGGTTAAGGATCTGCTTCCTTCGGCTCAAGCTCAGGTCATGATTCCAGGGTCCTGGAAGGGAGCCCCACATCAGGCTCCCTGCTCAGTGGGAAGCCTGCTTCTCCTTCTCCCATTCCCTATGCTGACTTCCCCTCCCTGGCTGTCTCTCTCACTCTATCAGATAAACAAGTAAAATCTTTTAAAATAAAATAAAATAAAATATATACCAGATCATCATACTATCTCTTTTAGGATCTTTTTGCAGCATCTCAACGCAATCAGAGAAAACCCAACCACTACTTAGTGACCTGCCCCTTCCTGCCCCGGTAACTCCTGTGACCACAGGGGCCACAAGCCACTCCTTCCTCAGTTCTGGTGCTCTCTTACTTCATGGCTTTGGATGTGCTGCTCTGTCTGCTGGACATGTCCTCTATCATCTCTGCAAGGCTCAGCGTCCTCTAATAAAGGCAGACATTATTCTTGATCACAGCACCTCCTGTCTTCCTGGCCAGTTCACCATGTCCCCCGCCAACTCCCCAGCCTGTAACTGATTTTCCTTGGAGGAATCACTTGTCCCCAGTACTATGGTGTCAACCCACATGCCCCACCTTCTCAAAGGATGGGGCAAAAACCCAGCCAATCAGACTCTCTCCTCTGGAACTTGACCCCTGACAGTGGGGCATTTGAATTTTCAACAACAAAAACAGTTGTCCTGGTTTTATCTCAAGTGCCCCTTAGCTGTTGTTCTTTTAAAAATCTGTCCCCCTGGATGCCCCCCCCCACTTCCCTTGTTCCTGCCCATCCCCCCTCCCTTCTTTACACCCCCTCCTTTTCCTTCCTTTCTGTTTCCCCTTCCCTCCACTAGTCTCCCCTTCTCACCAATCCAGCTGCCTGAATTATTGTTCTTTGTATTTGAGGAACCTGCTGACACTCTCCACCCATTCTCTCCTTTCCTTTGGACCACCCCCACCCCCCCACCCCCGTCTATCCAGTGCCCTCTATAAATATTTGATGAAGGAATGAACAAAGGCTAATCATGAACGTGTGGCACTTTTCAAGAGGGACAAGATACACTGAAAGGAATGGGAGTGAGGCCATTCAAGAAAAGCACAAACAACATAACTATTAATTGCATGATATGCTTTTGCCTTTGTTTCTGCTGCTTCCTTGGCTTCTAGGAGCCACTGGGAGCCAAGGAATGAAGCTCTGTACCATAAATTCTTCTGCCCTGAAACACCCCATCTAAACATCTTCACCACTGAGGGTGATATCAGCCGTAAAAATACGGGATTTTTTTTTTTTAATTCTGATGAAAGGGAACTTTTACTGATGAAGGCCACTTTCTAGTAATTTTCTAGATGCTGGAGACTGTCTGTTTCACTTCTTGACCTTATGTGTTGTTAAACTCATTCTTTTCTCTTTCAGACAATGACGTGTTGCTGCATTCCACTGACCAACAGGAAGATGTGGAAGTGAGTGCACCTGCGGGGCAGGAGGGAAACAGACACATCCACAAGGAACTGAAGGTGTCCGCCCCCAGACCCCGTGAGGACCACCGACTCGCAGTGCCCAGCACACTGCAGAAGTTCAATAGATACACGTTCGATGGCTGGATCTAGTTACCAGCGTTTTTGTTAAAAAGTTAATGTTGCAATAAAGCAATTCGTTTATCCCCCCTTTTTCAGACATAAACTAGAGTGATGGAATTCAGAGTTGGAAGATCATCTCCTCCAAGTGTCCATCTAAAGGTGGATCCTTGAATGGATCTTTCTAGATCCTTTCCGCATTTCTGCCCAACTCTGGATTTGAGCAATGTGAAGCCCAAGACCATATTGCAAATGTAGACAAAATAGGTCTACACTCTTAACATGTGGTCAGTCCTCAAATATTTGGAGGCATTCTATCCTTTTCTCTGGGGCCAGCCCCCAAGCCCTCAGACTAAAATAATCTTACCACCCCCAACCCTGCCCCACTCACTGTTTCAACTACCACTCAGCCCTTTTACCGTAGGTCGCCCTCCACCTATTCTCCAAGCCTGGGGTCTCCAGGGGGAGTCCTGGTCCGTCTTCCCCCATCACCTTAAAGGTTCTGTCAACTCATGCCCAAGACTTTAAACATCTTCAGTCACCTAACATTTCCCAGCTTTACACCTATGGCCCTGACACCTGGTCCCCACGCCACACCCATATCTTCAGCCGGCTCTTTGGTCCCTCCCTTGGAGGTCACACCACCTCACACTCTACCTGCTCCCACCTGGACCCTCTCAATGAACAGCAACCCCCTCGCCAGCTGCTCTGATGGGTGTCCCGCTGCTTTCTTCCTTTTCCCTCCTCTCCTCAAACCCAGTTAATCCAAGGCTTATTGCTTGTATCTCTGCAGCTTCTCAAATCCCTGCTACTCTCTACCTCTCCTGCCATCACTCGAGTGCAAGAATTTCTCACCTGAGCAGTTATTGGAACCTCCTCTACCTCCTTTTGAAAAACCTGTTGATGACTTCCATGGGGCCTAGAATAAAATCAAAACATGAGCCGCCCTCCCTGAGTCTTCACCTTCATCCTCTGACTCTCTACTCAGTGATCACAGCTGTCACCTCTCTGGCCTTATTTGGGCTCTATGGGAACCGAATCTCTACCCCAGGGCCTTTGCATACGCTGTCTGGGTCCCCTCCTCTTGGCAAGGTTGCCTCCTGCTTCCCCAAGCCTCCTGGTGCTTTCTTATAACTCCTAGAATAATTTGTTAATTCATAAGAAATTTACATATATATGTACAAACACACACACATATATAAGTATATATTTATATATATGTATATATATATATATATACACACTTATTTATACATATTTTTGCTGTATGCCTGTCCCCACAACTAGATTCTAAATTCCATGCAGCCGGGAATCTGTCAGTTATCTTTCTCCCATGTCATTCCCAGCACCTAGGAACGCTCTTGGCACATATTAGATGTTTGATAAGTATTTGCTGAGTGAACATGCTGATGGCTCAAGTATACATTTCCTGCCAGTCTCTCCCATGGTGGCCCATGGGGCTAAGCAGCTCTAACTACTCAAAACCCACCTCCTTATCTCTCTCCCCAGTCTGTTTCTCTTCTGGAATCCCGTCTCTGCGAAGAGCTCCATGACCCTGGGGACCACCATCACCCCCATATCCAGAGTCAAGCCAAGTCTTGTCCATTGCACCTTCTTAGTAGCTCATATTTCTGTGCTGAGCTTTTAAAAAATTAATATATATATATATTTATTTATTAGAGGGGGAGAGAGAGAGAGAGCGTGCATCAGTGGGGTTGAGGAGGAAGAGGTGGAGGGAGAAGGAGACTCCTTACCGAGCAGAGAGTCCGACTGGGGCTCGATCCCAGGACCCTGAAATCATGACCTGAGCTCAAGGTAGACACTTATCTGAATGAGCCACCCAGGCGCCCCCTCTGTGCCAAACTTTTTGCTCTCACACCCTCACCACTCTGAAGGTTTTGTTCAACCCAAAGACCTCACACCCTGTTGCTTTTGCTTCTGATCCTGGGACATGCTCCTTCCAATAATGCTGTCTGCACTTGGTCAGCAAAGCACCATTCCTAACTTCCCTGTGAAAACATTACTCCTTTCTCTGTCCCTTGCCCCCTTCCCAGAAGAGGGTCAGCTTCCCCTACCCATGTGTTTTCGAGAAGGGACTGAGCCCCTTCCCATACCAGCTGGACCCTGCTCCTCAGTGCCTGCAACTTTCTACCTTAGGGATGAACTGGCAGGTCCATGTGGCTAGGAGACCATGTTCTGGGAAATCCTCTTTGTTCAGGAATAAAGATGATGCATTTATCTCCACCTGCCGACTCCCGTCCCAAGCGCGCCATCCTAGTGCCTACCCCTGGAGCAGCGAACTGAAATGAACCTTAAACGTAAGATAAAAGGTACGACGCACTTAGAAGAGCATCTGGCCTAGAGGTTCTTCAGAATCATCAGGTGAGATAAACTTGATGGGGAAGGGGTTATTACCGGCCCCGGAAGCCTCAGCTGGCCTGCCAAGCCTGGGCTCCGGGGACTCACATGTCAAGCCAGAGGAGGTGTTTGTCCAAAGTAAAGCTGTGCCCTGAGTGGGAGGGAAAGAACAGCCCTTCATGAGCAAGCCCCAAACCACACCAGGATCCCTTCAACCAGACCGCGAAGAACCAGCGCCCAGTCTCTGCGGGGGCGGCTCTCACTTCCTGCCGCCTGCAACCCACTTACTCTGCACTGAGGGCCGACTTGCGGGCTTGGTGACTCAAAGCCTTGTCATCTTCCGATTAGCTTCCCCTTCCTCCCCTCCTCCCCCTCCTCCCCCTCCTCGCTCCTCCTCCCTCCTTCTCTCTCCCTCCTCCCCCTCCTCCTCTTCCTGTACCTTTCCCTCCCCCTCCTCTTTCTCCCCCTCCTCCCAACCAAATCCCAGACGCACCAGGTCTGCCCCGAGGGAGTCCTGCACGGTCTCCTCCCCCCACTGCTCCGGCCCCCTTGCTTCTCCCAGCTGCACGGCTCCAACCACCCCTCCCCCGAGGCCTCCTTGCTCTTGTCATCCCTAACTTGGAAACCCCTTGACAGCTCCCACTGCTCCCAGAATAAAGTCCAGACATGCCCCTCATCAACTTCTTTTTCAGCTTCTGGCCTTCTCAGCCTCCCCTGGGGCCCATCAAGCACCCGGGGGGGGGGGGGGGGTGGGAGTGGGGTAGGGGGGTGGGACACAGGAGGCTTCTTCGCATTCCTCCAAGGCTGTGCCGTCTGCAGACATGCTTCCCATCCTAGTGACCTCTCAAAGGTAGCATACCCGTCCAGATTCTTGGTTCGAAGTGGCAAAATTAACAGGCTAATTTAGACAGAAAGACGATTTTGGAAGGGTATTGTGTAGAGCAGCAACCAGTAGGAAGGCTCAGAACCAGACTTTAAAACAGCCAGCGTTGGGGCGCCTGGGTGGCTCAGTGGGTTAAAACCTCTGCCTTCGGCTCAGGTCATGATCTCAGGGTCCTGGAATCGAGCCCCGCATCAGGCTCTCTGCTCAGTCGGGAGCCTGCTTCCTCCTCTCTCTCTGCCTCTCTACGTACTTGCAATCTCTCTCACAAATAAATAAATAAAATCTTTAAAACATAGCCAGCGTGCCTCACGCCATGGGCCAGGTCATTGTCAGGGTCCCAGGTTCGAGCCATGGTCACGAGAGCTGTTGCCACAGCTGGGGAAGGGTCCACGATCACCTTAACTTGCTGTGGGACCTGGGCTTACTTCGAAATGAAAAGTTTTAATGAAAGAAAGACAAGTTGGAGCCAGGCAGGGAGGGGGCCGGAATGCTGGGTGCAAGGGAACAGACCCTCACCATGCACGGTGGGGACCGCGCGGGGCCGATGGTGCTGGCAAAATCTCTCAGTGATCCCCACTCCAATGTGCGCCCTCCGAGGGCATCTGATCTGCCACAGCCAGGTCCCCGGTCCATGCCCCAACTACGAGGGAGGAAGGACATGTCTCGGCCCCTCACACGTCTGTCCAGGCAGGTGAGGTTGGTTCCCACCAAGGCTCCCAATTAGGCAGCTAAAATCAATGATGGGAAGCCAGAGAACAGGACACAGTCCTCTTCAAAAAAAGTCCGTGGCCCCCCCCAGCACCCGGAGAGTTTGCATATCTTTCATCCACTAAGTATTAACAAGCGACTACGTTGGCCAGCCTTACAGGGGTCCTGCGGACAGCCAGGCAAACAGGACTCCTGTGCTCAGGAGTCCTGGCTGTCAGGCAGGTTTCCTCCCTCTCTGTCTGATGGTGTCTCCTCCACATGAAAATGCAGAAAATACAGGACAGGAGGAATCCCCGTGGCTCGTGGCGTGGCTCCTGTGGCTCCCCGGAACAGGGCTCCTTGGTCTGCTGTGCCCGACACCTGTGTCCTGCCCTCCTCATTTTCCGTTTCCCTTTCGATTGTGCTCTGCATTCCCGAGATCACTCTCAGAGGACCCCATTTTGTATTTGCCAGCGGTAGGAGACTTCCTTTTCTTTTTACGTACTTGCTCTCAAGCATCTCAGCCTCCCCCTGGAACCATGTCCATTTCCCTCTCTTTGGAAAGTCATTTGTAATGACACAGTCGGAACTACTCTGAACCGAGCTCCCTTTTTGAGATGCACATCTTAGAATCACAAGAATTCTCCGTGCCTTTTGAGGTCTCCCACGCTGATGATCAGAAAATACGCCTAACTCTGTGTTATCCTTCTTGGATATCGTGAATCCTAAAATCACATAGTTGGCTACTTCCAGATTTCTAGCATGTCTATTTGGCTAACAGTCCCTCCATAGGGCGGCCATTCCTGGGAGTAATTCTTTTGAGACACAAAATTGTTAATAAGTCAAGAATTTGTCAGAAGCCTCACGATCTAGTTTCCTCATAGTAGCAAAAGTGGCCTTCTGAAAAATCTGGAACAGATCATGTCACCCCCCCAGGGACACCGTGAAATCCTCTGCCCTTCTCACCCAGCTCCTCCTGCACCACTCTTATGAATATCTCCAACCCTTCCCTGTCCCAGGACCTTTGCACCTGCTGTGTTCACTCTCCTTTGCTTAGCTAGCTTCTCCTCCTCTTCCTTTAGGTCTCAGGGTGGATTTCACAACCTCCTGGAGGTTTCCTCTGATTATGCGTCCTTCCATAGGTCCCTCTCAGTTATTCTCCACCTGAGCCCCTTACTTATTGAGCGCTGAGTTCAGCTTGCAATTACGGTAGTTCTTAGTCTGTTAACTTGTTTGGTTTTGGTTCCGGTTTTTGCTTACTTTCTGCCACTGGAAGGCCAGATTTGGGAGGGCAGGGGCTATGACATCTGTCTAGTTCACCACTGTGTCCCCAGCACCTATCCCAGTGCCTACCCAATGACCGATACTCAGCAAGCGTGGGTGGGGCAGGGAAGGTGAAGGAATCCGATTTTTGTGAATAGCTTTCCAGTGAACTAGGTTTCTAGAAGTGAAGTAGGTTGACTTCTAGACTCTGCTCTCTGCCCATTTGCGGAGCTCTGGCAGAAATGATGGCATTTCTCCTGGGGCCAGATGGCCTCCAGGGTGCTGTGATGACAGCTAACTTCTACCCTTCTCTCAGCTGTACCGTCCGTCCCTCTTCATCCCACACCCCTCAGACTTACAGCCAGGTCTCTCCGTTTTGGATGGAGCCCAGCCTGCTTCATTCTGGGAGATCCTGCTTCCGGGCCACAAGTACCACTTCTGCCTTAACTGTTCCCTGGGTGAATCACCAGGTAATTCCTGGCCTCCTGTTCTTTCTCCATCACCCTGCTGTCCTACACAGCAACACGAATCACGGACTCTTGGGAGTTTTTCTTCCTCCTCTGCAATATTCAGCTTATAGCAGGCTCGCTCTGCAGCCGGTCCTGGGGCAAACCCATTCTGTCCCTGGCTGGTGCATTCCACTTCCAGCTAAGAACCTCTGTGTTCTGGAGTCTTGAGACTGGCAAGATCCAGGAAATCAAAATTCAAATAACCAACCATTCATCTCTCTCATTTTCTTTTTCAACCATTCCAAGTCAGCAGGAAGAGATTGGGAAACTTCTCCTCTGCCTTCTTCTGTGCTGGGCCTGGGACCCCAGGCTCCTGGGGGTGCTGCTGGGTTGCTAGTGGAGCAGGCTGGAGGTGGGGGGGTGCGGGAGGGTCACTCCAAGTAATACTTGGGGAGACCACACATCTCCCATGGCCATGTCAGGTCCAGGGGGCCCCGCCATGCTCCTTTGCTGGGAGTACCCCACCCCCTGACTCATCCCTCTTTCTCAGACAACTTCCCTGCCTCTCCAGGAGACATGGTTTCTCTCGGGGGCCTTTCCACTCCCACCCAACTCTACTCGGATTTTGACTCCTTGAGCCACCCTATCGTTCTGTGAGCAGACTGACCTGGCCCTGCTCTCTGCCGAAGGCCCAGGCGCCACATCAGGACTGGATCACACCTTCCCTGAGTCCTGGCTAACAATTATACTTACACTTTCTCTTCTGTTCCGTGTCCCAGTCTCCTGCTTTCTTTGCTCTTGTCCTGGATTTAGAGGAATCGACTGCTTGCTTCCTCCATTCCTACTGGATTGAAAGCCTGAGTCCATTTAGAAAGGGAGGCCTGAGGTCAGGATCACCTCCGCCCCTCTTGCCCCAGCACCAAGCACGGTCCCTGCACAATGTAGGTGCGCTGATCTTTGTCGAATGAATGAAGACACTACTTCTGCCAACTCTTCATCCTCCTGGGAGAAGCCAAAATCCATCCTGGATGGCTTTGTCTGCTCAGTGGACTTGATAACCAGCTGCTCTCACCCAGAAGGATGCACACTGCGTGTGGCCTGTCCCTGGGACTGCCATCCTGGTGTCTGGGATGGGAATGAAATGCCCAGAGGGGTTCTGATTGTCCGTAACTGTGAGGTGATGCATGGGAAGAACCCATCTGGGTGCTCAGTACGGCCAATACAGGCAGGTGCCTTGACTACAACAGTCAGGAGGAGGAGGAGGAGGAGACAGAAGTTGACAAAGGTGACAATGAAGATCAAGGTGAGGGTGAGGACACTCCCTGGCTTACTGCTGAGCCGAACTGTGTCTATTTCCTAGGCTCTGCTTCATCTCCACCCCATCCTGAGGAAGCCTGAAGCCACTTCCTTCTCATAGATACAATTTCGAATTTTCTCCTACCCAGGATCAGGAATAAAGGCTTAGCTCCTATCAGCAAATGATGACCAGTCAGAATGGTCAGTGAGAGCCGCCAGGGGGTGAGTCTCCTGGCAAATGGGATGAAAACCCTCCAAGGAAGAAAAGTATTCACATTTCTTTTGTCTTAGATCTGTGAATCTCTGCAGTCAGGACTCTTATCTTTTTGTCTCCACACTCAGGAAACGGATATTCTTGGAGTTCTGGGGAGGGTCATGGCCAGGTCTAGAATTTTCAAATGGTTGCATGCAACAACGATAAATAGGATGTTTCCTTCTCCCAATTATTTGTCATTTGTCATAATAAATCTTATGGATCAGATTAAATTATAGAAACACCCATCATAGTGAATCGAATTAGAAAATACTGCAGGGGAGGAAAAAACTTTCCTCTTCCGTCTTAGGTTCTCTGCCTGGGGCCTATGAATTAGGCTCACAAAAGCCAGATTAGCAGCAAATAGGCGTACACATTTTATTTGACGCCATCTTTTCATTTTTACGTGGGCAGAGGCCTTCAGAGAAAATAAATGAAGACCCAAAGAAGCGCTTACACTTGGGGAGCTTATAAACCATTTCAACAAAGCGGAATAAAATGTGGAGAAGTGACAAGACAAAGGAAAAAACGTGTGGGCTTCTAGGGCAGGTGAATGTGGGAAGCTGCACATACGGGAGAAACTACTGAAGACAAGGGCTATTGAGTAAGGTTTTACTGATGTAGACTCATGTCGCCACTATCCCCGTCCCTGGTGATCTGGGTTGTTCTTCCCTTCCTGTAGGAGGGAGGGGTGAGCACCTCCAAAGGGAAGTACAAGCCCTACTTTCAGGCAGATGGCGGGAAGGCAGAATGCATTTCCTGGGTCTGCATTTTCTCCTTTGCCTTCAGCTCAAAATAATCTTCATGGCAAAGTAGCATATTTTGGGTGGCATATTTTATTCCCTTTAATATTTTAAAAATGAATTTAATTATATTGCCCTCAAAACTCTATAGAAACCCAAAGGAGAGGAAAATAGAATTTTGCCCTCTAGAGACATGAGATTTATTCAGGAACAGAGGATCATTGAAATCAACATTAAGTTACTAACATACACGTGAGAGCAACTGAGATCACGGCAAACATGTTTTCCTCTTAAACAAATTAAATGTCTTCTCTCTGATCTTTCTTGTGCAGCAAAACTTTTTTTTTTTTAAATAATGTATATGTAAGTGATTATATACTTCAAACTGGTGAGGCTGAAATACATTATGGTTGGTGTGACTCGTTATTTCGAAGAGGGTAAATCATTCAGAAGGAAGAGTAGCTTATCTGTATGTTTCTTAGCATCCCTGTGAACGGAGGGAATGGGGTTCCCTGACCTTCCAGGAACCTGTACCACATCACGTCTCTGCTCAGCCCCAGGGTTGGATGCCTGGGCTCTTGACAGCTTGAGCACGAATGCAAAGGCCTGCTTTCTCCCACTTGAATTATGCATAACACCGAAGCACAGGTGTTATTGCTTTGGGCAGAGATTTTCTCCAGATCTGCTCACCTTCTGAAGACATTCATTTTATTTCAGTGGAGGCTAAGACTGACACTCATTCATGTCCAGGGTCAGGATGACTGACACGACTTAGACTCTTTCCTCCCAAAAGCCCAATGTTCAACAAAATTAGATTTTAAACATACTCTTCCCATCTCCCAAAGTATAAAGTTAAGAAAATGGAATTAATTTCATTATATATGAGGAAAATCACAGAAGACCATATAGCTAAAGTTGAGAGTTATATTTACTATAACATTAAAAGTAGTTTTAGGGACACCTGGGTGGCTCAGTTGGTTAAGCGGCTGCCTTTGGCTCGGGTCATGATTCCAAGGTTCTGGGATCAAGTCCCGCATCGGGCTTCTTGCTGAGCAGGGAGCCTGCTTCTCCCGCTGCCTCTGCCTGCCTCTCTGCCTGCTTGTGTGTACTCTCTCTCTCTATCTCTGGCAAATAAATAAAATCTTAAAAAAAAAAAAGTAGTTTTATTTTTGCTCTTAGGAGCTTTGTAACTTTAATAACCATTTGCTAAATAACTTAATTAAGGCATCAAGGAGCAAAGTCAAAGGAAGAAAGCGTTGTCTTAAATAATTCAAAGTTCAAGTCAGATTTTCTAATGGGTATTGCCTACCTTCTTGAGGATGGGTCTTTGTCCTAGATGGTGACCAACTGCCCACAGAGAGGAAGTTTTTAGTAAGTAAGCACCCAGCTGACTGAAGAAGCTAGTCTCTTTCAGGGTAGGAATTAAGAGGAGTAATCACCCAAAGGGAGCAATCCTCGAGCCCCAGTGATCTCCCAGGCGGGAGGCATTAAAGGTGTCCAGCCTGGAGATGATCCTAGTGGGACCAGTTTAGGCAGTAAGTGGTTACTGCCTCAACTCTCTCTTAAAGGGTCTTGCCCTTTGCACATCCATCCCTCTAGCCAAAAACAAAACACAAAGAGGGTGCCCCAGGTTGCTCATCTGGAAACAGGGGTCCTTCCTGTCACTAGAATCTCTGCCAGGGACCATGGATCTGTAAACCGTCCAATCCCACCCCCATACCCATTTTCTGGAGGGTAAAAGCAAAATCAAACAAAAGAGCATTATACTCTGATCCTTTCTTTTTGAACTCAGCTGCTGGGGTTTTACAGTTTAGAGCTGAATGAGGGTGACTTCAGCCAAAGCCAGCTTGTTTCAGAATAAATGTAAAATAAATTCAGACGGCCCTGACTCATGCATGAGAGACAGCAGACCGTCCAGCTGCTCCTGGAAAATGTAACAGAACCAAGATGGGGATGTATTCAGCTCTGAGTGGTGCCTCAAGGCCCTGAGCCCAGAAATTACCTTGATAGTCTCCACCAGGCCTGAGCCGGCTGGTTATATGGTGGAGACACCTGTGCACTCAAGTCCAAATCCAGAGTTTTTTGCCAGAACAGTCTTCCAGGACTCCAAGCTCATGCCCTCTCTGGGCAATCCCTGGGATATTTCTGTAAGTCACACGTTATTAATACATGGAAAGGACAGACAAGTGGCAGCTTTGAAACCCATTCTTGTGTCACACCTTGTCTTTTTTCTATCTCTAAGACGGCTTTGGGCGGCGCCTGGGTGGCCCTCGGATCCATCTCCACGTGTTGCTCTCTGCTCAGTGCTGAGTCTGCTTCTCCCTCTGCCCCTAGCTCTGCTCCTGGGCGCACGCTCTCTCAAGTAAGTTAAATCTTTAAAAATAAATAAAGTGGCTTTTTCCAGGGCAGACAGCAAGGCCCACCAAACGTCAGGGCCGAAAAGGAGCAGCTCCTTGTGGGGCGCGATCCCACCATCCTACCCTGTGGGGGGGGGTAACTGGGTACCACTTAGTTAACTTCTCTATCCTCTGTCAAGTGGGGGTCCCTGCTGCCGCCCTGAGCCCTCCAAAACACGACAAGCTTAAGTTACGTCTGAGCTTCAGGAGGAACCAAAAGCTAAATCTCTCAAGTCCCATATTGTCCGAGCTCAGAGGGACCTCACCTAGGGGAGGATGGAGCTGGGCTGATTTCTGCACCCGGAGTAGGGGCCCAGGGAGCGAGGGTTTCCAGAAATTACGTGCGCCCCCCGAGTGGCCACGACGTAGCTTTGGGGGCGGGTCTCCAGCAGCACCACCTCCCCCATCCGGCCCTGAACTTGGGTCAGTCCCTCTTCGAGGGCCCCCGGGGACTCCCCCAGGTCACAGACAGTCCCGGAAGGCCCACCAAATCCTGTCACTAGGGTCAGGTGGCAGGAAAGCCGGGGTTCACTCCAGATCTGCCGCCGCTCACGCGAGCGCTCACAGGAGGCTCGGGCTCGGGAGTTGAGCACAAACGAGCCGCGGCTGTAAATAAGCCCGTACGCTTCTTCAAGGCACGAGCGCCGCGAGGAGAAGGTGCGCACAAGCGCTCACTCGAAAAAGAACTTTGATAACCGCGCGAAGACCCCTGGCTCCGGGGAAAGGAATGCACCCCGCGTCCCAGCTCGCTTCCCGCACGGAGGCCCGCGGGCCCGGCTAGTGCGCGCGGCTGGGCGGGGGCTGCGGAGGCGGGGCTGCGGAGGCGGGGCCGGGGCTGCGGAGGCGGGGCCGGGGCTGCGGAGGCGGGGCCGGTGGGGGAGCGGGGGGCGGGGCGGGGCCCGGGGGCGGGGCCGCGTGACTCACCGCAGGGCTGCGCCTTAAAAGGGCCAGCGCTTCCGGGGGCGGGAGGGGGAGGGCATGGTCAGGGGGGCAAGTGGCCCCAACCTCCGCCTTCTTGGCTGTCACTCTGAAGGGTGCGCCCCCGCCCCCCGGCCTCGTTCCACCCCAGGCCGACCTCTCTGCCTGATCCCAATTCTCACCGCGGCGGGCCCTCCCCCTTTTCTCCCTCTCCGCCTTCCTCCTCCCCCTCTCTCCACCTCTGCCCACCCCTCCTCCCTCCCCTCTTCCTGGCTTCCCCCTTCTTTCTCCTCCTCCTGTGTGTCCCCCTCCATTCTCTCCCAGCCCTTGCCCTCTCAGTCCGGGGCAGCTGAGCTGCTGCAGCCATAAGATATGCTCAGGCACCTACTCCTTCTCCCCATCTCCACCTTTAAAAGGTCTCACCCCTCAAATGGCCTGCGCACTCCTCTTCCCCCTCATCCTTAAACTCCTCCAAAGCTCAGTCCCCAGGCTCGAACCCACGGCTGTCTGGCCTGTGACCCTGAACTCTCCTCAAAGTGTTCTTTTTAAAACAAGGAGATCTTGGGTGGCTCAGTGGGTTAAGCTGCTGCCTTCGGCTCAGCTTATGATCTCTAGGTCCTGAGATCGAGTCCTGCATCGGGCTCTCTGCTCAGCGGGGGGCCTGCTTCCCTTCCTCTCTCTCTGCCTGCCTCTCTGCCTACTTGTGATCCCTGTCTGTCAAATAAATAAATAAAATCTTTAAAAAAAAAAAATGGAGATCTTTATCATTTTAAAGTTAAAGAAGCCTCAGGAATAGTACAAAGAACCCCAAACGCTTCTACCAGATTCTCCACTCTCGAACATTTTTTCCGTTCTTTCTCTCTCCATATATTTTTTTCTAAACCATTTGCAAGTAAATCGCACAATTTACCTATAGTAAATCGTAGGTCGTTTCTCCTTACCCCTAATACCTGGTTGTGTTTTTACTAAGGACAGAACGTTAATGGCAGAGTTAGCAAAAGACTCTGAGGGATGCCCGGTGACCTCAGAGCTGCCCAGTCTGGTGGCCTGGCAGTCTTCATGGCGCTTGACCTTCCTGCGCCTTGGTCTCTGTTTCTCTCTCTTACGCCCGCATCCTCCCCTTTCATGGGTTCCTTGCCTGGTTCCCCGCAGAGGTGGGTCTCCCCAGGGGCCAGCTTTCTGTCTCACGTTTGCAGACGTTGCAGACGGTCCGGGGAGGAGCCCTTGGACTCCCTCGAGGTCAGCTGTCACCCATACTCCAGAGCTCTGGATCTTCAGCCTGGACCCCCTCTAATCGCCTACGTGAACGTCCACAGCTTTCCAGGAACTGATGTCTGAATCCCTCACCATCCTCCCACTCAGCATTGTACACTGGGCAGGTCAAAGAATTGGAGTCACTGCCCCTGTTCTGCCCCCTCCCCCACTCTCCCTCCACAGGGCTCTCCAGGCCTCACAGATCTGTGACCAGCTGCTGGTCACACACTCTGGCCTCCTCCTTCTGCCTTTCTTCCATCTCCCTCCTCCCTTCCTGCAAACTCCATTTCCCAGAGCCCCTCACCCCCCCCCCCACCCCCCACCCACCGGTAGTCTCTGCTTGACTTTGGAAGCTGTCTTTCACCAAGTCCCTGCCTTGATTGAGATCACTACTCCCCACCCCCCACCCTAAGCCCCAAGCCGCTTCCTGGTTCCCAATGGGAATTCTTGGGTCCCTGAAAAGATATTCAAATGTCAGGGGGAGTGGTGGGAATTTTCTGGGAAAAGGCTTATAACTTCCATTACATTTTTGAAAGAATCTATGGCTTCTCCCCTCAAATAAAAGAAGCCTGCTTGTGGAGGTCCAAATTCCTTATGGGATCCGAAACCATTTACTCTGGGCTCAGTCCAGCTTCCCCAACCCAGTTCCCAGTGCTTCCCAAACTTGCTGGTCACAAGAATGACCCGAGGCACTGGGTAATAATTCAGCTCCATGTCAGCCCCTCCCCTGTGGATTCTGATTCAGAAAGTCTGGTGGTGGTGCCTGGGGGTGAAGGGAGCCCCAGGAATCTCTACTGAGCAGGGAGAACCTTCTACTGGGGAAACATGGGGCTATAGTCAGGCAAGGGCCCTCCTGTCTCCATACTTTGCATACAGTGTGGTTCTATTGGAAATCTGCGCCCATTTACCACCCCCATCCCCCATACTGATAAATCCCCATTTATCCTTCAATGTCCAACACACATGTCAGCACCTTGGGCCAAGTCTTCCCTGATCACGCATGAGCTGGTGAGGTCAAGACAAAGAGGGCCTAGATGTATGGGTTTAACTGAGAGATGTTCAGGCCTTTCCCTGGACAGTGGAGTGGCTGGTGTTGGGGGTGGGGGTGCTGTGCTCCCCTGTCTCACCCTGTGTTCCAGGGCATTCATGATCACTGGTTGCAGCGAGGTCCCTGCCAAGGCTGTCAGCCACCCCCCCCACCCCCCACCCCCGCCCCCAGAAGGGGAAGGGGAGTGTGAGGGGCCGGGCCTCCTGTCTGAAGGCCCTGCCAGTAAATGGTACCTCGGACTGGAGCTCACATGACCAGAGTTTGGTCAAATCGCCCCACCGGCTGCAGGGGTGGCTGGGAAATGCAGTTTTTAGCAGAGTGGGCCTGTCGCCTGCTGTTTGTTCTCTGAGAGACCTGAAGCAAACATTTATTAGGCACTTACTGGGTGCCAGGCATTAAGATGGCTACTATCCTGAATCACCTTTTTAAAATCTTTGCAAGTATTTAACCAACACCAGGACAGCTAGGAAAGGGCTTAGGTGGGATCCAGACCCCCTGAGGCATGTCCCCCTGAAGTCCTCACCCGCAGGTGGCTTAGAGTCTTTCTCCTTCCTTCCTTCCTTTCCTTCCTTCACCAGATTTATTTATTTATGAGAGAAATAGAGAGAGCACACCGGGGTAGGAGGGCAGAGGAGGAGGGGAGAGGGAGAGGGAGAGACGCACACTCCGTGGAGCCTGACGTGGGGCTTAGTCTCAAGACCCTGAGATCCTGACCTGAGCCAACACCAAGAGTCAGGCGCTCAACTGACTGAGCCCCCCCACACGCACAGGGGACCCAAGTTAGATTATTTTCTTTGCATGTCTGCCTCTTTCTCCTACCCCACTGAGGATATGCTTGATAAATATTAGGCTAAGTGGTCAGAGTGGGATTTTTAAGTTAGCTCGTGAAAATGACATAATGTCACCTCATTGGCTATTTTTGGTTACCCTCCCCCCCCCATGCCCCGTGAGTGAGAATTAGCTCTCAGGTCCTATAAGAGGTCAGGCAGAGTCCGGGCGCCGACCTTAGGAATATGACATGGGATCAGATGAATCCTGGGCCCCTCGCAAACCCTAACATGCTGTATTTCTCTGCCACTCAGTCGTGGTAACTGAGAGGGTCTCGGTCCTTCCACTCTGCAAGCCTGTGCTAAGTGCTTCCCCATCCAGCCAGCGGGCACCCAGGCATGTCCCAATGAGACCCTGCAACATGCGTCCTGGGAGAAAAAGGTGGGTAGGAAACACGTCAACAAGAAAATAAACAATAACAACGCAGACGGAGATGGAAGCTAGGAAGAACACAGACGAGGACAAGATGAGAAGTGCACGCCTGAGGACCAGGGGAGGCGTCACTGAGCAGGTGACAATTCACTAGAGACCTTTATGAGGGAAGGGACAGCTGGGAAGAGCTTCCCTCGAGGAGGGACCATGTCCAGGGCTGGAGTTTCTGAAGTTGCCAAAAGCAGCCAGGAGGCAGAGCGGCTAGGGAGAGACAGAAGACGAGTCAGGGCTGCTGGCCCAGGCAGGGTTGCACGATGAGGGGCCCATAGGTCTCCCTCTGCTACGAGCAATTCTACATAGCTCGTTGGACAATTATCCCAGCTGCTACGTAGAAGGTGGGAACTTCCCACATGATGGGAAGATTTTTGGTTGGTCATCCGGAGATCGGACAGAGGCTTCGGGTGGGGGGATGACAGTGGACCCGAGAGGTGGGGTGTCTCTGTTTCGGAGGTGGCCCACAGGCCTTGCTAAGAGAACTTCTGTCTAGGTAACTACTGTCTCCTCATCTCTTATATATTACTACTTAGTCATTACACTCCCCGAAGTAGAGGAATCACAGCACAGCACCACCGTGGTGGCCGGTGTGACCTCCTACCTACCCAGGTGCTCAAAGGCTGCATCTCTTTGACTCTGCAGATACTCATACTCATGGTTGAGCTCATCATATGGGCCTTAATCATTCTTCCAGTAGTAATCCCTGGATATAATCATGGACGCGGGTCCTGCTTCCATCAAGCTCAATCCCATTGGAGAGACAGACAGTGAACAAATAAATGTAAAATGACACCTGTGAGGAGACGTACACAATCTCAGGACGATACGTGAGGGCCTTTGATCCACCCGGAATAGCCTTTGAGGAAGGACTATAGGAGCTGAAACTGGAAGGGTGGAGTAGGGTGGGGGGGCGGTGAAGAGCTTGTGGACAGTGTCGATAGCATGTGCAAAGGCTCTGGGGCACGAGGGCCGGTGTTCCTTCCAAGAATCTTTACTGAGCAGATAACAGGGAAGGTAAGACGGGGACAAGAGTGGGTGGGTTTTTATCGGAAGAGAGAGGCATTCCCTTACCATCTCTGGATCATCTGTGAGAATCAGAAAGCAGGTCCAATCTTTGGAAAGCAGAAGGGATTTGATAAAGACATTCGAGAAACAACATTCCCAGACTCTTCCTGATTTGAGGGAGAGCTATGTCACTAAAAATGCATATTTAACCTAGAGATGGTAAGTTTTATTTGAAGCCAATTGTTCATATGAATGACCCAAGTTCTTTTGAAATCTCCCTACTAGCCTCAAATTCAGATAGCATGTAAAATCGGCCTAACATTTTTAAGCAGCCAGGACGCTGGCATCCTTGGATAAGATTCCTGAATAATCAGTCCCACGACCAGAGAGGAGGAATGTCCCAAACACTTATTCTTCTATGGTTTCATCCTTGTGAAAATTTCAGGGCAGTCCAAAGCCGGCCCCAAACTATTCAAAGTCAGTTCAAAGGAGAACTTCGATATCTCTAGATCCTGGGACCTTGCCTGTTAAATTTTTCTTTATTAAAAAAGGAAAGTGCCTCATTAGGCTCGGGAGAATGAACTACCCGCTGCAATACAGATGACACTCTTGGCATTCTTTTTTTTCTTTTACTCTTAACTTGGAGCACCTAAAAGAAAATAAGCCTGGGCGCCTGGGTGGCTCAGTGGGCTAAGCCTCTGCCTTCCGCTCAGGTCATGATCTCAGGGTCCTGGGATGGAGCCCTGCATCGGGCTCTCTGCTCAGCAGGGAGCCTGCTTCCTCCTCTCTCTCTCTCTCTGCCTGCCTCTCTGCCTGCTTGTGATCTCTGTCTGTCAAATAAATAAATAAAATCTTAAAAAAAAAAAGAAAGAAAGAAAGAAAGAAAATAAGCCCAATCTCCTACCCACCCCTGCCCTGCTTTTTGAAAGAGTTCCCTGGGGAGAAATTGCCACTTCGCAAAACCCGTGAAATGCCTGCCTGTTAGAAAAAATGTTTCTGCAACCTGAAGCAATATGAGTGTAAAAGTAAAATGAAAACACAGACAAGAAACTAAAAGAAGGGAAGTGCTTAAACACATACCGCTTTAAAATAAAAATAATTTTTTGTCAATAAAGAAAATAACCGGGACCTGACTTAAAAGAGAAGAGAAAAAAAGTGTAAGCAGAGTCAGGGCACAAGTATTAAAATATTTTTCAATGGAGAAGAATGGGGGCAGGTAGGTGGGAGGTGAATTAGTGCCCAATTCCAGATGTGTGGATACCAAACGAGATCCCATAACCTTCAAGTCTCGGAATTTATCCCAAGGAAATAATTTGAATGAATGAAGTGAGTTACTACATACACACACAGATGGTTCTCGTTTCATTATTTGCCGTGTTTTAAAGAAGTTAGACTTGACTCTGGCAAGAATGGGAGCAGGGTGTTAGGTGTGAGTCAAATGGGCCAAAGGCATTCGGAGTCGGCGAGGGTGTGGAGGATGGGTTCGGGCGCAGGAGGGTGGTGGGTTGAGTGGTGGTTGAGTCGGTCTAGATAAGAGATAAGGAAGGTCTTACTAAGGCTGTAGCCTCAAGGTTGGAGAGGAGAGATGAGTCAGTGAGATATATAAAGGATCGTTTAGTCAATGAGATATTTAAAGGATCATCCACCTGTGCATCGGCTGAGGGAGGGGAAGATTCTGGAACGATAGTCAGTTTGGGTGGATGGTGGGGGAACCGAGGAGGGTGGGGGAACAGGTGAATGAGTCTGGTGTCTGTCTGCCTATCTGTCTGCGTGGGGGCTGGAGCGGAGGGACGGAGGAAGGAGGCAGCTCTGGGGTATGTCAAGTTGGAGCTACCCACAGAACAGACAGGGGAAGACATCCAGGAGAAGGTGAGCAGAAATGTGGGTCTGAGCTGAGAGAGGAAGGTGGCTGGAGATAAAGAACGGTAAATAAACGTCTCCCAGAAGAATTGTAAGGTCATCAGTGGCTTCGTCCTTTTTGATCTTGGTCTTCATCAAGCTGGGTCCTTCCAAGCAACCCATGCTCTTGACTCTGTTCTGGAAGGTCTGTCCTCCCGGAGTCAATGGCCGCGCACGTTCGTCACCTTTCCTTAGTTCCACACTTGTTTCTGTCCTTTTCATTTAAAAAGTTATTGTAAAAGGCAATAGTGCTCCCTCAAGGAATCCATTTTTCCTATAGGAAAAAAAACCTAGAAAATACAGATCATTAAACAGAAAAATTCAAGTCCCAGAGCACGTTGGTGTAGATCCTTCCAACCCTTACCCTTCACGCGCCACCTGCTCATTGGTTTGGCTTCCTCTCCATCACGGGTGTCCGTGCACACGCTTCCAATGATCATTTATCACCATGAAACCTGAATAATGATTTGCATCGTTATATCTCTTAAAAGCTGAGTAGCTCAATGAATGTATTCTTACAGACGGACTTTTACCCAAATGAGACCAGTTGGTAGGTAACATTTTAGAGTGTGTTTTCCTCGTGCATTAATGCATCCCAAGTGCCCTTTACATACTCATGCCAAATTGATGCTCCGTAGTATTGAATTTAGCTGTACGGCTGAGCCTGAATTTATCTAAGTCCCTTACTGTTGGATATTTGAAGTATTTCCAGTTTTCCTCTGATCTACTGTTTTCGACATCTCCTTTAAATATAAGCCTTTGGCTGCTTCTCTCATTAGCTCCTAAAAATGGAATTGTTGGGTCCAAACTTTGCCAGATATTCAGCTTTTGATGGAAGTCGGCAAACTGTCTTCCAAAAAACCCACCCTTTTACATTTCTACTTTTTTGCTTTATTAAAACTTTGTTCCTATCGTAAAAACAGGGCCTATCAACTATAGACAGAAGACAGGTAAGCAAATGGAGAGACATAAGGAGCCTATAATCCTGGGGTGCAGCTTTGTAAACCCCTCTTAGGAGAATCAGTCCTGGGTTCGTCTAATAGAGGCCCTGGGGAGGCTGACTTTGGTTGGAGGTGTAAGTTCGCCATCACAGGCTGTGTGGCTTTAGGTGAGTTACTTACGTCCCCAGGCTTCTGTTACTCAGCTGGAAACTAAAAGGTGGCAGTGGGAGTGTGCCCAGGTGGTCTTAAGGGTACATGACAAGCATCTCACCCCGCGCCTGGCAGGTTCGAAAGTCTTGAGCCAAGCTCCTATAATTCTGTTCGCACCTTGCTTTCCTACCCTGCTTCTACATACGAACATCTTCCATTTGTGCCGAGCGGACACCGGTAGCTCTGATCTTTGACATGAACCTTGGGATGTAGCTCCAGTCCCAAACACCACCCACGGTATTTTGCCGGCGTCAAGTTTTCGATTGGTCCGGGCCAAACTCGGTCCAAGCTCCTCCTCCTGCCTGCGCCCCCCCCCCCTTACCCACTGCCTCCATCCTCCGCGGCGCCCAGGCAGAAACGACCAGAACCTCCCCTTTCCCTTCCACAGTGAACTGGGCTTCCGCTCTGTCCTTGCCCCACGCCGAGTACGACTGCAGTCAGAAGGACCTCAGCTGACTCCTGGCGCTGCTGCTCCCATACTGTGTGGCTACAAGCAGCTGCTTCGCTCCCGTAAGCCTCAGCCGCTTCATCTGGAAGATGGGGTGAGAGCCGACCTGCCGCTTAGGTCGAGTAAAGCAGCAGGTGCTCAGCATGTCCAAAGGGGGAGCTGCGGTTAGCCTCCTTATCACCATTATCACCCTCGGGTGCTCTCTGGCCTTGACAATGGGTCAGGCGCAGCTCCAGGCCACCTACGGCTCCGATATAACCTCCAAACCCACCCCCACCTTCCGCCTTTCCTGGCCTGAATGTCACTGTGCCGCCGGGATGACCTCTCCATGGCATGTCTGCAGTGTGTCACTTCCACCAAGCCTCTCAATGGCTCCCAGTCACCAGCAAACTAAAGCCCGAATTGTCCGAGCACGGTTTCCACCAACCCGTGTCTCCTTCCAGCCTGGGCACTCCTCCGCTGTACCCTGCCCAGACCGGCGTCCCCCTCCCCGTCTCTGCATCAGCCTTCTGTCTGTCTTCTCGCTTTCCCACCTCTCCGTGATGGCCCCACCACTGCGACCACACCGTTCCCCAGCACCCCCGGCCTGGCTCAGACGGCCTCCTGAAATGGCCTTCTCCCACCGGCTTCTGGAACACTCTACTCCCCTTCCCCAAGCCCCACACGTGGTGTGCCCTTCTCTGCATCACATGCAGGGCGACACTGGGCCCTTCTTGACAGCAGATGCCCTTTCTGTTCACCGCTGCACCCACCACCCCCGTGCCCCCAGCTCCTGCCACAAACCCTCAGTGTTTGTTTTTAACTGCACTGTTAATAAATAACATTCTTCTGGGAGGTAGATGTATAAAAGTTTACCCACAGGCCAAAGGTTTTACAGCGATGGTTTACCTGGCTTGAGACTTATTCTGAGATGAAAAGGGCAAAGAATGGCAAAGCCTCCCCCCCGCCCCGCCTCTCAGGGGAGATGATGTGTCGGTCGACGCCCCACACACATGCGCTGGGATGTGCGCACGCAGGGACTGTCCCAGTGCGGGGTTTCGTGCTGGTCGGGGGAGCATGGAACATACATTGTCTGTCTTTCTGAGCCCCGCGAGGCAAGAGAGCCGTCGTAGGGAGGCTTGCCCACTCTCCCTCTGGGGCAGGTTAAGAGCCGCCCTACAAAGGCAGGGGTGAGGCTTAGCGCGCCGCCTGGCTTTCCCAGAGGCATGTAAGTTTCAAGAAAATCTGTTTCGTCCTGTTGAGAAAGATGATGCAATCCGTCTAGAAAGGAAGTGGGGAGTTGCCTACTACTACAAGCTAAGGAATGTCACGTCGCTGGAGTGCTCTCCACATTCCCAGAAATACGCCTTGGTTAAAAAGGAGGTGGGTGACTCAGTGTTGCCCTGGCTTTGGACAGATTAACCACGGATTTATAATGAGGACAGGCTGGCGGAAAGCGCCCATTGGTGTGAGTTGCCAAGACCACGGGCGGCGTGTCCCTGCACCTGGGGGCTGCTGTGGCCTTGGGCGTGTGGGGCCGAACCCAGGAAACCCAGCACAGTTTTCTGAAAGGAGGAGTAAGAGGCCCTCCTCTGTCTGCCTTGCGGTTCCAAACTATATTCATGTGCCTAACCAAACTCACTGAGTTCAGACATGGTTCTGATTATTTGCTCTGCAGAACTGGGGGTGTGTGCCAGGTATGGGGGGGGCGTGTCTATCCTTAGAACAGGTTCCCGTAATATGATTCTTCTCTTCTTTTCGGAGAAATTGGAGCTTTATTCTAACTTGGCTATTCCTTCCTGGTCTCCATATTTCCTCCCTCCCTCATTCTCCAGATGAAACCTTTTTCTAGGTAGAAAGACCTGGAAAATTAGTGCAAAGGCAAGAATTTGGCAACTGTGTCTGAAAACGAAGCCTATGCTGTGCAGGAGTTCTGTGATGTTCTAGAAACCAGCCCCCTGGTCCTTCCTACCCACCTGGCCTCCAGGCTAATGAGCCGTGAGCCAGGACCAGTGGCTAGCTTGCACTGCAGAGGCTCTGGGCTTTCTGCAGGTCTCCTCTGAGCCGCAGTCCCCATGCACCCTGTCCGCATCCGGCCAGCTTCTCAGCAGTGACCGTTCCAGGGCCTGGAGCCAGACGCAATGCTGAGCTGTGGGCGCCTCCCAGGCTCTGTTTACAAACTTCTACTTCCAAACACACATTTACCCACCTGGAAGAGAGAAATCTTGGGCAGATTGCCCAAGGTTGCAAATAGGAAGAACCTCACTTCCACTAAAGGCAAGGAGGAGCAACACCAGCTCCGAAAAATCCTTGAGATGCCAGCAAACAAAAACTAGTGACCAGAGGCCGGGAAGGAGGCAGGTGGATGACTGAGCCCTTCCCACCATGCAGCCAGCGGAGACGGCTCCTAAACTCACGATCACGGCAACTCCCTGCTCCGTGCCTTGATGCTTTTTGTTTGTGTGGCTACTCAATCAATACAGAGACAGCCTTTCTGTATCACCCACCTTGGTGGGTGGATTTGGCACGGTGACATGGGATCCAGAGGTCGAAGGCTTGGAGCTGGACAGGTGGTTTCCGGCTCCCCATTTTCCGGCTGTGAAAGTCGGACCCCATTATTTAGCCTCCCACAGGCTAAATAATGCTTGAAGCTTCACATGCGGCCATGCCTGCCCCCTTCCCTGTCCTCGGGTGTCCCTGGGGGAGCAGATCCCCTTCTCTGTCCCTGTCAAGAGACCACTGACACCCCTTGCCCCCAGTGGGACCTAGCCCAGGGGACTTGGACTACATTTAAGGCTTAGAAATAATGACAGCCCCCATCTCACAGTGTTGTGAGTAGGACATAATAATGTCTTAATTTTGTAAAATGCCCACAACAGTGCCTGGCACACATGCCACGATGCTTGGCAAGTCAATAGATGCCAAGATTCCCTCCGTGGGGAGCGCTTATTACCAGGTGGTGCTTTTCCATGTGGGGGTCTCCATTCCAGGCCTTTGCGGCCTCAAGTCTTGCCCCATGGAGTCTCAGGGTTTGATCCCACAGCTCTACCAGAACCGAGTGTGAAATGACAGAGCCCAGCAAAGAGCAAGGGAAGTCAGAGCCCAGGTGAGACTCAGAAGGCACAGAAGGGAGAGTCCGCCATCAAAGATGCTGTCCTGAAACGGCGAAGCTTGCACATTCCGAGTGAAAGATTCAGATGATGGGGAGGGGCAGTTTGCAGCCCCACATCCCGGAGGAGTGTGCCTTCTAAGGGGAAATCAACTTTTGGAAACTCTATTCTTCACCTCTTCCAAACACCTGCTGGAACAGAGTGCTGCTCAGATCTGTCATTGCCTGTCTTGATGGGCAAGAGCTGGAGATGCCCCCGACCCCGGGAAGACTGTAGGGAAGAAAGCTGGACACTTAAACTGCATCCCCACCGCGGCCTGAGGCTGTCACCTGGGGCCGTCACACCTCTGCTGCCTGGTTGTGTCGCGGTGAGACACACAGGGCCCTGTGCTCAGAGGTGACCCACGCATGGGGTTTAATGCTCTGCAATCCTGGTCTTGAACTTAATAATTTAATCCTTGACTTTGTGGTTTGTAAGTGGAGTTCCATGGGGGTGATGGGACATGTGTCGGGGGCTTGAAGCTTCACATGCGGCCATGCCTGCCCCCTTCCCTGTCCTCGGGTGTCCCTGGGGGAGCAGATCCCCTTCTCTGTCCCTGTCAAGAGACCACTGACACCCCTTGCCCCCAGTGGGACCTAGCCCAGGGGACTTGGAACATCGCCCTCAACACACACACACACACACACACACACACACACAGTCTCAGGGCAGGGATCCCACACATGCTGGCCTGGGGCTTGTGCTCTCAGTGAGGTCTGCACAGATCTCCTCTTCTCCCATCCGAGGGAGTATACTCATTAAATAGCCAAAAAAGAAAAAAGGAGAGAGAGAGAGAGAGAAAAAACATATAAAGCCAGGTTGGGAGAGACCACAGGAAAAAAAGCCAAGCTTTTTTTCTGCTTTTGGAAAAAGGAGTCTTGCCCTGTTGTTTGACCCTGGGGCCCCCAAATGATGTAGCAGCCATGCCTCTGGCCCTCCCTGTCTCTGATGTGTACATCTCACCTCAGCAGGAGACGCCAGCCCGGTGGACACGGTCAAGTTCCAACATTTTGGAGTTTTGTCTGTTACAAAGCAGAGGGCAAGCTCTCCTGTCATTCGGGGGATGCCGAGCGGGGCCACCGAACCCACTCTGTGGGAGCTTCGTAATTCTGGGGGCTTGGAGTCCTGGGGGCTTGTCCCCGGCCCCAAGCCCGACTTCCTTGTCTTGTGAGGATAATAGGCAGTATGAGTTTCAAGATCTTTTCTGTCTCTAAAAATATCTTTTTTTTAAAATTTTTTTAAAGATTTTTATTTATTTATTTGACAGAGAGAGATCACAAGTAGGCAGAGAGGCAGGCAGAGAGAGAGAGAGAGGGAAGCAGGCTCCCTGCTGAGCAGAGAGCCCGATGCGGGGCTCGATCCCAGGACCCTGAGATCATGACCTGAGCTGAAGGCAGCAGCTTAACCCACTGAGCCACCCAGGCGCCCCTGTCTCTAAAAATATCTTATGGTTGTGGGTACATGATATAACCCATTTCCTGGGAAATGGCTCATTTTCTGTGAAAATCCAGTGCAATAGATAACAGATCTTCCAGTATCCTGGCAACAAAGTTTTTTTGTTTTTTTTTTAAATAGCTACTGGTGGTGGGAAATCAATGGAAAAGGACCTGTGTTTGAGGTGCCGTTCCATGATCCAGACTGATTGCGAAATGTCATGGCAGCTCAGACCTGGGCTTGGTGGATGGTGGAGGGGAGGTTAGTAAGCTCTGCTCCTGCCGCTGGGCAAGGTGGCATAGGAAGGTGAGGCATAAATCAGAAATAGAAAAATTACTGAAACTCTCTCTGTGACTATGTGCTGCAATTTTTGCTCTCTTTAAAAAATTTCATTCCTGGGGGCTCTGGCTGGCTCCTTTGGCAGATCATGGCGACTCTTGGTCGCGGGTTTGTGAGTTTGAGCCTCACTCACGTTGGGTGTACAGATGACTTAAAAATAAAATCTTTTTAAAAAATTACTAAATCTGCCTTTAAAAATTTAGAATCTGCCTTCAGCTCAGGTCATGATCCCAGGGTTCTGGGATCGAGTCCCACATCCAGCTCCCTGCTTCGCGGGAAGCCTACTTCTCCCTCTCCCACTCCCCCTGCTTGTGTTCCCTCTCTCTGTGTGTCTCTCTCTTTGTGTCAAATTAATAAACAAAATCTTTAAAAAATTAAAAATAAGTAAAAAAATAAAAATTTTATTACTGGGAAGTGTTGTTCTCCAAAAGACCAGAGAAATATATCCAGAAAGGGTAAAAGGAAGTTCCAGATTGGTGGCTGAAGTGTCCCCTTCCAGATCAGCACATAAGTCCACAGTCACCCAGGAAAGAAGGTTCCCGCCCTTGTCCACGTCTCTGGTGTAAAAATGTCCGCCACAGAGCCGTTGGGAACATTGCACTGCGACTGTGTCCCCGCAAAACCTTTCCTGGGCTGCAGTTGAACAACTCAGCCCGTCCGAACTGATGTGGGGAATGTGGGCCACATCTCCGGTCTGAGACCTTTTCCTCTCCCCAGATTGGTGGCAGATAATGTTTTAACCATAAGAAGGAGACTCGTATTCAGCATTCCTGACTTACTTTTATTTCTCCCTACAGGGGGATGGAGAGTCTAAGAAACAGTGTTATCACCTTGTTAAATGTGCCCATAAATTTTTAAATGTAGGAGAGAAAGTTCATACACACACGGGGACCTGCAATGTTTGCCTGTGAGATTTCCGGATTATGACAAATACTTCCTATCCTGGAGACTGCTTTTATGTGTGTGCTCAGGAAGGGGTTTTGATGACATGGAGGATCTCACCGTTTCTAGCTGGCATCTCCCAACTGGATGAGTTACCCTTCGTGGCGTCGATCTTTGCCTTGTTATGTGCCAGAGCCCGGCGTTCTGCGCAATGGCGTTCTGCAATAGCTCCCCGGGCTCCAGTGAGCAAAATCATCTTTTAGGATAGAGCATGGCTGGGATTTCAGAAATCCCGTTCCTTCAGAGTGTCAGGGCTGACCCAGGAAAAGGACCAAAGAATACAAGGGGGAGATTATCTTCAGGAAAATTTACAAAAGGCCACAAAGATTGTGTGATAGCCGCAGATGCTTAAAACGGTTAAAAATCATACATGTTGTTCTGCTTCGGGTTCAGACTCTTTCCCGTGACAGTGCAATTAGCGAAGAAGGAATTTCCTCCTTTTCTCTGAACGAAGCTAGCCGGCAGGTCCAAGATGTCTTGAGAGAAAGCAAGAAGACAGCAGCTTCCCTTTCAGCGAACAGGAACTTCTAATTTCAGACCAGATGCAGCGATCTGCGGCAAATATTTGACGGAAAGCAACAAGTAACTCCCTTCTCTTGAAAGATGTGATCGGTAAAGGCCCCAAGGGTTCCAGGGCCAGGCTTCTCCCCGCTATTCACACATTCTAGAAAAAGAACTCAACCTGCCGGTACATGAGTTTTTCCCAAATGCAAAATCAGAAGAAAATATCTTAACCCATTTTGCAGAATTATGGCAGGGAAAGCACAACCACGAGTAACATTTGAGAAGGGCTTGACTTGGAGCTAATTGTTACATAAATGACTAAGCTCGTCAGGCTGTGGGGGGAAGCCTGACTGGGGTAAAGTTGCAGCCTCTCGGCCCATTCACCTGTATGGGATCTCTTGTCCAGCAATAGTAAGTGTCCCCTTGGGGGTCCTTAGTGACATAAAAGCCCATGGAAAGCAGAAGGCGCATCATACCAGAGTCTGAACTTTCGATGGGAGAACTGGTACTTCTGAGCACTCTCTTGACCCATCAGAGAAATTCTTTTTATTTTATTACATACACAGTTTCCTCTTCCCCTTGATCATCAATCAGAACCTTTTCCAGCTAAAAGGAGGGTTAGGGATATTCTAGTTTTTCCTCATTGGACCAACCCCAGGTCCCAGAGCTGAGCGATGGTGCCGAGCTTGCTGACTCAGAGCACGATTCAGAGGGATCACTTAGCTCAGCTCAAGGGCAGCCCCGTACCACCCGCTATGTGCGCTATTCCCACCGTAAGAGCTTTCTTCCTTGGGCTCGGCTGCAGTGTGTCCTTTTATAGAAACACTCTTGCTGACGGAATGCCACAGGGCCACCCTCAGGATGGGATCCTGGGTCAGTGGATGGAAAAAGTCGGTCAGTCATTGTCTGTGGATTTCCCGAGTTAGCACACTGTGACCTTCCCCCACAATCTTATGAAACAGGCATCCGCGGAAAATGCGGGTGAGAAGTGTAAGCAACTTCTCCCAATGGTGGGAGGTCAGGCCTGAAGCCCAAATTCCAAGGCTCCCCCTCTTGTTCCTCCCCCCAAGGCATTCTCAGAGAAACTGTCTAGGACAGGTGGCCGAGGCAAGCACTTGGCCTCAAGGGGGACGTCAGGGCTGGACTCTTGAAACCAGAGGGTAGGCTTGAAGGAACAGGCAAGATGCCAGCTCCCAGACCCCGTGCACAAGGAGGGCAGAACTAAGTGGATGCCAAGGCTGGGGACGTGGGCCCCACACTGGCATGTTTCGCTTGCCCTCTGCCCTGAGCAAACCCCGCCCCGGTTACTTGTTGACGGATGGGGCCTTGCCTCTGGGATGTAGTGGCCCTTCTGACTTCCATCAGAATATTTCGTGCTGAGTCAACGCCTTGCAAAGTCCTTTCAGCACATAACAGCTGGTCACTGAGCCGGGGCAAGGAACACCATCCCCCCCCCCACGCCCCGCCCCGGACACCCAGCGAGGTTACAGCAGGGGACTCAGGCAGCCCGGCTGCAAGCCTGCCTCCCCCCCACTTCCCAGCCGCATTAGCTTGGGCAGGTCTTGAAGCGTCGGTGTGTCTCAGTTCCTTCATCTGTGAAATGGAGCATGTGGTCGAGGATAACAGGACCCGTCTCCTGGGGCTTGGAACAGGAAAAGCGTTAGTCCACCCAAAAGTGCTTAGAGTGAACCTGGCACATAGTAGGTGCTCAGCCCGGATGGCTATCACTGGTTTCTTTCGCTCCCTCTCTTTTAAAGATTTTATTTATTTATTTGAGAGAAGGAGAGAGAGAGCGAGCGAGCACTAGCGCAGAGGGAGGAGACACCCCCCCACCCCCCCCGCTGAGCAGGGAGCCCAATGCAGGGCTCGATCCCAGGACCCTACAGTCATGTCCTGAGCTAAAGGCAGATGCTTAACGGACTGAGCCACCCAGGCGCCCCTGTCTTTGGGTTCTGCACACATGGATCATGGCCCTGGGCAGCGATCCCCGGTCCCCTGCAGGGACCTCACCAGGACCTCACCCAGGCGGAGGACACGCTGTGATCTGAGTCAGGCCATTCCATTTCTGGACTGCTCTGACTAAGAACATTCTTCCTTGTGTTCAGCCAAGTCCACCTCCCTGCGACTCCCACTCACCGATCCCAGCTCTGCCAGAAGGCAAATGTCAAAAAAATATTCTTGAAAGAGAGGACATAGAAGGTAAATAATAATGAAAGCATCGGGTTGAGGAATTACAGTCTCTCTCCCAGACGTCCCCACAGCGAAGCCCAGCCTGGGGGGGTGGGGGGGTAGTCAGTCCTTTGAGTTAAGTTTGAAAACCAGCAGAAGTTCTTCGTTCTTCTGTGCTTCCTTCAGAAATGCACAAGACAGGTTCTTTCTCCACTTTTTTTTTCAGACCCAAGTATGCTGTCAGACCGCCATGGGATCAAGTGAAAAGTCACTCCAAGTGTACAAAGGTGACAGTCACAAAGGCTACAGAGCCGTGACCTGACCTCACTTCATACGTGCTGTCTACCCCGTAATCACCGTGCATGGGGGGTGTGCCCTGGGGAGGTGGTGACGTGGGGCAAGTCTCCTGTTTGCACAGCCTTTCTAGAATCACGTGTAAAATCACGGCCTGTGTGTCCCTCTTTCCCGCCTTCGGCATATACTACGCTGTAAGATGAGGGCACACATCTTTTTCTGTGTAGATTGGACAGTTCAGCTCCCCAGTGACTCCTGTTAAAAAGGATTTGAAATGGAGTTTTTCAGCGTTGAGAGTTGAGAAGGTTCTGGAGACCCACTACCCCCCACTGTGAGTACATGGAACACGACTAAGCCACATACGCAGAAAGGACGCGGACGGTGAGCTCAACGCTCTGTGCTTCCCACCACGGTAACAATGTCCATGTAAGGGTGAATCAGAGAGATGAGACAATGCGACGGCGTGCAGCAAACGATGTGAGAGGATGCAAACGCTCATCAAGCTGGAGACAGAGGGCTTGTGTGCTCTTCTGTATGGTCAGACTTCGTGGAGAAGTTTACATGTAAAAATAATAATAGGGCAGAAGTAGAGGGGGGTTGAATGGGAACAAGTGTATCCACAGGTTGGCCCCCGGAGAAGGTGGGTGGGTATGAGTCTATTTCTGTGCATGTTTGCTGTCTTTTGTAATTAAAAAAAAAATAAAAAAATGTTTTAAAAGCATAAAACATTTAAAATATTCCAAAAAAAAATGGCTTGAGCGTTTCAAGAATAAATCAATGAAAACTCAGGACACGTGTTGGCGCCCCCCCAGCTGTTTCAGGTGGGGCAGAAGTGACTTTGGTCCATAGCTCTTGGTGGTAGAAGTGTCACATAATGTTCCCAAACCAAAGGGGACCCGGCTCTGAGCATTATGGGGTCAGGCAGCTGGCAGATCGGTCACTGGTAGGGGACCGTGTGCCCCCCAAGGGCTCCTCCAAGAACCCAGGCTGAGCAGTGGACCCCAGCTCTCCAACACTCTCCAAGGACTTGACCCCAGAAACCCTCCAAGTCCTTCTCAAGGTCAAAGGGCCCTCTCTCCACTCCCAGTAGGCCTGACCCAAAGCCCCACAAGGTCCCCCCATGCAAGGAAACTTTCTGCCACATTTCCTGGTCACTTGGGGTGAGCCTCCCTCTTTCGCCACTGGGACAATCCATTTTATCTCCCTCCTCGAGCCTAAAACAGAAAAGCTTCTTAGCACCCCACTCCCCTCCAGTGGGCACTGTAAGGAGCTCAGACCTCCTGGATTCAGCAGGGGGTTTGGGAAGGAAACGGTCTACACTCCCCTGGTGCCTTTGCTAGGGAGGAACCCACAGAGGCAAACAGACACCCAGGATGTGGGTCTATCCCTCAACCTCAGCAGCTCACGTGAGTGAGGACTGGGGGTTCTTAGAAGGCCACGTGATCACTCCCTGAGTCTCCTGTGACCACCCAGAGTGTGCCTTCTGGGCAGGACGGTCCTATTGGCGCCCCCTGGAGTCAGGCTTGGAGATGGGGGGTACATCAGCCTGGGTTCCCCGCGGCTCACAAAGAAAAACTTGTGTTTGCCTCAGACACAGTTGCGTTCCCAGTGTTTTAAACATTAACTGGCACCAATGCCATCTCTTCCCTCCAGGTCAATCCTTCATCCCTTGGAATCAGGCACAAACAAGTGGAGTCCCAGTGGCCTCCCGACCTGGCTCCGGGGGACCCCTCTCTCGCGAGGCTGAGCTCCCCAGGCCTCTGGAGCACAGCGGTGTCTGGCTCACCTCCTGCTCCTTCCTCTTCCTGCCTCGAAGTGCATGACCCACGAAGCCAGGGCCAAAGGTTCTGGCCTTGGACCTCTGCCCCCCCCACCCTCCTGGGTCACAACCGCTAGTTTGCTGAGGGCATGAACTTTCTCCTGAATGAACGAGGGGCATTGAGTCAGCATGCAGCTGGCCCTCCTGGGCACCCGGACCCTCCCTGGCTCCACATCGCTGCCCAGGGGTCCCCTCCTCATTCACCCAGCCCCTCGGGGGTCCTCCCCCAGCTCCCAAGTCACAAACGCCCCGGGGAGGGGGAGGGAACACAGGGCTGGCCGCCCACCAGGTCATCTCTGACCCACCTGCCACTTTCTTTCTCGCAAGTGTCCAGCTCCGACCATCGGAGCCTTTTGTTTGACGGCCACTACCTCTCTCCATCTCCCTGCACTTGGCCGGGGGAAAGTGAGCCCGTGGGAGGGACTCCCCTCGACGGTGCCACGCACCCCTGCCTGTGAGGTTGTGGAATCGAGGGGCTTGGCAAGGTGCGCGCTCAGCTCCACACGCGCTCCTGGGCGCCCCCACCACCTTGGATACGACCCAGTGTTGCTGCCCCCGCCTAGACTCTGTCTCCAGCAAGTGTTTACTGAGCACCTGCCGCGCGCCGGGCACAGACGGCCGGACAGTGCCACAGAGGTGGCGGCGAGATGGGAGGGGATGGAACTCTGGACTGGATGGTAGCTTTCTGTTTATGCGACGTTTCCGGATTTGGGCCGTTGTGTTGTGGTTGTGTACAAGAATGTTTTAGGGAAGTACACAGAACACGCTGCCTGTGACTTACTCTCAGATGGCTCAGGGAAAATAGGCACGTGTGTGTGTGTGTCCATACGTGACTGTGGGTGTGTGTATCTGGGTGGGCATGTGTGCATGCGTGCGTGTGTGTACATGTGTGTACGTGTGCATGCACGTGTGTGTGGTGGGTGCGTCTGTGTAGAGAGAGCTGGAAAGGGAGAGAGATAATGATACAGCAAACAGGCAAAGTGTGAGGGTGACTCCTAAGTCCTCACCAGCTGGGTTATTACGCCAGTCCCGCATGCAGAATTGCTTGGTACAGGACACCTCCTGGGTACCCCACTGTTAACTAGGATGCACAACCCCAAATCGCCTTTTCCCCTTTGTCCCAGCGACCTTACTTTGCCCAGGGCCACCCCCCATCCCGCCCCCAGGCTCCAGCTCCCTCTCCTCCTTCCCTTCATTCAAGTTGCAGGCAGGTCTTCCTTCTTCCTCTGACCCACTCCTCTGCATCTCCTTTTCTGTTCCAGCACACAGAACCCCCACCAGGATTGCTCCAACGGCCTCCCACCTGGGCTCGTGTCCCCCAGTCTGAGCACCTGCTGTTCGGTGACATTTGCAACCAGCCCAACTTCCTATAACTCAAGAACACACTCCAAAGCATCCATTCCTCTGCCATCTCTGATTTTTTTTTTTTCACAAATATTTGTTTCATCTTCCAGTTTTCTGAAAAGTCCTTGGAAGCAGGCATTGCTCCAACCCGGGACATGGCTTGTCCCATGTGGGGTGCCGTGCATGTGGCCAGATGCCTGGCTGCGGGAGTGTAATAGACACCTAATCCATTAATGGCTTTTTCCTTATTTCTGAGTGATTCAACGATACCAGTGCTCACCTTACGTATTTGGAGTCATAATGAAAGAGAATAAAGGACAAGATCAGGACCCTAGGGCTGCTTGGGGTCCTGCCCCAGGGTGCCCCGATGTCAGGGACAATAGTCCTTGGGATCTCTCACAAGGTTCTGCCAAAATCTGGCCTGCAAGAACTAAAGGCCAATTCTGGGCAGCTCTGTATTTTCATGTTCCTGATTGAAATCATTTAAAAACTCATGATACGGGTTTTAGAACATAGATTTATTTCTATAAATGTTCCAAAGCTTAATCCAGTTTAAAACACACTCCCAAATTGGGTGCTGCCTCTTAGATTTCTTATTTCCCAGCCCAAAACATGTATTTTTTAGTATCACCACAAACAGCAATTGATTCCATTTCTAGCTGCTTCCAAAACAACTCTAATGGCCCAGTCGCTGTCCAAACAAGGAAAAGTCCGGGAGGGTGAGCCCCCTTCTGTCATCATCGGAAGCCCGGTCACCAGCTACCCGTCTCACACCAGCCCCGATCCCCTATATTTAATTCCTTGTTTCTTGATATTTCATAACTTCAGTTCATAAAAGAGAGCATGATGTCATGCCTAATAAATGCCAAAGGAGGCTTTTCGAGAAGTGACACCAAACAGAGTAGGATACCGGAGCCAAGTTTGCTCAGGCAAGGGCTCAGGTATCCGTCGTCGTGTAAGTTTTCATCTGGGAAGCTGGTTCATAAACAGGGTTCGAAGAGGTTTTGATCTCTCTGAACTGGAAAGCGCTGTGGTTTGAGCCCACACAGGATGGACTCGTTAGACTCTCTGTGTCATTGGGGCAGCAGGTACGAAAACATGCATGTCCTCCCAGAGCCAGTAATATCAGGGACCGCTTCCTGTGAGTGGATTTATTTTTCACTATAATGTAAACTTCCTGTTGCGATTTTAACCTATTTCCTCCGGTCCACTTCTCGGGGGAGACGGTCATCGGTTCATCATGACCCTCTGAACAATGCTTTAGCCTTTCTATAGGAACATAGCGTGACCGAGCTTTGTTCTGGGGACCATCTGCTTCGATTGTGTTTGTCCAGGTGTGATGTGTTTTATTTCTCCTTAATTCCCGGATTCTCTGTTTACTTTTTGAAATTAGAACATATGCTGGCTATTCACGGATCCGGAGGAAAGAAGAGTGTCTTGGCCATAGGAGGGTGTTCAAATGATGACTTGGGCTCATCAGATGCTAAACTCAAGACAGCTGGCTGAGCGAGCCCCGTGCTATCTCCCCTCAAAGACGATATTGCAGGAGGAAGAAATCTCAGAGATACTCAGGTCCAACCTTCTCCCGAGTGGGCTTCCATGGAAACCCCAACCATCCAGAGTTATGGTCTTTACGGACATAAGCGAGGGGCAGTTCCAGAATTAACCACATGTTGACTCCCCCCTCCTCCTGATTTTCTGCTGAAATAACCCAGCAAATGTATCTGGGATGATTCTAGACCCTTCTAACTGCTCCTCTCCCCGACCAGTGCAGCCCCAGGGACCCCTGGCATCGAGATATCCAGCAGAACACAGGTGACCAGCAGAGAAGGTCCGCAGCTGCAGGGAGTCATACTGTGGCTCAGAAAAGGGGGCCTCCACCAAGGCCAGGGGGCATCAGGCTTCTTGCAGAGATGGCTTGCATCTCACACACCTTCTCCCATCATCTTCCTGGACCACCGAAGAAAAATTAGAATGCAGCTTTAAAATATACACCCCCCCCATTTTTGATTGAATCTAAACAGATGACCAGGGACTCAACTAAGTGGCCTTCAAGCTTCCGTTCAACGGAAGGCCTGATAGGTGCTGAATTCTGTTCTAGGCCGAGGAGCAATGTACCTGCTCTCGTGAGCCCAGGCCAGGATGGGCAATGGGGCTGCCAGATAAAAGCCTGCAAGGATGTTCTTCTGCCCAGGAACCACGCAGAGTTTATCTGAGATTCACATTTAACTGGGTGTCCTGCATTTCCATTTGTTAAATTTGGCAACCCAAAGGAAAGCCTTAACCTAAAGGCTAAGGAAAGAAGGCAGACATGATTAGGGATAGAAAAGGGCTCTCAGAGCCCATAGCGAGGGCCCCCAGCCCCAAGCTAATCGGGATTTCATAAAGTTGTGGGATCCTGAGAAAACAATCTCCCTTATAATTTTTTAAGTTTCTCCTCTCAACTTTGAATATGTTTTATGCAAATGACCTGATATTGCAAGGCTAGTCATGTTCCCTTTGCCCCTGAGGCTCCGTCTCCCTCTTTCCCCATCCTGCTGATCCTTTGCCCTCTGGGTCCGTTGGGTGTGGCCAGTGGGAGGCACGTTCCTCAGTGACCAGCCCCAGTGCACATCCCACGCCTTGTCAAATACATTCCACCAAGATTTCCCAGTTTGACCAAGCTACCGATTTCCTGCACAGGATTGGACTAACACATTGCTTGCCCAAATGAATCTATTAGTACAGCACAAGGAATCCAAAGTCCCATTAGGACTTCTCATTTTATTTTTTATTTTTTTAAATGGACTAAATTACTATAAAATTTGTTTGGAACAAACGTATGAAGAATAGCCAAAATGTTTTTTATTTTTATTTTACGGGAAAGTAGTACTAAAAGGGAATTTGCCTCAAAGGTTTTAAGCTCTAGTTTAAAGCTTCAGTAACTAAAGTAACAACAGTGAAGAAAAAGCTCAGACACAGACCTGTGTGAATGGGGGAATTGAGTATACGGTAAAAGAGAACGTGTTAAATTATCTTAAGATTATTTAATTAATAGTTTTGAGATAAGAGATTCATGATTTGGAAAAAGAGAAAAAGGAATCAGCTAGATCCCTACCTCATATCTTATACCAAACTAAATTGTAAATGACTAAAGAGTTAATGTTTAAAAATATATTGTAACATTTGACGAAAGCACAAGTAAATATTGCCATAATGTCAGGATGAGGAAAAGCTTCCTATACCAGAACAAGAAACCATAATTTAAAAAATCCTGAGATTCAAATACATAAATACTTATACTTTTGAATACAAAAACACCATAATCAAATCTAAGGACTGATGACAAGCATATTCTCTGCAAACATTAAAAAAAAATCACAGGTTAAATTATAAAGAGGTCTTCCAAATCCGTACAAAAAGATGAATTCTCCAATAGGAAAAAAAAAATCTGTCTATGTCACAAAGACTGTGACTAACCAGTTTTCTAAACATGGCTGATAGGTTACAAAAAGGTGTTTTATCACATTAGTGATCAAAGATAGTCAAGTTAAAATGGGATTTTTTTTTTTAGACAATTACATTTAAAAATTTTAAATATGGGAGCCATTGTGGATAATGATATGGAGGGAGGTAGAAAACACACTGGTAGGATCCTTGTGTAAAGGTATTTGGCAATATTTATCAAAGATCTTAGGAAGGTCCACATTTTAGCCTGCAGGAGAAATCCAGGGACAAGTGCACAAAGATACACACGGGTATGAGCTTGGCCACTGCAGCGCTGTGTACGGTTACAAAACCTGAGAGCAGAAACAGTCTCACGGAAGGAGCGAGCACCACGATTATCAGACTTTTTGCCCATGGAAGGCCGTGTAGGTACCGACAACGATTGCACTGGCTGACGCGGAGGGATATCTACCATGAGCTGTTACACGAAAATGTAATAGACAAAACCATTCATATTGAATGATCTCTTCTCTTTTCTTCCTCCACTTCTTCCTTCTCAAAAAAATCTACTTATTTGCCACTTTGCCCTCACTAGGATGGCTATCGTCGACAGTAAGAAGTGTCGGTGAGGATGTGGGGGAACTGGGATTCTCTTCCTTCGCTGGCGGGAATGTAACCTGGTGCAGCTGTTGACTGAACACGGTCTGGCTGATAAACGCGGTAAACTATGACCCAGCAATTCCGCTCCCGGGCACATAACCAAGAGAAATAAAAGTGTACGTGCAGACAAAAAGGTGTCCACAGACTTCATAGAAGCATTCTTCGTAACAGCCAGAAGGGGAACAATGAAAAGGGTCCATACGCAATTGATGAATGGGTAAGTACAGTGTGGTCCATCCCAGTGATAAGACACCATCTACCATGGGAAGGAATGGAGTGCGGATACAGGATGCAACAGATGTGGGTTTTGGAAACATGCAGAGTGAAAGAAGCCAGACACAGGAGACAACTAATTCAGTTGATAGGGAATGCTCACAATAGGCAAATCCATGGAGACAGAAGGTTAATTAGCTAAAGGGTACAGGGGCTTTGGGGAGGGATGATAAATTTCTAAAATTAATGATGGTGATGGTTGCACAATTCCACAAATATACTAAAACCTATTGAGTTTTGGGGATGCCTGGGTAAATGGGTGAATTAAATGGCATGTGCACAATATTTCAAAAAAGCTGTTACAAATCTATTTGTGTACTGAGGCATGGAAAAAACTTTGGAAAGCATTTTTAATCAAAATGTTGGTAGTGGTTGCCTCTAAGGGTGGGATTATCTTAAATTTCCATTTGTGTACCCTCTATTATCTTTTGAAGTTTGCCAAGATTGTATACCTATGTAACCAGGAAAATAAAATAAGTCTCTTATCTTTCCAGCACTTGTTTTCAAGCCCTTAGGTCTAAGGATTCCAGCAAGTGGGGACCCCAGTCCACATCCTTATCAGATACGTGCCAGAGCCTCACGTGAACTGTACTTCTGTCCATCAAAACATCGGAAGCAACTTTTATAATTTTGTTTTTGAAATTATTAGGCTACAAATAACTAATTTATGATTGACTATGACTTTCTCAGCAATCACCATGCAAACTTGGGAGTTTGGATGGGGGAGAAATTAGACAGCCTACAGGTTACATTCCAGTGCGATGAGTTTTTTATTTTTTAAGATTGTATTTTTACGTAATCTCTACACCCAACGTGAGGCTCAAACTCACAGTCCTGAGATCCAGAGTCGCATGGTCTGCTGACCGAGCCAGCCAAGCACCTCTCCAGTGTGGTGAGTTCTTTTTTTTTTTTTTCAAACTATAAATTATAAACTAATAATGTTGCATTTCACAGATATTTAAACATTCTTTTTTATTTCACGTTCCCCTCCCCCCCACCCTGTATTTAGTAGCCTGTACAATTTTTCATGTCCTCTATATTGCAGAGGCCTGAGCCCAAGGCCTGTGGGGCCAACATCTAAGGCAGGCGTCCTCCCCATTTTCTCACCCAAGGGTATGTCCACATTTGCCCTCAGCACCTAACACAGTGCCTGACAAATGATCTGAATTCACTAAATATCTTTGGATTGATCAATTTATGGAGGCTTCAAATCTTTCAAACCTTCCTTATGAAGCACAATTTTATTTAAAAAGTCTTTCCTCCTTTCCGGACCTCCATAGGTAATGGAGGTCCTATGTTTGTGTTCTTCCGTTAAAATCCTTCTCATTCTCGATAAAGTAATCAAGATGCCTCTTAGTCAGCTGTCTTATTAATGAGACAATTCTGGCTTGTTTACTCACTAAAAAAATAAAAAAATTATGATCAGTCTACACCCTGTCCAGTGTCTATTTGTCTTTGTCAACACTTACTGGGATAACATTTCATAAATGTTTGACTGATGTAATACGCAGGTAGTATGATTACCCTCTAAATCACACTAGTCATTGTTGTTCATAATGCTAGTGTTACTTAGTCTGTGCTCATCCATGGTCCCATGTTCTTTCTCTTTCCATCTTGGACCTAGTTATTCCCATACCAAATGGGAATGATGGCATTTTCTTCTATAACTTCTGTCTTGTAATTTTCTACCAACTTTTATAATTTTTAAGACATGATTAAATTTCATTCCTGGTTTACAGAAATCTTTTCTCCTAGAGGGTCCATGCATACTGGGCCAGCTGTTGAAGTTTCAGTTATTAAAAACCAATATTGGACCTACCATAAATAACACTCATAAAGTAAACTTCTGGAATACAACAGAACATCTGAAAATTTATTTTAAATACTCAAGAGTTAGAACTTTTAAAATTTGATCGTTGTATTTTAAAGGCTTAACATTGCAGCGTGGGAAGTTTGTCAGTCTGATGCTGTCTCTCTCTTGTAGGTTCGTTTGCAATGGGCTCACCTTCAGTTGCTGATGGAAAGGCAAATAATGTTTCTTTTTTCTCTAACATCTTCTTCATTTAGTCACACTTTTTAATGTGCTTGGCTATGTCTGGAGAGAAGATAATGTACCTTTAATATATTATACATGTGTTTAGGGACTTTTTCTCATGTGAGACTTCGATGTGTTCCATGTAATTCACCCCACAGGACGTGGAGACTTCCCAGATGGGGCTTCTCCTGAAAGGTTCATCATTGGGGTAGATTTTAATATAAATGAAATACAGCCCTTAAATATTTTGCTTCATGTTACGAATGCAAGTCACTGAGGAATTCCATGGTGAGAATTAAAAAACGATCTGATGTCTCTTGTTCTGACCTTGTACAATTATTTACATTTTAATAGACCCTCACAAGGCTCTTCTTAAAGTTATCCAGCTAACACCCTCTCTCTACTCACATCAAGTGTCAACCTATTTCCCTATTTCTTTATTTTTTGAGTGTACTTAATCATTATTTTTGCACACAAAACTAACATCTCTCACATCACCAAAGACTACAGCATCTTTTTCTCACAATAACAATTATGCATTGATTCTTCAGCTGACGGAATTTTAAGATAAGGAGCAAGTAGAAGATATTTTCTCCAAGGAACATCTAAAACACTCACCCATATTTTGAAAGGGAATACACCAATATTAACATAACATTCGAATTATATTCCTGTTTATATTCCTGACATGAAGCTGGTAAGTTATGGTGGCAGCTTTTGCGATCACATGCTCAAGGTCAAGGATGCTAGAAATGGTGTGGTTGGAGTCAGGCATTTGGCTCCCCTGCCAAAGCCAAAAGGCAGATTTGGGGAAAATACTAGAGCCAACGCTCAATTCTGGTGCAACCCTGTGTCATCAGAGAGCATGGACTTTGGAGCCAGTTAGCCTGGTTTTGAATCCTGGTTCTGTGTGAATTTGAATGAGTTACTTTCTGGGCCTCTGCCTCCTCATCCATAAAATGGGAATAATAGAGTCCCTGCCTCATTGGGTTGTGGTGCTTAAGTGTGTCCGTCATATAGGAAGTACAAGTGTGTAAGTATTTGCTGCCTCTGCTCTTATTAATAACTGGAATGAATGACACTGAACTCATGATGTATTGCTTTTAATGAACTCTCTTCTCAAAATGAAAGAAAAGAGAGAAATCAGGCAAACAAGAAACAAGTGACTGGAGCAGAGACCATTTTTGTGGCTTAGAAAATTTTGTAAGAATATAAAAAATGGAGTTAATCACACTTCCCTATCATTTTTTGCCCCACAGATAGGATTTTAATTATCCGAAAAAATGTTCAATGACTTTAAGGTGGAAATTGTCAAACATGCGCAAAGGTAGAGAGAGCAGCCACACTCCGCCACACTCCACCTTCTGGTTTAATGGGGCTCATTTGATCCGAATCCCCAAATCCCTAGCATCACTGGCTGTGTGACAGACAGAGAGGCATGGAGACTTACACTCTTCACTGGAGTAAACAGATGGGGACGCTGGCAGCCAGGTGCCTGGAATCAATAGGTCTGGCACCCATGTAAGGTCTACGTGCCCTGCATGATGGTTGAGGAGCTGTAGGCTTCAGCAAGAACTTTATCTATATAACTGACTTAATCCTTACAACTACCCTGCAAAGAAGCTACCATCATCTCTATTCACAATTAAAAAAAAAAACAAAAACCAAACAGATAATCACATCAAAAAATGGGCAGAAGATATGAACAGACACTTCTCCAATGAAGACAGACAAATGGCTATCAGACACATGAAAAAATGTTCATCATCACTAGCCATCAGGGAGATTCAAATTAAGCCACATTGAGATATCACCTTACACCAGTTAGAATGGCCAAAATTAGCAAGACAGGAAACAACATGTGTTGGAGAGGATGTGGAGAAAGGGGAACCCTCTTACACTGTTGGTGGGAATGCAAGTTGGTGCAGCCACTTTGGAGAACAGTGTGGAGATTCCTCAAGAAAATAAAAATAGAGCTTCCCTATGAGCCTGCAATTGCACTACTGGGTATTTACCCCAGAGATACAGATGTAGTGAAAAGAAGGGCCATCTGAACCCCAATGTTTATAGCAGCAATGGCCATGGTCGCCAAACTGTGGAAAGAACCAAGATGCCCTTCAACAGATGAATGGATAAGGAAGATGTGGTCCATATACACTATGGAGTATTATGCCTTCATCAGAAAGGATGAATACCCAACTTTTGTAGCAACATGGATGGGACTGGAGGAGATTATGCTGAGTGAAATAAGTCAAGCAGAGAGAGTCAATTATCATATGGTTTCACTTATTTGTGGAGCATAACAAATAACATGGAGGACACAGGGAGATGGAGAGGAGAAGGGAGTTGTGGGAAATTGGAAGGGGAGGTGAACCATGAGAGGCTATGGACTCTGAAAAACAACCTGGTCTTGAAGGGGCGGGGGGGTGGGAGTTTGGGGGAACCAGGTGGTGGGTATTAGGAAGGGAACATATTGCATGGAGCACTGGGTGTGGTGCAAAAACAATGAATACTGTTATGCTGAAATTAAAAAAAAAAAAAGAAGAAGAAGCACAGAGAGGTGAAGCCACTCAATCAAGATCACACAGTCAGAAAGTGGCAGTCATTGCTGGTACGAGATTCTGTACGCTATCGGCCTCACTAGTAAATCTTTCCTGATTACCCCCATGTCTCCAACTTGGCCACACCATGACATGCATGAAAACCCACAAGTATGGCCTCGTTTTTGACATGTTCTCACTTTTCCTCCATCTCATCTGTCCTTTGAAATTCCATACCAGGCTCCAAAAGGCTGAAGAGCATAAACACAATGATACTCAAATACCTTCTGGCTAAATGACCCAATCACATAAAAGCTATTTAACCCTTAACACCTCCAGATGCTCAAAATATTTGATGATGATAAAAATGAGGCAAAAGTGGCAAGACAAGATCTGTGAGAGATGATGGATAACCTGTTTTATCAGCATTGGATGGGTCAAAAAGCCCAGAGAAGAGAACACTTTTACGTTCCTCCCAAGGTGCAGGCTTCAAATGCTTGAGTGTTTTTGTGATTTTCTACTTTCAGGCCTTGTCCTGGCATCATTTCAGATCTGCGTTTTCATCTCTATGAATTCCTGAGAATGCAATCATATTACCTAAGTCACACTCTATCTGCCCGAAAACAAATATGCAAACAAAAAGCTTCGGAAAGCTCAGTGATTACCTGAAATTGATGCCAAGGAAGACTGACATCATGAGCAGCAAAAAGGAGGCTGATGAAATGAAGCAATCAATCATAGTTTTGCAAAGTTTTTGTTGTCCAGAACGGCACAAATCTTTCTTTTGGTTGAGATGAATCACCTAGTTCAGGAAACGAGGTGATTTTAATAAGTAATAATCGCAATGACACATCTTATTTGTAATATTTACAAAGTGTTCTTGACATCATCATGGTCTTGAAGAGGAAAGAGCACGAATGTTCACTGAGCACATATATGCCAAGCAATTCCGTTTGCACGGTAAAAATCTTGGGAAGGTAGGTGTGATTATTCTTCATTTCCAGATGAGGACACAAACTCAGAGAGATTAAGGAGTATACCCCGAATCACACAGCTAGAAAATGGCAGAGCAAAAACTAGGAACCCAGTTCTACCCAGCCCTAAAGCCTGTAAGCAGTCTTTTTGCCTCTTAGACTATCCTGAGAAAAGCTTTGAGAAATTATGCGGTTTCATTAATTTCCCAAAGATTTGGTTTTAACCCTATGCCTAATGAGAAAATAGCATTTTCTCAAGACACAAAAGTTAATAGAACTACCATTGAGGAAGTACCTGAGTCGTCAAGTCACTGGCTTTGATTACTGGCAAAGGTATGTCATCTTGGGAGTTGTATTCTCCAGTGCTGCCTGGTGAAGATTGTGGAAACCTATGTCACAATATTCATAATCCTCCCAAACATAACTGGATTAAATTTATTTATTAAAGGGAAGACACTATTATACCAGGAAAAGTCCTGTTTGGGAGACACCTAAAGCAAAAAGATATGGAAAATCATGAGAATAAAGGATGGAAAAAGATATGCCAGGAAAATATTAGCTGAAGGAGAACTGACATGACTATGTCAATGGCACAAAAAATAGATTCTAAGACAGAAAATGTGACTATATAATGATATAATTTTCAATTCACCAGGAAGACATAAGAGTTCCAAGTGTATATGCACCTAATAAAAAAGTTTCACATCATATAAGTAAAAACTTAAAATATAAGGAGGAATTGACAAATCTACCAACAGTTCTCTCTCAATTACTGTTAAGTCGAGCACCAAAAAAAACACTCAATAAATATATCTGAACAATGGTGATCTATAAATCACCATAAAATCCTGAATATAAAATTTATCTTATATTTTAATATATAAAATCCTGAATATTTATATTTAAAATATAAAATATAAAATCCTGAATATAAACATCAGAAAATACCCGTTTTTCTGAAACACACATGAAATGGTTACAAAAATTAGCCACATAGTAGGTCATAAAGTCCATCTTAACGAATGTCAGAAAATAAGTATCACATCCATTACCTTCTTTGAGTACAATATAATTAAGTAGAAGTCAATAATAAAGAGACAGGAAGTTTTCATTTATTGGAATTTTAAAAATAGAATTCTGAATAATATATGACTCCAAAAAGAAATAATCATGAAAATTTAAGAATATTTAGAACAATAATGAAAAACACGTACTTGTGTGTTACAGTGAAAGAGGCGCTCAGAGGGAAAGACATTGTCCTAAATACTTTATTTTACAAAGAACAAAGGCTCCAAATTAATGATCTAACTCCAACTAAAAACATAAAGAAAAAAACCCACAACATCCATCCAAAGAAACAGAAGAGAGAGGATAACAAAAAAGAGCAGGCATCAGTGAATGAGGTCTGTGGGGAATGCCATACACTAGAAAGAACTGAAAAAGTTAAATGCTGGTCCTTTGGAAAGACTAACAAAATAGACTAATTTCTGATGACACTGCTTAAGAAAAAAAAGGCACAAATATTTAAACACAAATTCAGCAGAAGGTATTTAATTACATATATAGCAGAAATAAAAAAGTGAAATCAATAAACAGTTTTATACTGACATACTTGACAGATAAAGTAGACACGTTTCTGGAAAAATGCAATTTATCAATAGTGACTCAAGAAGAAATAGAAAGTTCGAATAGTCCTACAATTATTTTAAAAATTGAAACACTATTAAAAGTCCTACCAAAGCAAAACACCAGGCTGAGATGGTTTCACAGATCAGTTCCTACAAATTTTCATGGAACCAATCATTCCAATCTAACAAAGCTTCTTCATGTATTCAGGAAAAATGACATCACTCTCCAACTCATTCTATGAGCTCAGTGTAATCTTAATTTATAAAATCAGGCAAGGTCAGTAAGAGGAATGGAAATTACAACTCAATTTCTTTCATATATACTGGTGCAGAATCCTTTTAAAAATGAGCAAAATAGGTGTACCTGGGTGGCTCAGTCAGTTATGTGTCTGCCTTACGAGTCCTACGTCAGGCTCCCTGTCCAGCAGGGATTCTGCTTCTCCCTCTTGTACTCCCCATGCTTGTGCTCTCTCTGTCATGTAAACTTAAAAAATCTTTAAAAAAAAGTTAACAAAATAGATCCAGCCATGTTTTAAAATACCATGTTAAATTATTCCAGGAGTGCAAGGTTGGGTTGACTTCAGGAGTGTCATTGCCTAGTGAAGAATTCACTTTACCCAAGAGTGACTTGGCCTTTGTTCTAATTCCTGGGAAATATCCCCTAAACTCTTGAAATTTCCTGAGTAAGAAGAGTGTCTTTGTTATTCATTGGCCACCCTTGAGAGTTTACCTAATAAGATGACTCATGGTGGGGACTATTCTTGCCAGAAAGACCAGCTATGTGATTAGAGAGCTGGGGCTTTGGGCCACTTGAAATCAGCCTGACTTGAATGGGGGTGGACAGCAGCGGTGTTGCTGGAAAATGAAGTCAAAACCACGTGGGTAATAATTCAACCAATCAGACCTATGTAATGAAGCCTTGATCAAAAATCTGGACACCAAAGCTTGGGTGAGCTTCCTGGACAGGTCATACTTTGAATATTCCTACCCTTTGGTGCTAGGAGGGTAATGCCTCCCCGAGGACACAAAACCTTTGTGTCTGAAACTCTCTCAAGTTCCAGATTCTGCCTTATGTATCTCTTCCACTGGGGGTTCTGTCTTGGATCCTTTTGCTAAAGAAAACTGTAGTAATAAGTATAACACTTTCCTGAGTATGTGAGTCCTCCTAGTGAGCCCAGGGAGTCCAGACCCCAACCGTGTAGCCAGCTCATCTGAGAGAGGGTGGTCCTGGGGATTTCTGAACTTGCAACAGGTGTCAGAATTTGGGGGCAGACTTGACAGTCTGGAGGACTGTGACCTTCAGCTTGACTTTGGACAACTCTGGGCTGACATCTTCCACCATCACAGACTGAACAGGAAAAAAAACTTTTGATAATCTCAGTGCAAGCATGCAAAAAAAAAAAATAGCACTGATAAAATTCCTCCTCATTTTGATTTTAAAAAGAAACTTTAGTAAACCAGCATTCCAATAAAACTTTCTTAACCTCACAGAGACTATAAACAAACAAACAGTAGAAATATAAACATGTTCAATCGATAGGAGCAAATCAAAGTTGCCACTTTACTGCTCCCCCCCAAAAAAAAGTTGCTGGGGGGGGGATAATGCACAATGAATGCAATAACCAGGAAAATAAATTCAAGGATTAGAAAGGAATAAACAAGATGGTAACTATTTCCTGGAGATGTAATTTCTTATATATAACCCAAAAGAATCTTTAGATATATTTTCTGAAATAGTAAGATAGTTTAGCAAAATGGCTGACAAAAGCTGATGAAAACTCAGTCACATATGATAACAGATACATCCTGGACACAAGGTGTGAGGCAGGGAAAAAGGTCCCAGAAGACTGTATACAACACATTGCCATTCCTATGCAGTTCAAAACCCAGCAAAACTAAATAATAAACAAGCATACAAACATTTGAAATGAATCCCTCTCTCTATATATTTTGAAAAACACTGACGCACACACAAAAAAGTATCAACCACAGTTTTTTGCAAAAGCTACAAACAGGAGACACCTTACATATCCAACAAAAAATAAATAGGGAAACAAAGTATAGTGTGTTCATACAATCAAATGCTGCTCTACAATAAAAAGAAAGAACTCCTGATACTCTCAGTGACATGGATGAATTTCAAAAACATTATGGTGAACGACAATTTTTTTTTAAACTAGACACAAAGAATTGAGCCCCACATCGGGCTCTCTGCTGGGCAGGGAGCCTGTTTCCCTTCCTCTCTCTCTGCCTCTCTCTCTGCCTACTTGTGATCTCTCTCTCTCTCTCTCTCTCTCTGTCAAATAAATAGATAAAATCTTTAAAAAAAGGGGGGGGCACCTGGGAGGCTCAGTGGGTTAAACTAGACACAAAGAGTAGATATTGTGTGACTTGGTGTATATGGAATTTTAAAATAAGCAAAAGTAATTTAGAGAGGAGAGGAAAGAGCGGTGGCCACCTCTGGTAGGGGAGAGAGGATTGGCTGGCAAAGTATACAAGGAACTTTCTGGGGTAGGAAATATATTTTTTGATGGGAGACTGGTTCTGTGGGGGCAAACATTTCTCAGAATTCCTCAATCTATACACCAAAACCTGCGCATTGTTTTGTATATAAATTTTTAAAAAGGAACATACGAGGGAGCCTGGGTGGCTCAGTTGGTTAAGTGTCCGAATCTTGGCTTCAGCTCAGATCATGATCTCAAGGTCCTGGGATTGAGCCCTGGGTCAGGCTCTGTGCGTGGAGTCTGCTGGTCTCTTTCCCTCTGCTCCTCACCTGTCCCCACCCCATTTTCTCTCTCTCTCAAATACATAAGTAAAAAATAAATTTTTTTCTTAATTTAAAAAAGAACATATGGAAAGAAATTTTATAAGCTAGAAAAAAAGTGAAGTCTTTAGAAACCCAGAATTTAAGACTGTACTTACTTGGGTTTTGGGGAGAGAGCAGATAAATAGGGAAAAGGAAGGATCACAAATCATTGGTGACATTCTAGTTGCTGATTTGGGTGTGGGTCCCAGGATTCGTGATCTTACACCTTATTTAACATACTTGTTACATTCAATCCTTCAAAGTATCAAATAATGTGTTTTTTAAGATCTTATTTATTCATTTGTCAGAGAGAGGAACCACAAGCAGAGGGAGTGGCAGCCAGAGGGAGAAGCAGGCTCCCCGCTGAGCAGGGAGCCCAGTGCGGGACTCGATCCCAGGACTCTGGGATCATGACCTGAGCGGAAGGCAGATGCTTCACCGACTGAGCCACCCAGGCGGCCCTCAAATAATATATTTTTAAAGATACTGAAAGCAAATTATCACTTTAGGGTGGAAAAAGTTGAAAAAAGTTTCACGAAGGAAGTAGTACTTGAGGGAGAGAGAAAACTTTTGTAGACAGGGTCGGCAACGGAAATTCCAGAGAGAATGCCGATTTTAGAACTGGCAAACTCTGCTGCCTTCATTGAGCGACACACAGATCTGCAATTTGTAAACTCACAGACGTAAGACAGAGCACGTTCTTGTCGAATGACTGAAGCACTTTGTAGCCCATTTTTCATCATTTTTTCTCCTAGAACAGAGCTCTCGGCCGCCAACAGGACAGACGTTATTAAGCACGTAGACCGGGTCATAGACTACTTTTCGGCACCTCTCAAAGAGCCGAACATGTAGGTAGCAGTCGGTTAGAGAAATGTGTCTGGCATTGGACTGGAGTCTGCAGTGGGTTAAACAGAGCACTAAAAATCAATGCCCTTTCTTTCTAGGGTTATTATTGAATTAATGTACATGCCAAGCTGATAAGGCAACATGTTCACGATGTCTGAGTGCGTGCATGTCTGTGTCCGAGAAGGACGTTTACACGTCCGCTGTTACAGTGCTGCTGGTTTTTTTGTTTTGTTTTGTTTTGTTATGTTTTTTAGTGCCACTGTTTTTGATACACACGTGAAATTACTGAATGTTGTTGGGACTTAACAGTGTAATATTTAAGAACTGCAGAACTCCCAAAATCTCCTGTGCGTAGGACCTGCAGTTGGTTGGGTTATGGAAAATGTGGGTCAAAGCGAGCCATGGTGAAAAGTGAAAATAGACAACTCCTAACCATCACAGCATCACTTAAACGGAGCATTCTCTTCGCACACGGGTCTGGGGATCAGACCCGAGTTGGGTTTTGCAGAGGTCCCTCATGCTGGTCCAGGAGGGCCATACATCCCCAGTATGGGAACTCCACTCGGCTGTCGCATGTTTGCTTTCCTTTCCTCCCTGCCCTCTCCGTAATCGTGGACACCGAGAAGGAGCCCTGGGACAGCAGGTCCACATCCCCTAGGACGGAATGTGCTAGAAACACAAACCTCCAGGCTCCGCCCCAGACCTGCTGAATCAGAAACCTCAGGGTAGGGCTTGGCTCTGTATTTTAGCACAATCTCCTCAAGCTTCTGAGGCATGCTAAGTTTGAGAACCACTGTTCTTGATCAAGAACTTTCTGTTTCTTTCAGTTCCTCAGACTTCACGGTAAAAAGACAAACAAACCAGAAGTAAACAAGCTCGCCCCTGTCGGGATCACGACCTGCTCCTGCCCCGGGAAGGGAAGGTTCCTGCACGCACAGCCTTCTATTTGTTCCAATGTGCAACACACCGGGGAATTATCCTTGAATCCTTTTCCTCCTTGATATGGAGTCCTGTCCCCCAGGCGTGTCCCATGCACTGCCATGCATCTCCTTGACCACACCCCTGTTGGAGCCACCGGGGTCTCATGACTGGATTCTGCAATAGAACCCTCCCTGATCTGGCCGTCTCCACCACCAACAGCCACAGTCCATTCTCTGCCAGTAGCCAGGAAGCTGTCTCAAAGCACAAGTCGGATTCCACTGCTCCCCTGCTCAAACCCCTGATGATGAACCTGGAGCGGCCGTCAGACCCTCTCTCCACGCTGAAAAGCTCTTTCTGACTGACTCCTGCCAACCTCCCACAGCGCTCACTGTTGCTCCCCACACCTGGCTACATTGACCTTCTTTCCTGAAACATATCTGGGCTTGTTTCTACCTCAGGACCTTTGCGCAAGCTGTTTCCACCTGCCTAGAAGGTTCTCCTCAACTCTGTAAAGCTGGATTCTTCTCGTCATTCACATCACAGTTGAAACAACAGACTTCTGCAGCCTGTCTAATCTAAAGTGACTACCTCTGACACCATCTAGCTCTGGGTTTTTCTGTCTGCCTTCCCCCACTGCAACCGCAGGACAGAGACCATCAGGGTCCTCTTCACCATCCCTGCAACTAGAGCAGAGCACACAACAGGTGCTCAATAACCATTAGCAAATGATGGACACCCGCTGATGGAGAGTGGGGCAAGCTGTCTCTGCAGGGCCCTGCGTGCTTCTGTCTTTCCTGGCTGCTCACAAAAGCCTTCCGTGCAAGGGCTGCACCAGTCTCTTGAGAAGCTTTGAGGTCATATCGGTGCTTCTGTTAGAGGCACCACTGCCTGAGTTACACTTTATTTAGAATTTCCGGAGTCTAGAAAGCTACTGCTCTGCATAGATATCGAAATACAAAACAGCCCTCCAGATTCTTACGCTCTGTGCTCAGGGTCACTTAGAATCCTCTCCTCTCCATGCTTATAAGCCTATGATTATATACATTTCTAAAAAATTAAGAAAGAAAAAACCCAAATCCTACCTATCCTTCTTCACAGATTCCTGCACTATCCCCAACTCCCTTCAACCTCCCTGCCATCTCTCCCAGTGGCTTGCTTGCGCTGCTGCCCCTCCTCCATGGTCGGCCCCTTCTCCTGCAACAGGCTACCACTGCGGCCTGGACCAGCCTTTGACAACGAGCACGTCAAGGACATCGATTCCCTGCTTTGACCCTCCCGCAGCTCTTCCCTGGCGGTAAGAAAGTCCCTGGATATCACAGGGCGTTTTGCCGGTCAGCTTTGACACCCCCCGACCATCTGCAGCGAAGGCGGCCCCCGCGGAAGGAGCCCAATTCAGGGCAGCCACATCTGTGTCACTAGAACTGTCAACCGTCAGCTGCCTCTACCTCCCCTCTCCATCACCTCCGCCCAAGAGAAAAGGCGCTGTCGCAACCCTACAGGGGGGAACACTAAGGCTGACTTCGATGAGGTGTCCTCCACCAGTGGATGGTGAAGCAGGGGCTTGGAGAGAGGCTTCTGAGTCCTGAGTGCCCGGCTCTGACCGTGGCCTTGGCTGCCAATAGCAGAGCGGGGCTCCGGGGGACCGCTATGTCTGTGGAGCCCTAGCTCACGCTGGGGCTTCCCCCCCGGCCCCGGGGGCTCTGGTAGGGGGCTCCTTAGGACCAAGGTGACACCGGCCACCAGCTGGTGTGCACTCAGGAGCCACCCTGTGCCGGCCAGGTCCTCACTGCCTCTAAACTTCTTCCCCACGAGGAGGAGGGGAGGGCTGGGCTCTGTCCCGGCACTGCCCCGCCGGCTGTGGGCTGCAGAACCCGGGAGCGGGTTGACACGGATGGCCCCCGACACATCCCACTGCACCCACAGGCAGGTGTGTGACCTGCGTTCAAGGGCAGCCCCTCGGCGTTGCTGATGAACTTGCACTGGAGCGGGGTGAAACTTGAGCCCTGGCCACGTTTTATTTTTTTATGTTTTAATTAAATTGCCTGGGTCACTGACACCCTGCGGAGACTATGAAACGCAGCCTTGCATTTTGTTAATGATACACCACCTGTTTGTTCACACTGTGCGGTCACATGGTCTTTGCTCGCGGAACATCCTGTCTCACTGGCCTAAACCAGTTTGTGGGTGAAATGCTTGGGACGCGTGCCAGTAGGTCCTCTCTTCTCTCTCCCTTCCCGTCCTTCCTTCCTTCCTCTTTCTTTCTTTTCCCTCCTTCCTTCCTTTCTTCCTTCTCTCTTTACTCACTTCCTCCCTGCCTCCCTCCCTCTCCTGTCTCACCCATTTTAAGATTGGCTGTTGACCCCAAACTTGTCGGCTGAACTTGGGTCACTGCTCATGCCCCCAGCTGCCCCATTTCTGCTGCGGTTTTTTGGCCTGACTTCTGAGAGGTGCTGGTGGAGGCCCGGTGGGGTCAGGCAGCTCAGACAACAGGGCGAGAGCCCGCAGCTGACACTGGGAGGCGGAGCTGCCCACCCAGGCTCAGAGGTTGCAGAGAAATCCGCGGACTGCCCCGGAGGACCCCTCTGACCGGACCCCGAGTGTCACGGACTCGTCCTCCCCTGTAACATTCGTGACAACGGGCTCATCTCACAGGGTAATTAGATCAGATCCTCGGAGAGCAGTGCAGCTGGGCATTTTTAAGAACTTTACATCTTATGCAGTTCCATGAAGACTGGTCCGCAAAAAGGAAAAGTAACGGAAGCGCTGATTTTGACCCTTCCCTGGGGATTGCCAATGCTCTTGACCCCAGCAGAGAGGGCGGGAGAGGCCAGGCTGCTTTGCACGGGTGCCCACCACCATGGACGAGACCCCGTTGCTGGCCTCGAGGAACCCCGTAATCATGTGAAGGTTATACACCCATGATATCTTATTTATGAAACATTCAGAGCGTCAACATCCTAAAGTCTTGGAATGTCTGCCCTCAGACGCCCCCCTTTGTAGCCTGACTGAGAAACTATGGTACAGTCACTGTGTGACACTATGCGATCAGGTGACAAGCTCCGGGAGGCTCTCTGGAAGGGACCAGGTGCCCAGAGCACCGGGGAGGCTGCGGGCAGGATGCCGGCAGGTGGCCCAACCCACTGGCACGTAAAAGCCTGGGATGCTCATAGGTGTGGAATCCCAAGGATGCACCTGTCAACAATGACCCCTTGTGCACCTGTCACTTGGTCTCCTGGCTTTTTCCTTATACAACGACTCCCTCGGGGCTGATCTTTTTCCTTGTCTTCTACCAGATTTCACTTTCTGGTTGTAACTGGTGAGGAGGGGTGCCTCACACTAGATGTCTGGTTTCCCTGATTCCTCGGGGAGACCTGAGGACGAGGTTTAAGGGGTGTGTGTGTGTGTGTGTTTGTGTTCACATGTGTGCCGGTGTGTGTGTGTGTGTGTGTGTGTGTGTGTGTTGACGCCAACAGACAGATCATTTTGTGGAGAACATGGCCCTTGTGGATGATTCATCCTTAGGTGTTTCACACATTGGGCTTAGGAAATATTTCTCCAATCAGCGTAGAACCAATAACCCAGAACCTCTCTTATCAGCTTCTGATAGGAGTCTGCAGCCCATAAAACCCAGCTCGCACACTCCCTGCTGAGAAACGTCTGCACCTGCGCTTCTTGGCCCAGAAGGTTGTTACTCAGTCACTTTGTGAGTCAGGTGCGGCCCTTGCTCCTCCTGTCCCTTCGTCGCTGAAGAAGAGCAGCCCCTCTCCACGAGAGGACACCCAGCCGGACCCACGTGTCTCCGGCACCACTGTCAGGCCTCACAAGGGAAACAGCAAGGCAGGTGTTCCTGGACACGCGGGGACGGATGCTAAGCACAGGGTTTTCCTGAACTCCGGCCAACACCTCTGTGCTCAGTTTGGGGAGATCAACTCCTACTGGCACTAAAATGATTTGTGTCATTATTTCTAAACGATGAGGCCAGGGAAAGAAAAAAACAGTGGTCTGTGACCTGCCCCAGGAAAGGGACGTGACATACTTTTCAAACTTGGTTGAAGAATTCCAGCCCCAGGGGCGCCTGGGTGGCTCAGACGGTGAAGTGTCTGCCTTCAGCTCAGCTCATGATCCCAGGGTCCTGGAGTCAAGCCCAGAGTCGGGTTCCTTGCTCAGCAGGGAGTCTGCTTCTCCTTCTCCTACAACCTTGCTTAAGGGCACGCGCGCGCTCTCCCTCTGTCTCAAATAAATAAAATCTTGAAAAAAAAAAGAAGAAGAATTCTAGCCCAGCTTCACCAGTCAGCACTTGGTTTTAAGCATAAAACAGGCCACGTGCTGCTGTCACTCGGGGGGTGACTCTTTGGGCAAGAGCGTGATTCACTGGGAGAGTTCGCTGTCGGCGACTCTGCTGGGTTTGTGCTGTTTTCCTTCCCCTCCTTTGCACAGCGGGACTGGATAACTTTGGAATTCAAAGAAAGCAGAACTTATTTTACTCCCAGATCTGCTACAAAGTCAAATAAGAGGCCGAATGAATGACCGGTGCGTGTTCACCCAGGAGCCACAGACGAGAAAATGCTCAAAAATGGAATCTCTTCCTCAGCAGGTAAATCGAGGAATGGTTACTGCTGAAGCAGCTTCCACCCTGGGAGAAAATTAGAGCAGGAATATGGTCTTTGCAAATGCCCACCTCAGCTGAAATTTGTTGGGGAGCTGCCCATCCCCCACCCGGGTCCTTTCCGGAATTCTCTCTCCCTTGGCCTTCTGCCCACCCGTGCTCTACCCATCCTTCCGGGCCCGGGACAACCCTGCCTCCTACAGCAGCCACCCCAGGCCCTCCCTGGCCGTGAACTCCCACAAGACGTGGGGTGTATCAGCTGGGACAATCTAGGTCAGGCCACGGCCCTGGACAACCTCAAATCCTCCATGACACGTCCAACATGGTCTGCAAGGTTCTGGTTGTCAGAGTGACACAGACAGACAGGGGCCCCATTGGTCATTCATTCTTGTGGTCAGCACAGCATGGGAAGAAAACAGGGCACAAAGCACACTGACCTTTGAGTATCCACCGGAAGTGATACTCGTCACTTCCGCTCGTGTTTCATGAACTCAAATGGCCCCTCCAGCCACAGCCTCTGAACTCTGTGCCGTCCTGGGAGGTAAGTTGTGTTGTTCCAATTATACTTTTGGGTTCCTGAGGACAAGGGGCTTGTCTTCCCCTCCTGGGCCTTCCTTAATTCTCATAGAATGTGCTCAGCATTGGACTCAGGACAGAGAGAGGAAAAAATGGGCAAACCCCAATCTCTGTTATCAAGGGTCTCAGACAGACTCTACTGTAAAAGGCAGGATTGACGGGGGAATGCTGTAATCTTAGCACCTGCAGAGCCACGTGGGAGGAAGAGGTGACCAAGAAAGGGTTCTGTCTCCTCCCGAGAGGCCAGTGAGCAAAAGCGCAGAGACTGAGTGTTTTCTCTCCACACTGGGAAGAGTTAGGGATGGCCAGGCAGACTCAAAGGGCGGAGGGCGGTGTTGTAGCTTTGGGAGCCACGGAGTCGGACGCATTTTCTTTACGTGTGTGCGTGTGTGTCTTTGTGTGCATTGTATAAACCTTTAAAATTATGAAAACTATTCTTAGCTCATCAGTCATGCAAAAACACAAACAGGCTAGGGCACACCGACTGGAATGTCTAGAACCGAAAAGACAGTTAATAACAAGAACCAGGGGGGCTGTGAGGGGAGGGGTGCACAGCAGAGCGGCTGCTGCAGAAAGCAGACTGGTGGGTCCTCAGAGGGCGAAGCAGAGTCACCACGTGACCCAGTGACTCTGCTCCGACGTAGAGAGACCCGGAAACCCGTGTCCACACCCCACATGTGCACGAATGTTCACAGCAGCGTTACTTGTAATCACCAAAAGGTGGAAACAGCCCATAAGTCCATCCGCTGGTGAATGGATCATCAAGATGGGCTCTTTCTGTGTAATGGAACATTATCCGGCAGTAAGGAGGAACAAAGGACTGACACCCACACAAGGTGCATGAACTTTGAAGACATGCAAAGTTAAAGAAGCCCGCCACAGGAAACCACCGACTGTAGGGTTCCACCATAGGAAGTGTGCAGAACAGGCAAATCCGCGGGGACGGGAAGGGGGTGACTGGTTGCCTTGGGCTGGAGGGGTTGGGGGTAAAATGGGGAGGGACTGCCCGGGGGTAGAGAGTTTCTCTCGGGTGACAATAATGTTCTCAAATTACATAGTTAGGATGGTTACACACCTCTGTGGCAAAACACTAAAACATACTGAGTTTTATACGTTGAGTGTACATTTTATGGATGTAAATTATATCTTGATTTAAAAAAAATTTTTTTTTTCAACATCCCAAGGACGTTGGTTTGCCAAAGCCTGGGTCAGTGAATGAAAGGCAACAACAGGAGGAAAGGAACACAGAGATTTCTGGTCTTGGGTCAGGAGAGGAGAGTCATGCTCCAGGGCTGGGCTTGGTCCTCCAGACAATGGGAGGACAGCCATCCAGGGGCTCAGTGTGGAAGGAATCTGACTGGACGCACTTAGGAGAGGTGGAGGCAGGAAGATCAGCCAGGTCGCTGTCCTGATGCGGCGAGAGGGAGGATGGGGGGCTGAACTGAACGCGCCAGGAGGGAGAAGAATGAGGAAGGACCCAGAGAAAACAGCAGCAGGCTTGGACACAGAGTGGTTAATCTGCGAGAGTGAAGGATGCAGAAGACAAAGTTGCCCGTCATTTCTGGATTGGGGTCAGAAGCAGATGTTTGAGTCCTGGGATGCAGGAGGGGGAGTGGGCTGATGAGTGGGACGGAAGGGTCCTGAGAGCCCACTCCAGAGTGACTCTGAGGCTCCCACAGCCTGGCCGGCGGCGGGGGACATACATGGATGCCAGGTGGTAGAGGGAGAGAGCCTGGGGATAAACACACGGGCTGGAGCCAAGGCTCTGTGCAGGTACGGGGCACCACGGGAATGCCCAGGGACCGCCCCCGCAGCAGGACTTCTGCTGACAGGACTCAGGATGGGGTCCTCAGGAGCACCCACCGGGGAGGAGCAAGGAAAGGGAAAAGAGGACCCGGGCAGGAGGAAGTGGAGATGGTCAGGAAGCCGGTGGAGGGAGGACCAGGTCACAGAGGAGGGTGTCGGATAAGACAGGATGGTCGGGTAGAGGCGAGGGGCCCTACCAGGCTTTAGGAGAGACATTTTCCCAGTGTGGTGGGGATACAGCCACCTGGGGGGTGGGCAGCAGGAGGAACCAAGCTGGACAACAGGAATCCGCAGTAGGAGGAAAAAGCAAGGGTACCCCAAGGGGGCGTGATCTGCAGGGAGGGGTCTTGTTCGAGGGGAAGAAGTGGGTGGGTGCACCCCACCCCGTATGAAGCTGAGGAAGAAACCCAGGTAGTGGGGCTCACCGGAAGTGATCCCCACCCTCCCAAAGAGGAAAAGGACCCAAAAATGAACGGTGTGGAACCTTCCTGAAGCTGGTGAGGGAGGTGCGTGGGTCTGGCTGCTCTCAGAAGCATTTGCTCTTCCTTCTGCTCCCAATGAGGCTAGGTCACCTCAGATGGGATTCCAGGTGCCTCTACCCTGGAGTCAAGTCAGAAGACGAAGAACGTGGGGGCACCATGGGGGCACAGTCCGTTGGGCCCTTGACTCTTGGTTTCGGCTCAGGTCATGATCTCAGGGTCATGAGATCCAGCCCCATGACGGGTCTGCACTTCTTGTGGGGTCTGCTTGGGATTCCCTCTCTCCCTCTGCTCCTTCCTCCCACCCCCGAGCATGCTCTGTCTCTCTCTTTAAAAAAGAGAAAGAGAGAGAGAGGGAGAGAGAGAGTAGGAATGTATGATTATAAGCACATCACGTATTTGTATCAAGTATAAATCTTAACAGAATCATAAATTGGGGTGTACCAAAAAAAATTATTGTGATGGTTAGTTTTATGTCAGCTTGGCCAAGCTGTCCTACCCAGTTATTTAATCCAACACTAATCAGGGTCTTGCCATACAAGTATTCTGTAGAGTTATTTTTGGGGCCAACATCTACAATAGGGTAGCTTCAAGTAAAGGAGATGGATGACCTATGATGACAAGGGTGGGCCTCATCTAATCAGTTGAAGGCCCCAAGAGCAAAAACTGAGGGGCACCTGGGTGGCTCAGTCATTAAGCATCTGCCTTCCATCCCAGGGACCTGGAATGGAGCCCTGTATCGGGCTCCCTGCTTGGCTCGAAGCCTGCTTCTTCCTCTTCTACTCCCTCTTGTGTTCCCTCTCTCACTGTGTGTCTCTCTCTATCAAATAAATAGATGAAATCTTTAAAAAAAAAAAAAAAAAAGCAAAAACCGAGGTTTCCGGGAGAAGAAATTTGGCTTCAAGATGGCAGCATCAGTGGTTGCCAGGGGCCAGGGGTGGGGAGAATGGGAGTCAGTGTTCAACCGGGACAGAGCTTCAGCGTGGGGTAGTGAGAAAGTTCTGGAGGTGGTAGGTGGTGATGATTGCATAACAGGGCAAATATACTTAATGCCCCCAGAAATGTGTAATTAGAATGGCTAGAATGGTAAACCGTATGGTATGTTTATTTTACCACAATTTTTTAAAAGCCTGAAACATCACCTCCCACCTGTTTCCATTCTACCTAAACCTGCCCTACGGATTTCAGACTCGCCAGCACTCACGATCACTGAGCCGGTGTCCTGAAAGGCACCTCTTAATGTAATTATTCTATCCTATTGGTTCATTTCCCAGGAACCCTGACCTACACAGTCACGCTGTCTACCTCTTGGAGGTGAACTCAACCTTCAGCCATTTGGTCTAACGAAAATCTAACATTATAGTCCAAAGGAAGTTGGATTCCTAGTTTAAACTCTGTTTATTTTGTGTAACTAGCTCCTCTGGTCAATTTGGGATGCTCCCTGCCCTCACCCCATTCATCTGTCCTTATCCTGCATGGGACCTGGATTCAGGGATGTTGTACACAGTGTCTGGGTGTCACAGACAGAGAGTCTGTGACCCTCTGTCCTTTCTGGCCTCTCCTGAGAGTGACCCGTCTCACCAGGTCTGGGGCATTGCCTTCCAGACTTGTGGCCCCTGTGGTGATAGGCAGGAGTCTGCGGGGTCTCCAATTGTCAAATATTATACTTTTCTTTCTCAGTGACCAAGTTTGAATCTTCTTCTGGTCAGTCCATCTGTCCTCAAAGCCACTTCTATGTTCCTCTTGGGGTATTGGGACCTCTTGTCTGTTTCTCCCCAACCGCACAGGATATACAGGTCTCTGTGAGGTGCCCGTGAGCCCATCTGCACAGATAACTTCACATCCATTGTTCCAGGAGCTTCTCGACAAAGCGTCCACTCTCCAGGGCCAGGAGGATGCATAGCTATGGAAGAGAATTTTTAGGGTTGCAAATACCAGACTCTATGTGTATGGCACAGGTAATGCTACAAAACATTGTTAGAAAAGCTTTATCTTCCAAAAAGCCCAGACCTTCCTCGGGTCCTACTTTCTTCTGCAAAACTGTGTGTGCAAAGGGCATAAAATTAACAATCAGGGAGCTGGATTGCACCATCCTCTACATGATTTGGGGCAAATTCCTTCATTGTCTTGTGTCTTGATCTCCACCCCAGAAAAGGATAGGGTGGGCCGAGGGTTATTGTAGGCTGGGTCTCATCTTGTGTCCCCTGGGGAGAGCTCAAAGCTCCTAGGATGTGGCAGTGTATGCTCAGAAAGTCCTTCTCTAGATTGGTTCGTGTTACTATAACTCACAGAAAGCAAATTATGAATTAATAAACCAGAATATATATAACATCCTGCCAAGTGAACTGTTTTTATCTACCCCTCCTCTGACATCAAAATGTGAGTTCTTTCCCACACCAACACGTACGGGGTGTCCAAGAATTTAATTCAATTCTGACACTGCCCAGCGTTAGAGCAGACCCCACGGTGAAGGGCTCTGTCCAAAGGATGGTCGTCCCTTCAGATGCCAATGGCAAGTCCCAGAACACCAATCTTCTCCGTCCACTGGCTATAAATCAGGGATTCCCACAACCCTCCTCTCAGGTTTGATACTTTGCTAGAACAGGTCGCAGGACTGAAGAAAGAGCTTCACTCACTATTATTATTGGTTAATTATGAAGGACACAACTCAGGAACAGCAAAACAGAAGAGATGCGTAGGGTAAAGTATGAACAGTCTCACGCCCCTCTCCCGGCACCTGGATATGATCACCCACCCAAAAGCTCTCCCAACCCCTTGGTTTAGGGTCTTTATGGCGGTCCCATTACGTGGGCGTGACCATTAAATCTTTGGCCACTGGTGATTAGCTCGCTCTCCAGCTCCTCCCCTCTCCCTGCAAGTCCCAATCCTCTAATCATGCCTTGGTCTTCTTGGTCACCAGTCTCGATTCTAAGGCTGTCTGGGGGCCTCCGGCCATCCCGCTGGCATATCAATGTCCCTCATCACTCAGGAGATTCCCAGGATTCTATGAGCCGTGCGGCAGGAACGGACAAAGACCAAGTATCTCTCTCCCGTTGTACCACACCGAGGACGCTGGATACGTGCGTCAACCAGGCAGCCCCTCCCCAGCCAACAGGGAAGCCCGACCCACTCATCCAGAAAAGTATGGGGCCCACGGGAAGAGCAGCATTGGGGTAGAATCGGCGTGGGAAACCCCTTTCGCTAGAGATGAGATGAACCCAACTTCCTATGAGATTCCTCAAGTTTTAAACCCCCAGAGCTTTTTTTTTTTTTTTTTTTTAAACAATGTAGTTGTGTTTTTAGAAGAAAAAAAAAATCAGTCGTGGTGTTTGGAGGCCTGGGCTTACAGGATCAAGGCCTCAGTAGGGCCCGCCAGGGGGAACGTGGGAGGAAGCTTCTCGGGGGGAGGCGCGTGGGGAGGCTCTAGGGCTCCCAGAGAACTGGATTGCGTTGCTGGGCCAAGCTTCACAAGCCTCCCCCATGCCCCTTCCACCTCCACCAAACCACATTCCCGGAGAGGTGGAGACTGAAACCAATTTTTCCTGTTGGGACTGGGCAAACTTGGGCCTTTGCCTTCAGCTTCTGGTTCTTCCAGGGCCTTCCAGGAACCACAAAGTCCTGGCTGGGTGAACAGAGCAGATGCAGAGCACAAAAGAAGCGACTCATGAGTTAATTACTTGTGACTCTCACGGCAGAAACCACATTGCTTTAACGTTTTCTTCAAACCACCTGAACATAGTAAATTCCACTGGGGGGAAGCCTGGGTGGGCTCTTTAAAATAATTGGAATGAGAGTGAGCACATACATACATACACACATAAAAACTGTACTGAGGACCCTTTGATCCTCTCCAGGGCCTCTGATGTAAATTTCTCTGACCCTTGTTGTCCTAGGATAAGGGTCAGGGGAGATGGTTTCCCTCTTTGTAGTAATCAAGGATGATGTCATTTTATTACTTTTTTCTCTTAACCCTGTTTTCCTTTTTATCCTTACCATTATTTCAAAAATATGTCTATTTTCCAATAAATCTAAAAACTGGAAAAAGTTTGGACTATGCCTATAGCCTACATCTTCCCCTTTAAAAAGACTTCATTGTTTCCCCAAAACATAGGACAAAGATATGTCTCCCTTCCTCCTCTGAAGAAATGGGAGATCTCAAAGTGTAATCATGTCCATCTTTTTCTTTAATAAAAATACAATTTATATTTCTCACTTATGACGATGGAGCTACTTCATACATAGTGTGGATTTCATTTTCACAGGAGGGTGTTTGTTTTTATGTGAGTCACGCTTCCCCCCCAGTCCTCTGTCCTGAGCAAGTGAGTGAGCCTCCAGGAGTCACTCCCACCCACCGGGTCCACGGGGCAGCGGTCACAGACATGGTGGCGGCCACCAGTCACCCACCTTTCCGGGCAGCTCAGCCCTCCAGCCGCATGGAGATGCTCCTGAACTAGTTCTTTGTCCTCGAGGGATGAAGAAAGTCCAGACGTTCATTTACCCTCCAGCTGCCGTCAGCATCAGAGTATACAGTCTTCGGATAAAATAGCAAGGGGAGTCACTAATGGAGAGTTAACACTTTTTTTTTTAAATTTTATTTATTTATTTGAGAGAGAGAGAGAGCTTGCACTCTGGGGCAGATGGAGAAGGAGAAGCAGACACCCCGCTGAGCAGGGAGCCAAAGGAGGGGCTCTATCCCAAGACCAAGACCCTGGGATAATGACCTGAGCCAAACAGACGCTCACCCCACTGAGCCCTCCAGGGACCCTGAATTAATGCTCTTTGATGAGGCTTGATTTACTAGCCTCACAGATGCCTAAGTAGCTTCACCTTCACCGCCCTTTAATAACAATGTTTCAAATCAGTTTCACAGCAAAAGGGCCCCCAGTGGCAGCTTGTTCAATGGGGCAAAATACAAACGCCCCCAGGAATGTCGGCACAGGCCACAATGCAAAAACCCATGTCCCAACAGCCAGGATTCTGCTGACAAAGCCGTGGCCAGTCCCCAAAACACATGCACGATGCTCAGGGTTGACACCGGCAGGAAGTGACAAGATGCTAGTTTTAGGCTGTCTTACGGAAAGCTGCCGTGGCTGGTTTGGCGGGGAGGCTGAGATAATCCGGGATGAGAATTTCCTAGTCCTCTGAACCAGCGGCCTATGACCCTGCACCCATCAGTCCACCACAGGCTCTGTGGCGTTGTGTGAACGGGACTTCCTGTTCCGCTGCTCAAGAGTCCACAAGCCCAGATAGCCCACGTCCCCCTGGGGAGCGGGCAGGTGGCTTGAGGAGGAGGACACAGTCATCCAGATGGCAGTCAGGCAAGCGGCACCAGGGCAGCCCGGCGGTCCTTCTGGGTCCTGCCCCCTGCCTGACATGGTGAACACCCTAGAATTTGGCCTGTCCCCAGGCGGTAAGTTCATGTTAGTGGAAGGGTCAAGGCGTATCACTTAACTCATATGAGCCTGAGTCCTAGAACCAGCTCTGGTGTTAATTAGCTGTGTGCCAACAAGCACACGTGTACATTTGTCCGGGCCCCTTCATCTGTAAATGAGGGGGGCTCCCTGATCTTCAGAGTCCCTTCAACTCTAACATTTATGGTATCGTAATTCAAGGAAAGCATCAAGAGGATTATGTCCTAAAACTCTACATCTATCATAATAAGAACACTGAGCATTAGTTTTTAAAGCAACGCTTTCTGGAAAAAAAAAAAAAATCAAGCAGGGGCACCTGGGTGGCTCAGTCAGGTAAGCATCTGACTGACTCCGGTCATGATCCCAGGATCCTGGAATGGAGCCCCACACCAAGCTCTTTGCTTAGCAGGGAGCCTGCTTCTCCCTCTCCCATTCCCCTGTTTGTGCGTGTGCTCGCGCTCTGTGTGTGTGTGTGTGTGTGTGTGTGTGTATGTGTGTGTGTGTCAAGTAAATAAATAAATAAAATATTTTTGTAAAAATTGAGCAAATAAAGACATAAGTAAGTATACAAGACACTAGGGCCCAGGCTTGGCTCAGCTTGGAAGTTCACATAAAATTTGATCATGGAAAGCACTATTCCAGAAGGATGTCTCCATCCTGCGCTCTAGCCCACAGATCTGTCCTTATTAACTACAACGTAACATCAGTCCCTCCTAGATGGATTAAATCAGGGAGCTGCTAAGAAGGGGCACGTGCAGAACATCTTGTGGAGGTCCAGTCAAGGTCGTCACCCATTATGTTCTCTGTCTCCTCGGAGTGAAAAGTTGTCCCCTCGGACAAGTTCATCTCTGAGCCAGCCTGTGTCTCCTGTCAAACAGATCGATTTCCTTCCGCTGTTCTACGGAATGCACCCCCTACCCCGTGCACCTGCCTGTCGGAGAACTTCAGAGTCAAGGTCGGTGTTTAGCTGAATGTTTTTCTTAGCCCAAGTTCTCCAGTGGAATTGTACCTGTCACTTTGTTCTTGTTTTCACGGTTTGGGGGTTTACTGAGGGACTGATTGTTTTTATTGTCTATTGTTATCTCATTCAAACAGTTTCAGGCTTGCAGAAAAATGGAACAGGACGTACAAAGAGTTCCCATATATCCTCTTCTTCTCCTTGTATATATACAGTGTCCCCTCTTATTAACATCTCATGGTAGTGTGGTATGCGTAGGACAGCTATGAGCCAACATTGATACATTATTATTACATAAAGCCCACAGTTTACATGAGGTTCACTGTGTATGTTGCTTTTTAAAGCTTTTGACAAACACATAATACCGTATCTCCACCATGGCAGTATCATACAGAATAATTTCTGTGCCCCCAAATCTCCTGTGCCCTACCTACCCACCCATCCCTCCCTTCTCCCCCATAACTGTGGGCAACTCTGATCTTTCTGCTGCCTCTAGAGTTTTGCCTTTTCCGGAATGCCATGTAGCTGGAATTATAGAGTATGTTTGTAACCTTTTCAGATGGTGGCTCTTCCACTCAGCAATCTGCTTCTGAGTTTCCTCCAAGTCATTTTTTAAAAAAAAATCATTTCTTTTTATCCCTGAATACTATTTCATTGTAGGGCTATGGACAGTTTGTCTAGTCTCCTACCAAAAAACATCTTCATAATTTTTGGCAGCTATGAATAAAGGAATGATTTCGACTGATTTTCCTTGCTATTATTTTTACTCTGAGCCACCTCAAAACCCTTTTGAAAGCAGGCGGGAGTATAAATTAGTGTTTCAAGAAGTTCTTCGTGGGGCACGTCGGGATTAAGCTTGCCTCTGTGAGATTGGAACCAGAGTTAGGAACTGAAAAGAAGCCCAAACTGATTTTTTAATTTTAATTTGTATCGAGGCAAAACATGAGGGCCTGGTTCTTCGGAGGGTGTTTGTTTGTTTTATCAAATAGTGTGAGGAGGCTATGACACAGCGGAAACAAAACAAAAGAGTGATCAATTTCTTTGGGTACCTTCAACACTTAGCGGGTTCCTCTGAGAGTTACTTCCATGTATTTAAGTACAGTCACACCACTCTTCCTCAATTAGAATCATTTAGTACGATAGTGGAGGATTTGGTGCTCTTGCATCAGAACATACTTACAGCATTACTTTTGGTTAGATTGGTATTCAATATTCAATATTGTATTCAATATTTACATTATTAGAGCCATGCAAATATTCTTCACTGCTGAATCAAGCAATAAACTATGATTATATTTTCTTTCTTTTACAACTTTTTTATTTATCCTGAAGTTAATAGTTGCCTTATATTTACGTTTACTTTGTATCCTTTGCACCTGTGCCATCTCCCCTACATCCCTTAATGTTATCTCACGCTGCAGGACTAAACCTATCTGATGATCTGTTGGTTCCATTTTTGTTTCCAAGAGATTTCTTCTTGGGTGCTGGGCTCCCCAGTCCCAGCTGGTCTGTTCCCTTGATAGCTGCATAAATTAGTCCTTGGGCTTCCTATCACCACCACCCTCGGAATTCCCTGTGCTCCCTGAATCCATCCTTTCTGGGATTTCCTGTCTTCCTTGTTCTTGGCTATTCTTGATTACTCCCCCACCCTGATGGACCACAAGTTCCAGTAGCTTCCTGAGAAAGTATGCAGAGCTAGCCAAAAGATGGGTGTCAGAGCCAGAGAGAAGGAGATCAAAACACCAGCTTTCTTACTGCTGAGGCTGTTTAGAGAAGGCGGTTTCTTGTCTGCTGGCCAAGGAAGCCGCCTCCTACTGCACCCTAGAATTAAGTGCACCCACTCAGCTCTGCGGGGAAATGGCAGCCTCCCCAATGGGTGAGACTGGCAGGACACCTGCTCTCTGCAGGCCAGCAAAGTCCAGAGAGAAGAAGGGGAAGGGAGCCTGGCTGGTCCTGCTCCATAGCCCCAGTCACGAGAGTTACAGGCAGGGGAGAGATATGCATGGAGAAGGGTCGGCTGGTCTGGACATCAGCATTTCCCAGAGTCCTTAGGTGATCCGATGCAGCTAGGGTAAGAAGATGGCCATGAGCCTGGAGGAAGCAAGAGAAGTGAGAAGGCAATACCTAACGCTCTTATAAAATGCCCACTGTCTTCCACCCTCACCTGGCCTTGGGCCCTGCCCCTGGACCACCCTCTCTCCTCCCCAGGCTCCAGGATGTTTCCCTGCCCTCTTGGGCTCCTCTTCCCCGTCAGTGACAGTTCACTTGTAGCATTCTGTCCCAGGTTCATCTAGGACTGAGTTTGTGTTTTGGTCTCTTGTTCTTCTTGTTTCGAAAGGGATCTCCAAGATTTGGTGGAGGGAGAAAAGGTTGTCCGCTGGCATCTCAAGAGCAAACTATTGAGCAAAGCCAAACTGAATGGTTCCTTTTACCAAGTGTTTTGTTTCAATTTTTAAGAAATAACCCAGAGAGATAACAAATGGGTCTATCTTTATGAAAATATTTACTGTTTTGAAAAGGAATTAAAGATAAAGGGTCATAAGAATCCAGAGCCAAGTGTAGATGGCCTTCAGCCCACACGTGACCTGGGGGACCCAGTCTTGCCCGTGTGGGTGTGGGGAGGGCACAGGTGGCATGGGGTAGTGGTGGGGAGGGGGAGGCACCAACAGACACTCTCCTCTTTAAATGGTATGGTATAATTCTATTTATTATAGCAATTTCCAAAAAGATCCCCTTTACACAGCACTGCACAGCATAACCATCCCCCTTTTCCCCATGTGAGCGAGGAGTCCTGACTCTGGGCTCACCGCAGCTGTGTGATCTTGGCTGAGGCATCTAACCAGAGGCACCAATGTGGTCACATATGAATGGGTGTTTGTGAACTGAAGGGCATTCATCAGGGGTGTTACCATTATGATAGTCCACCCAATTTTTTTTCCTTCAAGCCAAACAGGTAATCTCAACTGTCTGCCAATTTCCCCACAGAACATACCCTTCTGCATGGCCAAAGGAAGGAGAGGGAGAGGGAGAAGGAGAGGGAGAGGGAGAAGGAGAGGGAGAGGGAGAAGGGGAAGGAGAAGAAGAAGAAAAGGAAGAAGAGGAGCAGCCGGGAGGGGGAGAAGGAAGAGGGAGAAGCAGTTCTCTACTCTCACATTCAAATACAATCATCAGGGTAAGGAGAGAACAAAACATAAAGACAAATATGAAATATCCTATATTTTAAATCAGACGGCCCAGCTAAATTCTTACACATATTTTGGGAAGGAAGAGTTTAGGGAAGCACAGACTAGATTTCAATGAGGAAGGAACAGGGGCAAACCACTCTGCAGGACTCCGCCCGGGGCCACCATAACACTACACCACAGACAACAACAGAAATTTATTTTCTCAAAGTTCTGGAAGCTGAAGGTCCAAGGTCAAGGTCTAGCATGGTCAGATTCTGGTGCGATCTGGCTTTCTGCTTGCAGCCGGCAGCCTTCTGGCTGTGTTCCCAGGATGGAGACAGGACTCTGTGGTGTCTCTACCTCTTCTTATAAGGACACTGGTTCTATCAGATCAGGTCCCCACCCTGATGACCTCATTTCACTTTTATCACCTCCTTAAAGGCCCTATCTCCAAATACAGTGATGACGCGGGGAGTCAGGGCTTTAACAAAGGAATTTGGGGGATGGGGTTGGGGTGGGGACACAATTCAGACCATAGTACACAACCTCCTCTCACACGTGAGTTCTGGCTTCCAGAAAAATGGAACAAGGAGCGATTAAAGAGAGTAATGTTCCAGGGTTGAGAAGAAAGCTTGGTCTAGACCAGAAGTGGAAAAAAAAACCCTGGAATTCACATCATTAAGACTATGGATCGAAGCCAGGCTTGTCTCACAGGCTTGGAGAGCTTTCTAGACTCTGGGGCATCAGTTAAGAGCTGTCTCCTGAAAGCCCCACTATCTGTTGTCTGCCCATGAATGCTCTTGGATACAGTTTGGACCCTTGTAAACTTTCAACGGCTTTTCTGCAGCCTGGCTGCCCTCACACGATAATTCTGGAAGCATTTCCCTTTGACAACCCGTAGGGGAGGGCCACGGAAAGACTGCATTTCTGATTCTGAAACCACAAGAAGATTGAAGTCTCGGCCTGTTGACGGTGAGGTCAGAAGATCTGCCACCACGGAATTCAGGGTTCTTTGTGGTTTGACTTAATAGCTACCTATTAAGTTCGCCTTCTGTCTGACCTGTGGGACTGCCATTTAGGAAAGAGAAAGCCATCATCCATCATGTGTCTTTATAAAGATTTTCCTTATCCTTTATCTTATGAAACAGTGCTCATAATTATTTAGGCTGAGCTCGGTGTCCAGAATGGCCTACAAGTTGTAGGAAGAGAGGAAACTGACAATCCTTTTGGGATCACGTCAAAAATATCTTCCAAACCCACAAGAATAAAGGGGTTTTTGCCCCCCCCTTTTTTTTTTCTTGAAAAGGACATAAATCATACTGAAATATGCCCAAATTCAAGCTTTACTTCCAGCCAAAACGTCCAGATTGTGTCCTGGTGTTAGTCCGGTTATTCATTCAGTTGACCTTGACCAACATCCCTCTGTCCACACCCCTCTGCAGCGGTAACTGACACGCAAAGTGAACGATTCCAAGGCGCAGTCAAATCCTGAGTTCATGATGAAGTACTGTGTGACGGGATACAGAAAAGTATACGAAAATGTTTAGCTGTCTTTGATAGTTCGCTGACGTCGTCATGTGAAATCAATGGCTTTGTGTGTACTTTTAAAATTCCATCATTATGAAGTATATTGTCATCTAGGAGGATAGAACACATTTTCTCGAATAGTTTGTCAACATGACTGATCATTTCTTAAACTTCAACACGATGTAAAGGCCTCCATCTGTACCCTGACCAGGCCCCGCATGGGTTAGAGGCCTACCTGCTACCATGGGACATTTCAGTCTCCTTCTGTCTCTCTGCTCCATCCCCTCTGAGCATAAACCTTTTGACCTTCAGGCCTCGAGAAGGCTTCTCCAGCTCCAGCCCCACATCCATATTCCAAATAGGAAGAGGAAGACAATGAGGAGGAGGGTAAGGTAGTGCTACATCATGAAAGCAAAGAATTTCCAGAAATTCCTGGTGGATTTCCCAAACAACTCAGAATCATGTCACCTGGTGGCCACCCCTTGCAGCAGGGGCCTCGAGAAATGTGGGTATCCTACCAGCGTACCCATGCTGGAATGAACAGAACTGAGCTTCTAGTAATTAGGGAAGAGGGGAGAATGGTTGTCAACTAGGCAAGCACCAAGACATGAGGGACTCCTAGGAAGATTTGGTCTCGGGCCTAATGGGTCACACAAGAGATGGAGTGGCCCATGAATCAAGCCTGGGGACTGTGTCCACTGGAAGGTCAAGATTCTGATCAACCTGTATGTGGAACCTGGGATAGGGTGCAGACCCCCAAAAAGAGACCATCCCAGAACCCTGCTCAGAGCAGCATCAGAGGGAAGAGGCAAATGGTCCAAGGCACAAAGCTCCCAAAATTGTTCTAGAAGGTGATATGGCAACTCATGTCAAAAGTTTTGAAAAAAGGGAACTTCTGTTCTGGAAGAGGCTGCCCATTTGTCTCTGCTCCCCAGGGACTCCCTGAAGCTGCTCTGAGACCTGATGACTCAGCTTTTCCTCCATCCTTGATCCCCCAAGACCACCGGAAACGTTCTTTTGTGCCTTCCTCAGTCAGAACTGGCTTCAGTGGCTGCCTCAGATTTTCCATGCCGAGGGCCTGAGGGGCAGTGTTCTGGTAGAGAGTACAGCATGTGCACAGCAAGATGGAGGCATTCTCAGATTATGGAGTATTTTGGTTGTCTGGGGTGAGTGTGTGTCAAGAATTAAAGTCCAACTCCCATACTGGTTCTCACTGTTGAATGGGTCAATTTCTATGGCCACCCCAAAACCCAGCTTATGTAAAAATATTTATTTCGACTTTACCATATTTAAGGCGAGACATATACCATTTTACTTAAACTAATCACATTAGGGGAAGTATGATTTATCAACGAATTTTAAAGTGATCTATTTTGTGATAAATGTGGGCACAAATGTAGATTAGAAGTTACCTATGTATTACGGTATCAAAAAAAAAAACACCTATGTTCTATGAACTGCTTGGAATTTTTACGCTTCTTAAAAAGAGCTTTAATAACTGAGGTTTTTTTGGTGTGCATAAGTCTCCTATTTTGCTTCTACATGACAAGACAGAAAGTTCCAGACAGCTTGTGGAAAGCGCTCCGCTGCAAAAACAGAACGTGGGCATGGGTCATCTTTATTCCTGAAGAGTGACGGGCAACACTCGACGTCATTGTGTTATTACATTTTTAGCTTCTCATATTGACGCATTTAATTTTGATCCAATGAAAATCACTAAGAGATCTGGGAAAATTCACGTGGGGGCCCATCTGTAGAAATGTTAGCATTCTGTTCTCTTCGCCAGCCCTCATTTCCAGCATCACGTTCCTCACGTCTGCTTTTAATGGGTGCCATTTTCACAACGGAAATGGTTTCCTGGTGTCTGCTAGGCGCCCTGAGGGCTGGCTCAAGGCCCAGCTGGAGGGCCTGATGGGTCAGCACCACTGACTGCTCCTGCCCCTTGAAGGTTGAAAGAACTCTAATAGTTGTTTGAAAAATAGAATCTGGAACATTTTTGTACCTTCAAGGATATAATCCTCTTGGGGCCCACTTTGACAAACTTCATTCTGCCCCAAATCTCTGTTTACTAGTCCCAACTTGAGGAGCCTCCCTCTACAGCCAATGCTGGTCAGACATGGCGAACAACGAAAGCCATCCCTTCCAGCCAGAGAGAAGCATCCCGCTGTGCTGGCCCCCGGTCAGGATGAACTCAGCCTGCGGTCCCCAGGGACCTGGTAAGTCAGCAGCTGTAGAAACATACGGTTCTGTGTTTCAAAATGCAGATGACCACATTTCCCTGACCTCGGGTGTTCTCTGAAACATTCCCTACCAATGACTGTGAATCCTGCTCTTGGAATGTGGTAAATTGAGGAATTTAACACAAATACCCCAAGCAGATAACCTTCCTTCTGGCTTTTCCCAGTATTGTTCCTGGAGATAGATTTTAGAAAATGAGTTCCTTTAGGTTGGAGGTTTTAGGACTTTTTTTTTTTTTTAAGCCAGAAACTGTAAATTTTTGCGTAAGAGGATTCTTCTCTTCCCTGAGGTCAAGGGACTGCAGATCAGTGTTGGGTTTCAGCCGTCCCTTAACCGGTCTTCCGTGCTGATAGCACCTAGATTTCCTTTTATGGGATAGCTTCTTCCCTTTGGGGCAATCTGATGGAATGAAAATCCCAGCACACTGCTCCCACTGAGGGTGTGGAAGGAGGCGGTCCTCCCAGCTCTCCAGAACCAGATTGTTTCCACTTCCAAGCCCCCCACCTCCACCTCACGTCCCATCCTAGAGGTCCTGAGACCCTTCCAATACAGTCCCTTTTGCTTAAACTAGACTCTAGAATCCTGGTGTCTATCCTAGGAGTTCACCCCTATTTGCTCTGAACCAGCTTCCTGGGCAGAACCTCATTCTATCTCAAATGTATGTTCTTCAGTCAAAATGCCTGTATTAGACACAGACCAAAGTTTCTCAGACTTGGTGGAACTCAGGCCCATCGATGCATTCTCAAGAATCCACAAGGTCTTTTTTAGTTGTTTCAAGTTTATATTTTTATTTATTTGAGAGAGAGAGCAGAAAGCACAGCGGGGAGGTGGGGACGTAAGGGGCAGAAGGAAAGGGAGAAGCAGACTCCCTGCCGGGCAGGTAGACCCACGCTGGGCTTGATCCCAGGACCCCAAGGTCATGACCTGGGCCAAAGGCAGATGCTTAACACACTGAGCCACCCAGGTGCCCCCAGTGAGATCTTTACAAAAATATTTTACAGATTTGCTTTTCTATGAAAACCTTCAAAGGATCAAAACAGTCCTCTTCTGCTGGGTTGATGTCGCTCCCCAGCACTCCGGCTCAAACATTCACATTAAACGGTTCTGACACAGAGTTGCAGGGACAACTGCTGGGACACTGACTTTCCAGAACAGTAGGGATCTGGAGGCAGCGACGGGGCTTGGAGAAGCCCAGATTTCCAGTGTCTCTTCCCCCCAAGGCATTGCCCTTGCTGAAGCTGACTTTGGTTGGAGAAACAGAAGAGCGCAATGCTGGGTCAACCTTGTCTTCAACAACAGCCAACAATTGCTAGAGCAAATTCTCCTTGAATTGTGATAGTAAGCGCAGCGCATAGAAGTTCAAGGGTATCGCAGTACTCATGGATAATGATGATTCGCCCCCATTGGGGAAACCAGGGGGGCCTCCAGGGCTGGTCCCCGGGGAGCGAGCTTCTTCGTGCTTCTAGGAGCTTCAGTACCCGTGCTGAAATAAATAGGGAATTTAATCTACAGGGATTAGTGGTCTCTTCCTACTGGACATTGATTCACGCGACTTACTACAGCTGGTACCACCGTGCTCACAGTAGTTAAGAAGCTGAGGAAAGACGCAGCGAAGTGAATGTTGCCGGGAGAGACGGGCCAGCCCTCGGTGTGAGGCCAAGGATCGGGAAGGAGTTATACCAGTGGATTCATCTGGTTTTCCTGCCTGGAACCTTCAGGCTCCATGATGAGGACAGCTGTCGTGGGGGTAGCATAGCCCGAGGGCTGTTTCCTGGCTTCTCCCAACCCCATCAGCCCAAGACGGGTGGATAGGTTAGCAGCCACAAGGGAGCTGAGAGGGAAGGAACCGCAGGCATTCTTGCCAAACGACAACAACAACAACAACAAAACCCTGAATCTTATCAAGCCTCTAGAGGTCATTTCCATCATACCAGGAAGATAGAATGGGCCAGATTCAGAACGTGGGGAATTTTCTACCAGACCCACAGCCAGGTTTCTCTGTCGTGGGAAAAAATAATTTTTAAAAATTATAATGTGATTGTTTTTATTATTGATTTATAAGTTTTATTTGATATAAAATGTTTTTAAAAATTGATTTATACATGTTATTTATTTATTAAAAACTGTGTGTATGTGTGTGAGAGAGAGAGAGACAGAGACTCATAAATCAAAGACACGTAAGAGAAGGAACAGTCAAAGGCAACCTGTGGGTGTTTTGGGGACCCCCGTGTGAACAAATCAACTGTAAAAACCGATTATTGAGGCACAGGGGGGCATTTGAACACCGGCATGGAATTAGATGATCGCATGGTGTATAGTGTGTCATCTTGGCGAAGCTGGACCTAGATGTGCTGAGCCCCTTTCCTAGTCACTCGAAGCTGGCAGCGGCCAGAAGAGGAAGTCCCATGGGACTTGGTGGGGGAGGGGAGAACTGCCATTACTCTCCAAGACTGTTATGATCTGATGCAGGACAGACAGACCCAAAGGGGTCACTGAATTGCAGCTTGCCCTCCCTCTCCTGTGTCCCCACCCAGCCCTTGTCCCTGACCACCAGCTCTGCTGACCGTCCCGGGCCGGAGCCAGTTTCCAGCTGCTTGGCTGCGGTCCACTGGGGCCCAACTAGTCAGTATGAAAGGATTCTTGTGAATTGCTTAGGTTGATAATGGCATCGCACTCGCGTTGGAAGAAAGAGAAAGTCCTCATCTGTTCCAGGCACATACTGAAGTACTTAGCGGTAAGATTATGTCCCACATAGAATCAACTGGAAAATGGCACTGGGAAACAAGAAGAAAGGTTGGGTTTTCACCACGCACAGCCCACACGGAGCGATGGGTAAGACTGGGGCAGCTGGGGGGCTGGCAGGGTCGGGGGACTGCTGCCCTCGCTGCCCCGCCATCTGCTTGTTTCTGTGCGTTCGCCGGGGAAAACGGGGAGGCAGGAGGGTGTGGAAGAAATGCAAAAGATCCTCAACGTCCCCTGAAGAAACCCCTACCCCAGAGAGCAAACTTGCACGATTGGCCCAAGTGTGAGATAAGAGGGGGACTGGAAAATCCTTCCAGGCTCCTTGAGCACGTGGGTTAAAAGTGGGAAGGAAGATCTAGAGGAGGCAGGAGGCAGATTAACACGCTCCCACCCAGAAGGGAAAAGAGAACCAACAAAGCCTCACGGCTGTTTTCAACCCGGAATGATACATCTGAACGTGTGTGAGCTGGTCTTGTGGTTCTTCCACAGGAGGGGAAAGAATCTGGGACCTTGGGATCCTGACACGAGCTCAGGCTACTGAGTTTTCTAAAAATGATGTTTGGAGGGCTGGGTTTTAGACCAAAAGATGCACTTTTTAAAAGATACCTTCGAAATTGAGCTTTTTGCATATTTAATTCAGAGACAGAAGCTTTTTTTGCCTTTTTTTTTTTTTCTTCCAGAAAATAATGCAGAAATCCTCTATCTCGCGGGCATTGTTCTGGTGAGGGCAGAAGAGGATGGTGCAGGCCTGGCCCTGCCAGCAGCGGGGAAGAGGGCGAGGGGCCCGCCCTCTGCACAGGCTCAGCTTCTCGGAAAGGGATTTCTTTTATACTACAACTGCCCCCCACCCCATCCCCCCACCTTCGCTAGGCTCCACTTTTGGGTCAGTTTAAGATCTCAGCTGGTGAGGATCTCACGGCATCCTCCGGCTTCTGAGCCAAACTCCTTCTTTTGGAACAGTGAGCATTAGAATGGGAACTGCTTTTCATCTCAGGGTTCTGGGATCGAGCCCCGCATCGGGCTCTCTGCTCAGCAGGGAGCCTGCTTCCTCCTCTCTCTCTGCCTGCCTCTCTGCCTACTTGTGATCTCTCTCTGTCAAATAAATAAATAAAATCTTAAAAAAATAAAAAAGGAACTGCTTTCTAAATGGGGATTATTCACCTAGAGGAATGTTAGAGGGAGAGGATGAAGCAGAAGGGAGTATTTTGTGTTGGGAAAATAAGTGACGGGTGCGCATCCCCTGGGTAAGGTCCGTGAATTCAGACAAAACGTGAACCCCATGGAAACAAAGTCAGAGGAAAACTACCACATCAAGTTTTAAAAGAGTTATTCTGAGGGCCCTATCTCAGGATAGGAGGTGGGAAAAGTGGACGGCAGGTGGGGTCCCCAAGGCAAAAGAGGGAGGTGCGTGGCGGCTCGCAGACAGAAGGAGGAGAGACTGAGGGTGCGGAAGGCCAGGCGTGGGAGCACGGCCGGGTCAGTCCTCGGGGGCTCTAACTTCCGGAGGGCAGTCAGTCCCGTGCAGAGCCCGGATACCAAGTCTTCTAAAAGGTTTAATTGCTGATGGTTTTCCCTGTGAAAGGGGATCACAAGACACCACTCCCAAACTTGCCTCCTTCGCATAAAGTATTATTTTGAATTGAAAGCAGTTAAGAATCAACAGGGCGGAGAGAGTTCTCTGCTCTCTGGTCAACTGCCTAAAAGCAGGGCACAAATTTCCCTTTGCAAAGGTGTCTCCCGGTCTCCCCTGCTCCAAACTGGCCAAATTCCATCCCGCCCCCACCCCTCCACTCCCTCCCACCCGTACCAGGAAGAGGAGAGAACTCTTATCACCAGAGACGGAGACAAACAAGTTTGCAGAAACAGACTTGACTACAAGAAGCCCGATCTTTCATTCTTCCTCCCGTATATGCATTTTCTAGTTTCCTCCTCGCGGCTCATCATCTTCTAAAACCCAAACTCTCTTTCCTTTGTTAAAATGGTACAGAAGTCCCCAAGTCAACTGCTTCTTAGAATTTCACTCCCCCCCCCTCCCGTGAACTCTATGTACAGAAATGTTAATAAGAATTGTGTGCCTTCCTCCTGTTAAACTGTTGTTTTGTTTTGTTTTAATTTAACTTGCAGGCCCTCAGGACTGAACCAAAGAGGGTAGAGGAAAAATATTGTTCTTTGACAAATGTATGCAAACTCGTTAAACACACAAAATGGAGACCACTGGGTTAATTACCAGTCCCCATGAAAACAATTCATCTAAGGTAATTAAGGTCCTCGAGGCCACCCATGTCCTCCTGACAGCAGGTAGAAATAGCGGCCCAAGCCCTTTCCAAGTCCAAACAGAAAGTTTGATACTGGGTGCCCAGGTGGCTCAGTCAGTTAGGCATCTGCCTTCCACTCAGATCACGATCTCGGGTCCTGGGATTAAGCCCTGTGCCAGGCCTTCTGCTCAGCTGGGAGTCTGTTTTCTCTCTCTCTCTCTCTCTCTGTGCTCTTTCTTCTCAAATAAATTAATAAAATATTTTTTTAAAAGGGAAGAAAGAAAGAAAGAAAAAAAGAAAAGAAAATTTGATACTAGGTTGACCTGTTTGGATTTTGAAACAGCCAACAACAATAGTACTCATTTGAGCATATTGGCACCATAATTTTTTTGAGAAACAGCTTTATTGAGGCATACAATAAAACAAACAAAATAAACTGCACATTTAAAAGTGTACAGTTAGAGAAGTTTCGACATATGGATACACCCAGAAACCATCACCACAATCAAGATAGGGAACATACAGGAGTCTCTGGGTGGCTCAGTGGGTCAAGACTCCGACTCTTGATCTCAGCTCAGGCCTTGATCTCAGGATTGTGAGTTCAAGCTCCTTGTTGGGCTCCATGCTGGAGCCTGCTTAAAAAAAAAAAAGAGAGAGAGTAAATGTACCTGTCAGGGCCTAAAAGTTTTCTCATGTCCTTTTGATACCATAGCATTGTTAGGTACCAAAATAGCAATATGTTTGTGGGTATAAAACCATTGTTTAAGATGTTCATAGACAATTTGCTTAGACTTCTGGCTCTCTCTTATCCCTTTCCCCTGGTCCCTCCCAACCCCCTCCCAAGCCTGACACCCTCACCCCAAACCCTCCCAGCTGTCATCACCACTTACCTCCTGAACCTCCCACAAAACCCCCTTGCCCTGTCCCACAAGGGCAGTGGTTACTCTGTGAGCTCATGGGGCTCTGAAGGTGCCCTGAGGAAGGTTCTGGGTGGGAAGGAGACAGCAAAGCCAGGGTAAGCCAGACTCTGGGAGATGTAATGTCTTTATGGAGGCTAGGTTTGATCTAGTGCCACGATTACATAAATTTGAAAGGTTTTTAATAGAATGCTGATGTTACTAAAAATGGCGTTTTGATTTTACTTGAGAAAAACACCACAATGTCAGTGTTGTCTTTTTGGTGTAATCCCAGCAAAAATGCATCTCATGAATAAGGTGCCTTTGATCTCTGAGCTGCTCATACACTTGGTCTGGAATAAAAACTGGGGAATGAGACGTTGTAATCCACACAAGGATCTGAATGTTTATAGTAGAATTTTCTGTGGTTGTCCTGGTCTTGCTTCTATTTCAAAAAAATTTCCTAAAATGTGCCACTTCCCAAACGGATATTTTTAGGAAGGAGGTCCGTGTAATGTAAAATTCAAATTTCAACGGAAATATGTTATGGATCCAATCATTCCAAGAGCTTTTTGGTTAAAAAAAATTCTAATGGAACCAGACAATACTGGCCCAAGCTTCCTTTTGCAATGTTACACTTAAAAGGAAGGGGCATACCCTTAACCCATAAGGTATCTAAAAATTTTTAGTATTATCTTTAGCATTTTTCTGGCATTCTTAATCAGTTTTAAGAAAGTTAAATGGATCCAATACTCAGGGGATGAAAACCTGATGAAACCATCTGAATTAAAAGAGAAACAATGGTGCTAATTCTCATTTTTAAAAACGGACAAAACCTTTAAAAAGATACACTTATCTGTACTTTTTTTCCTCTCAGAGATATGATCTCATAATTGCATGAAATTGCCTTGGAGATATCAGATGTCCCGTGCCTCTGTCCTTTGTGTTCTTCTGGAGGGATGTTAAAATTCTTCATGCTTTTCTGACATGAAAGGCTCCTCTGCAAAGCTGACAAACCGGATCTTCCGGAACTACACACCGGGAGCGGATTCCAAGATGGCTGAGCCCAGGACAGATGGGTCTTCAGATACAAAAAGAGAGGTCGAGGGAGGGGCACAGAGATGGCTAAATCAGGACATCTGTGCCACATAAGCATAAGTTCTGAGACAACCACGTATCATTTAGTGCTCTGAAGGCAAGAAAACGGAAGCTTAAAAAAAAAAAAAAAGTAATTGGCCCTTCCTGTTCTCCTTCATGTTCCTCTCCACTTTCCTTCCCCCCTCCCCCTTCTCTCCTTCTGCTTTCCTTTTCTTATTCCTTTCCTCAGCAATTCTGCCCTAAAGTCCCCAAGGGTGGTAGAGCAAGGTTTTTGTCTGTGAGGACTCAGAGCCCAGAAGGGGCAGGGAAGGCCTCTGTGTGGGGGGCAGGCTGGGCCGGCAGAGCAGGGCAGGTATGAGGAGGGGTCCGCATGGTGGGTGGGGGGAGCGGGCAGAGACTGGTTCCACGCAGGGGCTTGATCAAAGAAGTGTGTATGCTTAGAAGAACAGGAGCTGGGCCTCTCACTGTTGGAGAAAGAAGTTACAAGTGTGGAAAGGGAGAAAACCAGAACGAACCCTGTGGTTTGGGGTCAGAGCTTAAGATATTGGTATAAGGTCAAGGATTTCAGTAAAAATATGGAAACAGATGTGTGTGTCGTTATATTTCTAGCTCACTCTGTGAGGGGGCCCTTAGAACAATAAGAGCTCAATAGCAGTGAGCACATCTGATGTCCAGATCTTGGTTTCCAAATACCACTTGCCACGAGAAGCTCCTTGGAGAAGTCGCTGATGCCAGGGCCAGTACGGAGAGCGTAGATGACTAGTCTGGAACATCCATCTGTGGGAGAAATAAAATGTGAATGCCGGGAAGGTGACTGGAACATGCAAAAAGGACACAGAAGTCAGCCTGTGGGGGTTGGCCACCTATCAGGGCTACCAAACATAGGATGTTTTGGGTATCAAAGAAAAGAGGGTGACAGATTACAACCCAGTGGATAAAGTAGGAAATCATGAGATCATACCGAATCAAGAGTCCAAAGAGAAGTGGGATGTTTCCCAGCACCTCCCTCAAAATATACATTAATTACTGAGGACAAAGAGTAACTTCACGGTGAGGAAGACTAGCGGATGCAACCTAGTGAGATGATTGGTCATGAGAGAGGTTGAAATCCTGCCCCCATGTGAGGAGGCAGGGAGAACCCCCCACCCCCCACTTGAGCTGCTCCTGCTACAAGTGTGCACTGAAATCCGATCGCGAGGGAGCCTCAGACAAATGACAACGGAGGGACGCTCTACAAAGCAACTGTCCAATTCTCTCCAAAAATCGCGTGTTCACCAGAGTCAAGGAAAAGTCCATGTTGACCATGAACTGGATCTTTTCTCCATGAAGGCCATTCTTGGGACGACTGGCAAAACTTGAGTGGGATCCAAGGATTCAGGGGTATGAATGGGTCACAGCCAGTCTCCCGAAGCTGATAGTCATGTGTCAGTTACGCAGGAGAATGTCCTCGTTTGCAGAGAATGCACACTGAAGTCTTGATTTGATGGGCCATCGCCTTGGTTCTGGGGGAGAAAAAAAGTTTTTTGTAGTGTAATTGCAGCTTTTCTGTAGATTGGTGGGGTTAGTAAAAATATAACAAAAAATTAAATAAATAAGTCATCATGTTTTGTTTTGTTTTGTTTTTTAGATGCATGTCTTGAAGAGAATCATTCACAACCTCACAGAAGTCAGCCTTGAAGGAGCCAGACAGTCAGAGGGAGACCTCCCTGGGTCTGGATGAATCATTCCCTCCATTTCCCCTTTCCTGACTCAAAGTCCAGGCAGAAACCCTCAGCAGTTTTTGCCTGACCCTCGACTTTGCCCATCACAGTATTTATCATACTGTAATTGTAACTGCCCGTTTGCCTATAAATTCCACGAGATTAGAGACATCGACTTGCTCACCACTGTATTCCTTAAGATCAGCACAATTTGTAGGTTGTCTAGGAAAACCACATTCTTTCTCTTCTCAATACGTCACTTCTCACCCCAGATGTGGGGAAGGGGCTTCCCACACCAAATAATTCTTCAACCCTCCTGCAGACACTAACTGGGCCTCCTACCATCTCTGACCCTATCAACCCGGAGGGAGCATCAGATATCATGGGGGAAGAGTTCAGTCCCACAAGACTGAGCCCACGTCACAGGCCAACTGCCTGTCCAGGTTCTCCCCTGTACTTCTGAGAGACGGGCCATAAAGCCTCCTCAGGTTCCATCACACCCTAGAACAGCCCACAGAACTCAGGACAACACTCAGTTGGAAGTTTATTATCTGATATTATCTAATAATAATATTATCTAATAGAGGAAACAGATGAAAAGCCAAATGAGGAGGTGTATAGAGCAGAGTGTGGGAAGGGTCTCCAGTGCCGCAGCTTGTGTCCCAGGGCCTATGGATGTGTTCACCAATCTAGACACTCTCCAAACCCTGTACTTTCAGGAATTTTAGGGAGGCTTCATCCCATAGGCATGATCATCCATTTAACTCCATGTCTAGCCCCTTCTCTCAAGAATGGGGCGGGGCAGGGGGCAATGCTGAAAGTTCCCAGCTTCTAAACACGGCTCGGCCTTTTTGATGACCAGCCACCATCCAGGAGCCATCCAGGAGTGTCCTCATCAGAACAGAAGACACTCCAATCACCCAGGAAATTACATGGGTTTTAGGAAATCTGTGTCAGGAACTGGGGTCAAAGACCAAATATTAGAACCCAGGGCAGAGATACACAAGTCTGTTTCTTAGTACGCCCCACAGGTATTTTTTCGTTGCTGAATGAAGGGAGGAAGAGTCCCCACGGATCCCCAAGAAGTCTTTCCTGTCGTTTTAGAATATTTTTCATTTGAGAATTAAAAGGCAAAGACCAAGGGATCCAGCTGAATGATCAGCACGTTCCTCAGCACCGAGGGGCCCTTTGCCTTCCGTCACGGAACCATTATGAGATTTTACTCTTGGCTCTTGAGTCTTTGCAGAGGAGACTGGGCAAAGCCTGGTGTGAGTCACTGCCGTAGATCAACGTGACCTTGTTCTCTGGAGGGCTCACCGTGGGGAAACCTAAAAAGGAAGAAAATCAGAGCATCACCAAAGCTCCTGAGCAGAGTCAAGGGCTCCAGCCCAAGTTCCGGACTCTTAATAAATACGGTTATCAAGGCTACAAGCCCTCTCTCCCCACCCAAACCACCAAATCGTGGCGGGCCTTCGGAAACATGCAGAATGAGTCTCTTTAAAGAAAAACTCCGCCGAATAACCCAAGGACAGACATTTCTGCCTAAACCTTGAAAATGGCTACAAGCTGCCCACAGAGCAAATGTCCCTGTGTTTTCTCCTTGCAGGTCCGGGGAGCCTGGCCGGCCCTCGGAGACAGGGCTGGCTAGTTCTCTTCTGCTCAGCCTCTCCACCTGAGAGCCTAGGGGTGAAGAGGAAGAGAAGCCCGTGCTCTCCCCACAATAGGGGCAATTGTTCAGAGCTGCCACGGCCCGGGAAATGTTTACCTTTTGTTTCACAACCTCACAGGAAGTGAGGGGCCCAGTCATTCTGATTCTCCTTGTCCCCTCTGGTCCAGAACAAAGGAGGCGGGTTGTTTCTCTGATTGCTCCAAAAGGAAACGTTAACAGGTAGGAAGTTAGCACTTGGCCGAAGACTCTGGTCATGACTTTGGGTTTCAACCCGATTCTCCGGCTATTGCTTGAAACGCTTCCCAGGAATGACATCTAAACGAGCCTTGGTCCATGTTCTCCTACTTTGCATGTGCCTCAGGGACCTTGAGAGGGCAGGACTGAGCATTTTAACCATCTTTCTGTTTGGTCTATTGGACGCCACCCATGGATCAAAGGTTGGGCAGAGCTCGTGCTCTGAGGTTTCACAGCGCTCAGCCCTCTGCCGCCCGTGCGCTCCTTCCAGGCCAGGCTGCCACCCCGCGTGGCTTCTGGGGGCGTCAGCGTTTCCTTCAAGAAGCGTTTCCAGAATGGTCCAGCCAGAATGGGCATCGGAGATGGGGATGTGGGCACCGGCTCTGCCCCTGAAAGGCAGAGCGAAACATCTCTGGGCTGACCATGGCTCGCACGCAGGTTCAAGCCTACGGCAGAATACCTTTGAGGGCACGCACAACTTTTTCATTGTCTTGAAAGACAGCGAAAGTTATTTCAAAAAAATTAAAAATTCATAATTCTGTCTCAAACGAGATTGTCATAACTAGAAACCTGTGGTTTTTCAATACTTTGGTCTATTTCTAGATTCAAATCTCAGTCTCTGAGCTTGGAAGGTTGGGGTTCAGATCCTGTCTCTCTCACTTCCTGGTTGTGCAACCCGGGAGAAATCACTTAACTTCCCTGTGCCTCAGTTTCCACATCTATAAAATGGGGAAGGAGGAATGAGAAGATGACTTTCATCGGTTTTTGTGAGGATGAAAAACGTAAGTACATGTTAAGTAACCAGCATGTAGCAAACACCCAAGAAATGCTGATACTCATCCTTATTGTATTGCTATGACGTTTTTGAGAATTTTCTATTTGATAAAGAATGTGTTTACGTAAAAAAGACTGAAACTAAAATGAACAGTTCTGCACACCAAGCAAAGACTCGCACTTTCAAATCTCAAATAACTTCTTACGAACATGAAAGCTCTATCTGATTTTTCAGACAGTGGAGAATTCACTTTTGCCTTCCTGATGGTGTCTGCCTTGTATTTTTAAGTCTCTTTCCATTGAAAATGAACTCAAACTAGCAAGAAGAGTTAGAGTGTGGGCGGGCCCAAAGAAATACACTGCAGGAAAGACAAGGGCAGAGTTGGAATCAGGAGGTAGATGAGACCCGTGTCCCCTCGCTCTCATCTGCTGAGGACCGCAGCTGGTGTTACTCGGACTGCCTGGGTCTGATGCCGCTGAAATGTCATCCGTCTGGAGACAGTCCCCCCTGCCCCCCCCACCACCACATGCAGGAGCCCTGACCAGAGGCAGCTCCCAGTGCCGTACCCTGATGACTCCGGGAACATGGAGAGCATGGGTCTCCTTTCTCCCGGATCCAGCTTGAAGACTCTCAAGGAAGAACTCTGATTGGTGTCCTTTGGGTCATCGAGAACCTACACCAGATCCCAGAACTGGTCCCTGGGGGAGAGGTGGGTGGACCGAGGAGGGAGATAGAAGAATCAATATAATGGCAGAGAGGGAGGCAAACAAAACCGTCGGATTCCCCTGATTCTCCGAGGACACCAGGCCCACTTTCGTAAGTGCTTTATGGATCAGAGTGCCTGTGGATTATATGGACTTTCCAGCTGGAAATCACGTGGTCTACACCACAGATTCGGCTCTCCTAGGGACACTTCACGACCATCCATCCATTCATCATTCACGGAGAGGCTCACAGGACATAACCTTTTGTTCATGCCCACGGGGCCCCAGACGAGCACTGGGCAGAAGAAACACCGACCAAGCCCTGCTCTCCCCAGGGGTGCATCTCAAGAGCCAGGGAGCTGCTAACCCGGTCCTCGGGGAATGACTTCATGACTAAATTGGGAATTGATGAAAGCAAGCTGTGTTTCAGATGGGCCTCAAACTGTGAGTTCCGTGGACTTCATGTTTATGTCATTTCCACTATCTAAATCAGTTATAAAGTTGGGTGAAATATTCTTTTTTTCGTCTCACCCTGCACTTTGACTTCCTCACAGTTTCAAGTTCATTTCTGGTCCCTCAGGTCCGTCTGGAAGTTCTAAGAAAGACCTTTTTTAAAGATTTTGCTCAGTGCTGCAAAGGAACGGTTTGTTTTCATTCATCATATACTGACACAGGCTCACCTCCAGGTCTCTGGGGAACCATATGAGGCATTTTCCAGAGTTATTTCCAGAATAAACAAGGCTTGAAAGGCTGGCCTTGCTTAACCACTCTCCACAGCTCTGCTTCTCTACTCCAGGCGGGAGGGGAAACTCCTTGACCTTCTGTAAATATTTCAACGCAACCAATTCTCTAAGGAATTAGAATTTTGTTGTTGTTGTTAACTCTGAAACATCTGCAGTAAAGACACCTTTTTTTTTAAATCGCTATGTGCATGTTATTGATGGTGAAAAGTTTCAACGCTGTATTTTTATGGCCGTTCACAAAAGAGTTTCACACTCTAAGACCCTCAGGCAAAAAAGGGCACAGAAGAGTCTAGATAATCAGAAGGTAGGAGTTGCTTTTATCCATATGTTCCCATACACATGGGAAGAACTCAGACACACTCCGTGCGCCTGAGAAACGTTTCTGGCCACTGGCGTGGCCTGCTACATTGGAAACACCCGATACCCTGAAAATGGAACTGATTAATGACACACAAAGATGGCAAGAAGGCAGAATGTCATGTATTAAAAATATGTAAACAACCCAATTTGTCACTTGCACATATACCCTGGAGATAATCTGTGGCTTGTGCTCAAAATGAGATTCCTAACCCTTCTGCTGGTCCCCAAGCCCTCCACATGCTTGGGAAGGGGTCCTTAAATGGATCTTCATGGGATAAGGGAAGCCTGAGGCATCTGGGATAGAAGTAGTTCCATGTGTGGCAAAAGGTGGGAACTTGAACTTGCTTTTGCCGTCCACCCTCCTCAGTCTAGAGAACATTCGATGAAACTCGAGGTGTGCAGACCATGTGTCAATGGCGTCAGCCTCATGGTGTCGGTAAGGCTCTGGGTTTGGAGGGGACCTCGGTGAGCTGGAGAGGACATGTCTGCCCCAAAAGACAGTCCTGCTCACCTCCAGACACTTGCTGGCAATGCATCATTTTGGCAGTCCCTTCTGATTTTTAAAGAGAAATCAGAAATCTCCAGGTTTTCAATATTGCCAGCTAATTAAAATTTAAAAGGCCAGGGAGCCAACACAGAAAGAGTGTGTTGACCAACAGAGTTCTGCTCTTCTCATGAGGACTCCTTAGTTACTTTTCCTGAATCTCAAATACAAAGTATCTTCCAAGAATGCTTTGGTACCCCGCCTGGGAGTCATCTGCCTTATCCCCATGGGGCTGGCCATGGAGGAAGCAAAGACACCAGAAGGCACCTGTGGACTAATGTGAACTCTTTGGTCTTCTCTCCTGTTCCTGGAATGCATAGCTCCTCAAACCCATGGAATTTCTTGAGTGATGGGAGTGTCTCGTTATTCATAAGGAGTCCCCTTTGATCACACCTGAGTTTATGCTAATGAGGTGGCAGGCTGGGGCCCCTACATGGCTTCTGTTGTGCTGGTCCCCAGAACGACCAAGAGATTAGAGGGCTGGAACTTTCAGCCCTATCCACTGACCTCTGGGAAGAAGGAGGAGCTGTGGAGTAAGCGCCATAAAACCCTTGAACAAGAGTTGATGTGCTTCCCAATGCATGAGCACTTAGAGTTGCCAATAGTGTATCTAGAGAGGGCATGGAAGCTCCCAGCAACCCACCACTCCCCCAGACCGTGCCCTATGCCTTTCTTCCATCCCCCGTTCCTAACTTGTGTCCTTTATGCTTAACTGGTAAACGTATGAGCCTCCCTAGGAGTCCTATGAGCCATGTTAGCAAATGATGGACCCTTAGCAAGGGGTCTTGGGAACACCCACTCTAGAGCCAGTCCATGAGAAGTGCAGGTGGCCCAGGACTTGCGACCGGCATCTGGGTGGGGACAGGCTGGGACTGAGCGTTTACCGGCGGGATCTGCACTAATTCGAGGCAGTTAGTGTCTGAATTTAATTGAACTGTTGAACGCCCAGTTGGTGTCAGAGAATCAGAGAGTTGGTGGTCTGTCTTGGAAAACACCCGAAAGCACCCAAATCACAAGCTCTGGCTTTGGGCTTTGTAAGTCAGTGCATCTGACATCCGGTTTGAAGCTCTTGGGGTCATTTTCTGTTCTACCAAAGCTTCAGCAAGGGGTGTGTGTGTGAGTGTGTGCGTGTGTGTTTGGTTCTGGTTTTTGTTTTTGTTTTTAAGTAATCATCTTTGCTCACCCTAGAAAGTTAAAAAGGCAGCTGATGTAGACATCCAACCATGGCATGGTGTCTACCTAGACGTGGTCTTCCCCTGGTTTTTGACTAGTCCGTCTTTTCTGTGGAGTCTGGAATCGGGACAATGGCTCGCTCAAGTGAATTTGTAGTTGAGTAAGCAGCCTGAGGAGAAGCAAGGAGGAGTATGTAGCCTGAGGAGGAGGACCCCATAACCAATAATCTCCTACAGTCAGGTAGGTCATGAACGAGGCTGACTGTAATTCCATCATTAAAGAAAGGATGATGTCACAGGACAGCAAACTCCCCACATTTGGGTTACATGAAAAACATGAAGACACAGCTGTCCTTGGTCCCTGTCTGCACCTCTTGCCTTCCTTCTCTTTCCCAGCCTTGGCTCACCCGCCCAGGCCATGCAGCCTTCAGTCAGGCTCTGGGATATGTTACACACGCCGAGGAATGAAGATCGCCTCCCTGAATTACCTCAGGGCCCAGCAGTGGTCTAAAATGTATACCACTATTTACAGTTTCTGTGGGGCTTTTATTTTTAATTTTGTATTTATTTATTTTTCAATGAATAGACCTTATTTTTTTTGAGCAGTTTTAGGTTTACAGAAGAAATCATGTGAAAAGTCTGGAGTTCCCATGTCCCCCCCCTGGCTCTTCCAATTTACCCTCTTATTAATGTCTCTGTTAGTGTGTATTTATTGTAGTTGTTGAGTCAATGCAGGCACATTGTTTTTAGCTAAAACCCATTTACATTAGGGGTCACTTCTGGCGTTGTACATACCATGGGCACATAATGCATGCACCTCCATTCGGGCCTCACACAGAATAGTTTCAGTGCCCTAAAAGCCCTTGTACTCCTCCCTTCCACCCCCAGGATCCTGGCAACCATTGAACTCTTTACAGTCTCCATCGTTTTGCCTTCTCCAGAATGTCATAGAGTTAGAAGTCATCTGGTACATACACTCTTCAGACTGGTCTCCTTCACTTAACAACATGCATTTGAAATTCCTCCATGTCTTTTGCTGGTTTGACGGCTCATTTCTTTTTTTAAGAAAATTCCATTGTATAAGTATACCAGTTTGTTTATTCATTGGCCCACTGAGGAACGTCTTGGTTGCTTCCGAGTTCTGGCAATTACGATGGAGCTACTGTGAGCATCCAGTGGGATTTTGTGTGGACATAAGTTTTCAACTCATTTGGGTAGATGCCAAGGAGTATGGGTGCTGGATCGTGAATGAAGAGTATGTTTGGTTTGGGGGAAAAAACTGCCAAAGCGTCATCCAAAGTGGTGGTACCATTTTGCATTCTTTCTGTGCACTTTTAAACCATATGTTTTGGACTTATAAAATCTACACATATCTATTTTCTCTTTTTTTTTTCCCCCGTGTTCTAATACAGGGGACAGACTGCCTTCCTTCAAAACTTCAATCATTGCGGAGAATTCCATGACATCCCTCCAACGCATCATCCTTATGGACCATGCCGTCTGAGCTGGTCTCCCGTTTCAGGAGTAGGGGCGGTGAAGGGATTTCCTCCCAGGCACCACCAGATCCACAAAGCCTCTCCCATCAAGGTTCTCTTTCCTCCCTGCCGTGCCCCTCCTCCCACGTGTCTGCCTAGATGTGTTCTTCCTCTGGTTTTTAATTATTCCATCTCTCTTCTGTTTTTTTCTTCAAACTCTTCCTCTCTGTGGGATCCTAGTTGTCAGCACTCCAGCCTTCTCCATCCTCCAACAAGAAGATGAGGAGCAAACAACCCAACAAGATGTCCTGGGCCCTACGCCCTCCTTCATGACCTTCTCCCTCTGACAAGGTCATGTCCTCAAGAGTGATCTGCACATCTCTCTTTGACAACTTCTTCTTAATATTTTTTTGACTCTCTCCCCTAAAGTCAGTGTGCCTCCTCCCACCTCCAGCCCAAGCTTCTATTCCAGACAGCACCATGGATGAGTTTTTAACAAACATCTAATGACAGAAAGTCCCTCTTGTGCAGATTGTTTCAGTAGAAAGAAAGAGAGAGAGAGAGAGAGGAGGAAGGAAGGAAGGAAGGAAGGAAGGAAGGAAGGAAGGAAGGAAAAGAGAGAAAGAGGAAGAAAGAAGGAAAGAAGGGAACAAGAAAAATTGTGGGAAAAATTGCCCAACTGGTTTAATAAGAAAAATATAACTCTGATTCCCAAACGGCAGACTGGACAAAAACATTAAAAGAAAAAACAAAAACCAGGCCAATTTCACTTATAAACAGAGATGAAAAATTTGGCAGTGAAGCTGGATATGCGAATTATAGAAGGAGATTCACTACCAGTCCGATAAACTGAGAGAATATTTCAATTTTATTTAATTTTAAATAATTTCAATAATAGTTATGCATTAAAACACTGTGTTCCATAAATGTACCAGTGGATTAACATCAGAAAATCCACAAATGTAATTCACCACATTGATGATTTAATAGAGAAAAATAATATTATTTTAATAGACACAGAGAAAACTTCGGATAAAGGTCAGCATTTATTTAGTGCAGCTCTACACCAAGAATATAAAATAAATATTATGCTTAAGATAAAGAATTTTAGATACAAAAAAGGTCAATTGTAAGAACAACTGTGAAGACAGTTATAAAAGAACAATTGTGAAATACAGATGAGTACACACACACACACACACACACACCCATAATCTCACTGTGGTTGGCAGAATTCTAAGAAGCAGTCCACAAAAGCTCCAGACCCCTGGTGCAGTAGCACCTTCTTCCCTTTATTCAATTAAGCACTAATCTAGGTATTACCCTGCAGAGGATTTGCAGATTAATTAAGGTAGCAAATCAGCCTAAATTAGGGAAAAGATTAAGTCAGACCTGATCTCATCACAAAGCCCCTCCCCACCCTTTTAAGTATTCTCTCTTTACCCAACATGGAGCTCAAGAGTCACATGCTCTACCCACTGAGACAGCCAGGTGCCCCCCAACCCATGTAAGCCTCTGAGAGCAGTTTACTCTGGTCACAGAAAAAGAGTGAGTCCAGGGTTTGGGGGTTTCATCACGTGAGTGCTGGCTTAAAGATAAAGCAGACCACATTGGAAGGAACACGGGCAGCTTCTATGTGTTGAGACCAGTCCCTGGCTGACAGCCAGCAAGGAGACAGGACTTCAGTCCTCCAACCCCAGGGCTGAATTTCACCAACAGCAATGAACTTAGAAGCAGATTTTCCTGCTGAAACTCAGTCCGTACGTTGATTTCAGCCTTGTGATGTTCTGAACAGAAAACTCAGCTACCCCATACTCAACTTCTGACCTACAAAACTGTGAGCTAATAAACAGGTGTTGTTTGAAACTGCTACGTTTGTGCTAATTTGTTACATAGCAATAGAAAATAATCCTTCCAGCCACATTTTTTTCTCAGAGTATTAATGCATGTGGTGGATGTGCATATTTTCTTTTTACAAAATGAAATCTTATTGTATATAGTATTTTATAACCAGCGAATTAAAGATTCAGCTTGCCAGGTTCCAACAAAACACAAACAATTTGTTGACATTTTCACTGGAATAACAATGAACCAATAAATCAGATAGAAGACAATTGACAGGTTTAGGAGGTTATGGAAATAAGTCAAAGACAAAAACTGTATGGTATCACTTATACAATGGAACCTAAAAAAGCCAAACTCATAGAGACAGAAAATGGGGGTTGCCGAGGGATGGGGGAGATGGGAAGATGTTGGTCAAAGAGTACGAACTTCCAGTTAAAAAAGTAAACAAGGTCTGGGGCTCTAACAACAGCACTGTGATTACAGATAACAATACTGGGCAAGGCAGGCTGGTAAGTTGCCAAGAGAGGAGATCTTAAATGTTCTCGCCACAAAGAATAAATGGTAATTGTGTGATGTGATGAAAGTGTTTGCTAACACTAAGGTGGTAATCATATTACAAGATGTAAGTGTAGCAAATCAACACTGTTCAGTTGAAAGTTACATAATATCAGAGGTCACGTATATCTCCACAAAGTTAGGGAGTGTAAAAGAGGTTGTGTCTTCAATGAGGTAACTCTCCATTTACTTAGGTCTTAAATATCTGTCTGGAAAATTTTATAATCTCCTCTCGAAAAGTCTCGCTCACTATCATTATGCTTATCCCAAAGCACTATTGCAAATGGTATAATTTTTATTATCTATTTTTCACTGATTGTTGTTGGTTTAGCAACCCTGTAGAAATGTAATGGATTTTTGTATTTTGATTTTGCAGCAACCTTTCTTTTTTCCCCCCCCCTAAAGATTAAGTGATTGATTTTAGAGAGAGAAAGAGACAGAGAGAACATGAGTTGTGGGGGGAGGGGTAGAAGGAGAGAATCTTCAAGGAGAGTCCCCACTGAGCAGGGGGACCAATGCAGGGCTCTATCTCATGAACCATGAGATCACGACCTAAGCAGAAGCCAAGAATTGGAGGCTTAACCTACTGAGTCACCCAGACACCCTTCCAGCAAGCTTTCCAAACCCTCTATTAATGTATGTGTACACTCTATAGGATTTTTCTAAGAAGCCAAATATACCTCGGGATCTTTCTATAGGATTTTTCTAAGAAGCCAAATACATCCCAAACAGTTTCTGTTTTACTTTTTCCTTTTCAATTCTAATGTTCCTTTTCCTCTTCGTCTTCCCGCGCTGACGAGCACCTCTATCACCATGGGGAATGTGGACGAGCAGAGCTGGGACTTGGTGTCTTTGAGTTGTTCTGAATTTTAAAGAGAATGTTTTTAGTGTTCCAACATTAAGTTTGAGGTTTGTTATAGTTTTTTTGTTTAAACCATCTTTATTATGTTAAGGATATTCTCACCTACTTGTAGTCTGCTAACTTTTGTTTTGTTTTTGTTATAGATGAATGTTAAATATTATAGTTTGCTTCTCTGCATTGATTGAGGCAATCCATAATTTTCATTCTTTAATCAAACTGAGAGGACAAATTACAATAGATTTTCCCAGACTCGACTTCATCTTCCTCCTACCTTCCTTGATTTTGTTTGTTAATATTTGGTTTAGAATACTTACAGCTATGATGATGAGAGAAGCTAGTTAGGAATTCTCCTTCCTTGTACGATTCTTGCTGGTTTTGGTGTCATGGTTATACAAATGGATTTGAGTTTCAATCAATTAGTTATGATGTGTTCTCTTCATCCCTATTGAAATAGTTTGTGCAATGTTGGAATTATTTCTTCCTTGAATGTTTGATAAAACTTATCTGCAGAATCACCTGGGCTTGACAGTTCCTCAAAAGAAGGTTTTAACTTATGTTTCCCTCTCTTTCTTTCTTTCTCTTATGAGATTTTATTTATTTATTTGTCAGAGAGAGAGAGAGTACAAGCAGGGGGAGCAGCAGGCAGAGTTCGGAGAAGCAGACTCCCTACTGAGCAAGGAACCCAATGTGGGACTTGACCGCAGGACCCTGCGATCATGACCTGAGCCTAAGGCAGATGCTTAATCAACTGAGCCACCCAGGCGTCCCAGTTGTGTTTCAATTTCTTTAATGAGTTTACAACCAGTCAGGCTTTCTATTTCTTCCTGAGTCACTGTTGATAAGTTATATCTTCCTAGGAACTGATCAGTTTGTAGTCCTTAAAGATGTTTATAATATCCTTTGCCCCATCTGTATTTATGTGTCCTTATCCATTCTTGGTACTGTTTATTTGCCTTCATCAATTTTATTGGGTTGTGTGCTTGGCACAGGGCATGTACAGTGCTTGGAACAAATAATGAATAATTCTCCTATTATAGCATGTTATATACATTATGATTAGCTATGTTATATACAATATGGCTAATGTATTATTATATCTTGTACCAGTCATTAAGGTACACTGCTGTTTGGGCAGAAGGTAGGAGGGAGGTAGGATTGGCACATCTCCCTGGTGATGGTCAAAGCCAATAACCTAAGCCACAAAGGACCATATCAGTGACCAATTCTTGTCACCTCATGGGCTCAGATCTAACTTCTGGATAAAAGACTAGAAAAATCTTTCATTTTACTACATACCAACTCTGGATCTTAATGATACAATTCCATTTTTTTTTACAATGACTGAATAAATGTATTACTAAACACTAAGTATTAGTAAGTAATACTAAGTACTACTTAATATTAAGAAGATAATCTAAATTATAAAGTCTACATATATTCTATGGCTCTTAAGTTTATTTTCATTTTAAATTGGAGAAAATCCCCCCAGAACATTTTCCTCTTCCCTTCCCTGACCTCACACAAAATGGGTTCTCACTGCTGGACTAAATAATCCATTTATTAGTCAATTATGGCCTTCCAATTAAGAGGCTTCACACTGGAAACCAAAATTTAAAAGACAGACTCAACATGCCCAAGAATCTTGGTTCAAGGAATAAGAGAAGGTATACATTTTAAGTAGAAAAGTTCTTTTGAGGTTTGTCCTGAGAGCCAGGAAGACAAGTAATTCATTAATTTTGTTCATTCATTAATTAATTCATCCATCCATTCATTATGTCTTCATTTAATGGCATGATAATATAATCTGTTTGTCTCCAACATCCCTACAAATGACCCCCAGCATTCTGTTTGACTCAATGACTATGATTTATAGATCTCCTTCCTGGGCTATAATCAACACCTTGAACTGCATCTTCCTCCTAAATATAGTTTAGGTTATATTTCCTTAAACATATGTACTACATACTTATCCACATGGTGCTCATCTACTGTTTGTCCAATCACTCACGCTGCCCATGCAACTCATCTCCTCTCCATTACCTTGAAATTTTAAGTAGCTGTGGCCACATGGTGTCTTTATGCTGTACCTTTATTTGGTAATCATAATAAGTGTTTATCACATTAGGGTCCTCAATAAACATTGAAATAATAACAGATTCCATCTTTGATAATCACTGACTTCACAAAGTTAACTAGGCATTGGTCTTTGTACCTCAATATATTCTAATACAAACTGTAATTACTTGCTGCTATGATATCTATGTGCCAATGACAGTATGAAATTGGATGATTTGGAACATGTGTCTTAGCTGCAAGTCAAGCTGTGAATTCAGGCTTATCAAGGTTTGTCTGTAAAGGCAAATCGTCTGGCACAGGAAGTCAGTGTCCCTGGGGCCTCAGGCAGTGTCCTGATCCTGATCATAGTCTCCTTCCCTTTGACTTACTCTCTTCCGCTAATGAAAGGACTTTCACTTCTCCTTTCTGTCTAATAGAAATTCTCTTTACCTAATCTCTTCCTTCCTTCCTGCTCTTACACTTCATTATTCTGCGATCAGTTGTTTTTTTTTTTAAGATTTTATTTATTTATTTGACAGACAGAGATCACAAGCAGGCAGAAAGGCAGGCAGAGAGAGGGGGAGGGAAGCACGCTCCCTGCCAAGCAGAGAGCCTGATGCAGGGCTCGATCCCAGGACTCTGGGATCATGACCTGAGCCAAAGGCAGAGGCTTTAACCCACTGAGCCATCCAGGTGCCCCCTGCAATCAGTTTTAAAACCCGTGGGGTGGTGGGTGTTGAGAAAACATGCTCACTGCAAGATGGTAGAGTTTTGATGGCGAAAAGCAAGAAATAACAGGAGTGATAGCAGGTACCACAAAGAGTGAGTCAGTGCAGAAACTGGGCCATGTCGGGTGAGAGGGCGATGGGGCAAAGAGGAAGGCTACTACACACTATAGGAGATCACTGTAATGGCTCCTCAAAAATTGTATTTGAATGGATGAACCTTGAGGACATTATGCGAAGCAAAATGAGCCTGTCACAAAAAGAGAAATACTGTATGATTCCACTTCCATCAAGTACCTAGAAGAGCCAAGTTCAAAGAGACAGAAAGTAGAACGGCAATTTTGGGGCACCTGGGTGGCTCAGTGGGTTAGGCCTCTGCCTTTGGCTCAGGTCATGATCTCAGGCACCTGGGATCAAGCCCCTCATCGGGCTTTCTGCTCAGTGGGGAGCCTGCTTCCCTTTCTCTCTGCCTGCCTCTCTGCCTACTTGTGGTCTCTCTCTGTCAAATAAATAAATAAAATCTTAAAAAAAAAAAAAGAGTTAGAATAGCAATTTCCAGGGCCAAGGGAAGGGGAGAATGGGAAGATGTTTAATGGGTGCTGAGTTTCAGTTTGGCAAGATGAAAGGAACTCTGGAGATTTGAATTCTTACAGTACATACTCTTTTGTATCTGGTTTCTGTCAGTCAACATGTTTTTAGAATTTATCCCTGTGAATCATCAGTTGGTCCTTTGTATGGCAAAATAATGTTTCATTGCATGGATGTATCATGATTTATTTATCCATTCCCTGTGGATGGACATTTTGGTTGTTTCTAGTTCTTTGGCAATTATGAATAAAGATACCATGAACATTTGTGCTCAAGTTATTATGTAGACATATATTTTCATTTATCTTGGGTAAATTCCTAGCAGTGGAATTGAATCATGTATATAGCTTTATAAGACACCACCAAACTGTTTTTTCAAAGTGATTATACCATCTTATATTTCTACCAGTAATGTATGAGAATTCCAGTTGTTCCATGTTCTTACCAACACTTGGTATTGTCATGTTTTTAAATTTTAGCCATTCAAGTGGGTAAGTGTGGATTTAGTTTGCATTTGCCTAATGATGTTGATGCTCATGTGCTTATTGTATAGTAAATACTGTCTTCCAGTCTGTGACTTGCCTTTTCTTTTCTTAACAGTGTCTTGCCAAGAGCAAAAGTTTTTCACTTTGATGAAGTCCATTTTTCAATTTTTTACGGTTCATAATTTTTGTGTCTTTAGTTTATATTATAAGGTATGATCAATTTCAAATTAATTTTGTATGGGATATAAGGTAAAATCAAGTTTCCTATTTTTCATGTGGATATCCAGTTTTTACTACAAATTTGTTGAAGAACCTTTCCTTTCCCCCTGGACACTTTGTCAAAAATCAACTGACTATCTATACATAGATCTATTTCTAGTACCTTCTAAACTGTTTCACTGATCTCTAAGTCTATCTTTATACCAATACTACACTATGTCGTCATGCACTGAAATAAAGTTCTCAGACACCAATCTGAGCAGCCGTGCAGGGCTACTTCCGTAAGGGAGAGCAGCAGCAGCTGAATTCTGCACATAGCTTTTACTTTGTATTTTATCAGCAAAGCAAGGACAGATGTACCAAAGCATGGGGAAGGCATACAAAGAGATGAAAGTTAAAGACCCAGAAAGCAGGCCTGTATCCTCCCCTATGCTCAGGCGCGCAGGGAGTGAGTTACAGGATAAGGTAGGAACAGGATGTTCATGCTAGCAATTGCCTAAGGCAGGAAGGAGAATTGAGGGTTTCTTTCATAGCTCCTTATCTATGTCCCTCCCCAGGAGGTGATGGGATCCTGTTCTTTCCGGGCCATTGCATTTAACAGCCGGAGAAGAGGAATGTTGCTGCTGCTTCAGCTGCTTCCACAGTCACCCCTTAGGGCTTACAATATACTTTCTAGGAATAACCCCACACACTGTCTTGATTACTGTAGCTGAATAGTAAATGCTGAAATCAGATAATGTGAGTCTTCCAATTTTGTTCTTCATTTTCAAATCACTTTTACTTTTTGTAGGTTCTTTGCCTTTCCATATAAATTTTAGGATCATTTTGCCAATTTCTGCAAAAACACTACTGGAAGTTTATTGGGATCGTATTGAATCTACAGATCAATTTGAAGATAATTAATATTTTTTAAAAAATAATTGAGTCTTCCCATCCATGAACATGGCCTATTACTTTGTATCTTTTAAAATTTCTCTCAGCAATATTTTGGAATTTTCTGTGTACAGGTTTTATATATGCTTTGTTAAGTTTATCCCTGAGTACTTTATGATTTTAGAAACCATCATAAATGGTATTTTTATTTGAATTTTCAGTTGTTCATTGTTAATATATGGAAATTCAATTGATTTTTATATATTGACCCTATATCCTAGAACCTTATTAGACTCAACTATACCTAATAAAATTTTTGTAGATCCTTAGGGTTTTCTACATATAGATCATGTTGTCTATGGATAAATGTTGTTTTACATCTTTCCGATTTGTATATCTTTTATTTCCTTTTTCTTGACTTATTGCACAGATTAGGTCTTCCAGCCCAATGTTGAATAGGAAAAATGAAAATGGACATCTTTCTTTGGTTCCTAGTCTTAGCGGAAAAATATTCAGTGTTTTGCCATTAAGGACATTGTCGGTGCTAAGATTGTTGACATCCTTTATCGGGGTGAGATAGGTCTTTTCTATTCCTAACTTGTCAGCAGTTTATAAATAGGCATTTTTGCCAACAGTTTTTTTTTTTTGTTGTTGTTGTTGTTTTGTTTTGCTTATGTGGGAAGGGAATACATCAGTGGAGATAATGCACAGAAGAGAGTTAACATAGCAGGTCTGAGCCTGCTACACTTTGGAAGTCCTGCTTGCTTTAGCTGCCTTCTAGGGACTTAGATTTCAGGCAGGTTCTCACCATTCCCAGAGCTGGTAAGGTTGGCTTGCTGTGCCTGAACTAGTTGTACAAGCAATGTGGTTTATGCTAAACACCCGCATTCTTCCTTGGATCTGGAATCTTGGTATATGCCACACAGTGCCTATGTGACCAGCCACCAAGAAAAACCTGGGCAGAGTCTCTAATGTTCTTCCTTGGAGGACAGAAACTCACAGGTGCTGTCATAACATGTTGCTGGAAGAATTAAGCACAGAGAGGACACCTGGAAGGCTAAACCTATTATTTTCCAGACTTCATCTCATTGCTGATTTTGCTTTACATCCTGTCACTGTGATAAATCTCATCCACGAGTATAACTATATGCTGAATACTGTAAGTCCTCAAAAATCACAGAATCTGAAGGTGGGTCGGGGATCACCTACACAAATACATTGTTTTTCTTCTTGGTTCTGTCAATTACATTAATTGAATTTGAAAATTTAGCCAATCTTGAATTCCTGGATATAAAATTAGATTTGATTTGCTAATATGTTGTTAAGGAATTTGCCTCTTATTAATAAGGGATATTGGCCTATAATTTGCCTAATTTATAATAATTTTGTCTGGCTCAGGTCTCAGAGTAAGTGAGCCTCATGAAATGAGAGGGGAAAGTGTTATCTCTCCTATTTTCTGAAAGTTTGTGTAAGAATACTATTAATTCTTTATTAAATACATGGTAGCATTCTTCAATGGAGTCATCTGGGCCTGGTGTCATCTTTGTCAGCCGTTTTTAAATTACAAATTTAATATCTTTAATAGACATAAGCCTATTAAGAGTTTCTATTTCTTCTTGAGTCATTTTCAGTATTTGAATATTTCAAAGAATTTGTCTCATTCAAGTTGTCGGATTTGTTGGCATTAATTGTTCAAAATGTTCCTTCATAATCCTTTTTAATATCTGTAGGGTTTATGGTGATGCCATTCTTCCATTCCTGATATTGATAATTTGTGCTTTCTCTCTGTTCTCCTTGATGATTCTGGCTAGAGTTGTATCACTTTTATTGATCTTTTTGAAGCCTTGACTCTTGCTTCCATTGATACTTCTCTGTGATTTCTAGTTCATTAGTTTCCGCTTTTATTTTTACTTATGCAAATGTTTGGTTTAATTTGCCTTTTTTTTTCTATTTAGCTTCATAAGTTAAAAACTTAGATTATTCATTTTAGATGCCTTTCCCCCCAATATATGTACTTAATTCTATAAACTTCCCCCTTGAGCTCTGCTTTAGCTAAATGTCACAAATTTTTATATAGTGTGTTTCCACCTTCCTTTAGTTCAAAATATTTTCTAATTTCCACTGTAATTTCTTCTTAGACTCATGGGTTATTTAGAAAGGGGTTGTTTATTTTCCTAATTATTTGGAGACTTTATAGAGACTTTTCTGTCCTTTGTTGTTTAAGTCTTTAATTTTAGCCAAGTCCCAGGTGACAGGGGATTGGTGAAAGTTGGTGGTGTTGCTTGGCTGAAGCTTCTCAGACCCTTAAACTGTTTAATTTACTTAGTCAACAGTTTTTTTTCCCAAGGCACCTGAAGAGGTAAATTTCAGACACATGTTCTGAAATAATGAAATCTTAATGTTGACATTTAGTATTTGATACTATGTACTTTAAGCAAAAAACATTCATGATTTTAAACAACCATTAATTTTAAGCTAAACACTGGGTTCTTGTACTTTTTTTTTTTAATTCCTCAGAAGTGCTTCTTCTTTTTTTTTTTTTAAGATTTTATTTATTTGACAGAGAGAGGTCACAAGTAGGCAGAGAGGCAGGCAGAGAGAGAGGAGGAAGCAGGCTCCCTGCTGAGCAGAGAGCCCGATGCGGGACTCGATCCCAGGACCCTGAGATCATGACCTGAGCCGAAGGCAGCGGCTTAACCCACTGAGCCACCCAGGCGCCCCGTTCTTGTACTTTTTTAAACTTCTGAAATTTCACCTATATTTGGATCACTTAATTGGAAACTAAAAAATAAAATGTCTGAATAAGCAGAGCACAGAGGTTTTTAGGGCAGTGAAACCAACCTGTAAGCTACTACACTGGCAGATACATGTCCTTATCCATTCATCAAAACCCATAGAATGTACAATGTCAGGAGTGAACCCTAGTTTAAACTATGGACTTTGGGTCATTATGATGTGTCAGTGTGGGTTCATTGATTGTGACAAAGGTACCACTCTGGTGAGGGACTTTGATAGTGGAGGAGGCTGTGTGCATGTGTTGGGGGACAGGGGGCAGGGGAACTCTGTACTTTCTACTCAGCGTTACTGCGAACCTAAAACTGTTCTAAAGTAAAAATAAATTCTATTTTTTAAAGTAGTATCATAAGGGCACGTATTGCATGGAGCACTGGGTGTGGTGCATAAACATTGAATCTTGGAACACTGAAAAAAACCTAAAAATTGATAAATAAATAAATAAATAAAGTTGTCATAAGGTCTTCTGACAGGCTGAATATTTGATTAATGTTTCATAATTATTTTCACCTTTGTGACCGTTGCTAGATTAGATTCTCGAATCCCGTAAGGTTTCAAGTATGACTTTTAAGGATCCTCCTTAAGCTTTAATAAGCTTGACCATTTGACAGTAAAATAACTTAGATTTAGTTGTATTCTTTTAGAAATGAAGCATTTTGAGGACTTGGTCAAGTCCCTGGGATGTGAGTCAGCTATTAAACTAATTATGATCTTAAGGAAAAAGCATCCCTTTTACTACTCACTCATTTGCCTTCCCTGCTGAGTGTATAAGATTAGCATTACATGTGTTCTCGGGTTGCCTCTCCTAGGAGTCCAGTGGAACTTGGTAAATAATATCAGAACTGAGTCATTTATGGTTGAATGACACAGAATGAAAAATAAATGACTTTCAGGCACTTCCTGTTGCCTAATATGGACTAAGAAGCAGACACTTTAAGTAAAGCGCCCCACCTGTGACCCACTAGAACCTTTCCCTATAAGGATATTGATCGGATTTCCTGATCAAAAGAAGGAATCCAGAAACGCAGTATATGATCTCTCTGGGCCTGAAAGAAGCCACTTTTCTCTTCCCAAAAGCCTCATCAGTATAAATATGCCACATTTATGTCTCAACTAGCTGAAGGTATTTTGTCTTGTTTTTACAGTTAAAGCTGCCATTCCATCCTAGTGAAAGGTCATATGGCCCAGCAGTCGTCCAGGTGGCTCAAGTTTACTGCACTGGAAAGAAGAAACAAGATGGCTGAAAAGAGACTTCCTATGTAGAACTTAGAAAACCAGGACTGGTATTTCTATAGCGTTTGTTTGTTTCTTTGTTTTTTTTCTGATGCAACCTCCATTCTGCAGGGACCCAGAAGCCCAGAGCAGTGACATCTCACACAATTTACACCACTAGTCCCCAGCCTCTTACCTGGCAATAAAGTTGATGTTGGCATATAACATCCTCTTTCTCTGCGAGGTAGGAGACATGAGGCTACCTTGATAGCTTTCAGATAACTGAATCAAACTTCAGAAAACCATAAGGAAAAGGGAGCCCTTCTCTCTAAGGAAGTGACAGCAGATTCGTAAACTGAATGATTCATCAACTGCTTTCAAGTTGCAAAACTGATTATGAATCACCAAAGAAAAACTTCAAGTCTCACCAAATCTGAGTTTTCTTTTAAGAATCAACAAATGTAGTCTCTGCTCTTCATGAACATATCCTTATTCATCGACCTGAAATAACCTCCTGGGGAAGCTAAAGTAGGTCAAACTTGTACAACACACTCCTTAGAAATATTTGTTTAAAAACCTTGATTTGGCTCTGAATTTCTTTCGAATGAATCATAAGAGTCTGGATGATAAAAGGAATTATGTTTAGAGACACGTATTTGAAACAGGCACTGGATAAGAATATAGGAATTTCTTTTGGTAGGGAATCTTTAGGTTTCTGAACCTTTCTCCAGAAGGGCTGTTCCCTTGAAAAAAGACTCTGGTTGAATAACAACCTGATCAAAGAGGAAGTGGCCTTGACAATCCTGACTACCAGTGAAGAGGGGAAATGTTCAAAAGTGGAGATCTACGGGTGGTTCTTTATATAAAAACCATTCATAATAGGTGAAATTCTCTCCAGGTCAGAATCCATACTGCGCCATTTAAGAATCTACCTTATGCTGTTTCAGAACTGCACATTAATGGATGACCCAAGAATGTTCCCAAGAAATGATGAATAATGTCCACTCGAATATTTTAATCATTAACTTTAGAGGAACCTTAGACTTACGTCCAGTGACAGGAGCAGGTGCAGGAGGATGGTGGTTGGAAAAGATGTCATCTTTCTAGATGCATCTAGATCTTTCTAGATGCTTTCCAGATGCAGCTTTCTAGAAGCTTCAAGATAGGGAAGGTAGATAAAAGTAGTATTTGAGTACTGGGAATTTCTTCTCGTGTTTATATAAGAGCAGTTTTGCTATCGGCATTTAGGAAATTGAAATATAAATAGACAATAAAATTTTATCTAGACCATGTAAACATTATGGGTTTTACAATTTGGCCTGAAAATCTCCTAAGATTTGCTTGCTGGATTTCCATGTGATAACCTCGTTGAACATTAAACCCCAAAATGGAGAGGGTGGGTAGGTGACAAGAGATTCTGAAACCAAACAGCCCAGCACTCTGAGGTCTGTTTATCAAGAGGATTTTTAATTCTGTTCACTTCAGGGTATAGGTACTTTGTTTCCATAGGCCCAGATGAATCCGTTTCTGGTGTCTTTTCTCGTGGGGCAGCCTTGGTAGTGTAGAAGAGAGGAGAATTTACAACCTGAGCACCTAGGCTTCAGTCCCCATTCTACACTCACTAGTACGAAGCTGGGGAAGTTGCTCAATCTGTTGGAGCCTCAGTGTCCTCATCTCTAAAATGGGGCTGATAAAACGGCCTCATACAGTTGTTGTGGCCCCCGAATTCCGTAAGATATTCAACTGCATGTTGTGGGCACCCCATGAAGGTTCAGCCTGAATAAATCTTAAAGCTCATGCGAGTCCTTCTTTTATGTTTGTAGTATTTCCTGGTTAAAAGTATTTTAAGAATCACAGTTTTGGGAGCTAGGGGTAGGAGGGATACTTTCAGCGTCATTATCAACTAAGGATACTGGTTTCCAAGACTGCGTTTGTGAAGGCTGCATCGCACACCTACAGAGGATTCTAAGTTCTGTCCTGCAAATCCCTCTCACGACCTTAGAAATTACTCTATATCAATAGATATATTTATCATAGCAAAGAGCAGAAACTCTCTTTTGTGCTGAAAACAATCTTCTAACCATAGCCACTACTCAACAAACACGTGCTGAGATAAGTGTATGCAGGGATTTGAAGGGATTCCAGTGTTTTCTTCTACCCTCCAGTTCACTGCCCTGTGGAAAGCATCCCTGGTGCTGAGCCACAGGTCCAGCCACCAACCTCTCCTGATTTATAGCCTCTTCCTGTGAACTGCTTCTCTCAAAGCTAAAAGCAGGATGTTACACTCCTATTTGTCTTACTTCTCTCCCCTCACCGGGCATTTAAATCAACTTGGATTAAGAAACCAAAATGTCCAGCATGCTTTTTGATCTTTGGTGCAAGGGGAATGCGGGAAAAGATTCTCACTAGCTACGGACACCGTGCACTATAGGACACTATCTCCCCTCCAGTGGACAGTGCGGGAAGCGAGGTCCCATCTCAGTGAGGAATACAGACCCGCCCACTCTTGGGGAACCAATGTGTCTCTCTCCAAGTCCTTGGTGGCTCTCACGACAGTGTGGCATCCAAACTTTTGGGTTCCTTTAAGAGAGAGAGAGGAAAAAAAAGAAAGTCATTAAATCTCTGCCAAGACTTAAAAAGTGAAGTCGTTGAAGTGACTTCATGTTTGAAATAAAGAGGCAGTTCATGGGGTGGAGTTAATGAGGGCAGAGGTGAGTCATGGAGTCCTGAGTTGTGCATATAATTACAGCTCATTTAGAAATAAGCACGTATGTACATGACCTTTATTCTCCACCAAAGCTGCACAAACGTCCGCTTCCATGCTGACACAGACAACCAATGGAAATAAATTCAAACAGCAGGAGCCCGACATCTGATCACGTTCCAGGAGATTAGATGGTGCTGAGCGGATGAGGCATTGAGAAATACCACGCGTCCATTAATCACACACCTTCAGAGGTCAAGGTGCCCAACTGACGATGGCTGGTCTCTGCCACTCTGCGGGCTTGGGTTGATAATCGTCCTCCAGACTGACACGGCACCTTGAACTTCCCTATACCGTGCCACCGTCTTCCAGGTTTCTGCACAACCAGCCCTTTAGAGGAATCTTTGCCTCTTCTCCTTCCCTTCCATAGTCCCTGATCTTGGGATTCCTTTTCATGATCCCCGGTCCCTGGTCCTCAAGTCATTTTAGTCTTTTCCCTGTAAGGTCTCATTCTTGCCCATCTCTCTTGTTACTTCCTGTTCCCGCTGATCCCCTCTCCTCCCCTCTAACTCCCCCCGCCCTTCAGTTCATCCTCTACCTCACGGCAGATCTGTGGCCCTAGAATGCCCTTTGCAAAGGTCCCAGCTCAGCTGGGACAGAGATCTCCCCTCCACTAGCCGCAAACATCTAACCTGACTTTCAAGTATAACATCTGGCCCAAGTCTACTTCCCCAGCGTGTTCTCCCAGAGCGCGCCCCCCTACCCTTGTCCTAACTGGTGGCCACCCTTCTCTAACAGACCCAGTGGGTTTCAGGTGGGCACTTGGCCCTGTAATGTCCTCCTCTTGCCTCCCTTGTGCCCGCGAAGCCCTCGCTGGCAGATGTACCCCCTCTGAGAAGCCTTATCCAGCCATCGCTTGGCTTTTTTATCTCCTCTACTTGAATGCACCACAGCCCTCCCTCACACTCATCCACCCCAAGTCATCGGCTCCTCCACAAAGCATTCCTGGTCTCTGAGCCAGAGGATTCTCCCCACTGTCACCTCCACAGCCCCCCTCATGACTGCTCATGACCCATGACACTTACTGCCTGGTTTTATAGTTCTTTCTCTGTTCGGTTATAAGCTCGTTGGTGACAGGCACCGTGTCTTACTCATCCTTTAAGACTCTGGAGCACCCAACACAGTATATTATCAAAAGATATCTGTTGAATGAATTAAGAAAGCATTTAAAGGATCTTATCAGAGCAACAGACACCTTGACCCTAATTGACAGAGGTCCTCTAGTCCCGTCTTCCAGGCGACATCTGAACTAACCCTCCTGTATCTTTAAGGAAGATCCACCAGAGTCTGCCTCGTTTTCATCAAGAGTTGTGCCAACTTATTGGGGATTGCAGAGTTTTGTTTGAAAAATTAATATGTAATGAAGAAAATAAGTATCTCGTACCTCTATATACCTACGATGAGCCATGGCATCTCTGCTAGAGGTCAACCCTGCCAGCCTTTTGAATACACGGCTCAAAACCACACATTATTCAAGTCAAAGGCACCAGCGAGTATGAATAAGGTAGAGAGGTAACACGGGCCCTGGGGCCAGATTCCGGGCCCGGGAGGCGATTCACCTTAACACGCACCCTCTCGGTCCCACATCCTGCTCAGAAACCGTCCCTTTTTAAAAAGCAGCATTGCAAAATCCCGGCCCGAAAACATCAAAAGGTCCTGACGTTAAATGTCATTCTCCACACCACTCATCTCCTTCCAGCTTCAGTCCCCATCAGTCACTCCTAGTCACTCCCCATCGCCCACAGTTTTTCCTGTCCATGAGCCTTTTCGGGGCTAAAATGCCATGTGTTTCCTATAATAGCGACACTAATAGGTCACCAGTGTGGTTCTGTGTCATGCCTATTTCAAAGACACTCCGAGTATTTTATGACTGTCACACTACTAACATGTTATTAATTGACAAAATAATTCCATAAAGTAATTAACAATTACGCTCCCCACGGAGGAAACTAAAGCTCAAGATTTACGTAACCAACCCTAGGATATTACAAGGTCAAAGTCAGGACCCGAACTAGAAACAAGGCCTCCTAATTCGGTGCTATACTTGGAAGGTTGTGCTTCCTTATCTTTACCCCATGTGTTCTCTAAAAGATACAAGAAACCAGGAACAGGGCATTAAAAAAAAAAATGCTATCTTCTAAAAATAACATCACACATTTAGTCCCCAACTGCTCAGTTATGTGAACTAATGCGCTGCTCTCTTATTTTTCCTTGTCTGGGGAGACCTAACCTGTCTTTAAACACTGAAAATGGGCTTTCCCTTCTTCACGAGAGTTTCTGTGCTACAGTCCCTGGTTTAACAGAGCCTCTCAACTGCCCTTTCTGCTTTGGGTGTGGGGACGCCATTGAGGTCAGTTTTCTTCTCAGTTCAAAACCTTCCAACGATTTCCCCATCCTTCAGAGTAAAAGCCAAAGTCCTTCCTCTGAGGCCTTTCATGATGTGGCCCCTGTTCCCTCTCTGTCCTCATTCTTCACTCCTCTCCCCCTCATTCACTACATTCCAGCCATGCCCTCCTGTTCCCCAGACACACTCCTGCCTCAGGGCCTTTGCACATGCTCTTCCCTTTGCCTGGAACACGCTACCATTGAGGGCTTTACACAAATATCACCTCCCCAGCAACGCCTTCCCTGGCTACCCAATCTATCATTTCAGCCTCTTTTCTTCCTCTACCCTAGCAGGTTCAAGATCTGCCTTTGCCCAACGTTTTTCCCCCTTCATCCTTGACATTATCCAACATATTTTACTCATGGATCTTGTTTGTTGTCGTTACCCAGTAGGGCAGCCTGGTGGACACAGTTGGGACGGAAACACATGTCTTTGTGTGAGGGATATTGTGTGCAATGGTGACTAAGGCTGTCCTAATTGGCTGGCTTGCCTGCGTATGCTACTGTGAAACACTACGACAAAGTCACTGGTGGTTTGAATTACTTTAAAACTCAGAATACTATTAATTTCCGGTGAACAATTCCAAGAAACATGGTACTTGGGGAAGAATTAAGATGTTTTTGGAGAAGCACAAAGGGCTGCTTGCTGTGAATCTAGGGGAAAAAGACCATCCTGCTGAAGTCATTTTCCTGTTTAGCAAACCACAGTGGGCAGTTCGGGGGATATTTTGAGATTTACTGTACTCTGATTCACTCAAAATGAGATTCCACATGATCATTTGTTTCTTTAAAGTGTTTTGGAAGAAAGTCGTTTCCATTCCAGTTCATATTTTTGTTTTAAAAATAAAAAAGCATTTATCATGTCTAAGCCTAGAAGTTACTGAATTTACACCAACAAGTTTTTTTACAGGTTACTCAGTAAGACTTTAAAAAGAGAGCGAGAGAGAGAGATTTTGGTTTTTAGTATTTATTTATTTTTTATTTGTGGGAGTGCGTGAGAGAGATTTTTTTTTTTTCCAAAGATTTTATTTATTTGACAGAGAAAGAGAGAGAGAGAGCACAAGTAGGCAGAGAAGCAGACAGAAGAAGAGGGAGAAGCAGGCTCTCCGCTGAGCAGGAAACCCGATGCAGGACTTGATCCCAGGACCCTGGGATCATGACCTGAGCGGAAGGCAGACGCCCAACCCACTGAGCCACCCAGGCGCCCCTAGAGAGATTTTAAATAGACGCATCTTTTCAACTAAATTAGCGTTCGTCAAGCGCCTTCCAAGGTGTGTCCTGAAGCAAGTTATTGAGCCACACTTTGCCTTATTTTGTGCATGAGAAGGGGTGAAGGGTTCCTGTGGCCTTTTGTAAATGCTGACTGCAGGTGCCCCCTCCACCCGTCTCACTGTGGGGTGGAGGGATGGAGGCCTGTGTCATGCTCGGTGGCCCGGGTCAGCGAGGTGCCCTGCTCCCACCTGTGTTTCAGGGGCTGCTGCCAGAGGTGAGACACACTTCCTGATGCCATCCCCCATTTGGCAGCAGAGCTCCGGGCCTGCGGTAGCTCCCATTGTCTTCTCACATATTCCCTGATCCCTCTCCATGACCCTGAGCCCACACGACAGCTGCAAAAACCACGGTCAGCTTCTCTCCAAGGACTACTGGTTTTGAAGATTGCTGCATTTCTCATATGATTTGGAGCAAACAAATGGGATGATGATTGGGGTTCTTCATAGGAAATCCCCTCTCTGATAGTGTCCCAGTGTTCCTTGAATGCCCGAAAACACCCACAGCCAGGCCTGTCTCCTTCATGCCTGTGTTCCCAAGCATCTAATGCAATAACTTGCATGTAATAAATATTCAATAAATAGGTACTGAATTAAGGCTTTTGTGGGATGAATTTTTCAATATTAAATCTCTTTTTTTTTAATGTTAAAAGTCTTAAAGGACATTTCTCTGTCTATACAGAAAGCCTCTACTTGTGTTTTAACACTGAGCTTTTGAATGAAAAGCACTATGTGAGGCACCTGGGTAGCTCGATCAGTTGAGCTCATGATTCCAGGATCCTGGGATCGAGCCCTGCACTGGGCTCCCTGCTGGGCAGGGAGCCTGCTTCTCCCTCTCCCTCTGCCTTTCCCCTTGCTCTCTTTCTCAAATAAATAAATAAAATCTTTAAAAAGAAAGGAAAAGAAAAGCACTATGCATATATGCACAAGGCAATGTGTTTAAAGTTAAATTATTTATAATAACTTAAAATATATGAAGCACGGCACTGCAACACACCACCACCAAGAGATTCTGAACCATCAGATGGAGAAAGTCTCACTCCCTAGAAAGGGAACGCCTTCCCCGTTCATCCTGTGTACACTGGTATGTTTACAGTTGTGTATTAATGCAGTAGAAGGAGTGAACTAGGGATCCACACCAAGACATGGATATATTCCAAAGACAGGCCAAGTGAAAGAAGCTTCACACAAGAGTACACATTGTATAATTTCATGTATACAGAGTGTAGAACAGGCCAAAGCAATCAATGGCAGAAAAAAGAAATAGGATACCGGCTGTCTCAGAGCTAGAGCAGGAAGTAGCTGGGAAGGAGGACAATGGAACCTTACGAGGTCATGGTAACCCCCTCATGTTTTCTTAGGGATTTGCCTCATTTAAGTGTATACATTTGTGAAAATGTATCCGGTGGTACACTTGAGATTCATGAGTTTTACAGCATGTGACTTTTACCTTAAAAGAAGTAAAAAGGGGGGAAATGCCTACAAATTGGAGTTTAGCTAATGACAGGTATGCCGAAGTGTTTAGTGTGAACACATACTGACAGCTGCCACTTACTGTGAAACACATCATAAATAAGATGGATTCACAAAATAGAGAAAAGGAGCAGTTTGTGAATCTACTACTGTGTGCAAAAGAAGTGTAGGAAGGATAATCCAGACACAAATGAGATCGATCCCCTGCAAGGAGTAAATGGGAATGTGGAGGGAAGAATAGGGGAAAGGCAACACTTCCCTGGCTGGACATTCTGTATTACTCCAACTTTAGAATTTCAGCAATGTTGGTCCCCCACACATCAAAAAAGTAAGTATAAATATTTTGAAGCAACCAAGATGTGGAAGAAATCCAAAGCAGAACACAAGCAATAACAAGTGAACTTGACTGTATTACAAATGAATAACACAACTGTGAAGAGGGTAGGGAAGAAAGGAACTAAGCTAAACAACTTTTGGCTACAAACCATAGAGCTAAAGACAAAAAGGCTAGTGTACAAATATTGGGCTCTGGTTAGCAAATTTGTCTCTCTGGCAGAGACTATGAATTAGCAATTCTGAAACTACTTGATGTGTGTTTGGGGATTGGACAAATAAGTTAATACACTGTGGATAATGAGAACCATGTTTTCCCCTGCAGAGCTAAAAGTTGGTCTATTATATGTGAATAGGAATCTGTAAATATATATGTACACACATCTACTCACACACACAGATGGATAAATACAGAAATACAGGTGGTACACATTAATAACACACACACTTCTTATCTGCATCCATGGGGAGGATGATGGGACTCCCATAGCCTTAAGCACACTTAGTGCCCAGATCTTGGTTTCTAAGCACCATTCTCTCATAAAACAACCCAGGGCTCCTCAAAAAAAATAGGGAAAATACAAAATAAACCTTCAATATCTTATGTTGCCAGAAAGTAAGAAAGTGCTCCAAAAATGTCAGAACAGGTCAAAAGGATGCAGAAGTTCAACTGAAGGGAGCTTCCAATGACCCAACGAACAATTGGAGCAACAAAATAAATTGAGATAATACTGGATTATACCCAAAAGTGAAAGAATGATCCTTGACTCCATCTTGATATAAATAAATAATGGAACAGATAGAAAGATGAATTAGATAAATAAATATATATATATATATAAATAAGAGGGACACCTTTTCCTTAAGGTATAATCCCAGCCAATCAATGTAGAAAGAATGAGGGACATAGGAAATCACCATTAGAGAGCATAGGCAAAACCCCACCAATACCTGTTAAAATCAGTAGGTGAAATTTAAGGAGAAGCAGAATATTTGTGTAGTCTTGAAGTATCTCCTCCAAAACACTTTTTATTTACAAAGTGAAAAATCATAAATTTATAATGGAAAAGACTGACACAGAACTCCTTAACCAAGGGATGAAAGATATATCTGTGACAATTATACAGAGTGCCAAAATGCCTACCCCCACCATGTGATAAACAGAGAAGGGCATAATCTCATTTCTGTGGTCTTCTTGCAAAAAAATGCATAGTCTCAATTTAATCACAAGAAAACTTCAGAGAAACCCAAATCGGAAGAACCTTCAACAAAGTAAGTGGCTAGTACACATCAAAAGGGTCAAGGGTAAGATAAACAAAGACAGGGCGCCTGGGTGGCTCAGTGGGTTAAGCCGCTGCCTTCGGCTCAGGTCATGATCTCAGGGTCCTGGGATCAAGTCCCGCATCGGGCTCTCTGCTCTGCAGGGAGCCTGCTTCCTCCTCTCTCTCTCTGCCTGCCTCTCTGCCTACTTGTAATCTCTCTCTGTCAAATAAATAAATAAAATCTTAAAAAAAAAAAAAAGATAAACAAAGACAGAGGGGCTTTCATTGAACGTAGGCTAAGGACACACAGCAACTACATGGAGGGTGGGGTCCAGGATTGCATTCTGCACCAGAGAAAGGACCTTCATGGGAAAACTGAGGCACTTTGAATAAGATCTGTAGATTCGTTTAATAGTGTTATAGTATTTTTTTCCCAAGTTTTTATGTAAATTCCAGTCGGAAAAACAATTTTTTAAATTAAAAAAAAAAAAAAAAACTCATGGGGCACCTCTGTGGCACAGTCAGTTAAGTATCCAACTCTTGGTTTCAGCTCAGGTCATGATCTTCAAGACCATGGGATTGAGCCCCACTTCCAGCTCCAAGGTCGGTATGGAGTCTTCTTGACCCTCTACCTCCTCTCTTTCTTCTTCTTCTCTTTCTCTCTCTCAAATAAATAAATAAAATCCTTAAAAAATAAAAAATCACTATTAAAAGATTTTTTAAAATAGTGTCATAATGTTAATTTTGTGTTGATTAATTCTAATATTGATTTGGTCATTGTATTATGGTTTTGTAACATGATAATCTTAGGGGAAGGTGATGAAGGGTATTTGGGAACTGTATGTATTATTCATGGAACTTTTCTGGAAATCTAAAATTATTTCAACATTTCAAAAACTAAAAAGATACAATGGATGAATGGATGGATATATGGTTGTATAGTAAATGCACATATGAAAATGACAACTGTCGACACTGACCGATGGGTACAAGGGTGTTCACTCTACAGTTCTTTCAACATTTCTGCATGTGGGAAGCTTTTAAAAATAAAATGATGGACACATCCCTTTTTTTATAAAGTTGTCAAAATTTTAATTCCAGTGTAATGTACAGTGTTCTATCAGTTTCAGATGTATGATATAGTGTTTCCACAATTCTATACATTACTCAGTGCTCATCATTACAAGTGCAGTCTTTAATCCCCATCCCCTATGTCCCTCATCCCCCCCCACCCAGAAACACCCAATTTTTAATAAACATGGCTTAACTTTGATCCTGTGATAAGTGATAACTTACTTATTCCTAATTGAACATCAAGGGTTTTGGGACCAGTGATTTGAGGTCAGTGGAGTGGAATAAAATAACTCTGATCAGGATGACACAGGACAGGAGAACCTCGTTCTGGAGTTAGCATTCAGAACAATGTCATCCAAACAACAAAGGACCAAGTAAACAATAGCAAGAGGAGAATACTCAGACCTTTAAAGTGAAAATGAAATCATCAATGAGAAGACCACCTTTGTTTTCAGACGCATGGTGTCCTCTTGTTCTGGAAGTCCCTGAGTAGAGACAGCTGTCTCCGTGACAGGCCCATCTCCGTGAGCATGACTGACCTTATCAAGCCACTGATTAGGAGAGGGCAGAGGTGGTGGACCCAGCGAAGCTAGGGCTGGTGTAAGTTGGTACAGTTGCCTTATTTAATATTCCCTCATTGCTAAATAAACTGATCGAGTGAATCAGCCCCACAGTAAAATGATGTAACAAGCAATAAATCCATACTGGTAACCTTTGGTGTTGTATATGAATGTACACACTGTAACCCACATATTTATCACTGAACGCGGGAACCGGTGGAATTGTAATGAAACACACACATGCTCCTTGGAGACTGAGATCAGGAGATGATGAGGGGAAAACATGATCTTCATGCTCTCAAGATTCATAGATCAGGAAATGTCCTATGAGATAATTCAGAAAGCTTCTGGTTCCCAGTATAGAACAGGAAACGCCAAAGGTTCGATTCAGCCCTAGGAGGATAGACATTTAGGGAAAATTCCAAAACCTAGTTCTCCTGGGAACTCAGAAAGGAATCGACCGAGAAGGGGGGAGAGACTGTCGGCTGCTAAACTTATCTGGTTCTACCAGCGAATTGTGAGCTGTGAGCACTTGAAACCTTGTAACACAGAAGCCCGTTTCAGAGCCGCGTGCAACTGAAAAGCACTTTCCCAGCGGTGAATGGTCTCCTTGGAACTCATGCGGTATAAAACCTGGGTATGTCAGGCTAGAACCAAGAGACCATATGCATAGAGAAGGAAATATGCTCCATAATCATGACCCTTTGGGGGTACACATCGAGTCCTAGGAAGGGAATAACCCCAAATAATCATCATGTTTTGAAATAATAGCTAATATTCATCAAACACAACAAAGTGCTATGCTCAACAATTAGATGTATTAACTCTCATAGGAAGAGGAAGTTCTTCCCCGAGTGCTAACTGAACCTGGGCAGGACGCAGAGCTGACCTAGTGTTTACTGGCAATTCCAAGAGACAGAATAACGACCGCTGAGTACAACCAGCCTTTGAGCCTCCTCCACAGGTTTGGGGGTGGGAGGGAAGGGCTGTGTACACTAAAGGCTTGCCAAGGGTTGAATCAAAAATTGAAATTATCCCAGCTGCATTTATTTCAAGATTGCCAAGCAGGCCCACTGCTGTAGCCGGTTCTGCACTGCTCATTTCTAATCCAACATGGCGCCTTCATACCATGCATCTCCCTCTGACCTTCAGAGAAGATACATCTTAGAGTGAAAAGCCATTTTTGTGACAAAGCTGTGCTCATGGACCCAGGAAAAGACTACGAGTCCCCACAAATGCATAGATCCACTCAGAGATTCTGCAACAAAGATCCGTTGTGTTGAAAAGAGTCCAACTTTCCCACAACTGTATCAAAAAAAAGTGGGGGGGAGGAGATGCACATTAATCCTTCATAATTTTTTTAGAAGTCAACTGAAAACTCTAATTCTCTTTCTGAGCTAGGATATTAACTAAGCACATATGTTTGGAGACATGAGACACATGACTTCTCACTGCATCTGTCTTAGTACACTGAAAATCAGCGTTGATTTTTAAAGATGGATTGAGTCCACTGGTGTCCCTACAGCTGGACTTAATTGGTAGTAGGAAACACAAATGAACGTGCCTTTGGAAATTCAGACTTGTGCGGCTGTCTCGTCTGTAACACAATGATCCAGTTCTCCTGAGGAATAACTCGACTGTCTGGGATATGAGCTCTTCCTCACTGTACCACGCCCACCCACCCAACCCCAATCCCAATCCCAGCTGTTGAACAAACCACCTCATGGATTTGGAGGAAAAAAGAATTTCTTAGTACAGCTCAAGAGAGCCACTTTGGACATATTAAAGTCCCCTGACTCTGTTTCCAATTATAAAACCCAGGGACTGATTTGGTGATAGAAGGATCAGGCAGTGTTTGTACACATACGCAGATGGCAACCATGTCCCCTCTGTGAATCATCTCGGAGCTTCTTGCTGTTCATCCTCCACAGCCCAGGACTACCTTATTATTTGGGAGGCTGCAGCCTCACCCCAAAACACATACAAGCCCCCTTTTGTGGATCAAGTCTTCAAGCCTCAATTTGCCTCCTTTCTACCTGTAACCACACCTGCAAATTCACCAGCCCTGTCTTCTCAATCTAGAGAGCAGTATTTCTGATTTGAAGACCTGTATCTCCTCCACTGGTTAGTATTTCTTCAAGTTCTCTCTCTCCTCTGCTCTTTCTCTTTGCCTACAAATGAGCTTCAGTGTTCAGCCCCTAAAGAAAAACTTAACCTTTTGCCCGTCCTCCCTAAGTCTCGGTGTTCTGTCTCCTGCCTTCTGGGGCTGTGTGAGCTCCTGCATGATTCCTCAATCCCTCCTCTTCTCTTCGCCTTCATTGCCAGGAAGCTGGTCCAAGCTACCATCGTTTCTCCCCTGGATTCCTCTAAGTTATTTCAAAATACAAAACTGTGTTTGACCCTCCACAAGTTGGCAGCTTCCTCAAAGTTCTTAAACTCAGATCTTTATTGTCATTTAAAAGACCCAGCCCAGCCTCCTATCACTGGCCTTCCTTTCTCTACACTTTGCTTTGACTTCCCTCATTGCCTAGAATGTTTTGCTCTCTGCTCCCTTGCCCAGCCATTTCACTCCTGGTCCCCCTTGGGAGCTGATCAGGTCTGAGCTCAATGATCATGTCCTCAGGGGTCCTTCTTGGACCCCAGATTGGGTTTCAGTGCTGGGCACCATGTTTTTTCCCATCAAAGCCCTGACCCGGTTTGTGATGATACACTTACTTTGTGTCGTTATTTGATTAGTGCCTATCTCTCCCAAGAGACCCTAAGATCCATGAGAACAAAAGCCCACGTCACCTTGCTCACATTTATGTCTACAGTGAATGGCATGAGTTCCAGCCCTTCTCAGGAACACAGTAAATATTCACTCTTGTCAAATGTTAACCTTCCAGAAAGAGAAAGCTAGACTTACTCCCTCTTCCTGAATCCCGTTCTCCGCTTATCACAATGTGCTTTCCATTCACACTGCTCTCTGGAAAGTCACCAGTGACTTCCCAGCAGTCTATTGAACCTGTTCTTTTAATTCTATCTGACTTTAAGATACCATTGAACCTTGCGGTCCACACTCCCACGCGTTCCATTGCCTTCCACGTCCTCCTGACTTCCGGGATAGATTTCTGCCTTCCTCGTCTCTTTGGCCTCTTTCCATGGCTTCTCTCTGCTAACTCTTTCCATGCTGATTTCTCCTCAGGGCTCTGACCTTCTTGGACTCATCTTCCCATTCTACAGCAGCGATTTCTTAACCTTTGGATACCTCTAAGAACCTGACCAAAGTTACAGACACACTCCATCCCAGCATGCCAGGCGGAAACTCACAGAAAATATTGCTCACAATTTCCGGTGGCTATAGAGCCTTAAACTTCAATCACTGGACTCACCATGGACCCCAGCTAAGAACCCCCTTCCAGGGATACCTCAGGCGTTAGGTGTCTGCCTTCAGCTCAGGTCATGATCCCAGGATCCTGGGATCGAGACCCACATCGGGCTTCTTGCTCAGAAGGGAGCCTGCTTCTCCCTCTGCCTCTGCCTCCCCTCTGCTTGTGCTCTGTCTCACTCTCTCTCTCTGACAAATACATAAAATAAAATCTTAAAAAAAAAAAAAGAAAGGACCCCATTCCACCTGCTCTCCCCGGGCACTGTCCCCTCACTTCTAACTACCATCTTTGCAGCTAAATCTCTTTCCAGCTCTGACTTCTTTTGAGCTCGAGTCCTGATTCCAAATGGCAATTTCCAGCTCTTCCTTGAGGGCCAACACAGAAACTCACTTATTTCCCCAAACCTGCTCTTTCTTCCTGCTTCCCCTGTCTCCAGCAGTTGCCCCAGCTAGATACCTTTCTGGTTCTACAGAATTCCCTTTCTTCATCTGTGGCCTCTCTCTCTAAAGTCAACCAGGGGACCAGGGAAAAATGAAAAGAGAACCAAAAAAAAAGAGAAACTTTCATTTTCCCATTCCAGTTTTCAAATAGTTTTGCTAAATGCATTCAACCTCTTTCCTGAAAACCACCCAATTCCAGAGGAAACTAATTAAAAATAAAACATAAAGAAAGGAACTACGAACTCCTCCAAACACACCCCGCCCGCCCCCCCCACCAAGAATATAACACACGCACTAACACAAATGAAGAGCATGTCCCCAGCACGAAAGGGGGAAAGACAGGCTCATGCGTGGGCGCATCCACCCACCTCTGGAGGGCCCTGCTCTTAGAGCTGGCCACACTAACACCCCATCCAGAACAACGTCTTGGTTGGCCTCCTCCCTGACCCCATATTTCATCAACCTAACACTCCGCTCCGCTGTAGCTCATTCCTCAACCTGGCATCTGTCTCTGCTCTGTTTTGACTTTGCAAGCCCTTCCTTAAGGCCCAGAACAAATGACTCATATATGGGCAGTATGTCATCGCACCCTCCAGCCCCCCTCATCTCAAGCTGTGCCCAAGCTCTGCCTTTCCACAAAGTCTTCCCCCATTCAATTATGTCAGCAAACACTGACTCGGCAGGCGTTGTGCATAAAGTGCTGTGTACCACATGAGGGCCAGAATGTACTAGAATAAGGGAGGAGATACTCGGCAGAACAATTTCTGCAAAACAATGCTAATGGAAAATAAAATGGGAGGCTGGAAGACACAGGCTTTGGGGTATAGACTGACCCCCAAAATACTCTCACCTTCTCTGTAATGGCATCTTATTTGCACTCCCTGGTGAATCTAGGATTCTCACGCTTTAATCTGTAGCCCTAGCTGACTTGGAGGCTTTCTGAGGGCAGGTGCCTACTCTGTCTCTAGTGAAGCCTCGAGAACTGGCCTCCGGGTAGGGGAGCAGTATACCAGAGAGCAGAGGAGATGCAGCAAGAGGTCATCCTGTTTAAGAAACGAGTTCCTATAAAGCTGGCTCACTTCACACTGATCGTAATTATAGCAAAGACTAACCAAATTTCAAACGAAGCATAACTTTATTCTTCAAGACAGTGGTCACTTATGCACCAGAGCACTTGTGTGGAATTTTTTTTTTTTTTTAAGATTTTAAAGAAAGAGAGAAAGTACACAAGCAAGTGACAGGGCAGAGGGAGAGGGAGAAGCAGACTCCTTGCTAAGCAGGGAGCCTGAAGTGGGGCTTGATCCCAGGATTCTGGGGTCACAGCCTGAGCCAAAGCCAGACACGCAAGCGACTGAGCCATCCAGGCACTCCTCGTGCGGTGGGATGTTGAATGATGGCTGGCGTCCTAGCCATCCTAAGTTGAGTTGAGACTTCAAGATGACCTCCAAGATCTTAGAGTAGCAATGGAGAAATACAATTTAGGAGAAATGAGTAACAGTAGCCACGCATCTAAACCCCACCTTCGCTATTTCACTAAGGTGAGAGCTTCGGCCAACGGCACGGTGCGGGGGTCAGGCCAAGCAGCTGCCGAGCTGCATCCGCCACGGTCTGTGTCCAGCTGTTACAGTAGGTGGTTTGCTCCCGCCTGTGAGTCACCCGTGAGGGAAGCTGCAGTTCTGGACCAGTACTGTAGGTGCTAAGATCCGGTCTTTGCTTTTAGACCGTGGGAGCAAAGACTAATAAGGAAAATACACCAGAACAGCTGGGAAACCAATTCCCTTCTGACTGCAGAAGAAATCGCTACTGCCAAGGCATTTTCTGTCCTTGAGACAGGGGAGGTCTTCGAAGGATGTGTGATTTTTTTGGTCCGTCAAGTTCATTTCTTTTGCCTTTCCCCCAGCCTCACATATCCCTTTCTGTCCCATGCTTAAAAATGATACTAGGCTTCAACTCTGTTTTATAACATGAAGGATGGCAAACCTGTATCATTGGAGAAGCAGCTCCAAAAAAAAAAATCTTTTATTTCTTTTCTCCTTTCAAACACTGTGTATTCAGCGACTTTGAGATTCTGGATATGGGCTATGTGAGTGTTTGTTTGCTTACCTGGGGGCATCATTTTACCTCATCCTACCAAGACAATTTCATAACTTCATGCAGTCTTGTCTGTACGATGCGATTTTTTTTTTTTGTACAATGCAATTTTTAAAAAGATTTAGTTACCTTATTTATTTGCGAAAGAGTCAGAGAGTGAGCACAGGAGGGAGAGGGAGAGGGCCAGAGGGTGGAGCAGAATCCCCCCTGACGAAGGCGGGGGGTAGGGGAGGGGTGTCTCTCTATCTCGGGACCCTGAGATCATGACCTGAGCCAAAAGCAGATGCTTAACCCACTTAATCGACTTGAACCACCCCGGCGCCCCTAAGAGAATGTAAATTAATCACCCCCTCTCTTGGCTTCAAAAGCATGTGAACAGCTTCATCAGAAATCAGTTCTCTTGAAAAACAACTCAGATTCCAGCAAAGACCCAAACAATCAGACTAAACCCGCTGCTGGAAGAATGTATCCATCTTAGGAACTATGGTTTCTCACTCAATGCTTAGAATTAGAAGTAATTTTTTGACCAGGCGATATTTTCTTTAAGTTCACTCAGTATAAATCCATTTTTCTGGATACAAATATCTAGCAACATAGCTTAATTTTTAATATTTTTAAGAATTTATTTATTTGACAGAGAGGCACACGGCAAGAGAAGGAACACAGCAGAGAAGTGGGAGAGGGAGAAACAGGCTTCCCACTGAGCAGAGAGCCCGATGTGGGGTTCAATCCCAGGACCCTGGGATCATGACCTGAGCCAAAGGCAGACACTTAACGACTGAGCCACCCAGGTGCCCCAACATAGCTTAATTTTTTAAAAGATTTTATTTATTTGAGAGAGAGAGCGAAAATCGTAAACAGACTATGCACTGAGCACAGAGCCCAACTCAGGGCTTGATCCCATGACCCCGAGATCATAACCTGAGCTGAAACCAAGAGTCAGATGCTTAACTGATGAGACATCCACATGCCCCACAATATATTCTACTTTATTAACATTCATTTTCATGGCATACACAGTCTTTTAGTATCTTTTTTTAAAGATTTTATTTATTTATTATTTGAGAGAGTGAGAGGTTGAGAGAATGGATAGGGGGAGGGGCAGAGAGAGAAGCAGACTCCCTGCAGAGCACGAGTCTGACGCAGGACTCGATCCCAGGACCCCAGGATCATGACCTGAGCTGAAGGCGGACGCCTCACCGACTGAGCCACCCAGGCACCTTCCCAGTCTTTTAGTTTCAAGAACACTTCCTCCGACCTGCCTCTTCCTGCCAGGTGTTGGCTATCAACACCAAGAATTGGGGCATCCTGTGTAAAGAGTACTATTCTTGGGGAGAGTATATGAAACTCTCTAGCTGAGGAGAAGGTCACAAACTAGTTATGTATAAACACAGTAACGAATACACTTCGGACTCTCTGCATCCGGTCAGATCTGATCCACGAGTAGCTTCTCAGCCGCAGCCTGGCCCTTCGGGCTTCTTGGCGTGGAGTATGTTAAAAGGACCCCCAGGAGCTCATGCAAAGGGTAGTTTAAAGTTGCCGAAGGGAAAATGCAAAATGAGTAAGAACACACTTGTCCCAGAATCACTTCCTGGGCAACTTCAGCTAGTTAGGACTCTGCTAGGAAAGACAGGAGAAGGGAGAGGGAAAGGAAAAGGTATTTTGACAGTAAGAACAGAAGGGACAAAGCAGGTGCACTGAATCATCTCGGGGAGGAGCGGACGCAAGGAAAACTAGCGGGAAAGGTAGATGAGCCAGGGCCGCGGCAAAAACTCCAACACGCTAGAGAGTCCTTGCACACTTGTCGGTTATGGACTTGAAGAGCCACCAGCACACAGTAGGCCTTCAGCGTGCATGATGGATAGCTGCTTGTTCTGTGATGACACAAGGACCTCGGTCCTTAGAGAAATCGTACTTCGTGTGGTTTTGCTCAGGCCTGGCGACACGTAGAGGTAAGTTTTACATTTTTTTTTTACCAACAAGCTTACTATAAAAATAAGTTTATTTATATAATGAAGCAAACCTCAGCTGTGGACAGCAGTTCTGACGGTTCTAAAACGGGATCTGGGGGCGCCTGGGTGGATCAGTTGGTTGGGCGACTGCCTTTGGCTCAGGTGGTGATCCCAGAGTCCTGGGATCGAGTCCCGCATCGGGCTCCCCGCTCTGCCAGGAGTCTGCTTCTCCCTCTCATGCTCTCTCTCACTCTCTCTCTCTAATATAAATAAATAAAATCTTTAAAAATAAATATAACAGAATCTGGGTTGACATCCATTCCAAGAGAAATGGAATCCTGGTGTGCCCCCCCACACCCCAGGAAAGGGCTGGGTGTAGAATCCTGTACAAGAGGGCGATGTTAGGGGCGCCTGGGTGGCTCAGTGGGTTAAAGCCTCTGCTTTTGGCTCGGGTCATGATCCTGGGGTCCTGGGATCGAGCCCCACGTCGGGCTCTCTGCTCAGCGGGGAGCCTGCTTCCCCCTCTCCCTCTGCCTGCCTCTCTGCCTACTTGTGATCTCTGTCTGTCAAATGGATAGATAAAATCTTTAAAAAAAAAAAAAAAGAGGGCGAGGTTAGTCCCCTTCCTTTGGGGACATCGCATGAGATTTCTTTACTCCCATGTACAGATTAAAGAAAATTGCCCTCTTAGATTCATTTCATTAGAACTCAAACACATGCTGGCGAACTAATAGATGTCTCAAGTATGAGACAGAGGTCCTCCTCTGTCCCCTGAAACCTCTACCAGCCACCTGCCTGTCCTCTTCCTGGCGGCTCTGTCCTCTGGTTACCCAGGCCGGAGCCCTGGGCAGCCTCCTGGGCTCCCTGCTTCCCCTCACATCCCACACTCAGCCCATCAGAAAATCCTCTTGGCCCTTCCTTCAAAACAGATCTAGACTCTAGCCATTTCTCACCACCCCCACTAATAGCTACTAAGTCAAGTCACCACTCTCCTTCCGCCTGGGTTTTTGCAAAGCTTAACTAGCCTCCTGGCTTCCCGCCTTGCCTCCCTCGAGTCAATTATCTATACAGAGGTTAGAGGGATCCTTTTAAAACTTAAGTCAGATTTCCCCCACCTCCTCTGCTGAGACCCCCTTTGCCTGCGGAGTAAAGTCCAAAGTCCTCTCTCCCTTCCCACCCTGCTCCCACTATACCCTACTGCTATGCTCCTGGCCTCCAGGCCTCCGAGCTGTTCTTGAAAACACCCGCTCAGGCTTTCCCTCTGCCTGAAATGTTCTTCCCCAAATATCCCTCCAGCTCACTCCCTCACTTCCTGCAGACTTTGGCTCAAATGCCACCTCCGTGAAGCTTCCCTAGTAACCTACTAACAACCGAAACATGCCCACCACTTCATCCAGCATGCCCTACCCTCCTCTTCTGCTTTCTTGTTCTCCATCATCTAACATGCTATGGATTTTACTTCCTTTATTATCAGTTTCTCCCTCCCAGGTTGTAAATCCCATGATGGCAAGGACCTACGGCAATGTGGTTCGCTGCTGTGTCCCCTGCCCCCAGAACCGTGCCGAGCACAGAGTAGGGGATCAACATCTGAACAAACGAGTATAATCATAGGAAAGCCAACGGTGTATCTCTGTCCAGGTGGCCCTACCCTTTCTAGTAAAATGAACATATAACAAGCGCGTTCCTACGTGAGGAGCAGGGACAGAGGAAGAACTGGGCACAGAGATGACCAGGAAGAATGTCCCAAGGATGCTTGTTCCAGTCTCAAGGCTTGGGAAAGGCCCAGCCCCAAGAAGAGACAGTAACAGTGAGACCCGAGCGACAGTTGCTGGCCAGGCAACAGGAGAAGAGAATATTCCAGGCCGAGGGAAGGGTAGAACTAGATCTGAGTTTGAGAGAACTGAGTCCAGCTGGCTGGAGGAACTCAAAGAGAGGACAGTGGCAGAGAGAGAGAGAGGGAGAGAGGGGGAGGATACTGAAAAACAGCCCTGGGCGTCAGTAGGGATGTGATCAGGTCCGCATCCGCCGAACGTGCAGTCTGTGCCCCGAGAAGTGAGTTGGAGGCAGGCAGGAAGGGGTGCAAGGAGGTACGGCAGGAGGCCAGAGTGGATAGGAGCTTGCATGAGGCTACATGAGAAGCGTGTCCTACGAGTGAAGGATGGGTTCCTATAAAACCATTAGCCTTATGCAGGTGAGCTGCTTCCCTCAAACCTCTGTGATTCAAAATCGTCCAACAACCTGAACCAACAGAAAGTCTGGAGTTGTAGATGAGCCAAGATTAAAAAAAATTCTATTATTACAATTTCACCAATTATTTTAGAAGCATTGCCAAGCAGTGGACTGTTACCATTTTTTCAAGAATTATCAAAACAAAACATTTCAGAGCATTTGCCAGATTAAAGGTGCCCTTAACAAAGAACAACAACAACAAAAAAGGTTGCTTTAAGGACACCGCTGAAGAAGAAACCGCCTGAAGGTGTTTTAACACAATTTTACAAGTGAGGACATTGACACCGGGAGAGGGTCCGTCGCTCCCCCAGCTGAGAAGGGATCGCCCACTTAGTGAAGTCGCAGTGATATCGTGGTGATAACATAGCTCAGCAGTCACAGCACCGGGACTTAAACCTCGCCTTTTAGACCCCAAACCTGGTTTCAATCCACTGACGTTCCCATCCAGCACAAGTGCCCAGCAGAATCCTTTGACGCGGGACCCCGTGTGATTGACTGTCTCATTCAGGACTTAGCTCACGAGTAACACTTCCACACTTGTCTACTCTGGGTACACAATGCCAGGCTCCGTGGACACAGTGATGGATAAGGCCAGGTCCCTAATCCATGACTTCCTCAAGCTCGCAGTCTTGTAAACGGACAATGACAACGCTACCCTTTCCTGCCTGGTTCATGTTTTCCTTCCAAAATATTAATGCTTAGTGCTCTCAGAGAGCTTGAGTGGCTAAGGAATGTGCAGGATCTCTCCTGACTCCCACCCCATCCTAGGGAAGAGGGCCACGTGGCTGTTAGAATTCCCATTCTACGAGTGAGGGAAGTGAGGACACAAGAGTTTCCATGAAATGGCACGGAATGGAGCTGAGCCTAGAGCCCAGGGTTCGACGTCCGGTCCGTAGCTCTTTCCACCAAATCACAAATTTCACGTTTAGTTTACATTCCAACCTCTCTACCCTTTCTCTTCTTCCTGACAGGTTTCATCTCCGACCTGTGGCTTCCCTACACGAGCCGTCCGTGGATAAGGAAGATGCAGGGAGCCTAGGAGCGGGCTGGGGGGACATTTCCAGAATAATGGGCAACGAATAAAAGTCCTCGCTCTAGATTCATGAAGAACTTTGCAGCATCTCTTTTGATGATAATTTTGCAGGAAAGGGAGAGATAAAGGATGACAAGAATGAACAGTGCAATTTACTCCCTTTTATCAGGCCTGGAACGAAATGTACTCTTGAATTCCAGGAGTATGTGTTGGTTTTATTTAACCAATTAGTCACGGGTTCGATGAAGCAACTTTTGGAAAAATGGCGCAAGAAGGAATTCTCACGCAGACACTGGTCATCAGAGAAGCAGAAATGAATTTACTCCGAACGATGAAAAACAGGAAAACAAAACCACCTGAAATAAAGAAATGCAGGGTCAAGGTCGCTTTTAATAGAGCTAATCTCGAAATATGTGGGAAGGGAATCAAGGCTCTGAGCAAGGATCTGTAGAGTTAATCACCACCATGGGTGTCCCGTGGTGCCAGGCTCTGCAGGGTCTGTGACCACGGCTGTCACCCTGCATAACCTCAGGGAATCAGGGACGCCCTCTTGCCCTCTCACGCTCTCGGCTTCATTGGGTGAATTCTGCTCAGGGTACTGGAGAGCCACCTTACTTTCCTATGCTAGAAAGTTCTGGAATTCATTTTCACAAGTCTGAGACTGCAGCCACATCTACTGCAATTTTTCTCTTGAACAAAGGAGCAGCCATTCCCAAAGCCCAGTCCAACCTGAAATACCAGATTTCCTAATGAGAAGTCAGCCCAGAGGCCCGTCCCAGCACCCTCCTGCCATGTTTAACTCCTTCCTTCCCTCCCACAGATCCCCAGAATTTTACTTTCAAATATCATGAAAGTTATTTGAGATCTGTATATAGATATATAGATATATTCTTCGTGTTAACTAATTTTGGGCTATAAATTTGCATCAACATTCCTTTATATACACATAATGATTCCACACAGCACCTAACAAGAAAACTGTACGAGGTAATAAATAGTACCACCAATCATCACAAAGGTATGTATCAATCTTTCTAATTCATATACATTTTTGGATAAAAAAGAGAATGAAAGTATCAGTTCTGATCATTTTTTAAACAATGTCACCAAGAGATCTTGAGTTGGTCCACAAACCATATGTGCCAGATGTCTCTTAAATTGTGTAAAGTCTCACTATTCTTAATTAAACTTTACACAGTCTCATTCCAGGCTGAGTTCCTTCGATCCCAATTATTGGTATTCCTGTTGTCCTTTTTATTTTATTTTTATTTTTTTTAAAGTTCTTGTCTTTATTTATTTAATAGAGACACAGTGACAGAGGGAACACAGGCAGGGCGAGTGGGAAAGAGAGAAGCAGGCTTCCCGCTGAATCAGGCTTCCTGATGCAGGGCTCAATCCCAGGACCCTGGGATCATGACCTGAGCTGAAGGCAGATCCTCAACGACTGAGCCACCCAGGCACCCCTCCTGTTGTCCTTTTGAAAAGTCAATGTTTGGATTCTGAAGTTTAAAAATCTTTGGGATTCTTCTTAATCATGCTTAATACACACAATGGCAATATTAGCAGGTTTTTGGTTCTCTTGCATTTAATTTATGAAGATTTAAAAGGAACTTAGTGAATATGAAAAGTTTTGATTATTAAAAATCCTGTGACTGGAAAACTAATGGAATCTGAAGCATCAATCTTTTATTATAAAGGAATGAAGAGGGACACCTGGATGGCTCCGTTGGTGAAGCCCCCAACTCTTGATTTCGGCTCAGGTCATGATCTCAGGGAGAGGTGGAACTTGAGGCGTGGCGTTCTGTGCTCAGCTCGAGTCTGCTTGAGAGTCTCTCCCCACCCCACCCCTGCTTGAGCACACATATGGTCGCTCTCTCTCTCTCTCTAAAATAAAGAAATAAATCTTAAAAAAAAAATAAGGAACAAATGAGGGTGAAGTTTTCCTCCCTTAAACGAGCAAGACACCTTCTTCATTCGTCTTTTCTTTCCTTTGGCTAATGAAGGTAGGAAAGATTAAAACAACAAGATAAATACTCAGTGGTGGCAAAAGTGTGGAGGAAATGGACATTTCCAAGCACTGCAGGTAGCAGCACAACTGAATAAACACTGTTTGGAAGGCAAGCTGGCCACTAATATCCAAAGACTTAATTATTTCCTTTGACTCAATCATTTTACTTTGATCAACTTGTTCTAAGGAAATAATTAAAGGCACGCAAGAGTTTTGGGGTAGGTAAAGGATGTTCATTTCAGCACCATTTGTGATGGTGAAAGATGGGAGTCACCCATGGTGGACTGAGAAAGCACACGGCCGGTCCCTGAGTCACGTGGTCGAGGAACAAACACCAGACGTCTTAACTTTCTACTCCCGGTTCTGCTGCATGGTTAAAGAAACTCCAAATGAGGCACTTAATCTTCCCACTTGATTCTTCAGAATCCGAGTAAATGAGCTGAGGAAATCGGAGATAAGTTACCAAACAGCCGAGGCTCTGACTAAGATTGCTAAAACCCAAGAACTGCCCTAAACTTCTCAGCCCAGGAATAAGACACTCTTTTATTTCCAAAGATTTTCCTTTTTCTAAGAACTCTAACAACAAAAAGCGATACGTTGCAATGGATTTTTAACATGATCCACTTAGTTATCTTACAAATAAACACAACAACAAGAATAAAATGTTTTTAAAGTATTTTCTGAAATAAAGTCTATGCAATTCACAGAAGAGCTTCTTCATGGAATGAAACACTCTGCTTGTCCCAGCCTGTGCTCCAAGCACTTGACATGCATTAATTCACTGAATCTCCACTACAGTCCCAAGAAGTAGGGGCTGTCACTACCCTGTTTCACAGAGGAGTAAACCGAAGTAGAGAGAGCTTAAGTAGTTCGCCCACATAACCCAACGAGGGTTAGAATTAGAATCCAGATCTAGGTGGTCAGGATTCAGAACCCAAGGTCTCAACCACCACGTACCCTGGTATTAAAATACAATAATTAGATTAAAATGTATGGAACCCGCATCAATATTGGAAACGCATTGGGATTTTTATTAAATAGAAGCAGAGGAGAGCAGGAAGAGATTGTCAAAAGGCTTGTGGAGAAGATGATGATGCCAAAACTGTCACAGAGCCTGAGGACAGGAGGCAGGTCATTGAAGAATTTTCTGGATCAAAGGACAAACCTAAGAGTCGCTGGCTTGTCCCCGAAGCTAGAATACCAGGGGTGAGGAAGGCAAGGTGGGCAAGGATTATGAAGAAGGTTTCTGTGCTTCATCTTGTCTTTCTTTCTTTTAAATTATTTATTCAGTTATTTATACATCAACTTGACAAGTATTTGTTTTTGTTTTAAAGATTTTATTTATTTATTTGACAGAGAGACCCCGGGATCATGACCTGAGCTGAAGGCAGACGCTTAACGATGGAGTCCCCCAGGCAACCCCAGGTCTATAGTTTAAAAACGATTTTTATGTTTTAAAGAACAAGGGTACTAGCACGTGTCTTCATTCAATGTGAGATCATCTGTCCCTAAAGAATTCAAAGGGAATTTGATTATGGAAAGACGGCTGAGAAACTAGCTCTGTTTATATTTTGTTTCTTTTGAGGTAATCTGCTCCTTAAAAGGGAAGATGGAATAATGGTGATTCAGGATGTTAATGTAAAGATGGAAGATAGAAGGAAGAAAGTAAATCCCCCTTTCAGAACTCAAGTAGTCTGCTGAAAAGTCATCTACCCAGCATGGTTCCTCTAAAATGTAGGTGTATGGGTTTAAGTAATTTTTCCTTACCCAATTATCTCTGTCACATCGCTGTTCCTTTAATCCCTCCCATCTAATTGGTGATCAAAGCCTGAATCCCATCTGCTAAATGAAGCTCTTAATCTGCGCCTTCCCCTCCAACCCAGCTGCCCTGCAGCTACTTTACCTCTTCTTCTCGACTGGGTCTTCCTTGACCCCAGGATCTTCCGTTCTCCGATCTGACTTTTGCCTTGCTGTCATGGCGGTGGCTCTTTCGAAAATATGTACCTGATCATATCATCTACAATGGAGAATCCTTCATTTCTCACAGGAAGGAGGCGGGGGGGGGGTGAGGGAGGAGGAGAAAAAGAAGAGGAAGAAGGAGAAAAAGACAGGGTAGAACACAGAGACAAAGAAGACAAAGACAAGATGACGTGATGCCTGGGTGGCTCAGTCGCTAAGCGTCTCCCTTCGGCTCAGGTCATGATCCCGCAGTCCCGGGAATCGGTCCCCACGTCGGGTTCCCTGCTCAGCGGGAAGCCTGCTTCTCCCTCTCCCACTCCCCCTGCTTGTGTTCCCGCTCTCAACTGTCTCTCTTTCTCTCTGTCAAATAAATAAATAAATAAAATCTTAAAAAAAAAAAAAGTTAGTAAAGTATAGACCTGGATTCTGCTTTAGAAATTCAAATACCATAAAAATAAATACAATAAAAATCTCCACTTCACCTCGTTCAAACTTTACCCCAAAAGTAGTCAGTTCTGTTTTCTAAAATACATCTAAAGGAATACAGTTATAAACCTAGGTCCTGGAGGATAATTAGCTAACCAGGCTGAGCATCCCAGCCCACGGCAGTCGTGCCCTTGTCTTGTCTACACCGCAGTTCAGTCTAACTCAGGAGAGCAAGTGGTTGAAACTATTTTCAGAGACCGATTAGATTATGAGCTGAGAATTATCCATTTAAATTAAATAATAAAAGACTTTGAAAACTACTAAAAACACACTAGAAAACAATTCTCCTGCAAAGAACCAGAAAGTGGAATCTGAAAAGCCCATACGGGACACAGTTCGAATGACACACCACCGAGGCATGAAACCACTCTGCTGTCCCCAAAGACAGGACGCAGATCTCTGTGAAAGCTGCTTGCCCCGACCTCCGTGGCTAGGATGCTAAATGACAGCTGAATTCGACCCCAAAAAGAAGGCTTTGTCTTTCTTCTCCCAGGAGGTGCAAAGATAAAGCTGGGATTGTCATTTGCTGGGAGCCTGGACTGAGCATAGCCTCTGCACCACCCTCCCAAGTAAAAGCAAAGTATATAAAGGAAAAGCTTAATGGAAATATGAGAACATTGCAACAATGACCAAACAAACTCTTATGGACAAATGATACTTAAAGTACATTTGAAGTGTTTTCTAAACCCAGTAACATTCCCTCTTAGCAATAAATGCTGTCACTAAGTAGTAATGGGAATAAGAAAAGTGCGCAGGCTCTGAAGTCAGACAGAGCACCACCGCTTCGTAGCTGTGCGACCTCAGGCAAGTTACTCAACCTCTCTGGTACCTCATTTCCTTCGTCTGCAAAATGGTGGTAAGGATATCTACTTTCATGAGTTGGCATAGAGATTAAAATAGATAATACGTGTAAATAAACACAGCCTCTAGCACAGGGCCTGGTATGTGAGAGGTTCCCATGAATGGTTATCACAGTAGCATGCCTGAAGCTTCTTCCATGACTTTGTATTTCTAAAAAATAAGTTATGAGACATTGTTTTCCCCTTTTGCACCAAGTGAGGCAGTCAGCCCTTCTCCTCCTGCCTACCCAGCCCACCACATCTCCTGATTTGAATCGTGGCAAAAAACAAAACAAAACAAAACACTTGCGTTCTTTTACTGTGTGCGGCTGGCATCTTGCTAAGTGCTGTAGCGGATTCGACAGAAAGGAAGGGACAGGCTGTGCCATCCTAGGTCTGGCAACACGAGCAAGGAGGTGAGACCTCCACAGATGAAACAGCCAGAATCAAGTTTTTAAAAAAAGCTCCAGTGCCAGATTCCATGACACACGCTGACTTGCCACAGTGAGTCACACTAGTGGGATTCTCAAACTCTCTGTGGTGAAGAGCCATTCTTGTTTTCGTTTCCAACCCATCATGAACCAACAAGGGGTCCTATTGCCTATGCCTGCAACACAGCTCATGCTGCCTCCAGCTCACCCTCTGAGTCTCCATAGCACCCGGAGGGGGCTATGCCTTGTCACCAAGACTAACTCACGGACCACATCCGTAGACATTGTGGTGATGCCAAATTGCCCGAAGTCTCTTCATTTCCCTACTTGACTTGCTGCAGACCCGTAACAGTTTTTGAAGCAGCTTTAAACTGGTAAATCTGTAGACCATTTTCTGAGTCATCCTGAGCCGGACCTAATGGGGTAGGGTTTCCATTTTTCCAGGGGCATCCCAGAAGGAGCAGCGGAGGACAGACAAAGGGAGCGCCCGGAAGCTAGAATAAGCCCTCAGGTGCTTGGAATGAGTACTTTTATCACGACTTGGAATGAATCCGTAGACTTGGGGTCTAAGAAAAGGGTATCAAGAACTTCTATATCTCATGATGCGAGGGAACAGTTCCTTCAGGAGGGGGTCCCAAAAGCAATGTAAAGGAGAGAAGCTTCCTGAAGGTATTCTAAAACCATCGCCTAATTGGCTTATCAGCTATTGAGGAACAGAATTCAGAAGTGCACTTTTTGGTAAGAACAGTCAACATCTCCTGCTTGGGCACACTTCTCAGGAGTCCTCTTAGGCATCAAAGGGAAGGAGACGGGAGTGAGTCCAAAGCTTGGGTCAAGCTCTGCCTGTCAGGAGCTAATGGGCTCAGGCTCCCAAGCCACACGACCAGCCTTCAAATCCTGGCTCCTCCATTTACTAGCTGTGCAATCTTGAGCCACTGGCTTGATCTGACTTTGTTTCGGCTCCCTCGTCTAAGTGGGGACAGCAATCACACCTCCCTCAAAGGGTTGTCCGGAGAACCGAATGAGGTCACAGGTGTAAACGCCTTAGAACAGTGCCTCGATGGGCCACCTGGGGTGGCTCGGTGGGTTAAGCATCTGACTCTTGATTTCAGCTCGGGTTGGGATCTCAGGGTCATGGGTGGAGCCCCGCATCAGGCTCTGCACTCAGCATGGAGTCCACTTGAGGTTCTCTCTCCCTCTCCTTCTCTCCCACCTGCTCATGCTCTCTCTCAAATAAATAAATCAATCTTCAAAAAAATAAACAAATAAAAAAAATAAAAAAGAACAGTGCCTCTCATGGCTGCTAGGGCCAGCTGCTGTTATTAGACTTTTCTCCTCCAGTAAGTAGGTTCATGTTCATCCTCAAGTCCAACGTAGAGGTATTTAGGATATGGGATATTGTGGTCTGAGATCCTTTAGCGCAGGTGGTGAGGGCCTGATAGTCAAAATCCCTGGGTCTAAGCAGAACCCGTGGGAAGTGCTCCTTTCTGGGCCCCTTTCTCAGTTGGTTGCCCCTCGTACCCCTCAAAGCCCAGTTCAAAGGCCACATCCCCAAGTAAGCTGTATGAATTAGGAGCTGCTCATAGCAGAAGCCCATCTCCTGTGCCTTTAATCAAATAAGGGCTCATTGTTAGCACCTCCTGAGGAGTCAGGATTGACACCCTGGGGCAGGTGCAGCAGGTCCTGGATATCCTCAGGACCCCAGGCTCCTATCAAGGAGGAAGCGGAAGGAAAGACTGAGTATGAAGAGGTGGGGGCTGCAGGAAAGCTATCCTCGGCAGGCACCCGCCAGTCTACTCCCACCCTGTGAGTAATCAACGCCGTGTCAGGCGGCCATCCCTAATTGCAAGAGAAGTACAGAAATGGCTTCTTCACCAACCCAGACAAAATCAGGGTTCTGTTCATAACAAAAAGGAGAAGAATGTTGAATGGAGGGGCAACACGCAAGGCTTTCCCTGACTCCTAAGACTAGCTCAGGTCCTACTGTAAGATACTTTCATAGCGTCATATACTCCTCCTTTGTGTCACTTACATGTAAACTGTAATTCAATAATTTCTTATGAAAATAAGGTTGGGTATCTGCTTCATTCCAGAACATAAGATCCGGAGGATAAGACTCATATCTCTCCTCCCCAATTTATCTCAGGGACACCCCCCCCCCGCCACAGTCTAACACAATGTCTCCTAGCCAGTAAGCACAATAAAAATATGTGGAATCGGTAAACAAACTACTTAATAAAAGCTCGTTGATGGACTTAGGAACTCTAGACAATTAGCTTCATTTTTTTTTCTTGTTTAAACTCAGACTAGAAATATTTTTATGCCTTATAAGGTTAATGTTATGAAGAATATGTGAAAAGAAAACCAAGAAACACTGGGAAAATATGTTGGGTAAAAACTTGATACGTGTGGCAAGAGAGAAAACAGAGCCCTTGAATTCATTAGGGATATGCTTTAAGGTCATGGGAATAGAAAAATGTCACACAGGAGAATGCCAGGAATATAACTGTATTATTTGGTGATAAATACGGGAGGTGGGGACATATTTAGATATGGCTACCTTTCTCCTTCTTCTCCTTTTCCTCTCCTCCCAGGAAAAGAGAAATGTGTTTCTTATAAACAGAATCAAACAATTCAGGAGAGCTCATTTACCAACAGAAGTTCTTCTCCATTCACGCACTCAACTGAACAAACCACTGCTTGCGGGAACATGCACCACCTTGAATCCCAGGAGAACAACAGACCAAATGGACATGGTCTTGACCTGCACAGCCCTTCTGTGCCAGTTGGGGCAGTGGGGCAAGACAATAAAGAAATAAATAGATTTACTGCTGGTGATAAACGCTATGAGATGCTGTGGCAATAGAATAATGAGAGGGAAGTGATATTTAAGCCACAACCCAAGAATGAGAAGACTACTATTAGAATAGCCAGGAAAAAAACACAAGGTGACCAGAACATGGGTGGAAAAGGGAGAGCTGCTTGATATGGTTCCTTTCTCTGATACCTCTCCTATTGCTCTCTTTCACTCACTGGCCAGTCCTGCTGTTACTTGAATGTGCCAAGCATGCTCTTGCTTCAGGCCCTTTGCACGTGCTATCTTCCTGTGCTCCACTTAAACATTCCCATGTATCTCCTTATTTACTCTGATTCAGATCGCTACCCAATAATGGAATAAGGAAATGGATGAGGCTAGAACTAGATTTATTCTCACATTAATTCCACACATGTTGAGTGAACTGCTATCCGTGTGCCAGGTACTGTTCTAGGCCCTGGGGATATCTGGTTAGATGCAAAGTGAATCTCTTGCTCTTGTAGGTCCTCCATTGGACTTGGGGAAATGGACAAACAGACAGTGTCTTGTCAGACAGTGACCCTTGTGGGAGTTTCTATTTGAGAAAGGGTGATCAGAAGAGGCCTCTTGGGGCGCCTGGGTGGCTCAGTTGGTTGAGCGACTGCCTTCGGCTCAGGTCATAGATCCTGGACTTCCAGGATTAAGTCCCGCATCGGGCTCCCAGCTCCTTGGGGAGTCCGCTTCTCCCTCTGACGTTCTCCTCTCTCATGCTCTCTCTCACTCATTCCCTCTCAAATAAATAAATTAAATTAAAAAAGAAGAAGCCCCTTTGAAGAAGTTTTGAGCAGAGGCCTGAATGATAAGCATCGTAAGAATGATCTACTTAAGAGAAGACTGGGGCAAAGATACAACAAAGGCAAAGGTCCCAAGGCAGAAACTATCTCTAAAAACCACAAGAAGAGACAATGCTGTCAACAATGCTGTCAAAAAATGATGTGAGGAGCGCCTGGGTGGCTCAGTGGGTTAAGCTTCTGCCTTCAGCTCAAGTCATGATCTCAGGGTCCTGGGATTGAGCCCTGCATCAGGCTCTCTGCTCAGCAGGAAGCCTGCTTCCTTCTCTCTCTCTCTGCCTGCCTCTCTGCCTACTTGTGATCTCTCTGTCAAATAAATAAATAAAATCTTTTTAAAAAATGATGTGAAAGCTGTATTAAAATTTCGTGTGCTCCTCAAAAGATATGCTGAAGTCCCAACCCCCAGGACCTTACAATGTGCTCTTACTTGCGGAAAGGGTCTTGCAGGGTCTTACTGTATACATATACATACTGAATCCAATATGACCCATGTCCCTACAAGAAGGTCATTTGCAGATGGAGCAGAGATTGGAGAGATGCAACTTCGTGTCCAGGAATGCCAAGGGTGGGTGGCCACCACCACCAGCTTGAGGAGTCAAGGAAGGATTCTCTTTAGGGTCTTAGAAGGGGTGTGGCCCTGCTGACACCCTGATTTTGGACTTCTGGCCTCCAAAGCTGGGTGACAATAGATTTCTGTTGTTCCAAGCCTCACGGTTTGTCATACCTTTGATGGCAGATCTGGGAAACAAATATAGATGCCTTTTAGACATCCAGGTTCTGGAGTTGAGGGGAGACTTTGAGGCCAAAAACATAAATTGGGGGATATAATTAGAACATGATGAGCAAAGAGGCTAGACTTCACTCTACAGCCAAATCCAACAATCTGCTATCCACAGGAATGAGCAGATGCCAGCCTTTGGAAGAACAAGGTGGCCTACATTCTAAGACGCCTGTAGGAATTTAAGAAAGCCAAGCAGATCACCATCTTGGTGGATTAAATCAACGCCACAGCCATAGCAGATACAATCCTCTGTAATGGTAGACCATTAAACAATAAAACCATAACACAGAATTCATGATCCAATAAATATAATAAAAATTTCTTAAATGATGAAATGCAGCCAATACACATAGATAGTGGTAATCAGTGAGCTCAACAATTACCAAAGTGACAGAGTTAAGTATTGAAGAACAGACAAGGAAGTAGCCCAGAACGATAGAGTCAGTGGGACAGAATTAACAGATAGAAACGGGGAACAGGAAGGAGGAGAACGACAAACTTCCTCTGTGAGTAGACAGGTCTCTCCAAACAAATGTCATCAAATTTTAGAGCAGATGTTGGTCACATCCGTGGATCCAAACCACAATAAGAAGAAAAAAATGAACAGAAGGAAAAGGTACCTCGAAGTCATCCAAACTTCACAGAGCTTGAAACATCATGGGGGATGGGATAAAATTCAGAACTTGGCAGACCATTCTTCTCGCAGTGATTGAAATAAATATGATACCTCACTTGGTAAGATAACATCTTAAATTAAAAATCATGTCCTTTGGGCTCTAGGGTGTGAGAAAAGACCGTGTGCGAAGGACGTCACCCATCTGAGTCTGATCGGCGGGGTCGTCTTGGCAGAATCCCCTACCCACCCCTCACCCTGGGAGCTCACACCCCACCCGGAGGGAGCAGGCTGGGTTTTTTGCGGAGAAGCTGTTGCCTCTGCTTACAAAATATCTACTACGTTTTCTTTTGTCTTTCTCACAAGTCCCTTCAAGATGCCCATTTTTAAAGAAATCTCATTGCCTCTAAACTCCAGGTCCAAATTTTTCTTCCAGCAGCCTGATAATCAAATTAAAAACTGTGTAGAATCCATTTTTAACAAACGAGGATCCTCAGACTCAAGAAGTGGGTGTCTGGCAGCAGCAGGGATTTCCTGCCTCTTGTGTTGGATGAAATCTCTAGTTATGACATTGTTATGTCACCAAGACACAGAGCTTGCCAAACCTCATCTTAGACATTTATGTGGGTTTTCCCGAATTCCCTTCAGCAATTTAAATCCTAGATGTTATTGCCAGCTACCAGGAAAATTAAATAGGGAATATTCAGGAAATATAAAGTGACTAACAGTTAGCGTTGCACAATTCTTTCTCATGGGCATTTTCCATGGCTGGGAAACAAACTTGAGGGGAGAATGGAACACAGTAAAAGTTCACAGACATCCTGAGGTCCAGAGTCTACAGACATATGGAGAAATTTCTGGTCCTGTTCCTGGAAGGACTGAATGTTTTCACAGTAAACCTCTCTGCCTGGGGCTTGTTCGATCCTATCTCAGTAGTCATGATTAAATACAGTCAGAATTGGGCATTAGTAAAACTCAAGATTTAAGTCTTAGGGACCTACAGTCGGCCCTCTCTCCGAAGGGTAAGGAATTTCTAATCACCTGAAGTCACGAACTATTATTCGAAACACATTTAGACCTTCCCATTCAAACTAACATCCCACAATAGTCTGAGATTGTATTATTACACCTTCGTGAAGTAGTGCTAACTTGCTACCGAAACAAAGAATGGAGACCATGTTGAGAGATGAGTGTGAACCTTGCTCCCCAGTGTGACTACACTGTAGAGACCAGGCCCACGACGTGGGCACAATTCTGACAGCAGCAAAGAACGTGACCACTGTCAGCTAAGAGCGTTCTCACGTGTATAAGATGGAACAACATAGGACAGAAAACAACCTTGTGCCTGCTTGACATGGACAAAAAAGATACATTCCAAAAAAATAGAAAATAGAGCATTTTGGCCAGGATCCCTTAGGTCTGGAATTTCCTCTGTTTTCCAGTATAATAGGAATCAAAGCCTTCAGAGAAAACTTTACTTTTAAAACAGGCTTGTTTTATCTTGGACTTTTCTGGGGTGGTTGAGTTTAGCTGTGAAGGTCAGTGTTCGTGTCTGAATGTATCCAACATGGGGAAGTCGTGAAAGGTGAGTAAGTTTGTCCTCTCCCTCGCTCGCTCCTCCTGCCCATACATAAATGGAACAGTAAAACTGTAAAAGCATCCTGTTGTTCTCGCAAAACATGTTTATCTAAAGTAAAGATCCGTGCCTTATATCCTAGAACAAGGAAATGCTTACCTCTCTACTAGATATCATTGGATAGGAAAATTTCTGATTTCCTTAGAAGAGAAGACATTTATCTACAATCTATTTTTGTGTATTCAATCCAAAATAAGTAGCATGTGCTTTCTTTGTCCCCATTCATCCTGTAGCTACCAAAAGCTGGGGGTGGGAGTGCCAGGGGATGGAGGGGGGTACTCAGAATCTATAAAATCCTGCTTCTGTGAAATGTTCTTTGTACCTCCTGGCCCCATCTCACAAACTAATAAACTGTCTAACCCCTTGCTTCTCTGCCCTCCAGAATACACATCAGAGCCAGATGGAAATTCCACTGACCAAATTAAAACACACTAATTGGGCATCAAATTTCTTCTGAAAATGTTCCTTCCCAGCATCATAGATGAGGTATCGTGTGGGTGTTGGATGTACAACTAAAAGGAAATTCATTCTTTCTGTACAAATAAATCATTCAAATTCACTTTACTAAACTCTCTTATTGGTTCCTGGAAATGATCAAATGTAGGATGTGGGGAATTTTACTGCTCAAGTATTCAAAAGGTTTATTCAGTGAATGAACCCAAGAAGAGTGGAAACAAGACAGCTAAATCATTTTTTTAGATAATACATGTTTCTTTGCTAAAACAGTTCTAGAAAATCAAAGGCTATATCTGGGATACAGACATACAGATGTTCTTAGCTTCATATGGACACATGCAAAAATCTTTGCTGTTTAAATATGCTAAACGTTTAAAAAATTAAAGTTAAGACTTTCTGTTGTAACAGTGACTCCTAGTTCATAGTATCTGCCAAAACAAACCATAAATATAAAATTAACCTTACAGTTAGGGAATGCCCATCAACGTAGTCAGCTCCATGAATTGCAATGAACTTTCTGTCCATTGTACAGTTTTCACAATGATTCAAAAATAATTGATCATCCCAAATTTTTTTCAGAATCGTTGACCTGACCTAAATGTCACTGATTATGTTTACAGAGGCCTTAAATAACTCTTGTATTTCTCAGGTCAAGGTCAACATCAACAGTGACAAATCATGTTAATAGCACATACCCTTGATGTGATAAAAACGGCACTTTATCTCTATATGGTCTTCCTCTTTTAAACCAATAACATTATGAGAAAAACCCTGGATAAATTCCAGTAGAGGGACATTTGACCAAACACCTGACCAGACAGTCTTCCTCAAAACTGTCAAGGTCATCAATAACAAGAAAAGTCTGACATTGCCACGGTTAAGGGGAGCGGAAAGGAGACATGACAGCTGCTGTTACCTGCTGCTGTGGCTGGTCTCCTGGAACAGAGAAAGGACGTCAGGTAAAATACTAAGGAAATCCAAATAAACAGTGGACGTTCGCTGATAAGGTATCAACATGATACAGATTGTATTTTGATAATGTATCAGTATGTATCAAAATGTATCAATATGGTCTCATTAATCACAAGTAATATCCACCTGGGAGAAACTGGAGGCAGAGTACAGACAAACTATGGACTGCTTTCTCAATTTTTCTCTAAATCTAAAACTGTCCTAAAAAATAACGTCAGTTTTTAAAATCGTTATGGCTATTGTCTAAAACGCCAGCTTCGGGTCTGCAGCTCACTTGTAAATGGCTCAAATAAAAATCATATAGAAAGAAACAGGAAGAAAATAAGATAAATGTAAAAAATGTTCACGTACGAGGACTCTTTGTGAAAGTGTCTGAGAATTCTTCATACTCATCTTGAAACTTTCCTGTAAATCTGAAACTATGTCAAAGTAAAAAAAAAAAAAAAAAAAAAAAAAAAAAAAAAAAAAAACATGGGGCGCCAGGGCGGCTCAGTGGGTTAAAGCCTCTGCCTTCAGCTCGGGTCATGATCCCAGGGTCCTGGGATCAGGCCTCACATCAGGCTCTCTGCTCAGCAGGGAGCCTGCTTCCTCCTCTCTCTCTGCCTGACTCTTGGCCTGCTTGTGATCTCTGTCTGTCAAATAAATAAATAAAATCTTAAAAAAAAAAAAGTAAAAAAACACGAAGGCAAAGAATTGCCATAAACCACCACAACAAAAAGAGACACATACTAAACAGGGAAAATATTTGTAACATATGTGATAGACAGTGAATTAATTCTTCCATGTATAAGTCATAGGAATAAGGCAATACCACAGTAGAAAAGATGAAGAAATAAATAAATCACAAAAGAAGTGTAAGGGCCAATCAACATGCATGTAAGTGCATGTATATGTGTGCACACAGACACACACGTATATTCTCAACTTCAGTATCAATAAGAGAAATGTACATTCTCCTAAGATAAAATTCTGCCTAATAAATTGACCCTCAAAGACAAATAAAGAAAAAACCCTAAAACTAATCAAAAACCCAAAGTTGGACAGCGTATCATTAAATGAGCATGGCACTGCTGGTGGGTGTCCCAGCTGGTCCTATAGTCTGGTTGTAATTTGGGAATCATGAAAGTTTCTAATGATGTTCAATCCCTTTGATTCAGTAATTCCTTTACTTGGTAGCATTTATCCTGAGGAAATAAGCAGAGAGGTAGAAAACTTACATGCAAGGCAGTTGATTATAACATGATTTGTAATAATATTATGTAAAAAGCTTAACAATTGGAAACGGTCAGGGGTGAATCATGCTATATCCATATGATAGATTACTAAGTAGCCGTGAGACCATCACGTGTGAAAGAGTGCTTACTGACAGTGGGAAATGTTAACAATATATCCACTGTTAACAGTAGTTCTCTTTGGGCGGGGTCACTACTGGGCTGGCAGTAAACCTCAGACACCATGGAAAGAGATTCCGCGTGGGTTGTAGGGCATAAGCCCGGGGGTGATTCTATTTCTGAAGGGATGCAATGGTGGCAGTAAGCAATTGATAAGCTTAAGGACCCAACTCTGGAAAATGACATGGACTTTACAATAAAATATTGAGTTTTCCCAAATTTAAAAAATGTTATGTATTCATTCATTTTGCGAATATTTAAGTACCCACCATATTCAAAATATTATGCTAGGTGCTCTACAAGGAAAGGAGAGAAGTCTACCAAGTTTGATAAAGGAATCTCTCTGTCCTCCGTGAGCTTACAGTCTAACACGGGTGCTCCAAACAGGTTTACAAATGACTGTGATATAAAGCAGAAAGGAGGAGGGAAGGAGCCCGTCCGGTTATGATGACAACAGAGAGAACAGTGTCTAAGATGAAACAGAGTCATCTTTTAACCAGTTTCTATTGCCACAGGGAACACCGGGAATGAGACATGTAAGGATAGTGTAGGGACCAGCATGACCAAGGAGGAGAGATGATAAACAGCAGGCTTATTCGGGAAAGCATTAGTTTTCTAATTTGGCTGAAAGCGTGAAGTAGGGTGAGCTAAGAACTGGGAAAGACAGGCTAAAGACAGAGATCAAAAAGCCTTAAATACCCATCTGAGAAATCTGGACTTCATATGTTAGGCAAGTGTGGTTCTTAAAGGTCTCTGAGCAGTCTTTCATCTGACAATCTGAGAAAATCTGTACCGACAAGATGAATCTGACTTTCCCTGTGGGAACAAGGTAGACTAGCTATCCAGAGAAACTCTTCTCGTGCTTCTCAAGCACAATATTTGAGAACATCTTTATAAATACATAACTGGGTTGGCAAAATGGTAGGTGAAATCCTCAGCTCTCTGACATAGGAAAAAGCATGACTCCAAATGGGTAAGAAAAGGATGAATTGTCATCCGCCAACTCCTGATGGCCAAGGGCAGGAGGTCAGTAAACTACAGCTCATGGGCCACATCTAGCTAGCCACCTGCTTTGGTAAAGAAGGTTTTATTGGAACACAGTCACATCCGTTCATTTTGTGTACTGTCAATGGCCGATTTCCGGCTACGATGGTAGACATGAGTAGTTGCAACAGAGAGCAGATGGCCTGCAAAGCCTGGAATATTGATAAAGAAAGAGTTTGTTGACTCCTGGCCTTGAGTTTTGAGGGGTTGAGCCTGTGGGATTTGGGAGACAAAGCCAGGTGTCTGCATAGAGTGGGATGCCATAGAAAAGATGAAAAAAAATTTGGGACCCTAAAAGGTGACACTTCCAGTAGCTGGATTAGGAAAATGTTTGCTCTGAAGAGAGAGATGGAGAGGATACTTACTTGCCTGTCTTGGCTATGGTAGAAAGGAAGGGAAATTTTTCTTTACCATTAGCCCATCCTTGTACATGTCAGAACCCACAATATCTGCATGGGGGTCCAAAAAACTCTTAGCCAAAAATTTGGTTTATCCAAGTAATCCTGGCTTGGGAGTGCCTCTTGGTGTCTAAACAAACACCAATCTTTGAATTCTCACAGATGAAGTTCCAAAAAATATAAGCTCAAATAAAAAAGCACAAGATACATGAGTAAATGCACTAGTAGAAGTAAAACAAAGCAGAAAAAAACAAACATCAGGATGAGACCCACAAAACAGATATTAGAATTATTAGATGCCAATATAAAATATTATGTTTACTATACTATACTATTTACTATAAGAAATAAGATACCACCAAAGAAAAGAGATTATCAAAAATGACCAACCATATTTAAGAACAACCAAATAGAACATTGAAAATGATAAATATAATAATTGATATTATAAAGTCAATTAATGTTAAAGTAACATATACAGATAGACACTAATAACAAACTGGAAGATAGATCTGAAAAAATTACACAAAATCCAACACATAGAGACAAAAATAGAAAGTTAAAAAGAGCTAAGAGACACAAAGGACAAAGGAAGAAAGGTCTATTATTCATCTAATCAAAGGTATAGAAAGTGAAAAAAGAACAGGGAACGTACAATAGAGGTAACAGAAATAATACCCAACAATTTTCTAGAACTAATGAAATACAGCAGTCCTCAGATATAAATGAAAGAACTTCCACAGACCAATTATAAGTAAACTGCAATGCACGAACAAAAAGAAAGGCTTTAGGGGCGCCTGGGTGGCTCAGTCAGTTAAATATCTGTCTTTGGTTCAGGTCATGATCTCAGGGTCCCGGGATTGAGCCCTGCTCTGTGGGGAGTCTGCTTCTCCCCCTCCCTTTCCTTCTGCCCCACCCCCTGCCCATTTGTCCTCTCTCTCTCTCTCTCAAATAAATAAATAAAATATTTAAAAATAAAGAGAAAGTCTTCAAAGATAGAAAGAAAAGATAATACCTATAAGAATGGACAGTTAGACTGACAACTAGTTTTTCATCAGTCTTTCATAGAAGACAGGGGGATAATGCTTTCGAAGTTCTGAGATAAAAATCAACAATTTCAAGCTGTACATACCCAAAATTATCTTCTAAGAAGGAGGATGAAAAAAAGACATTTTCAAGCAGATAAAAACTGATAGAATTTTCAAACATTGTGTCAATCCTAAAAGAACTTTCAAAACAAACATATTTAGGAAGATAGAAAAGTAACCCTAAAAATAATTTCTGAAAGACAAGAAGGAGTTATGAAAGATGGTCAAGACTAAGTAAATACAGTTCCCTTAAAAAACACAGCGGTTGTTCTGTGTATAACTTTTGACTCCCCAAAACTTAACTACTAATAGTACTGTTGACTGGAAGCCGTCCTGGTAATGTAAATAGTCAATTAGCAAATGTTTTGTATGTTATATATATTATATGGTGTATTCTTACAATAAAGAAAGCTAGAGAAAAGAAAATGTTATTAAGAAAATCATAAGGAAGAGGGGGCCTGGGTGGCTCAGTTGGTTAAGCATCCGGCTCTTGGTTTTGGTTCAGGTCATGATCCTAGGGACATGGGATTGAACCCTACATTGGACTCTGCACTCAGCAAGGATTTTGCTTGTCTCTCTCCCTCTGTTCCTCTTTCCACTCACACTCTCTCTCAAATCGATAGACAAAATCTTTTTTAAAAAGAAAGACAAATCTTGGGGCGCCTGGGTGGCTCAGTGGGTTAAGCTGCTGCCTTTGGCTCAGGTCATGATCTCAGGGTCCTGGGATCGAGCCCCGCATCGGGTTCTCTGCTCAGCAGGGAACCTGCTTCCCCTCTGTCTCTGCCTGCCTCTCTGCCTACTTGTGATCTCTCTCTCTCTCTGTCAAATAAATAAATAAAATCTTAAAAAAAAAAAAAAAGAAAGACAAATCTTGAGGAATATATATTTGCAGTACTGTATTTATCAAAAAAAGTCATGTATAAGTGGACCTATGCACTTATATTTCCAAACTGTGTTGTTGAAGGGTCAATTGTATTGACATATAATAATATATTATATATAATAATAAATAATGTCCAATTAGTGGTGCTAAAGAGAGATTTGAATTCTAGGTAAGAAAATAAAAGTTGGAAGGTAGTGATATGAGTTAACGTGTTTTAAATGTGTTCCTTGTATTTTTTAGGAAGATAAAGATATTACCTTTAGACTTTATTATGATAAGTATGCATGTCATAATTTCTAGATAATGACTAAAAAGGAGAACTAAAGAATATAATTTCTAAATTGGGGTATGGGATAAGAAAAAAATGTAACAACTACAAAAAAAAAAAAACAAGAAAGAAGAAAAAAGAAACTCCTTAGAGCAAGATAAACAGAAGGTACAGAGTTGCGTGATAAAAATAAATGATAATTATCAGTAAATATGCTAGTAGTCACAATAGATATAAGTGAACTAAACTCTCCAGTTAGAAGACAATTCAAAACAAAACAAAAACCTAGCTCTGTGCTTTTTACAAGACACACCTAGAACTTAAGGAAACCCAAAGATTAAAAAGAAAATTTGGAAAAAAAAAGTCATCAAAGTACAAACTAAAAGAAAGCCAGTGTGACTATGGCAATACTAAACAAAGCAAACTTCAAAGCAAAAGTTATTACTAGTAGAGGCTCAAGATATAGTAAGAGAATGTTCAATTTACCAGACAGGTGTAACAATTCTAAACTAGTATGCACCTAATAGCATAGCCTCAAAATATCTAAGTAAAAATGTCAACAAAATTACCGGAATAGAGGGAAGGAATTAGACAAACAGCCAGGGACAACAAAAGGAAGGTACTATGATGAGCTACCCAAATACCCCTTGAGGGTAGAAAGTCTTACCTCTAGGATTAGAACCCATATTTGCGGCCAGAAAATAGACCTTAGCTGTCAACCCTCTTCAGATAGGTCTCAACTGGAACAAAAAAACAAACAAAACAAAAAACTGCTTTGCCCCCAACATTACTCTTCCTCCCAAGGGCAACCCATATCCAATGACCGGCCAAGGGGGTGGAAAAAATAAAGACACAGCTCCCTTTCCCAAGCTGGAGGGCCAATCCAGCTCCGAATGTTTCCAGAGAATCAGCTAAGGCCTATCTTGGGCCTGCATCACAGCTCAGCTTCTCCTTCTGCCCAAATTCCTCCTCCCTTCAGGAGATTCCAAAAGCACACTCTAATAAATCACCCTCCATCCCAAAGCCTGCTCCCCAAGGAAACCAATCTGCAACAAATACCCAAGGGGGAAGCACTTGTTAGAAACTGAAAGTGTGGAATTAAAAGTCAGGAAAGAAGGGGCGCCTGGGTGGCTCAGTGGGTTAAAGCCTCTGCCTTCAGCTCGGGTCATGATCCCAGGGTCCTGGGATCGAGCCCCACATCAGGCTCTCTGCTCAGCAGGGAACCTGCTTCCTCCTCTCTCTCTCTGTCTGCCTCTCTGCCTACTTGTAATCTCTGTCAAATAAATAAATAAAATCTTAAAAAAGAAAAAAAAAAAGTCAGGAAAGAAGAGAGGGCTAAAAAGTAGTAGTAAATTGGATGCCCACAGGGAAGCATCCTAGAAAGACTAGAAGACTGAGGAGGACTGAAGGGGGACGCCAAAAGTGTGTGACACTATAGTGTCATCAAGGTCAAAGAAAAGAAAACTTCAAGGTACTTGTAAGTTACAGTGTTAAATGTTTATCCTATAGATCAGAAAATTGTTTTTGCAGATACTCAATGCATACCAAAAACACCCATTTCTCTTTCCTCCTGGTCCACTGTCAATTTGACCAGAGGAGATCACCACCTCCTCTGCTGTTAGTGGACGTGCTTCAGGTGAGCTGATCCTACCCGTGGTTCTGACGCTGGCCTTGCGCTCAGGCTTGGCCAAACAGAACACGCATTCCTTGCCCCTCGGTTTGAACTAATGAGACTCAGGCCCAGAGTTTTTGTTCAAGCCATTAAAAAAGCTTCTCCTTCTTCTTCTTCTTCTTCTTTTTTTTTTAATTAAAAGACCCAGAGTTTGCTGGCAGCCATCTTGCCTCAGACCTGCTGGCAGCCACCATGTCACCGAGAAACCTCAAGAGAAAGTCACCACAAAATGGGACAAAGCCAAAAGTCAGAGAAAACCTTGATGGGGTTGACATTGAGCACCTGAGGAAAGCAGTTCCTGCAGACATGCCCCCTTAGACTTGTCCATGACTGAAGCACTGAATGCCCCCCCCTTTTTAAATGAATTTGATTTGGATTTTCCTGTCACTAACACTGTAAAAAAAAGTCCCGAAACCACAAGGACGAGTATTCCGTATATTCAACTTCATATTCCACTTTTTACACCAAGTGTGATTATGGAAGAATCTGTGGTGTTTGAAAGTAACTGCCTCAGTTTAAACCCACAGTGACCATCTTTGTAACCTTGGGCGTATTACTTCATCCTGGTCATAAACTGGGCGCAGTAACAGCGGGGACTTCACAGGGTGTGTGAAGGCTTAATTAACGCATATAGGAAAAGCCCTAGGACAGAGCCCACTTCCTAGTAAATGCTATAAAAGCATTAGTTGTCGTTAGTTATTATTATTCTTAATTACAAAATCTGCATAAGCATCATTTTAATAGCTGAATAGATATTCGATAGTTTACGTGCCGATAGACCTACATAGACCTACGAACAGGCCAGTTTTCACTATTACGAACAACACTGCCTCAAACAACTTTGGGAGGAAAGCTTTATGATTTTATTATTTCCTGAGTGTAGAACTAGTGAAAATACCGAGTCTCCAAGTTTTTGAAGAAGGCAGAATCTTACAGTCTCGTTATGAACTCTTTTGCACTTTTATATCAGTGAAGCTTCCTGTGTGCCTGTCTATAAATCCCCACCACCCAACGCTCTGGGAATGTTTTTCTGGCTCACTGCCCAGTACCTACCATGGACAGGCACACAGTAGGAGTTCAATAAATATTAATTGGTGAATGAATGAATGTAGGTAGAACCCGGAGAAGTGTTGGCATTTGCTGACTTCTCACAATGCTACTGTGCCTAATCACCGGGTATATCCCCTTGTCCTTGCATTACAGAGAAAATGGTAAAACCATTCATGTTTAAGCGTTTCTCCCGGAATTTTAAGTTTATGTACAAACTAAATATATTTTTCAAAAAGACACATGCTGGGGTGCCTGGGTGGCTCACTTGGTTAAGCATCTGTCTTCGGCTCAGGTCATGATCTCAGGCCCCTGCTAGTATGTGTGCTCTCTAATAAATAAAAATCTAAAAAGAAAAAAAGAAAAGACACATGCCTATGGATGCTTCTGAGTATGGGTTTATAAGAAGATGCTTATAGATTTTTAGCAACTTGTTACCTTCCCTTCAGAGATGCTGAGATCCTTCCTGCCCCTAGTGTATCTCCCCAAGGATTTCTGGTGCCTGAAATCTCACTGTGGCAGACCCTCTTCTTTGGCATAAGCTTTTACAGCCCCTTAAGTGGAAATACTGCAGATCAAGTAAGACATTTTATCTTCTAAATCGTTTATGCTCCTGGAATTTAACAAAATAACCTCCCAGACGAATTAAATCATGTACACTAATAAGCAATAGAGAATTTTGGAATCTTGCAAAGATTCTAAAGATATACTCAGTGAGTAATGACCAGCAATCACAATGAGAATATAGCAGTAATGATAGAGACAGATACTGTGACGGAATACTGATGTTCTAGGCTATGTTCTAAACACTTTCCCACGTACAATCTCATTTCTCTGGCCCAGGACCCTCTAGAGTAGGAACCACTGTTATCACTGTCCTACAAAAGTGAAGTAAGCCGTTGAATCCCTCGGCTGGTGAGAAAGTTAGGATGTAGGCCGAGAGCCTGGGTTCTTCACTGCCCCAGATTTCTTATTCTCATTCTACCCAGAATAAAAGAAAATATCTGTCACTGAGGGATTTGATCTGGTAAGATAATAGCAAATTATTTCAGAACTAAATCCAAAGAAGTAACTTCTCAATTTTTTCTTTTCCGGAGGGAACAGCTTTGCTCTCCATGTATGCTGTGCACGCTAGGCGATTTGCTTGTGTCTATATCTACATGTCTCTTCTGTGTTGGTGGCAGTGCAGGGATGAAACAGATTTCTGAAATCTCCTAATGAAGGGTTTATGTTAATATTTTTAATAAATCTATTAATTTATTAATTTATCTGGCAAGGGACTAGAGCGCACCCTACTGGCCAGCTAATAGGAAATGCACCATTTGCTTGGAGGGAAACGTAATGCTGAAGTTTGAAGTTAAATCAGATTCGTGTTTAAAAGAAACCTGAAGCTTTGCGCAGTGGCAGTATCGTAGCCAATGAGGTTTATCCGAGGCACGATTATTGCTAATTAAAAGAAACCCAAAAAACACTGTCTTGCAAAAATCCACATATTCAGTTAATGCACCTATTGGACACTAAAATGTTTTAATAGTTCTAAGTTCCAGAAATGGGCTAGAACTGGAAATACAATAATCACCAAAATAGCATCAAAAGCTCCCTAAGGGAGTATGAGGTCAATGAAAAGTGATTCAATTTAAAAATAAGCAACTATACAAATAGCCTCTCTAAAATTCATACTATGAAAAAGACTGAGTTTACTGTTTATATGTTTTTCTTTTCTCTGCCTCTGTCTCTCTCTCTCTCTCTCTCTCTTTTTTAGGCGAAAAATCTAGGAAGGGAGAGGAGTATCCCTACCCACAGAAGGAAAAAATGGAATTTGTAAAGAAATCTTTTTCTGCTCAATTTTTCAACTGGCTGCTACCGTTGGAAGCGCCATGGAGACTTCCCTGGGCTGTGGTGGCCTTCATGAAGGAATCCCGGCTCTTACCGGTCTGGAGGTTTTGCAGTAACACACAAAGGTTATTGGATATATAAATATACATCAGTGCCCGGATGTCCCTAAGTCATAAAGTGGCCTACTAACAAATGACTCCTAGGAAATTCAATTCTTCCATTGTTGTGTATTTTTTTACTGCACACTTAGCTATAAATTAGTAAAAAAAGAAAACTGCATAGTCACATTTAGATCATGAACAGACAAAAGTAAACAGTCTAGGACTAAGAGGGCAATTCAGAACGTGTCTCACTTCAAAGTATTTCTTTATAAACAACAAAGAAACACAAAACCGTCTATAATCAAGAAGAATAAACACCAAAACGTGTATCCTTTTCCACAGGATTCAATATTTGAACATAAATTTGGAAAGCTTGTAAGGTCCCTGTTCAGTATGCTCCTGCTTACCTACGACTTGTGGTCTTGCTAGACAGGAGGAAAACGAACAATGTCTTTAGAAAAGCAGTGTCTGTGACTCTGTGATTTCTGAGCCAGAACCTCTCCTTGTTCTTACTCCAAGGACACCTTCTTCTTACCCTGAAAAACGGGCAAGTGCACAGAGACAATTTAGGTCAGTGTGATGTAAGTCTAACATTTTAGATGTTATGCTTAGTTTTTTTTTTGATTAAAAAACAATCAGCTAATATAAATTCCTTGGGAAGTACATCAAGATTAAATGGACTGTGAGAGATATAAAAAAAATTGTCTGACTTCAACCTTCTCATTGGAGACCATTTAAAACAAGTTATGTTCTGTACAAAGAGAATATTTTTACCCTAAACCTCTAGTCTAGTGTTCTAGTCTGTTAAAAGTCAATGAATGATCACTTGATGAACACAATATGCTAATATTATTTCATACTGCTTAGCATTTTCCTTGTAAACTCTTCCCAAAATAGTCTACAATATCATTGACATGACCACGTTATTACAAAATATCACTAATAGACTATTAGATAAAAGATTTGTGGGGTGTTAAGTCTATGCATGCAGTTCAGCAACAGGTGAGCAAGCTATATCACATGAACATAATTGTAAGCAAAATTCAGTAAGCAATCAACTCTGTTTTTCCCCCCAAAAATGAATAAACCAAGTTGTTGATTCTGCACGTTTAAAATAGATTGGAAGGGGAAAAAATGGATTAATTGTATATTACTCGTGTTTTTATGATTTTTGATAATTTACCAAAACAGCACACCAGACAGTTCACAACCATATAACAAGTATCCTGTTGATCTTCTCTCTAAAGAAGGGGTGTGTTTGGTGGTTGCTCTGGTAATTATCACTGGTAATGAATAGGGGAATGTAAAAGCATGCCAATAAGGCCAAAGCACAAATTACAACTGTATTGTAGTGGCTTGAAATAGCGTAACGAGGGTTCCTTTTGGATGAAACTTGAGCTCATCTAGGTCCCCATTCAGTAAATGCTGCACTGTGAGGTCTGAAAAGATGTTCTCTGGCAAATTCTCAGGCTGGTCCTTTTGGTACACTGATAACAGCATATGGGTAAGTGTTAAACATAAATGAAAGTGAAATGGGGGGAAACAATCCGAGCAGATTTTCTCTGAATCAAAAAACCGAATTTGGGGCGCCTGGGTGGCTCAGTGGGTTAAGCCGCTGCCTTCGGCTCAGGTCATGATCTCAGGGTCCTGGGATCGAGTCCCACGTCGGGCTCTCTGCTCAGCAGGGAGCCTGGTACCTCCTCTCTCTCTCTCTGCCTGCCTCTCTGCCTACTTGTGATCTCTCTCTGTCAAATAAATAAATAAATAAATCTTTAAAAAAAAAAAACGAATTTGGTTAAGAAAACCAACAAGGAGTTGTGACTAATTTCCATCATCCTAAAATAATAATAAACGGAGGGCACTGAGAACATCATAGATGGAATCATTAAATTGTTGATAAGCAGCACAGGCATGAAAATGGCCCATGAGCCCCTGTAGGCCAGAGGAGCCCATCAGAAAGACCAAAAGAGTAGAGCTCTCTGCTAAACATCTGTTTATCTTGCAACTGAAAAGGGCAAAGGAATCCTTCAGGGGTGTGTGTGTGTGTGAGAGAAAGAGAGAGGAGGGAGGGAGAGAAGGCATCGAATTCAAAATTGTGCCTTTGAATTAAATTTAAAAGAATGTAAGTAAACAGTGGGGGAGGAAAGGCAATCATTTCACGGAGTGCGTAAGTTAATAGTTAACCTGAAAATGAGGTCACAATCTCATTCCATATGTTAAACTACCCCAATTAGGTAGTGCTGAATGTGTGACTCTCAGGCACAACTGCCGAAACCGAGAAGGGGCTCCGCAAGACAGACGAGGTCAGCCGGAGGTCCGTGGCCTCTCCTTAATAGAGAGTACCATTCAGGGGACTGTTCTAGTTAAAACTGGAGGGTTTCTGTCTGTTTGCTTTTTTTCTTACTTTAGTTACTCTTGGTTTGTTATCATTTGTATTATTTATTTTACGGTTAAACTGTAAGCCTAAATTGCATCACCGTCGCGGGGAGAAGCCTCCTCCCGCAGGCTTTCCGGTGTTTCGTCCTTGGGCATCACTGGCCACCCGGACGCCCAGAGATGCTGAGAGCGGCGTGGGTCTAGTAAGTCGACACCGGACTGGAGACTGAAGGACAGGCCGGGTAGGGTTGGGGGTGCTTTTTATGGAAGCCCATAGGCTGCCCCGGGCGGGTCAACTGCCACCAGAGACTGGCCTCGGTTTTCGGGCATGTGGTCCGAGGAGAGGGGACTGGGCAGACCCGCGTTCAGCGGTCCCAGCAAAGGCCCTCAGCAGGGTGGCCTCACTGCCCCTCAATGTCTCACCCTGCCCTATGCTGTCCCACGCTGGGCAACTCTGTCCCTCGACGTCGCTTGCTTCCCACACTGTCCGTCAATGCTCCACTCTGTCCATGCTGCACCCCCTAGCCTCGGCCCGCAGGCCTCCCGGTGCGCGCGGGCCTGCTGCCCGCAGAGGCTCCACAGGCCTTGGCCCGGGCGTCCTCCGCCACCCCGGCGGCGGCGACGGCTCGTGGACCGGGTTACACGCGCCGAACCCCGCCCCGCCGGGGCCAGGAAACAACGGGAAACCCCGCGCGACGCTCGGCACCCCTTTAGCGGGCCGAGGCCGAGCTGCCCGCACACATTCAGCGTCAGGATTCTGAGGCCTCGCAGCTGCTCTCGGCTCGCGCAGAGCTGAGGCGCGGAGGCCGCCGCGGCCCAGAAACGGCCCCCTCGGAGACAAAGACGCCATCCCCGCGGGGCCGCGCGACGCCGGTGGACCCCACGCCATCGCCTGGGCCGCGGCATCGCCCCTTTAAGCGGCGCGCGGCCGGGATTGGCTGAGCGGGGGAGGTGGGGCGCTGGATGTCGACGTCACGGCCCCGCCACTGGCATATATTGCGGCGTCCGCTGCCGCGCCGACGGCGGACGAGTGCGAGCGGGGAGTGCGAGTGGGGTGCGGCGGCCAGCGAGTGGCGAGGCGCCTGCGCGGTGTCCGGGCCCCTGAGCCCGCGGCGCTGAGCCAGCCGGGACGGACATGCGCGGGAGGGCGCCGTGGGGCAGCCGCGGCTCCGCGGGGGTAAGGGGCCTGCGGGCCGGGGGTGGGGTGGGGAGGGCGGCGCCGCCCCGCGCCCCCGCCCCTGCCGGGCCCCTGAGGCGGGCTGCGGGCGGCTCCCGACGCTGGGCGGGTCCCCAGGGTGCGGAGAGGGTCGCCGCGACGCGGAGTCTCCAGAGACGGACGGACAGACGGACGGCCGGGGGTGGGAGGCAGGGGTAGGGGCCGGTCCGGGGACGCTGCGCGGGGGCCCGGGCTTCGAGGGCGGCCGGCCAGGGTCCTGCGCCGGTGAGGCTGGCGGCGGCCTCGGCGTCCCCCCTTCCACAATGGGGCTGCGCTGCCCCGGCGCGCACCGTGTACCGGTCAGCCCCGTCCCAAAGGCTGTGCTGGGGGGTGGCCGGCCCGCGGCCCCTCTGCTCGGTCTCTCGGCGACGACGGTCGTCCCCGGTCAGGGCCCTTGAGTAATTCCGATCCCCACCTCCTCCTGCCTCAGAAACGCGATCCTTTGGTCGGAGCGTCCTAATTACTGTTTCCGAAGGAATGGGAGTGCAGAATTCTGTGTTCGGAACGTGACTGCTTATTGGGTGTTTTTCGTGTGTCCGTGCGTGTGTATTTATATGTATATCACAGCCTCGTACAAATTAGATGATTTCTTAACCATGATTGGTGCTGTATCGGTGCTTCCTAAGTCTTTATTAGGATTTCGTCATTGCTTGAAAGGAACCAGTCTCTTACCTGATAAAATATATATATATATATGAATAGATTGTTAGTCATAAACTTAAGTGCAGTCAGAATAGACTGTAGCTTTAAAAGAGATGTGTTGGTGACTTTAGGTACACCTGCAACACAGGTAGGGCCGGACTGGTTTCTAAGCAACTGTCAGAGGTGAAGAAAGGTGAGGTTAAAATGTGTTTTTTTTGTTTTGTTTTGTTTTGTTTTTACCCCCCTGAAGAACAGTATTCTGCACGTTTTTCAGCTTTTCTAAATCTGTAAGAATGCGAAGGGTATGGCATTTGTTGAGGATACTGAAACATTCGCCATGCCAAGTCTTGCTTTTTTTTTAAAATTCCTCCCCCACCCCCCATTTCTGTAATACGGTTTTCAGCAAAGTTTTACTTAAACAGAGCAGAGACAGGAGGCCACCTACCCATTTCAGAAACTGACCAAATTTTGCTAAGCAAAGTAAAAGTTGGCTTCTTGTTCATTGTGCTGTGATTGGTTACCAGTAGGTACTGCTGTCTTTTCCAGTTATTAGCAGATTTGAAGAGAAGTATATACAGCTTTTAGCCTGAACTTCAGACACAATTTGTCAGCTACTTCCTTCCACGCAGAGGCTTATTTTCAGCTGCCTGTCTCCGTGGTAGAAGGGGCTAGAGGTCCTGGGCTTAGGATTTTAACCTGGCATGTATTAGATTGTGAACTCCTTCAGGGCAGGAACTCTTCTGTACAGCTTCTATCTTGCGCAGCCTTGCACATAGTCGATGGTTGATAAATAATTGCATGGAAGCATATTTTACGTCTTAAAGCTCAGCAGGATTGGACCAGTCGCTGATAAGGGTGGGAAGCAAATCTTTCTTTATGGCTGTTATGAAATGTCTGAGTTACTCATATTTTCGACAGATACATAAAACTACTGTTTCAATGAATTGTGTCTCCTCCTTTCAGTTCACAATAGGCACTGGTCACTCTTGCTCTGAGATTTAATTATACTGTAGACTTGGGTTTTTGTGTGAAAATGACTCTTAACTGCTGCTCCTCAGAAGGTGAACCAGATAATACTCCCTTTCAGCTAATACTAATGGTAGCTTTTAAAAGCAAGTTGCCTAAATTACAGGTACAATCTAACATGCTTGAAACTGACCTGAATGTCTGCATACCATCAGGTTGCTTTAGAAAGGTGAGCAGAGGAGGGAAAGGTGGTGCCAAGGGTAATTCCAGGAATTTGAATGTCATCAGCTCCCTCTGCCAGAGAAACAGCTCTGCTTTTAACCTCAATAAATTTGAATTGGTACCTCATCATCGGAATTCCTTTTGCATCTTTTGATGCTGGTGTTTGGCCATGCTTCAGAAAAGCTAACGAATAACCTCCTGGGTACTGGGTAAACAAGGTCAGCTGTGGCATTCAGGCATAATTTGCATAGCATAAATGCGTGCTCTGTAAAGGTAGATAAAACTGGTGAGTTTCAGGGTTCTGAATGTTAGCTAGCATAATAGAGAAATTTGCTTTAAGACAGGGAAAAGTTAGTGTGGGACTCGGACTTCAGAAGGGGAGAAGGATTCTGTAATTTGGAATCATTGTTGATAGTTTAATCCAATTCCTCATACTATAAAATGGGGCACTTGAATCCTCCAAGCCTCAGTGGATATATTTGTAAAATATGGGGTTCTGGCTACGTGAGTTTTACTCCTTTTCCGCTCCACAGTGCCATGATTCAACATTTCAGGGGAAGCAGTAGGAGGGTAAGGATGAGAAGACATTGAAGTTCTCCTTGAAGACCCACAGAATATGAAACCTGGCCAGGTACAGATTATTTAAAATAATCTGTATTTTCTATCCTCTTCGTGGAATGTTCCTCTCATTCTTCTCATGGTTGCCTCTTTCTCATCTTTAAATTTCAGTTTAAAAAGTCACCTAGGGAGGCCTGCCCTAACTGCCCTTGTCAATCCGGCCTCCCCACCCTGTCCTCCTGAGGACGTTCTCACAGTCTGAGACTGCTTGTCGTCAGAGACTGAAGCTTTCCCAGACAGCAGCCACGTCTCCTTCACTACCATAGCATCTACTCCAGAATAAGCACTTGAGAACCATTTGTGGAAATAACTCATCCTTGCCCTGTAAGGATTTGAGTGAAATCCCGTGCGTGGAGCTCCCGCTCCCATCTTAACGGGTGACTTGCACTGATAGTTTAATCCAATTCCTCATACTATAAAATGGGAACATATTATAGTATGTTCTTGAGCATTTTGCTTAGCCATCTCTGCATCAGTTTCCCCACTGATAAAGGAGAACATTAGAAAGAGAAGTGAGGTTGGGGTGCCTAGGTGCCTCAGTCAGCAAAGCATCGGACTCTTGATTTGGGGTCAGGGTTGTGAGATCCAGTCTCAAGTCTCCCCTCCCATGGGGCTCCACACTCAGCGGGGAGTCTGCTTGAGATTCTGTCTCTCCTCTGCCCCGCCTCTTACTCATGCTCTCTCTCTCAAATAAATAAAATCTTTAAATTAAAAAAAAAGAAAGAAAGAAGGAAAAGGAAGAACTGAGGTTTCTGCGTAGAATAAAGAGACTGTGGAGAGGAAAGGAGTGAAAGTTGTAGCGGGGGAGTGCTGGATTAGAGGGCGGAAGAGCCTCACTAGCCTTGCTGCTGACAGGAAGGTGTTTGGCCTCACTTCCTCCTCTGTAGGCACAGAGTGTAATCCCTGCCTCCTCTGACAGGGATGTTGTGGGGATCAGGTGAGATGATGTGTCGGAAAGTACTTTGTAATTTATAGAGTGCTTTGCGAAGACAAGATACTCCATCATTAGATTCCAGACTAAAATGGAGCCTGATTATAATGGCATGACCGGGATCCATGCTGTGAGAGGATGTTAAAAGGAGGCCCCTTGGGTATCTGTAGGGACACCTGGGTAAAGACAGGCCTGCGTGATACCAGGTATCGTGTTGTAATGGGGTGTGTAGTGCTGGGGCATCAGTGTGTCCTCAAAAATTGAGGGCTTGGAAAGAATTGCTCCAAGTAGTCACAGAGTGTAAAATTGATACCTTGACCACCCTTCCAGAGGATACACAGGCCAAATCTGCAATTTACAACTTTCATAGGAGGATTTGATGGAGCTGAAATAAAATAGGAACTTTCATAGTCTAAGGGTTACCCAAGAAAAACTATTACCAAGCAGCAAATCCCCAGAAAAGTCTGTCTGAGCCACCCTGAACGCAGGCCTTGTAGTGGGTCAGATCTTATTCCCAGTTAAGAGCCTGAGGGGGCTCGGAGGGGCCGGTGGTGTGCACAGCAAGAGCCTGGCTTAAGTCTCTGGGCCCCACCGTTGACCTGGAGCGAGTTACTTAACTTGATGTGCCTGCAGTTCCTCAGCTGTAAATGAGGGTCATAATAGTAACCTGCCCCACAGGGTTGTTGAGAGGATTAAATAAGTTCTACCTCACTTAGAACAATGCCTGCCAGATAAGTTCCCAAGAATTAGTTTATTTTTTGTACTGGTTTTATGTTCCTTGTAACAACCTGGTGTTACCCCATTGGGTGACTCCAGTGCTCGTTAAGTACATTTCAAGTTTCAAAGACTCCCTTCCCATCATTGGATTATTGTGCTCCTTGTTAAGATTAGAATAGAACCCACGTATTTTTTCCATTTGGAAATGTGTATGTTTATTATGTGTATGTCTAAAAGGAATAATATTTTGCAATCCCGTGCGTGTGTGGCTCCTGACCATAGCATCTGTAGGAAGAGCACAAAGGACAAGAGCCTGTGTCCCTGCCGTGGTATCCTGCCTCCGCGCGAAGGCCGCGTAGGACACCAAGTGAATCAAAAGGCTATTGATGACGATGGCCGTGGAACGAATAGGTTTTTTGTTAGTTTGCTGTTTCTTAAAATACTCAGCTAGAAAATACTCTGAATTATTCCACAAATTATGTCACTCAGCTTTGCTTTTGACAGTCGGAAGATAAATTATTTTTCTTGTTGCCCCAGTTTTTACCACCTACAAGTGGACTGTTCCATGCTTGCCCACTGAAGGCAGATGGATGCTGCCAGGGACGAGATATCCATCCTCACGCCACAGAGCGGCGTTGCTCTGGGTCCTGAAACCCTCGTGTTTACCTTGAATTCATGCAGAAGCATTTCAGTGACCTTTTTTCCCGTAACTTAACATGAAAGATGTGAAAGTCCTCTGTGCTCTTCATGTGAAGGCCATGCATGTGGAGGATGTAATGTAATATAGCAGGGGATCGCGAAGGAAATTTCTGCCTGCCTCCCCCTTCCTTCCCCCAAATCATGGTCTGTTAGGGTGAAATCCAAGAAAAACCCTGAATTTGGGCCTTGCTTGGATTGTGAAGAGTCCTTTAATCAGTAAGTCTTCTCATGTTATTAGTCAAAGTGAAAATTCTGTAAAACAGCCACACTAGATGTTCAGTGTGTCAAACAGCTGAGCTGCTAAAGCTTTAGACATGAATCACAGTAAAAATGATGGGATTTTAGTTTTGTTTTAATATTCTCAAAGGTGATTATTTTAGGCATTTTCAGACTGAAGGTAAATGTGCAGGTGGTGGTTTCTGTGGGGAGGATCTAAAATCATTTTTTTTTTAAATAAAAAATAAAATCATGGAATTTGTCACGTTCCAAAATCAGTTTTTGGTTTTTTGGTTTTGCTTTTTGCTTTTTAACAAATCTTGGCTCTGAATAGGATTATCTTCTATCTCTTTTGGTAAGGAAATTGTCGTGTAGGTGGTTGTTAAATAAGGTTGAAAAGACCATTTATCACCCTGAATAAACAGAAATCAGAAATCAGGTTCTAAAACCAGATTGAAAGAAGGAAATTACATCACACTTTTAAATAAGGAAGCACTGGGCAGAACTGGGTGAGTTGTATGACAAAAATGTGCCCCTCCTCCTCTTGGGGATTGCTTTTGAGATTTATTAATGAGATCTGCTGGAAGGTAAGCACATCTAGGTTATAGTCTTAAGGTAGCCTGGTTTTAAAAAAAAAAAGTTTCAAAGTGACTTTCCTCAATGTAAAGGCATGTGATTTCATTTTAATAAAGCATCTGTGGTATGCTTTTTGGTGTAGCCTTTTTTGGTTTTGTTTAAGGAAAGTGACCTTAACTTTAGCAACAAGAACAGTAGATGCAGAAGGAATAGTGTGGAAGAGAAGGTGAAATTCATTATTTTCAGAAAGCTCTCCCCCAGGTGCTTAGGTGAATGTATAGTAATAGAAACCAACTGAGAAAGTTACATTGTTAATCACTTAAGCTTAGAGTTTTCACCCAGTCTGTATACTGTCCACTTCGGACTTTGTATGTCAATGAAATGAGAATCCCTTGCCTGCTTCTTACCTAAATTTGTCACATTATCGGGAGGTGTGAGCCCATGTTAGGTTTATCCCTTAGTTCTTCATTGATTTACAGGAAACATGAGTCTGTCATGTCATTATTTTTTTAGAAGTGAGAGGACTTTTTTTCTCAATATCCGTTTAGTAAATATTTATCAGAAATGAGTGACACCAGGATCTACACAGGAGGTGGGGAAAGTCTCCAAAGATTTGGAGGATGGGCAAGAAGACACAAAATAACCCAAGAACATGGGGACCCTGTGCCGGCTTTTCAGCAGGGAGCCAGGTAGTGGACAAGGTGGTGTGACAAATGGCCTCCAAGGAAAAGGTGCATTCTAACAGAGATGAGGGAAAAGAGCAGGAGCTTGAAAAAGGTGGGTCAGGGCCTGCCTTGTTAGAGAGGCCTTACCGCCAGCCTGCAGAGCCTTACTTTAGAAGCCTCTGAAGATTGGAAGATCTGAATTTGCTCTCCAGTTCAGGAATACGGATCTGGTTCTGGTGTGTGGGGTGGATCAGATATTCTCAGACCCAGGACGGAAGGGAGGCTTGGGAGCAGGGCAGAAGCAGGCAGTGGAACTGGGTGATCGAATGTGCATCGGTCCTGGCTCAGGTTATGAAAAATGGTGCCTGTGGGAGAAGCGGCATCCTTGCAGACCCTGAACTGGTTTGGGAAGGGGGCCGGGGGTGTGAAGTAAGTGACAGGAGTTTGGTTTGTAGTGTTGCAGATGCCAGAGGGCCCTCCAAGTGGAAAGATAATCACCAGACAATAGGAAATGCAAAGTGGAAGCTTGAGTCAGGGCTCCAGTCAAGACTCAGGAGATGGAGTTGTCTTCTTGTCGTAGTAGAAGTAGATACAAACTCAAGGAGCGGGGTGGGGGGGGGGGAGTTGCAGGGAGAGCAAAGCAGAGGACGGCTGCAAGAAACAGATGGTTTCAGGGGGTACTACTTTTTGTCTTGAACTTTAAAAAAAGTGAGGTTAGTAGGAAACAGTTCACATCTGGGATTGGTATTTAACTGCACTTCTGACACACTGAAAAGGCTAAAGATTAGTTGATGAATTTTGGGGAAGTTCTTTTGCCCAAGGTCATTCCGATCCTGTTGGACACCGCACTGCCTGGATTCACATCCGCTCTCATAGTTTGCATTTCATAACAGAATGCCGTCTTGTGCTGAGAGATGCTGATTTCCCCACCTAGGGCTGTTCTTACAGTTGCTTGCCTCCTGAGCTGTCAGGGAGAGCTGGCTTTACGGTTGACACAGAAACAAAATTTGAAACACTTGAGCATTAGTGAAATGTCACTGGACCTGTGGGTTTCTTTTTAACTTGAGCTTGGCCAGGTGGCTGATCTCCCCCCGCACCCCCCAAACCCAGGAGGTTATGTACTGCAGACTTGGGAGCTTTGAGAGAGGCGTGGAAGAGTTGTAGGTGGCTGGCATTCCCAGGAACATGCCAAAAACATTTGCTTCCAGACCTACAGCAGGCCACCCTTCCTGGGCCTATCGTTGGAAGTTATTTTCCGAACGAGAACATGCAGTTATGTTTCCCTCCTGGCTTCTCCCAAGCAAGCAAGTAGGAAGTTCGGACAGTTTCATAACACGTCCCATTCACAATTCCCCATTGAAATGTAGAGGCAGGTCACCTTCTATGAATACACAAAGACACTATTGTGGTCAGAAGTGAGCTGGCTTAGTGAACACAATTCTTTTTATACTAAAAAATTTTTTTTCTTAAGAAAGCTAACAAGTAGGTGATGGAAACAATGAATAAAAAATAACTTTCTAGAACGTATACATAATTCGGAGGGGCTGCCGAAATGTGAGTTTAGAATTCCGAGGCCATTCCAGCAGAGGCGATAGTTACACAATCATGCTGTTGAAAGCTAAGATTTAGATGGCATTAGGAGGCTGACACGCAGTAATTACGACCAGCACTTGCTGGCCTGCAGACAGGTGGGGGTTGGGCCTCCAGAAACCCCCGCAGCATTTTCCTGTAATCTGGATGAGCGATCTCCAAACGTGTGCTTTCAAACTACTTAAATACCATATTCTTCTTCCTATCTTGGCCTTTCATTTTTACATCACCACAGATACTTTCCCTGTGGTCTTGCCTGAGCTTGTTGGGTGCTGGGGGGTGGGGAAGCATCACATGCCACAAGGCCAGGCGCCCAGAGGGAGTACCGACCGAGCAGTGTGTTCTAAAAAATGTTGTTGTTAGTTTTCTATAGCTCTCCTTAATCCAGGTAAAATAAATGTGCTTTTCATTTTAAGCCTCTGAAGACCAAAAACAAAAAATAAGGTCTCCCGATAACTTGGGTTTCTTAAATGGTGGGTTCTCCCCCCCGTTCTTCTTAACAGTATGTCTTTGAGAGACTCATCACAGGAAAAGAAAGCTTGACTATTTGAAATAATATTTGAAAGCTACTTAAGTCTCTGCCTCATGTATCAGAGCAGCTGGCTTTGGGAGAGTAAAAAGCCGAGGATCAGTAATCGCCCCATCTTCACTTTGTTTCCAAAACATTACTGTCTCTCCATTTCTTTTTGCATGAACAACAGTAAGCACTTACAGAGTGTTTTTTAGATCTGTAGCTTAAAAAAAAAAAAAAAAAAAAGACCCTTGTACATTCCCTGTACAGGAACCCACATATCCCTGTACGTTCAGTTGACCCTGACCGTGGTAAAAAGGAGATGGTAGGGTCTGGTCGTTCCACTGCAGCTAGCAGTCACTTGCTGATGTTCCACTTAGTGATGAGTGATGATTGCGACCTAGCCTCTTTCCTGGACTCCCAGTCTAGTGGGTGACAGATCTGTCCCTGAAACAGAGGACATGTGAACCCCCTCCTCCATCCCCCAGAACGCCCCCAGTCCTCGGCATACCACCCGGCTCTGGGCAGCTACACGCGCATGCTCTGGGGCACTAGAGCGTTATGAAGCGTCTGTGCTCATCCCAGAAGGGGTCAGTGTTACACAGAGTTGACAGATCATATCCTAGTGTCTCAAAGAAAAAAAAGCCTCAACTTAACTCTAAGGAAGCATGAAGATGCCAAGAAAGCAGAGCCAGATGCTAGAAGACTCCTCCAGCAAGAAGGTGTGGGGGGAGCTACTGGTTGACCCTAGACACAGCGCGCCTGATGAGGGACATTGAGGAACTGCTCACATTAAGAAACTGCTAGATTAAGAAAAGGCACTTACTTAGCCTCTGTCATCCTTGCCTTGCAGGAGGCAAGGCATGAAGCAGAAGGTACTTGGTACAGAATGTGAAGAATGTGCCTTTAAGTTTGTCTTTCAAAGGGAGGAGGAAGCTGTCCCAGGCCTCTGCTGAAGCCCATAACCTTGCAGAACTTGATTTTTACAGGATAATGGAAATTAGGATCCTCCTATCTAGCAATTTCTTTATTCTCAAAGAGGTGGTTAACTGGAGAATTTGTCCTCCAGGGGCCAACCCTGAACTATAGAATCCAACAAATGCTAGGTCGTGCTGAGGTCTGCTGCCACCATAGGCTGTCCTGTTCAGTCGAAGCCTTGGGTTTTAGTGAATGTCGGTTCTGCGGGACTGAATACAGTGATTTCTGAAATGACCCTGTTGGCTTGGGGGACCGGGAGCTCCTCATGCTTTGGCAAGCGAGCAGGATTTATCCTGCAGCTGTTGGGCTGCAGTGGGAGATGGGCTTTTGCTCGCCATGAATTATTCCTCACTTTGCCGAAAGCATGCAGAGCTTTGATTAGTATCCCCGCCTCCCCTCCCCCCCAGTTGCTCAAAGTGACCACGTTTGAGTAGTGCCATGACCATGAGAAGTAAGGATGAGTTTGTGCCAAGAGGTCGGGATCGAGTGAACGTCTATACAGTTTTCTGTCCCAAATGCCCCCGGATTCTCTAATATTAGCTCTCTCTGGGTATTTCCGAATTGTTTGTTCACCCGGCTCCTCTCCGTCGCCCCTATGCAGGGAATGCAGGCTACTGGTTGACCGCAGATCCCTCAGCCTCAAGCGTGGAGACCTCCCAGAGTAAGACACCATGTCCACGGCAGGAGTTGCTGCTCAGGAGATTAGAGTCCCATTAAAAACTGGATATCTGCACGATGGCCAAGCCATGAGGACCGTGAGGACCTGCTGGGGCGGCCGCAGTGAGTTTGAAAAGTAAGCGCAGGACAGAACGGCCTGAGAAGTCTAAGCCCTGGTGTTCCGGTGAGCTGGACACTGGGACGGCTCCTTGTGCGTGACCAAGATGTTTTTCCTTTCCTTGCAGTCACTTTTTGAACATTGACCCGATCACGATGGCCTACAGCCTCAACTCCACGGCCCAGGAGCACCTCGCGTCTCTCGGTACATGTCCCCGAAACGCGGCTGGGGGCGCGAGGGCGGTGGGTGCTTGGGGTGGGGGGCGAGGGGTTGGGGATGGGCCGGCTGGTCCTGCAGCTCCGCGCCGGGGCGAGGAAGCCGCCCGAGCCCTGGCGGCAGCAGGCTCTGAAGAGAGCCACGCGGCTCTCCAGCCGCCAGCCTTCCTCCTGAGCCGGCGGGCCCCGACGAGACCGGTTGTGGAAGCAGGACCTTCCACCGCCGCTGACGGGGCCCCAGCTCTGGGCCACACGTAGCCTGCAGAGACCTCGGAGGAGATGCGTCCTCTCCCTCACGAGCGTCGGGCACGCATCCGTGGGCGAGCAATAGTGTCCGTGGGGACGAGAGACTGAGGAAAGCGTGTCACTGTGACGTGCCGCCCGGCACTTGTGACGCGGACACTGCGCGCCTTAGATTGCTGTCAGCGGCTCCCAGCACAGCACGTGCAGGTCCCCCTGGGCTGCCGGTGCGGCCCCGGTGTCGCCTGACGCGGCCCTTGCCCGCCTCGCGTCGCCGCCGCTCTTTCCGCAGCCGGGCCGGTGTGGCGCGGTCCTCCGGAAAGGACGCGCGGCTCGTGGTCTGCGAGGCTCGCGCGCGTCACCAGACCTGCCGCGGACTGCGGGGTGTGTGGCTGTGCCCCCCGCGCACGTCCGGGCCAGTTGGACCCGATGACGTGCCCTTTGAAGCAGCTCCCGTGTGGCCGCCGTCTTCTGGCGCCTCGTCGGCCCGTGGCTGGCCCCGGGGTGTTCTCGGCCGCACCGTCGCGCATGCGCTGCCTCCGCGGAGAGCGGCGGCCGCGGGGGCGGGGGGGGGGGGGCTCGGCCTGGGGCGCCGGGGGTGGGGCAGCAGGGCGCGCGCGCGGGCCCCTTCCAGACTCGTCTCATTGCCTGCAGGGCACGCGGCGACGCCTGCGGCGAGGGACGGCCCCGCTCAGAAGCCCAGCCTGGCCCCCCTCGTCATCCCGCCGGGCGAAGACGGCGCGCAGCGAGGAGAGGAGCGCGTGCTGTGCGGTTTGCGGCGGCTGTCGGTGAACGGGCTGTGCGCGTCCCCTCCGCTCACCCCCGGGAGGAGCCCCCCGTCCCCCTTCCCCTGCGCGGCCCTCTGCGACCGGGGCTCGCGGCCGCTCCCGCCGCTGCCCATCTCGGAGGACCTCTCCCTGGACGAGGCCGACTGCGAGGTGGAGTTCCTCACCAGCTCGGACACCGACCTGCTCCTGCGAGACTGCGCGCTCTCCGGCTTCAGATACGACGTCCCCGGCCGGCGCAGCTTCCGCGGCTGCGGACAGATCAACTACGCGTACTTCGACACGCCGGCGGTCTCCGCGGCCGACCTCAGCCAGGCGCCCGAGCCGCACGGCGCGGCGCAGAGTTCAAATCCTCCCCCGCCCCAGAGCCACCGGAGACTGCGACGGTCGCATTCGGGACCGGCCGGGTCCTTCAACAAGCCCGCCATAAGGGTGTCCAGCTACATACACAGAGCTTCTCCCAACTCAGACGAAGACAAACCCGAGGTGCCCCCCAGGGTCCCCATACCTCCCCGGCCCGTGAAGCCGGATTACAGAAGGTGGTCAGCAGAGGTTACTTCCAGCACCTACAGTGACGAAGACCGGCCTCCCAAAGTGCCGCCGAGAGAACCTTTATCCCGCAGTAACTCGCGCACACCCAGCCCCAAGAGCCTCCCGTCTTACCTCAACGGGGTCATGCCTCCCACGCAGAGCTTCGCCCCCGACCCCAAGTACGTCAGCAGCAAGGCTCTGCAGAGACAGAACAGCGAAGGATCTGCCAATAAGGTTCCCTGCATTCTGCCCATTATCGAAAATGGGAAGAAGGTCAGCTCGACGCATTATTACCTACTACCTGAGAGACCCCCGTACCTGGACAAATATGAAAAGTTTTTTCGGGAAGCAGAAGAAACACACACAGGCCCCCAACCCCAGCCCCTGTCTGCTGACTGCGGTGTCATCCCAGCCGCAGACAAGCCGGACCCAAAAACAAAACTGGACCTCGGTGGCCACATGAAGCGCAAACACTTGTCCTATGTGGTTTCTCCTTAGGCTCTGCGGTCATGGTTCAGCAGGGGCTTCCTGGGAGCAGATGGTTGGCAAGCCACTCTCCCGTTCAGTGGAGATTCACAGGGGAGTGTTCCAGATCGCAGAGCAGAATAGCTGAACCCTCCGTCTTAGAGAGAGGGTCAGAGCAGCCACCAGGCGCCCTCAGGCTGGGAAGCCCTGATTTTGTTGGCATTGCAGGAAAGTCTGTTCCAGCCTGGAATGTAAAGCTGTGCCGGCGGGGAGGGAAGGCTGGGGAACCTTCGATGTGTGTATACATTAGAGACCTATAGAAGCCTGTGTGGCAGCCGCGGGCTGTAGTCGCGGGATAACCAATTAGTTGCTACCTTAGAGTAACATGTATTCAGAATGTTAAAACAAGCTGGAGGACGACTCCTGACTGAAAATTGAGCAAATGGAAGAAAACACAGTATTGTTTAGATCCGAATCATTAAAAAAACAAAAAACAGTAAACAACCAAAAAAACCCAAAAACCATTTTTGCTTAGTCAGTTTGAAAGGATCTGGCTCTCGGGCCCATGAAGTTCTGTCTCCTTTATTTCTGCAAACAGTCTGTGCCACTGAGGGCGGGGCCCACATCTGTCCCATGGCCCTACCTGCCCAGTTTAAAAATCGTCCCGAGGCCTGGGTCCCTCCAGTTTGCCTTCTGCTCCGTTGAGGGGAGGTTGGCAGTGTGCTTGGCAGCCATGTTCTCACCTGTGCACATGTCTCACACCTTGACAAATGAGAAGTTACCAGAATCCATAAATCATTTTTCCTGACAGTTCCTGCTCTGTTCTGCCCACTAGCGTGGCCCATCGTAGCATGGGCCTCCCAGCTGTGGGAGGAGGGCAGGTTCAGGTCCTGTGGAGAAGCAGACCGTTCGCCCATGGTCAGGAAGTCAGTTTTAAGCAATCGTGAAACAGCTGTGTGACTGAGAGTCACTGGGAGCATGTGTTGTGGTTTTGTGTTGGTGTTTTGTTTGTTTTTTTTTTTAAGACTGTATTAATACACAAATACAGCACAAGCTGGCCTTGTGTTGCTGGTTCCTATTCAGTATTTCCCGGGGATTGTTTGCTTTTTGAGTGAAACACTTGTGACCAAGAGCACAGTATGTCTTAATGGCACAGGTCACATCAGCATCTTCCTGCTTCTGGGACCGTCCCGATTGGCTGCTTCACCCGGACTCAGTGAGACCCGTCACGTGTGCTGGGTTTCCACACGCTTCGACGTGTGGATCTTGTAGAGACAGGCACAAAAGAGAAGGTGCTCACTAACAGAGGTACATTACTACAATGTTCTCTTAACAGTTCAACAAGCTGTTTACAGTTTAAACTGCTGAATGATAAGATTTGAGCTATTTAAAGCTTATATTTTAGTATGAACTAAATGAAGGTTAAGACATGCTTTAGAAAAAATGCACTGATTTCTGCATTATGTGTACAGTGTTGGACAAAGGATTTTATTCATTTCTGTTGCATTATTTTGAATATTGTCTTTTCATTTTAATAAAGTTATAATACTATTTATGACACCGTTAACAATGTTTCTTGCCTAAAGTCTTATAAAAGTTGATGTCTCAAGTATGTTGACAAGCATTGCCATCTCTAAGCACAAGGGAAGCTTTTTCATGGCTTCCTAAGTGCTTGAAATTTACCATCATTCCCTAAAATAAAAGTAATTTGAGCGACTGATAATTGAATCTTAGAGACACGCACGGTGCAAGCGGGCTGTTTGTTTTCACCTTTAACAGTTCAGAGAGGGGGCTTGGGCTGATGCTGGGCCTGCTGGGGAGGGGCCTGCCCATCACGGGGCACATACGGAAGAAGTCACCTCTTATAGACTTGATGTGACTCACAATGAGTTTCAGGATTAGGTCTGGATCATTGTGGGCCCTTTGGGAAGCTCTGCTTCCTGTCTGACATGAGACCACCAGAGAAACCCCAGCCTGCCCAGGCCTCTCGGAGAGGACAGCCATGCTTTTCCCGGCTTCTCTGCACAGGAGGAAGCTAGGCCACTGGGTGTGTGAGGGCACCTCTCCAGCCCCGTGGGGCCCTTTGCTCAGCTCTCCCCTCTCCTGGGCCCTGTAGCCAAAACCCAGTCACTCTCACCCCTCCATGGCTCCTAGGCAATGGTGAAGCTCTCCATAACCTTGACCAAGCCCCTGCATGTGCTGGTATCCTCCAGAGTACCGGGGCTCCGAGGTCAGTGAGCCAGGCTGGGAGTCCACCTCAACCTCTGCCTAACTATGTGTCAGGAAGATTCTTAACATCTCTGTCCTTGGGTAAAATTAGCATCCTGATACCCGTGATAGGGAATTATCTGTGGCAACCATGTATGAACCCTTGGCAGCCAGTAGGTGCATGGCCTTCGTGGTCATTGGTTACTGTGCCCTGACAGGTGTCATTTCGGACACTTTACAGACCAGGAAATGGGCTGAGGGAGTTGGTTTGACAGACATTGGCTAGGAAATCCCAACCACATTCTGGGTCCTGGGAGGTGGGCATATCCTCTGCCCTCTAGAATTTTTTTTTTTTTAAGAGTTTGAGAGAGAGGGGTACCTGGGTGGCTCGGGTCATGATCCCAGGGTCCTGGGATCAAGCCCCACATCAGGCTCCCTGTTTGACAGGAAGCCTGCTTTCCCTCTCCCACTCCTTGCTATATCTCTCTGTCATAAATAAAATCTTAAAAAAAAAAAAAAAGATTTTGAGAGAGAGTGCATGCATGAGAGGAGGGAGGGGCAGAGGGAGAGGGAGATGCAGACTCCCCGCTGAGTAGGGAGCTGGATGCGGGCTTGATCCCAGGACCATGCAGGGATCATGACCGGAGCTGAAGGCTGATGCTCACCGACTGAGCCCCCAGGCTTCTAGAATTTAGAAGCCTGCCTTCTAGAATTTAAAGCAGTCCCTAATTATGGTTTGCGGTGAGCGCCACCAAGGAGTGAACAGTGTGGAATGTAACAAAGGGGCTGAACTCTAATGTGATAAAATGGAAGGGTCGGACTCTAAGGCGAAGGAGGTGGAGGAAACAGGGAGGAAAAGCCGAGGAAACACCTGTGAGCCTCTGAGGCTGGAAAGAAAAGGCTGGCATCTTCCATGAGCCGGAAGTTGTGGCCACAGGAGGATGGGCTCTGGGCAAGGTAGTGACCACTTAAAGATCTAGGTAAGGGAGTGACGGGATCTGACTTCTCTTAAGAAGATGACAGTGGGGGGCGCCTGGGTGGCTCAGTGGGTCAAATAAAGCTTCTGCTCAGGTCATAATCCCAGGGTCCTGGTATCGAGCCTGGCATCAGGATCTTTGCTCAGTGGGGAGCCTGCTTCCTCCCCTCTCTGTCTCTGCCTGCCTCTCTGCCTACTTGTGATCTCTGTCAAATAAATAAAATCTTAAAAAAAAAAAAAAAAAAAGATGACAGTGGCTATTGTATGGGGAACAGATTGGAGAGAAGCCAAGGGGAATGTGGGGCTCATGACGGGGAGGTGTTGGGACCTGAAGAGACAAGGGGCCAGGGGAGATGTCAGGCCTGGAGATGGAGAAAACCGGCTTTGAGAGATCCTTTGAGGTAGAAGCAGCAGCTTGAAGCCTTGGGTGGGATGAGCTCAGGGCGTGTAGCTCCAGCCCCCAGCCCCCCACTCCCAACCTAACCCCCTCTGTGAGCTCCACCAGCCCCCAGGGGTGCCAGGACGACCCAGGAGAGGTAAATAGAGCACTCCCACTGATCTTTGCTGACATCTCCTATTTTTTGCCTCTTTTCTTCCCCCTTCCATTGCCTTTCCTTGTATTGTGGTCAAGACCATCTTTTTTTTTTTTTTTAAAGATTTTATTTATTTATTTGACAGACATGGATCACAAGTAGGCAGAGAGGCAGGCAGAGAGGGGGGAGGAAGCAGGCTCCCTGCCGAGCAGAGAACTCGATGCGGGGCTCTATCCCAGGACCCTGGGATCATGACCTGAGCCGAAGGCAGAGGCTTTAACCCACTGAGCCACCCAGGCGCCCCTCTTCTTTTTTTAAGATTTATTTTATTGTAGAGAGAGTGCGTGGGCATGGAGAGGGGAGGAGCAGTGGGAGAGGGAGAGAGAGAACCTCGAGCAGACTCCCTGCCGAGCGCAGAGCCTAAGGTGGGGCTCAGTCTCACAACGCGCAGACCATGACCTGAGCCGAAATCAAGAGTCGGCCACTCAGCGGACTGAGCCACCCACGCGCCCCAAGCATCCACATTTGCTTCCCTCTGAACCTTCGCGTTTTTCCTTGATTTTGCAAGAATGCTTTTCCCTGCTTTCCGTGGCCGACCAAAGGCGTGCGCAACTGAAACTCGGTGAGAGCAGAAGCTCAGTCCTCCCGCCGCGGCCCGAGCCAGCCGAGCTCCGGCGGTTCTCCCGGCCCCGGCTGGCCCCGGCCTGCGCTCTGAGCTGTTGCCACAGCCCAGCAGGAGCAATGAGCTGGCAGCGGCCGCTGGGCACACTGTGAACGGGCAGGTGCTATCTAGCAACAAAGTGTGTCGGTAAAGTCGGGAACCGGGGGCTCCGGTCAACCTCCCACCTCCGATGCGAAGGAGTCCCTCAGCTTCCCCGAGCCCCGCTGTCCCCTCAACGTGAGGCCCCAGCAGGCCCAATACCACACAAACCGCAAGGATTTATTATTAGGGACTGTCTCATGGCAGAGAGCAGATGCTAAGGTCAAGAGGACCCGTTTGTCGGTCAACTCCAAACGCGGATAATATTAGATGGGAAGTCTCCCCATGTGGCCATAATCGATCATGAGTTCCTTATCTTTTTTAAAATGCCACGTGCTTGTTTACATGTTGTTTATTTCTCCCTAGGTCTCTAGGGATATCTTAACTATGTAATGAAAAGAACGTTCCTTAAGAGGGTGTCTCTTCGTGGCTAGGGGCCCTGTTCCAAAAAAAGAGGCCGACAGATTCTTGCAGAGCATTTCAGAGTCAGAGGAGAGAGAACTGCATCCTTCTGCCCATCAGCTCAAGTATCAAATATGAGTTCAATTAGTCTCTCCTGTCGTTCCTAATTTCGTCACCTGATTTGTAGTTTTGAGGTACATGAAGATTTTCTCTTGAAAATAAGCTGCTTGCAGAGGTTATTTCATACCTGGTTTCTTTGCTTTTATATTTTGTAGAAATTACAGACTCCCGAGAAGTTTCAAACTTGCACAGAAAGATGTCCTGGACCCATTACCCAGATTCCCCCAAAGATAACATCTTTCAAAATTATAGTGCATCATCAAAACCAGGAAATGGACATTGCCCCAATACCCAGATGTGCTATTTTGTTCAGAAAGAGCTCCTGTCGAAATGGACTTGTGTCTCACTTCTTAAAATTAATTCAGAAATTAATCCTGGCATTCTGTTAGGCGTTTTATGAAAAGTTAATAAAGCTTTAAAAATACATTGCCATGTAAATATTTATACATTATGCTAATGGTAATTGAGGAGATAAAGCTGATGGGTGTTGCCTTTGATCAGCCAAGATTTTCTGCAAGACTAATTTGCATGAGCTCTAGTAAAGCTAACCCTTCAAACCTGGAGGGTTCAGGAATGGTTTCCCAGAGCCTTGAGGTGCCACAACTTCGAAATGTGTAACAAAGCAAGAGGCAAACTGAATTTCTAAGCCGGTACTAAAGCTTTGAGCTAACCTTGTCTTTGGAAAAGTCTGGGGCAAATGACAGTACAGAGACAAGTTTTCTTTGCAGACTAGACCCTTGAACAAAGGTTTGGGTTCTTCTCCCCTCCACATGCGAATTATACACCTTTCAAGAGACATTTTTGGGTCTTATTTAGGGGAAAGCAGAGAGGGGAGAGGGGGAGAACAGGGAAGAAGCTCCGAATGTGGCTGAACTTGGTGAGCTTTGCCTTTCATTCCTTGTGACCGAGCGGAATAACATGATGTAGGCACGTCTAAGGCAATTGGAGGGTGTGAATTTTCATGCTTGCTTTTCCCTTGAATGTATTGAACTTCAAGAACCTTCTGCCTAAGCCGCCGAGAATCTGTCAGGGGAGCATGTTTAAACAAGCTCACCCCTGCTTTCATGTTACCTGCCCAGAACTCAGAGTGGCAAACGTACTTGGTGTATCTGACCTTCTGTATGTGAGGAAACCCTTCATATCAGAGCGGCCCTGGGAACCGTACCTCAATGTTCCTGGCTGCCAGGCCGCAGAGGGGGTTTGAGACCGGGGAGCGAGCTGGAGATGTTCGGAAAGGACTCCTCTGGGTCCTGGTTTCAGCTTCTAGAGCGAGAGCTGCTCTCGGGCTGTTGGGCTTACGCGTGCCTCCCCAGTGCGCCCAGCCCTTGCCCGGTGATTCCCGAAAACTGCCAGGAACCCTCCGCAGGTCAACCTGTAGCAAGTTCACTAACACAACATCCATGACCATGCATAAATCTGCTTCCCCAACACACACACACACACACACACACACACACACACACTAAGTAAAAAGGCCCCGGGGAGGAGGCCGTTTGTTGTAACCAGGGACCAGTCTTTGGGGGTGCATCATGTTCCTCAACTTGACTTTGTGCCCTTACGGAGAAAGGCAGCCACTTCAGTCCTTGGAAGTAACTTTGGATCCTTGTCAAATAAACATCTTAACCACATGCTTCGTGCATATTTCTTCATTTTTAAAGTCATGAGGGTTGAGCCCAGTGCCTCCCCCCGGGACTGCATGACTTTTGTACCCTCCCCTCTTGTGTAAGGCGGAATGAGTCTGTCTTTCTGGCCTGAGCCCCGGGCAGCCTCAGGCACCACGGCTCACAGGAAGCAGAGCACTGTGTGCGCCCCATCGCCAGCCGCCCTGGTGTGTCCGCGTGAACCCTCATCTTTGTCTACACTGCTTCTGTTCGGGGATCGATCAAAGTTCTCAGCTGAGCAGAAGCTCAGACAGTCCCCATGGCTCGGGGAAGCCCAGGGCCCGGCTCACCAGCTCCGAGCTGCAGAGGGAACTCACGCACCCACAGCAGCCCAGACGCATGATAAGACTTGTCTGCGCATCATCTCGGCCCGGGAGCCTCTAATTACACGTCTGGGGCTTGCAGGAGCCCAGGTGGCCGGGCTCACATGATCCCAGAACTGTGAAGATAGCGCGGGCTGGGTTCTCACTGCCTGTGCTGCCGGGTGGGGGAGGCACCTCAGAGCCCCGTGCGTCATTTCAATACAAATTATAATAACTGCATTCCAAAGACAACAAGAGTTCACCTAACCGGGCAGTCGTTCTTCCCAAAGCATCGCCACGGTTTTATCTTCTCATCGACCTTCTCAGCTGTTCCATCTTCACCCTTCCTCTTGCCCCTTGACTTGGGACAGCTACTTAGCGCCCCAGCAGAATCCATGTCCGAGAGAGCCCAGTGTCCGGCGGGTCCCCAGGCCGCATGGTCTGCTCCGTGCAGCGTAGCTCGGGCCAACGGGCTGTCTCTCGTGTTGCAGCATTCGGGCGGATCTAACTGGGCAGCCGTCCTTAACAGTATGCACAGCCCCCAGTCATCAGACATTTGTCACGTGCCGGGTGCCACGCTGGGCACGCCGAGGATGCGGAGTTTGGGATCCCACTGGGATCAGCCTTAGTACCCAGAGCCCCGGCTCGAAAGGAAACACACCTGTCCAGAGCCAAGGGAGAAAGTCACCGTCATCGGGGCCCGGCAGTGGCTCTCGGAGGAAAGCTGGGCTGTGGGAGTGTGGAACACAACAGTTGCTGATCCTGCGTTAATCAGCTGTGTAGGAGGATCTGGAGGACCGCAGCCAGCAATCTGTTTTTGTTTTTTTGTTTTTGAAGACACATTTTTTTTTTCCTCCCAAGCTCCAAGTGGATGCTGAATCCGTGCAATTGTTCCTTTTGCAAGAATCCCCTCATTTTAATAGCAGTAAATAGATCGTGATTTGTCATCTCGTCATTGGTGAGGATCTCCTAAAGAAATTGATTCACCAAACTGTTATGCTCATTTAAAATGTTTTTTTCCAAAACCTTCTCTGTGAGTCTGTAGACAACTTCTAACCATGTCTTTTTTTTTCTCTTAAATCATAGTCCTAGGGATCCTATGTATGCATTAATTACAAAAAGTTTTCTGGATACAGAACAAGAATAGGCAAAAAGAGGTGTTACCACCCACCGGCATGCATTATAATTCTGTCCTTGCTTAATCCCCACCCAAATGCCCATTTCCATCTATACAAAAACTCATATTATTCTTTCTGAATCATACCTATGTGCCACACCCTGAGTTGCATATAAAACTTGGCCATATTATTTATACACCAGTGTGCACTCACAGCTGTGGCTGACTTAGAATGCCACTTATATTTTTCTGGGATTATTTATCACCTCACTTCTCCATTACTGGTTCCAGGTGGGAAATTCCCAGAAAGGTTTTCTTCTAAAATTTGGTAGCCTAATCTTAAAGGATGTATTCTCCACTCCTTTTCCAGTTACAAATCCTGATGTTGGTGGGTCTCTTTTTTTAAGTTTAAACCTCAGCCGAGACATAATTCTGCAGGAATTATGCAGACCAGTATCCTATTTTATAGCTCACAACCAGGAATGCTGTGTAATAAAGTTTAGGAGAGTCCACCGATAGCCAAACCCATGGGGGCCTCCTGCTGCCCTGCTTAGTGTCTCCGGAAATCTCCTGAAATCAAGGATCAATCTGTAAGTAAGACACAGAACTGTTTCTTGGCATACCAGATTATTTCAGGCAGATTGTGATATGATAGAAAAATTGAGATCAAAGGAAAAGAAAGACTAAAATAGTCAGAGGACGTGACGTCAGTGACAGCCCCTCCGAGAGTTCTGAGAAAACTCTGCCTTTTGGATGCGGAACAGGAAAGAGCGCTGGGGTGGGCATCAGGGTGCTTATCTGGAGAACCCCTTCTGGAGTATTCGCCAGCCAGCTTCTCCCCCTCTCCCCTTGTGGGAAGCTTTGTCAGGGAGTGTGTGCCTACAAGCTGGGGCCTTGGTGACAGAGATACGGCAAGGCCCTGCGTAACCAGAAATGTCTAGGTGGCAAGCACCTGCCCGACCCCACAGTCTGTCTGGAAGCATGGCCCCTCCACTTCCAAGCCCATGCAATCAGAACCTGGATCTACAGACAGGAGCATGGTGATTTTCAAACACAAATATAAGCATAAAATCAAAAATCACCAAGCATTTGAGAAAAATTAACATCGAGAAAAGAACACAAGTCAATAAACAGAGACCAGCACCCATGCAAGCATTTCACAAGGCAAACAGATGGTAAAATAATCCTCAGAGATTAGACAGAATATTACATCTACAAAAACTGCCTACTGTGAAAAAGAGCCAAAGGACAGAAAATAGGAGGAAAAGTTAAGAGCCATTTAGTATCTGAGAAGACAAAAATGAAGAGTAGCATAAAAGAAATGCTTAAAACGTGTATATTGTGATGTATGTAATCGTGAGATCACTGTGTTATACACCTAAAAGTGACAAAATGTTGTATGTCGACCATACATCAATTAAGAATTTAAAAAATAATAATAGGGGAAAATTTCCGAGATCTGAAGACATGGGTCTTCATACAGAAAGGACCCTCTCATACCAAATAATTTACTTGAAAATAAGACACACCTGGGACACCTGGGTGGCTCAGTAGGTTAAATGGCTGCCTTCAGCTCAGGTCATGACCTTGGGATCCTGGGATTGAGCCCCATGTTAGGCTCCTTGCTCAATGGGGAGCCTGCTTCTCCCTTTGCGCCTCTCCTGCCTCGAATAAATAAAATCTTTAAAAAGAAAGAAGGAGAAAGAGAAAAGAAAGAAAGAAAGATAGAAGAGAAAAGAAAGAAAATAAGAGACACCCAGATACATTTCCCAAAACAGCAGAATACCAAGGAAGAGGGGAGAGGTGGACAACATTCCAAAGGGCAAAACAAACAGGAAGTTACCCACAAAGGAGCAAAAATTCTATAAGCCCAACAACACAGGATACTGGAAGAAAATGGAGCCATATTATCAAGGTTCTAAGAAACAGTGATTCTGAATCCACAGTCTTATACTCAGCCAAATTAGCATTCAAGTGAAAGGTCAGAATGAAATATTTTGGACATACAAACCTCAGAAAGTCTGTCATTCTCAGATTGGCTTTCTGAAAGAATTTCTCAAGAATTGCAACACAGCAAAACAAAAGGAACTTAAAGAGGAGGAAGACGTATCCAAGTGGCAATGGTGAGAAAAGCCATTATAACTTTCAGAAAAGTTTAACTAATTTTTTACACATAACTAAAAAATAATAATGGAGAATAAAGATCCCAGGTTAATCCCAAGAGAAAGAGAAAGAGAAGGAAACTGAAAACCTATCAAGATTTGGGTCTTTGGGAGGAGAGGATACCATTGATTAATTCTGGATGTTATTGGATACCATTAAATGTACATAAAAAATTTAGAGGCTAAGTTCCACTTCAGGTAGTAGCAAAAAAAAAAAAACTTGTATCAGATTAATCACCTGCCTATGACAATTATAAAGTCGATAAAATATTTTTTAAAACAACTATATGAAGGTAGTGGAGAGCCACCCGTGCCCTAGAAGAAAAGGAAACAAACTAGTGCAGATCCATGTGTAACCAGCTTTCCCCCAAGACAGTTCCTTAATTCTCTCAGCATACAAGGAATAGAGTTCATACTGAAAGTGGCAGTTTTACTGGGTTAAAAAGAAGTTAGAGTTCAGGGTTACCTGGCAGAGTAAATGGGAATTGAGGGAGGGCAGATCCTGGAAAGGAGGACACCCCCAGATCTGTGGACAAACATCTCCCAAATCCTTGGCTGAATCCTGAACTGCACGAGCAGGTCACATCTCCAAGGGATCTAGTGGAAAGCAGCAACCAGAAGGCCAAAGGAACTGAGCAGGAATTTCAGCAGAACTATGCCCAGCTATGGAGACAGAGTTTGGATATCAAGTCCAGCCAAGTTTTCAGGGTGCCTGGTAAACCCATTGGGCTTTCTAATAAAACCCCAGAAAGGCCATATTTTAGAAGTGAGGGCCACATCCCAGATTGAGGGCAAAACTGAAATAAACACCCTAACAAAGCCTATAACCAAACCACCCCAGGATCAAGGTTATCAGCTGGTAATTTGCTTTCTAAAACAAAATTTATCACTTTTCAGAGGAAGATGACAGAAACCATTGTACTGTACTGTATTATCTGCAATATTCACTATATGATAAAAACTTACAAGCATGAAAAGAAGCAGGAGAATCTGTTTCATAATCAAGAGGAAAAATCAGGGACGCCTGGGTGGCTCAGTTGATTAAGCAGCTGCCTTTGGCTCAGGTCATGATCCCAGCGACCTGGGATAGAGTCCCACAGTGGGCTCCTTGCTCCGCAGGGAGCCTGCTTCTCCCTCTGACTCTGCCTGCCACTCTGTCTGCCTGCCACTCTGTCTGCCTGTGCGTGCGCTCTCTCTCTCTCTCTCTCTCTCTCTGACAAATAAATAAATAAAATCTTTAAAAAAAAAAAAAAAGAGGAAAAATCAGTCTATAGAAGCAGACCCACAGATAACCTGATGCTGAATCAACAAAGATGCCAAAATAATTATCACAAAGATTTCACAGGAAAAGTGGACAGAATGGGTGAAGATATAGTGAATTTTTAAAAGTAACATAGGAAATATAACAAAGAACCAAATGGAATTCTTAGACCTGAAAAATGCTATATCAAAAATTTTGTTTTGTTTTAGAGGATTGACAGCAGATTGGATAAAAGAAAAAATCATAACATGAATATAAAGACAGATGAGTAGAGAGTATTCAACCTACAGAACACAAAAAGAAAAAATGATCAGAAAATTGTCTCTGTTGGGATACTAGAAATTAGATGTACAACTTCTAAATCTTTTGAAGGAAAAGAAAATAAAAACTTAAAAAAAATGATGAATCTAACAAATGGAAAGAAAACGGGGGAAAGTTAACATTTAAAAAATCATGGGAGGGGCACCTGGCTGGCTTAGTCAGTAGCACATGCAACTCTTGATCTCAATGTTGTGAGTTCAAGCCCTACGCTGGGTGTAGAGATAACTTAAATATAAAATATTTTTAAAAGAATGATGGTAAAAAGTAAGCGAAATAAGTTTGCAGGAATAAATCAAAACATATCAGCAATCACAAAAGAAGAATGAATTAAATCCCCATTTTAAAATATGGAGATTCTCAGTTAATAACAATAACAAAATCTATATGTTATTTACAGAAGACACACATAAAAAGAAAGTTATGGGGTGCCTGGGTGGCTCAGTGGGTTAAGCCGCTGCCTTCGGCTCAGGTCATGATCTCAGGGTCCTGGAATCGAGTCCCGCATCAGGCTCCCTTCTCAGCAGGGAGCCTGCTTCCCTCTCTCTCTCTCTCTCTCTCTGCCTGCCTCTCTGTCTACTTGTGATCTCTCTCTGTCAAATAAATAAATAAAATCTTTAAAAAAAAAAAGAAAGAAAATTATGTGTTGGTCTGAACTACTTTGGAATATGAATAACAGAAACAACACCTAACAATAGCTAACAAAATGGGGTTATTTTTCTTGTAGAAGTTTGGGAGTGTGTGGCTGCTGTTCTTTGTTCAGCAGTGTAGAGATGGTGTCTCAATATTTTTATTTTATTTTAAAATAATCTCTACAACCAACGTGGGGCTCGAACCTACAACCTGGAGATTGAGGGTTGCAGGTCCACCAACTGAGACAGCAGGCACCTCTAACAAGTTTGGTTTAATGAATATATAAGTATTGTGCCCAGCAATGAAAGAACACACGTTCTTTTTTTTTAGCTGAAAAATTTTTTAGAGATTTATTTATTTGAGAGAGTGTGTGCATGCATGCACACAAGGAGGGGAGAGAGAGAAAGAGAATCCTCAAGCAGATTCTCCCAGAACTCCCCACTGAGTGAGGAGCCTGACTCAGGGCTCCATCCCAGGACCCCAAGATCATGACCTGAACTGAAATCAAGAGTCAGGTGCTTAACCAACTGAGCCACCATGGGACCCTTAATTGAACCTTTTTAATTGAACAGTAACATATATGGAGAAGAGTATGCAAATCAAAAATATATGACCTAATGAATTCTCATGAAGTTGACACACTTCAGATCCAGGACTTGGATTAGATCAGGAAATAGAACTTTATGACACCCTCAAACCATTTTTCTTGCAACTGCACAACCCCCAGTCACAGTCCATGCTACACGAAACCACCACTCTGACTTCAAATGCTTAAATGATTAATTCTGCCCATATTTACTTATTATAAATGACAGCATAGAGTAGTACTCTTCTGTGTCTTTTTTGCTCAGTTTTATGTTTGTGAGATTTATGTGTGTAGAAATATCTTTTTCATTCTTATTTCATTGTATGAATAAATCACATTTATCCATTCTTTTTTTGTTGTTGTTGTTGTTTGAAGATTTTATTTATTTATCCGAGAGAGATAGAGAGAGATCATGAGCCGGGGAGGGAAGGGTTGGGAAAAGCAGACTCCCCGCTGAGCAGGGAGCCTGATGCAGGACTCAATCCCAGGACTGTGGGATCACAACCTAAGCCGAAGGCAGTCACTTAACCAGCTGAGCCACTGAGGCTCCCTCCATTCTTCTGTTGATGGACATTTAGACTGTTGCCTCCTTGCAAGTAGCACAAATGGTGCTAGGATGAGCATTTTTTTTAACCTTTATTATTATTTTTCTTTTAGTAATCTCCACAACCAATTTGGAGATTGAACTCATGACCCTGACATCAAGAGTCATGTGCTCTACCAATGGAGCCAGTTGGGTGTCCCAGGATGAACATTCTGATAGGTGTCTTCTGATGATCATGTGTACGTGTTTCTGCTGGGCATGTTTAGCTTATGTTTAACCTTTGCAGACACTGCCCAGAGGGTTTCCAAATGTTGTAGCATTTACATTCCCACGAGCAGTATGTGAGTGTTCCAGTTGTCCCACACCTCGTCAATGGTCGATAGTATTCTACCTCTTCATTTTAGCCATTCTGATGGACCTGAGAAGACTCACTCTCTTCAGTCACACATGAAATATTTACAAAAGTTGACCAATGGTTGGATTTCACATATTTCTCAGGATTGGTACCATACAAACCAGGCTCTCTGACCACACTACAATTAAGTTAGAAATCAGTGACAAAATATAGCCAGATAAACTGGGGGGAAAAAGCATATGCTTGGAAGTAGTCAGAACTGGATGCTGACACAAACTGACATCAGTATATAGAAACAATGTTTAATCTTGGATATGTATGTTGTAAAAGAAGAAAATCTCAAATAAATGAACCAAGCACTCAATTTCAGAATTTAAAAGTCTGGAAAGGAAAGAATAATAGTAGAAATTTCTGAAAAGCAAGGAAAACATGAAATAGGGAGTATTGTCAGGTGCCTGGGTGGCTCAGCCAGTTAAGCTTCCAACTCTTGACTTGGGCTCAGGTCATGATCTCAGAGTGGTGGGATCAAGCACTGCATTGGGCTCCATCCATGCTGGGCAAGGAGACTGCTAAGACTGTCTCTCCTTTTTCCTCTGCCCCTCCCCACCCCTCTCTACCCCTTAAAAAAATAGTATTATCAAAGTTAATACCAACATTTATCCCAATACATTTGAAAACTTAAAGAAAGTAGTAGGTACCTTCCTGGAGAAAAACACAACTTACCAAAAGAACTGAATAATCCTACTACCGGAAAAGATTTTTTTTTTTTAAATATGGAATGCATGAATTTGTGTGTTATCCTTGTGCAGGGGCCCTGTTCATCTTCTCCGTATCATTCCAGTTTTAGGACATGGGCTGCCAAAACTACTTGAGAAGAATTTGAATGGTGGTGTCCCAAAAAGTTAAACATAGAATTACCATAAGATCTAGGATTCCCCTCTTAGGTATGCACACAAAAGAAGTGAAAATAGGTACTTAAAACAAATGGTTGTCCATGAATATTCACAGCAATACCTTTCACAACTGCCAGAAGGTGGAAACAACCCAAGTGAATGGATGAACAAAATATGGTAGATCCATACAATAGAAAATCACTCAAGCTTAAAAATGAAATTCTGACACCTGCTGCAATGTTGATGAACCTTGAAACATTCGGCTAAGTGAAAGAAGCCAGACTCAAAAGGTCACACCAGCATAAGTCCATCTATGTGAGATACCCAGAATAGGTAAATCCATAGAGACAGAATGTGGAGGAGAGATTACTGGGGCCTAAGAGAGGGGGAAGGAGTGACTGCTAAAGGGGACAGTCTCCTTGGGGAATGCTGGAATGTTTTGGAATTGGATAGAGGTAGGTGATGCTTGCACACCACTGTGAATTTCTAAATGCCACTGAATTGTATGCCCTAAAGTGGAAAATTTTATGTTGTATGAATTTTAGCTCAATTAAAACAAAAATCTCCCTCAAAGAAAACACCCAGACCCAGATGGCTTCAGAGGCAATTTGTATTAAATATTCACATAAATAAACACACATATATTTATGATTAAAATTATATACATATATAACTTCCATCATTCACAAATGTTTCTGTAGGAAAGAAGGACACTTTCCCACTCCAGGTATGACTTTAGCATAACCTTGACACAAAAATCATACAAGAAAGGGAAATACAAGTTCAAACTTCCATATGAGATGCAAAAAATCCTAGATTCAATACTTGCCAAATAGAATTTAGTAACATATAAAAAAGATAAAACATGACAACCAAGTTGGTTTATCTCAGGCATGTAAGACTAGTTCACTAGAAAATGTACTAATATAATTCATCATATTAATGGATTAAAGAAGAAAAGCCATAGGATCTTAACTAGGACAGTCATTTAACAAATTTCAATATCTACTTATGATAAAAACTTCACAATCAAAGAATGGAAGTGTATTTCCCTAACCTAATAAATAATATTATGATGGTCATTAGATGGGGAAACTAAAGGGACCCCATGGAAATGATTTTTTTGCTCCTTTCCTGCTTCGGTTCTTGCTGGGACCCACCCCCACCTTACATACACCTTATTGAACAGATAATGTATGTCCTCCTTGTGGAGGTCAAGGACTTAACAGTTCTTTACAGGCTTCCAGCACAATCGATAACGTCCAAGGAGTGACCAGGAGCGGTTGTCATGAGTGTTTCTTAGACCTCTGGCTCACCAAGACCCCTGGCTCCAAGGCATAAGTGACTTACGGAGAACACCCAAACACTCGCCTTCATTTTAAGCAGTTCCTGGGTGCTGGAGAAAACACATCAACCGATTACAATCCTCAATAAAAACCCCAAAGCCCGAGCAAAGATGAGACTCACTCTCCTTTCCTTTCCAAGTCTCCCGGATGCTCTGTCCATTTCTGCACTCTCTGTCTTCAACAAACTCTGCTCCCACTTTGTCTCAGCTCCCATTTGATTTCCACCCCGTGAGAGGCCAGGGACCTTCTTGGCTGGTCTTTGTGAGACTCCACTTGGGTCCTTGGACCCAGCCAGCCTACATGGATTGGAACAATGCTCTCCGGAACCCATCCCCAGAGATGTTCCATTCTTATCTCCAAAACCTGTACATTGCCATTCATGGCAAAAAAGGACTCTGAAGACATGATTAGGGTTCAGGACCTTGAAATGGGAGATTATCTTGGATATGCAGGTGTCCCATCTGATCCCATGAATCCTTTAATGTGGAGCACCTTTCCTGGCTGCAGTCTGTCAGAGGGAGATGTGGCTACGGAAGGATCAGTGATGCAACATCAGTGACTTTGAAGTTGGAGGGCGGGGTCACAACCAAGGAATGTGGGTGACTCTAGAAGCTGGAGGAATCGAGGAAGTGGATACTTCCCTAGTATCTCCGGAAGGAAGAACAACCCTGTCCACACCTTGATTTTTGCCCAGTGAGACCCCTGTCAGATATCTACCCTCCAGGACTGTAAGATAACATATTTGTGTTGTTAAACCACTAAAATCATAGTATTTTGTAACAACAATAAAGACAGAAACAGGTATATAACAAAAATAACAACTCTACAACAAATGTCATATTTAATTCCCTTTAAAATCCAATGTGACGTAAGTTGCCCGTTTTGATCACTTGAATTTAACATTATACTAATGCTAGTAGTATATGATGATCCTAACCAGGATAGAATGTCAAGAAAAAGAAATAAAACATTTAAGGATTGGAAAGAGAGAAATAAATTGTCATTCTTTGCTAATGCTTTGAATAGATATAAGAAAGTTTCAAAATAATGTATTGTTACCTTGTATTAGAATAAGAGAATTTTTAAAGGCTGGATACACAATCAATATATGAAAGTATATATCTGCATTTCTATATACCAGCAACAATCAGAAAACAAATTTTAAAAGGTCTTTATAGTATCAGAAATAAGAAAAGAAGAAATGAAAGGTTGGGAAAAAGGAAGAACTAATAATAAATCTAACAAAAGATGTGCAAGCCTTTGCTGAAGAAATTAACAAAACTTTATTGAAAAGACATTGGATGTTAAAGAAGACCTAAATGAGTGGAAAGCAGACTATTTTCTTGGATAAGACTCAATAACCAAAGGATGTCAACTTACTCAGATTGCTCTACAAATTCAATGTGATCCCAGTTAAGAATCCCTTTTCTTTTTCTCCCTTCCTTCCTTCCTTCCTTCCTTCCTTCCTTCCTTCCTTCCATTTTTTGTGAGATTTAGCAATCCAATTCTAACATTTCTCTGGAAGAGCTGAGGCTGTCATAAGCCAGGGTATGCCTTAAGAAAATGGAAGAACTTGGGGTGCCTGGGTGGCTCAGTGAGTTAAGCCTCTGCCTTCAGCTCAGATCATGATCTCAGGGTCCTGGGATCGAGTTCTGCATTGGGTTCTCTGCTCAGCAGGGAGCCTGCTTCCTCCTCTCTCTCTCCCTGCCTGCCTCTCTGCCTACTTGTGATCTGTGTCTGTCAAATAAATAAATAAAATCTAAAAAAAAAAGAAAGAAAGAAAATGGGAGACTTGCCTCTACCAGGTAAAGAAATTCGGCTGTGTGGCATTGATGCCAGCAAGGAATAATAGATTGTTGAAACAGGATAGAGCCCAGAAAAAAGCCCTTATGGAAGTTTGATTTCAGACAGAACTGGAACTGCAGATTAGTGGGGACTTAATGGATTCACCAACCGATGCTGGGACAACTAATTAAGCATGTGGGAAAATAATGAAATCAGCTCCCTACCTCAACATACACAAAGTTAATTCCAGCTGGCTTACATGTAAAATACAAACCTGTAAATAATTTAGAAAACAAAACTGGAAGTCTTCATGATCTTGAGATAGAAAAGAACTTACCACAAACTATAAAGACAAAAACTGATAGATTCTACTATATTAAAATTAAGAATTTCCATTTATCACAGATACCATAAAGGATAAAAAGGGCAAGCCACAATCCAGAAGAAGATACTTGCAACATATACAAATAATAGGGTTTTTTGGGTTTTTTATTTATTCTTTATTTTTTTCAAAGATTTTGTCTATTTATTTGACAGAGAAAGATCACAAGTAGGCGAAGAGGCAGGCAGAGAGAGAGGGGGGAAGCAGGCTCCCTGCTGAGCAGAGAGCCCGATATGGGACTTGATCCCAGGACCCTGAGATCATGACCTGAGCTGAAGGCAGAGACTTAACCCACTGAGACACCCAGGCTCCCTTCTTTATTCTTTATAGAAACAAAAGCAAAAACACTTCACCCATTTCTCCCCATTTCTTCTCATATAAGGAATTCCTACAAATCAGAAGAAACCAAAACCCAGCAGGAAAATGAGCAAAAGGCAGTCATTACACGGAAGAAAAAGACACATGGAAAGATGGTTCATGAATAATCAGAAAAATGCAAATTGAAGTCTCAAGAAGATACCATTTCCCACCCACCATATTGGCACTGATTTGAAAGCTGGCCCATAGCGAGTGCTCTCAGGACATGAGACAGCAGTCATTCACCCTGCACAGAGTATAAAGCACTGTAAACACCTGGGAGATGGGTTTGCATTTCTTAATGTGGGGATTCTTAACCTGGGGTCAACAGCTGGAACTTGGGGCTCTGTAAACTTCACTGAGAAAAAAAGGAAAAACTACATATTTTTTATAATTTTCTAGCTGAAACTTGGCATTTTCTTCTATTAGCAACCAAACCAACGTAATATTAGTCATGCCTGTGAATTCCACCAAAAGAATATAGATTATCACATTAAACTTGTTGCTGATACCTCAAAATATCATTTATGTTCATCATGACTTCAAAATTAGGGTAGGTATGGGGCACCTCGGTGACTCGGTTGTTTAAGTGTCTGACTCTTAATTTCAGCTCAGGTCTTGATCTCAGAGTTGTGAGTTCAAGCCCTGCATTGGGCTCCATACTAGGTGCAGAGACCACGTTAAAAAAAAAAAATTGGGGTAGGTATGAGATTGATGACTAAATATTACCATTTAATGGTAGGAGGACATATATTTTATCATGAGTTTGTTTTCTTAATATTTTGAAAATTACATTCTAATATAATTGGTTTTCTTTGTAATCCTATATGTATTTGATTTATATATTTTTAAATGTTGTTCTAAGAAAGTGTCCAATGGCTTCACTAGTGAGCAAAAGGGGTCCCTGAAATCAAAGCACTTAAGAGACCCTGTCAGTCTTACAATAAAGCATGAGCGGTCCACTGCAAAATGTTTGCCCTGGAAATGCTCCTGCATGTAGATATCAGGAGACATGTGCACAGCATTGGAAGTGACCCAAATGTTCATCATTGTACAATGGACAAATCGTGGAATATTCACCCAGTGAATTCAGGAAAGTGGTTACCTTCGGGTCTTAGGTTGGGGGTTATGACTGGGAAGAATCATCCAATAAAACACTGGTAATTTCCTTTTCCTAATTTGAGTGGTGTGTAAACAACCGTTCATTTAAAACTGTAATCTGCCTTTTCCTTATTTACTATTTTTAATTTTTTTTAAAGATTATTTATTTATTTATTTGACAGACAGAGATCACAAGTAGGCAGAGAGAGGAGGAAGCAGGCTCCCTGCTGAGCAGAGAGCCTGATGTGGGGCTCCATCCCAGGATCCCACTGTGCCAGCAGTGGCAGGGTTGAGAGGGTGAGGAAGAGAGAGAAAGAGAGAGAGAGAGAGAGAGAGAGAGAATCCCAAGCAGGCTCCATGCCCAGTGCAGAGCCCAACATGGGGCTTGATCCCAAGATCCTGAGATCATGACCTGGGCCGAAATCAAGCCCAAATGTCTAAGCCACCCAGATGTCCCATGCACATCTGCATTTTCATTCAATCTTTGTATATAAGCTAGGTGACAATGAATATTTTTAAATAGAAAGACAGCTATGGAAGCAACCCATGTGTCCGTTGGTAGATGAATGGATAAAGAAGAGGTAGTATGTATATACAGTGGAATTATTATTCAGCTGTAAAAAAGAATGGAATCTTGCCATTTACAACAACACGGATGGATCCAGAGGGTATGGTGCTGAGTCAGTCAGAGAAAGACAAATACCATATGATTTCACTGATAAGAGGAATTTAAGAAATAAAACAAACAGGGGCATCTGGCTGGCTCAGTCAATAGAACATGTGACTCTTGATCTTGGGATTGTGAGTTCAAGTCTTGCACTGGGCATGGAACCTACTTAATTAAAAAGGAAAGAAAGAAAGAAAACAAACAAACAAAGAAAAAAAGAGACAAACCAAAAAAGAGATTCTTGACTATGAGGAACAAACTGATGGTCACCAAAGGAAAGGTGGGGAAGTGGGTGGGGGAGGGGGGAAACACATGAAGGGTATTAAGGAGTACACTTGTCGTGATGAGCACTGAGTAATGTACAGAATTGTTGGCTTGTTATATTGTGCACCTGGAAGTAATATAACACTGTATGTTAATATATTGGAATTATAATTTAGAAAAAAAGGTAGTTAATAACAAGCATGGTTGAGGACAGGGGGAAGCAGCAAATTGGAGAACAACTTGGTCATATCCATCAAAATTAGCATGCCTGCTTTTTGATATTAAAAACTCTCTAAAAGTAGTCACACTTGTACAAAGATGTACCAAAAATTTGTCCCCTAAAATGTTTTCTTAAATATTGAATAACTGTAAAAAAAAAAAACAAAACAGCCAACTTAAAAACCCTTTAATATCACCAACAAAAAAACCTAAAGAACCGGATTCAAAAATGGGCAAGAGACTAGACATTTCTCCAAAGCAGACATACATATGTCCAAGAAGCACATGAACAGGTGCTCAACAAACACATCGTTAGGGAAGTGCGAGTCAAAACCACAGAGAGCTATCACCTCACACACGTTAGGATGGCTGCTGTCATTTTCTCTAAAAGCATACGTGTTGGGGAGGACTCAGAGACACTGTGACCCTTGTGCATCGTTGGTGGAAATGTAAAAATAGAACAGACACTGTGGAAAGCAACTTAGTGCTCTCTCAAAAGATCAGGAATGGAATTACCATGTGATCCACCAATTCCATTTCCAGGTGTGTACCCAGAAGAATTGAAAGCAGCCTCTCCAAGAGACCTTGTACACCCGTGTTTACAGTGGCACTATTCACAGTAGCCAAGATGTGGAAGCAGCCCGTGCATCCACAGACGCATAGATGAATAAAACAGTCCGTCCACACAATGGAACATTACTAACCTTAAAAAAAGAAGGAAACTCTGCCACATGCTACAACATGGATGAAACTTGAGGACCTTGCATGCTGAATGACATAAGACAGTCACAAAAAAGACAAACACTTTATCATTCCTAAACCCCTATGAGTTACCAAAAATAGTCAAATTCATAGAAAGAGAAAATGGAATGAAGGTCGCCAGGGGCTGGGAGAGGGAGGGAAGTGGGGAGTTCAAGTTTAAGAGGGACAGAGTTTCAGTGTGGCAAGATAAGTTCTGGAGACAGAATTTTGCACAATAATGAATGTGCTTAATGCTACTCAACAGTATAGTTTTAAAGGCTAAGGTGAGGGGATCCTGGCTGGTTCAGTCAGTGGAACATACAACTCTTAATCTCAGGGTAGTTGGTTCAAGACCCATGTTGGGTGTGGAGATTACTTAAAAAAATAAAATCCTTGGGCGCCTGGGTGGCTCAGTGGGTTAAGCCGCTGCCTTCGGCTCAGGTCATGATCTCAGGGTCCTGGGATCGAGTCCCGCATCAGGCTCTCTGCTCAGCAGGGAGCCTGCTTCCTCCTCTCTCTCTCTGCCTACTTGTGATCTCTCTCTGTCAAATAAATAAATAAAATCTTAAAAAAAAATCTTCAAAAAAAAAGAGGGGGCGGCGAGGAAACACGAGATGCAGGACTTCCTTTGGTGTTTAAACAATCATTTAAAAGATGGCTAAGATGACAAAGTTTATGTGATGATTTTAAATTTTGATGATTTTAAAAATTGGGGGGAAAAATCCATCAGTAGAGAATTGGTTACCATACATCTGTGCCGTTCAACCGGCACATAGACAAGGTTGACAGGGCAGGGGCAGATCTCTAAGACATCTGAAGTTAGAAAAAAATCGTATCTGCGAAACAATGTACACAATAGGATCCCATTTTATTTATTCCAGAAAAATTTTTAAAACTCTAATGTGCCTATCCATGTGTATGTGCAACCTATTAGAATGTATGTGGGTGTGGGTTTGTATTATTAGACGTTGGGAAGTTCATAGAAACTGGACTGGAAGAGAGACCCCAACGTGGGGCTTCGGGCCAAGGCTGGGGGAGCGAGGGAGGGAAGGTACACTTCTGAGCCCTACTTTGTGTGCTCACCTTTCATCTGAGTCTTTTCCAAGGAGCAGGTATTGACGTATCCATACCATTGTGTAATTAAAATTTTTTTTAGTGTTTTAAGACCCAGGTGGCACTGAGCTAGATGCCTCACGGAATAATGACATAGTATTATCCACAGTCCGGAGGTAATTTGCTCTGCCCTAAGCATGCCGAGTGGCTGTCATTCTCGGATAAGGGACGTAGACGCATAACCAAGTATTAGAAAAGAGGGTGATCTCATTCCTGCTGGTGAACAGGCACGTTTTATTCCTGCATTGATTCGCCCCGTAAAGTAAATCCGAAGGGATGGTCTCTGGCTCTCAGCTTCCGCACCATCTTCCACCTGCCTCTCAGCGGGTGAAGTCATCCTTCGCAAGGCTGCCGGCTTACAGCCCCTGCCACCCCCACCCCTATCCCCAGGGCTGGTCATTCAGCGACAGGACTGGAGAGAATTGTGCTGTTTGTGAAACTGACCACACACCGTGCTGGGGCCCCGGGGCTCAGGGCAGGCAGGGCCCAAGGCCTCCCCCCAATCCGGGCTGGAAGGACAGATCCTCCGAACACAGGAATTCAGGGCTGACACTGGCTACATTCCATTTGGTTGTAAAAACAAAGCACCACTTTCTCTTCAGTCAGCTTGGTGAAATTATCCTCCCTTTGAAAGAAGAAACCTCAGCCAAGCGTACTTTTTATGGCATACTCACCTTTGTTTAGCTTTTAAAAAAAATACTCAGAGATGTGGGTCCAGTGAGGCCCAGCGCCCTGATCCTGTGGCTCTCTTACCAGGTGGCTTCCCAGAGTCTGTTGTCCCCAACCCAAGAGCTGCGTCTGTGTGTGGTTTCGGCATTACCTGCAGTTTTGTTCTTGTCTTTGTTTCTGAAGACAAAGAACTTTTCATTCGAATTTTTTTTAAAGACTTCTATTTGAATTTTTTTTTTTAAAGTAATCTGTATCCCCGACGTGGGGGTCAAACTCACGACCCCAAGATCAGACTCTCGCACTGCACTGACTGCACCGGCCGCGCGCTCCTCTTGTGCTATTTTTAAGCCAAGCGAGAATTTCCAAGGGTAGGCTGAACTCAAAAACAGAATACTTTTCAAGAAAGAGAGGCCTCGAGGACATGGTCACACACAGAACTGAAAAAGCAAAAATAAAGCCAGAGAGCCATGAGGCCCTGTGGGCAGAGCTCATCAGGTTTGATCGGGGCCACTGGCCCAGGACTGGTTCGAGAACCCGGAACAGCCCCTTCAGGCTGCAGGAAGCAGAGAGGACGGTGGTGATGAAGACGATAGCGATGGTGGGAACGGTGAGCAGGTGAAGCCTTTCTCCTTTCTCCAGGAGCCCCGGGCCTGGCGCCTCAGGCCAGAGCTGGCACAGGGCGAAGGGCCAGCTCCAGAAGGACCCCAGCTAGGAGCAAACAGGGTGTGTCCGGGCCCGAAGCAAACAGGATTTCCTGCGGCCCCTTCCTGCACACCTCACTGCCGCCTGATGACTCGGCAGGCAGGTGTGACTTAGGAAGGTCCCCTAAGGGCAAAGATAGGGAATTTCCTTAAAAGGAAAAAAAAAAAAGCTGAGATTATTCTGCAGGAAAATTTAATGTTCTCCTTATTCCTTAGGGAACCAACACCCTAGAACAGAGAACACATATGCAGACTCTGAGATGAGACAGTTGGCCGCACTGAAAATAGTACTTTACATTTCATGTTTCGTAGCTTAAGAGAAGGTACTTCGCTTTTATTGTGGCCTTGGAGCCTTGCAGCAATCCTACACTGCACAGGACAGACAAGTTCTCGACCTCTCAAGAGACGGGGTTTTTTTCTTTTTCACGATGGATGGCAACTCCAGCCTCGTTGTAAGGCTGTGGGCACAGAGGATTGGGTTGAAGGGGGCACAGCGAATCCCTCCGGCAGAACCGGTGCCCCCACAAGGGGCAGAATGGGGTTGCATGTGAAAGAAGTGGGTCACCCGGTCCACAGCAGGCGCTCAAAAGCAGTCCTGTCTCCAGCCCCTGGGCGCCCGATGAAACCTTTCACATTAGTGTCCTAAATCACACCAGAAACACAGTCCCCGACTTCCCCTCCCGAAGAGCAGTCTGGCCATCACTTCCCTCGAGAGTTGCCATTCCTGCCCAGCGCTGGGCTGTGTCCCTCCAGGTCATTTTCTCCTTTCTCAGGACTGAGCTCTGGGCTGGAGCTGGATTTCTGGACCCGCTCTCCTCCCTCACCATCTGGGCCACGTGGGCAGCCCGAGGGAGCTCCCAAAGCTGTGGCTAGTGTCCCCAAGGTTGAGTGGACAAAGTGGGGCCAAAGTCCCTCCAACTTTGACCTTCGGTGACCCCCAGGCCTAGGAGGGTTCAGCCAGTCAAGCTGGACAGGCCACAGCCCTAACCTCCAACCCCAGGTGCTTTCCAATGCTCCCACGTGTGGCTTGCTCCCCGCCCCCCAGCTCCCTCAGAGGGCAGCAGGTGTGCTTAGCACCAAAAGCTGCAGCTAAAGAGGGTGGAAGCTGTTGCCTGTCGACGTGTCTAAAGCCAGTGGTTCCTGAGCCAGCCAGAGGGGCCCAAGGTGCAGGCAAGGTGGCCGCCCTCCCCAATAACTCCTGAGCTCGGATTCAGGATCCTCCCAGAAATGCTCTTGCATTGTCGGCCACTCTGGAACCACCTTTTCTGGCTGCCCTAAGGGCACAAAAATTCAAATGATCCCCCATCCTCGATGGTTCCCTTTCTGTGGATCCTCTGAAATTCCAGGGAGCCTAGTCAGAGCCAGGGGCGGCTGGTAAAACCCAGGGAACTTCAGAGAGTTTACAAATGCTCACTGTTCTCCGGTCAGTAATTTGGGACTTTCTGGTTCCTCGTTCCTCAGTGAAAGTGTGTTTTACAGACACCCCGTTTGTCTATCTCATCTCCACAGTCACCCCGCCCACCCTCAACCACTTCCTCCGGCTCCAGACACAGAAGCTCCATCTGACCTTGTATTCAAGTCAGAGCTGCGGCCAAGCGCCCGAGCGCCGCTTCTGCCACCCGTGCACAGGCACCCGACCACTGCCTTCCGCCCCGATGCCGCAGAACTCCCACCCCGGGGCCTGCAGCGGCCCTTCTCATTAGGGTCTTTGAGCCAAGTAAGACTGGGTTCCCCCCGATGGCTCCTTCTCTCAAGTTCCAAGCCTTGGCTCCAGCTGCCTCCCTACCTTCACCTCCCTGAGTTCCCCCACAACCAGCCCCCTTGCTGTCCCTCCACACCCTGGGTGCTCCTGCCTCAGGCCCTTTGCACTTCCGGCTTTTCCTTCCTGGAATGCTACCAGACCTGCCTCATTCACACCCAAGTCCCAGGTTTCCAAGATCCCTTTCCAGAGAGGCCTTCTCTAATCAGGTACAGTGAGCCCATCACTGGTCCTTACCCTACTCTCCTCTCAGAATAGTCTCAACCGTCCTGTCTCCCTTAGCGGTCTCTTTATAGCACCACAGTTTATTAGAACGTGGTTACATGTCTGCATTTAAAAAAAAAAAAAAATGATCCGCCTTGCCTCCCAGTTCTGGGGTCAGCAAAGTGCAGCCTAAGGGCCAAATGCCCACAGCTGCCTGGTTTTGCAAATTTTGTTGGGACACAACCATGATTACTGCCTAACGTGTGCCTAGTCTGCCACTTTGGTGCTACAAGGCCCCCCGAGTAGCTGTGCCAGAGACCTTATGGCCCACTTGTTTAAAAGTTACCAGCTGGCCTTTCTACAAAGGTAGAGGAGGGCAAGGGCAAAGGAATGGGAGCAAGGAAGAAACGGGATCACGCGATGAGGTCGTTCAGCTAAGGGTTTTCCTCAGTAGCTCAGCGCCGTGCTCAGAAGACTTAACCCTGTCCCATGCCTTTGGAGATGCAGCAGTCACTTCAGGAGGTCAAAAAGTGCAGGGATCTGCGGGCTTCTGTGAACAACCAGGAGTCGCTCTTGTTCAGTCCCACGGGATCCCAGGCCAAGCACAGTTCCCAGCATTCCTGGCCAGGCTCTCCTCAGTGACAGGTCGGCTGCCAGCGGCTCCAGGCCCCCTGCCTGTCCTCTTGGCCACTCAGCAGACAGAACGGCAGCTGCACGCACAGCAAAGGGCCCAGACTGGAGTCGCGTGCACTGGTGGGTCTCACCCGGGTCACGTGGGCAGGGATGGGGGGGGGGGGGTACCTGGCTGGTGGGCCCGGGCTGCGTGCACATCAGCCCCTCATGTCTGTTACCCGAAGAAGTGAAAACAGGCTGGGCCAGCCTCGAGACGTTTTCACTTCCATCTGAGGACCCTTTCTGCAACTGAAAAAGAAACTGGTCAACAAAAATTCGCTAGGACAGCTGACTTCATCAGTGTTTTTAATAGCACATTAACAATACACAGTTGACAAATGGGAGAAAATCACAAGCTTCTTAGATCTTGGCTTTTCAACTTTTCCTCCTCGCTGTGTCCAGTGAGCTCCGCGCTCACGTAGCCCGCAGCTCCACCGACAGCGGACGGACGCAAGGGAGGCTGACCGGGACTTTGGTTTCACACACACAACCGAGGGGAAAGCAGAGACAAGGTCACTATCGGTAGTTTGCTAAATGCCATGTACTCCGTCATCGAGGTTCAGGACCGTGGGGACCGGGCGCAGGCGGGGAAGGTCCGCTCAGGGGCAGCGACCAGGCCGCCCTGCGCAGGAATTGCCCATTTTGCTTCGAGTGAACACGCTGACAACGATTACCAATGGCCCGTTTCCCTACTTCGCGATCAAAGATTTCTGCTCTAATCTTTAAGAACGAGTGGGGCCTTCACTTGGTCAGCCACGTCCTTGCCGTTCAGCGCCTCGACGATGGCGAGCGCGAACTCGAAGCTGGTTCCGGGCCCGCGGCTCGTGAGGATCAGGCCGTCCCTCTCCACGCGGTTCTCGGAGTAGCTGTAATGACCTGCGAAGCCGAACGGGAAGCGGTTACCCTGCAGCGGGCTCTGCGGGACAGCCGTGAGCCCCGCGCCGTGAGCCCCGCTCCGCGAGCCCGCGCCCAGCAGCGCAGGACCGGTCTCCGTCAACCCAACCGAGCCAGTCCCGGGACGGTGCGGGCAGGCGGGCCGGGCTCCGGTGCGCACCACGCGGACCCACCACGGCGGCTGCCCACGGCCGGGAGGCGAGGACACCGGCCGCGGAGGGACACACCACAATCCCCGCAGGGCACGCGCGCCTGCGAAAGCCCTCGCGCGTGAGGCAGCGTGGGGCGGCGGGGCGGGAGGCCAGGCACGTCCGCGGGGCTCGAGGGTCCGCCCGGGCACCGACCACCGGCAGAACGGCCGGCGCTGGGAGGGGCTTCCTCTGGCCCCCCCGCTCCCGCCTGAAGCCCGGTCCTCCTCGGCTGCCCTGTCCCCTCGGGAGTCCATCAACCGGGAGGACGGACTCGCGTCGCAGGAGAGGGGGCCGGAAGCCCACACCACGCCCGGACTGTCCCAAACCATCACCCCTCCCATGTGTTCTCCCAAGGGCCCCGTCGTCTTTCCTGAAAATCAGTTCTTCTCTCCGGAGAGGCCCACCTTCCCTTCCCTTCTCTACAGACTGCCGGCCCCGCACACGCCACGCCAGACTCCACGTCGGGGACCGCCTGCCGCGCGCACTGCCTATCCCGCCGACGCCGTGTCACAGGCTACTGACTCCTGTCACGCAGACCCCTGTCACTCAGAGTCCCCCTCAGACGGCCTGTATCACACACACACACACACACACACACACACACACTGCGCTGTCTCAAAAACAAGCAAAAACTAGACATGACACCCAGGGGCGGGATGAGGGAGATGAGTGGTGGGAGAAACCATACTCATTTCTCGGGGCCCCTTCTGTGTTCCCCAACTAGCTTTTTGGAGGCAAATACAATAGACCAAGAATGTGCTTCTCCTGTATCTGAATTCAGGGAATGTGACATCTGGGCATATCACAGCCACAAAGCTGGGCTTCCTCAGCATCAGCTCCCCAAGGCCACACCGTCCGCACAAGCAGTCACCAAACATCCCTGTGCACAGACTAACCAGGCCCGAACTCCTCAGGAGCCGCAGTGCCCCCCGCAACCTGCCCCCCGCCAACCTGTCCCCACCGGGCTCCCACGGGCATTCCCCGGGCCCCTGCCTCCACTGCACAGAAAGCTCTTCCCACCTCCTCCCACCACCCCTCAGAGGAGGTATACGTGATCCCTCCCCAGATCGGCTCGCTCGGGTCACTACACCAGCACCCCCCAGGACTGACCTGGTACAAACAGTCTCCTTGTTTACTGCCTGCTCTTCAAAAGGCTGGGCCGCCATCGGCCTCACGTGGCCTAGAACACTGATGGTACCCCGGGGTGCCCCCACGTGTCAGGGGAACCTACGAACACGCCTGTTCCCTCCTCGCCGCATCTGCCCCTTCACACACAATCTGCGCATCCCAGCCCTCCCCTTCGGCCGCCCTTCTCGCCACTCGCTGCTCAGCACCACAAAAGGTCACCCTTCCAAAGTGCACATCAGAGCATATCTGGTTCTGCCCCCAGGAGAAGCCTTTGCCAACTTCCTCCAGCACCTAAAGGTGACTGTACTCCCCGTCTTGGTGGGCACACCTCTGGGTCAGACCCACGCCGAGAGTGCACTGAAAGGAACCAAAGGGGAAGAACTTGCCATCCTGGTGGGAGCTTATGGTGACCTGGGTGGGGACAGTGAGGACAGAAAAGAAATGAAAGTCTGAGAAACCTCAGAGATGACACGCAGGACCGAACGTGGGGTGGCAGTGAGGAGGACTCCCCGCTGCCTGTCCTGGGCGACGGGGCTGCTGGTGGCGCCACACAGACGCCACTCAGCTTCCGCTGCATTCTCGGGCTTTAGAAACCACACACTCATGTTCACGTCCTTTGCGAGTGATCGAGAACACCTGGCGCAGTTGATGTCCCATCATCCTTATTAGAAATCAAGTCACTCACGAAAATAACTGCCTACAGCACAGCACAAGTTTCCTAGTTATCCTACCAGAGAAGAAAAGATCATCTCCAGTTTGAAGAGAAAAGGTTTTCATCTCTAACCTCACTTACTGACGGTCACACCGGGCCAAGGCAATGTCAGATGCTAAACCAGAACATTGGCTGGGTCGAACCTTCCGGAGCTCACAGATGAACCGCTGGCAGGTGATTTCTGAACGGCTCACCGAACAACCCCTTCGTGGGCAACTATTACAAACACAGCTTCGACAGGTTCTAGACCTTCCAAGGCTCCAGAGCTCTTTCCCCAGTCTCCACCAGGACGAACCAACGGTCCACACTGGCCAACTACCTCCACCTAGCGGCCATGACGGACAAGGACAACACGCACACGCCAGGACCCGCAAGCCCGAGCCGGTGGTGCGCGCAGTCCAGCTGATGCGGATTTGGGAACTCTGCAAATGGCCACCCCCGCGCCACGAAGCATTAATTATGAACTTCTTTTTAACTTTAAGCAAGCATCCCCAATCCCGAAGTCTCTTCAGAGGAAAGGCAGCTGGACGTGAGGGGTCGGCACCGAACCGCAGCTCTTACCCGCACACGTCTCACTCGCTTGGTCAGTGGCTCTGGGACAGCAGAGTGGTTGCCATCCACACCCAACGTCCCGAAAGCCCGAAATACTTACGCTCTGGCCCTTGAAGGAAAAAAATCACTGACCTCTGAGCGCAGCAGCTCTGGATTCAAATCCCAGGGCTGGCACTCAGCAGTCAGCTGACTGCTCCGAGCCTCACCTTTTCCTTCTGTACAATGGGGAGGATACCAGCCGCCCAGACCTGCTGTGGGAGTCCAGTCCCGCGGAGGTGCAGGACCAGGGGGTGATGTCATTACGACACACGGCGGCCCGGTGAGGACAGCCTGTTCGCTGCCGGCCTCCCAGCGCCCGGCCCAGAGCTGGGCACTTACCAGCTCTCCCCTCCCCCGCGCGGGCTCGTGGCAGGCAACATTCTGCAGGCGTTACACACAGTAACTCACTCACGGGCCCTGTCAACAGTCCTGCAAAGCAGGGGCCACCGGTATCCCCAGAGGACAGGTGAGAAACCAAGGCTCGGCGGGGGAAGGAGACCGGCCCCAGCAGGGAGCCGCGCCCACACCGCCTGGCCGGGGCCCAGCTCCTCGGGGCTCAGCTTCCAGACAGGGCCTGCTAGCTCCACCCATAGGGAGGAACTGGAAAGGCTACTGAAGTCACAATTTCTTCATTTAAAAACGGAGAAATGGGAAGACTGTGTCAGTCTTCTCACTGGATTGCTTATCTGAGCAAAAATTTCACTCGTATCTAGAGCACACCAGAGGAGACACCCAGGAGCTGATGAGCGCTCCACCTCTCGGAGCCTCTGAAGGGGCAGATGCTTCCAGCATTTTTCTCTTCACCGTAGGACTTACTGGATGAACTCAATACCTCGTAACTTAAACGTGTGTGGGAGCCTCACTGGGACAGAGGCCGGGCCTGAGTTCCAGCCTGACTCTGGGCAAGTCGCCGGGCCTCTCCGAGCCGGCCTCCTCATTTGTGAAGTCAGTACCTGCCTCGCTGGGCACCAGGGCCTGCGAGGCTCCATGGAGATAATGTCTATGAATGCACTTTATAATCTCCAAGAGTTAACAATCTAATCTGCTTCTATTCCTAAGCAACCTCAGAGTTCTTGAGGCATTACAAGAGGACAGACACAACAGATCACCTTCAGATAAAGGAAGAACGTGGCGTACTACTCGACCCTTCCCCCAATATGTCGTAAGGACTAAAGGAAGCCTGATATCCCGATCTTCCCAACTCTCCCAACCTCTCCTGTAGCTCCATGGAAATCCTTTTTTTTTTAAAGATTTTAGATTTAAGGATTTTATGTATTTAACAGTGAGAGAGAGCGCGAGTATGCGCTCAAGCATGAGCAGGGGGTTGGGCCAGAGGGAGAGTGAGCAGCAGACTCCCCACTGACCAGGGAGCCCAACGTGGAACTTGATCCCCAGACCCTGGGAGCAAGACCTGAGCCAAAGGCAGACGCTTAACTGAGCCCCCCAGGCACCCTAAGTAAATTCTATTCCTACATTTAAAAATGCTCAGCAGCAAGACCCTTAAAAAAAAAAAAAACACTTTCCACACGGATGGTTTTATCAACAACTAAGTATCTTTCTAGCAACTAGAATAAAATTGTAAGTTTTTAAGAATATACTACCTTGGATCAGATTTAAGAATATTCAGAACAGAGGCACCTGGGTGGCTCAGTGGATTAAAAAGCCTCTGCCTTCAGCTCAGGTCATGATCTCAGGGTCCTGGGATCGAGCCCTGCATCGGGCTCTCTGCTCAGCAGTGACCCTGCTTCCTTTCCTCTCTCTCTGCCGGCCTCTCTGCCTTCTTGTGAACTCTGTCAAATAAATAAAATCTTAAAAAAAAAAAAAAAAAAAAAAGAATATTCAGAATGTCCAACAGCAAGAGTGAACCCTAACATAAATGATGGATTTGGGCCGATAATGCCGTGTCAGGGCAGGTTCACAGACCGTAACTCAGAGACGGCTGCGGTGCGGGAGAGGAAGGCTAGGAAGACGGTGCACGCGCCCAGGCAGGAAGCGCGCGCGAACGCCGCACATCCTGCTTCATTTTGTTGTGCGCCTAACACTGCTCTGAAAAGCAAGGTCTGCTACTGATTAGAAAAGATACCGTGAAAATGCACAGCTCCACTTGGCTGTAAAGACCACAAAAGCAATGCTACCCGCCCTCCTTTTTGTCTTAATTCAGTATCAGCCTCCAGCAGGCCTGAGGCAGGGGAAACAAGGTAACCCCGAAATCAGCTGCTAACGTTACCGTGTTGTCTTGCTGTTTGCTCAGTGAAATGAGGTTGGTTGATGTTTTACCCAGAGCCAGCCGCTTCGCCTCCCTGCGGGCTGAGCGCCAGCCAAGCCACTGCTAGCTTCTAACTGGAAATTTCAGATGCTCTTGCGATTACCCACACGAGTGTGAGTTTTCTCTCTCTTTGCAAGTTCCCAGGTCTCTGCGTCTCTGCTACAGGCACTCCAGGGACAGATGGCAGAGGAAGATGCCACCTGACAGAACACAGTACGGGGCTGGTGTTCTGAAGCTCGTGCTGGGAGGGCGGCGGTCACGGGGAAGGCTCCGTCAGTACGGACCCGTACCTCAGGTGCTTGGTCTCCCTGCTTTGCTGGGAGTTACACACCACCTTCTAGTTAAAGAAATGCTTGAGAGATGACCCCCACCCCCCAGCGCCCAAAGGATACAATCTTAGGTTTAAAAAGCAAGCAGCAAAACAATGTATCTAGATCTCATTTGAGTAAAAGCATTAAAATACAGGGGCACTTGGGTGGCTCAATGGATTAAGCTGCTGCCTTTGGCTCAGGTCATGATCTCAGGGTCCTGGGATCGAACCCTGAATTGGGCTCTCTGCTCTCTCTCTGCCTCTCTAGGCCTCTCTGCCTACTTGTGATCTCTCTCTCTCTCTCTGTCAAATAAATAAATAAATAAAAATCTAAACAAAACAAAACAAAAAAGAACCAAAAAAACACCAAACCATTAAAATACAAAGGATAATATGTGCAGAGAAGTTCTAGAGTTGCACAGGGAACTTTCTAACAGAAGCTACTGCTGAAAAGCAGAAAGGGGGCAAGGAAGTAAGAAAAGGCATCTCTATGTTCTGACTTCATCACCCTTTTGTACTGTTTACACTCTGCACCACGAATATAAATTGTATTTTATAAAAATAAATTAATAAAAGTTAGCTGTCTAGCTGTTATTTATAAAAGAAACATGCCACCCAAGGGAGCACCTCGGTGGCCGAGTCAGCTTACTGACTCTTGGTTTCGGCTCAGGTCATGACCTCAGGGTCCTGGGATCGACCCCTCCATTGGGCCCCTGCTCAGCGGGCAGTCTGCTTGTTCCCCTCCTTCTGTCCCTCCTCCTTCCCCTCATGCTCTCTGTCTCTAAAAATAAACAAACAAATCTAAGAGAACGAACAAAAAAAAAAAAAAAGTCACCCAAGGAAACAGACCCACCACCCAGGAAGACAGCGATATTCACTTTACTCTGGACTGCAGGCGAAAGGGCACTTTCTGAAATTGCTGTCAAGGTTTAAAGTTTACCCTCAGGCATCTGGCAAAGTGTTTAGTAAAAAATCCTAGTAAGCCTGGCATTTCATAACCATTCCCATCTAGGACAATCAGGCGTCTGGCTGGCCTTTGCGTAGCCCGCGTCCCCGTCAGGGCGCACACAGAGACAGGCACACACCATCTCCGCCCCCCTCCTTGCTCCCTCTCTCTACCCTCTCTCTAGCTGGAATGCTTGAGAAGCAAGCTAGGAACAGCCCGCACCTCAACCCCCAGCCTCTCTGCACAGGGCTAACCCGGGCAGGAAACAACGCTAAATGGCAGCTTTCTGGAAGGTCTTTCTAGATATTAAAATAGAAGGATATACTTACTTCCTTTCATCATTTTGTCTTTAGCAAGTGGGTGTGTTGTAACTTTGCTTCCAAAACCTATTTCATGAGCCAAAAGAGCCGTAGGACCTAAAAAGAAGATTAACAGAAAGACTTAAGGGTGGACACAGGAAAACCAACGGTTTAAAAACTGCAGCAGCAGAAGTAGTCTTCAAAACCAGGAGGCTCTTACCTCAAATATACTTATGATTCTGAAGTTAAACACTTTTTCATATGAGAGGTAAAGTATGTTTGTAAGAAACCATCTGCTGAGCACATCTGGCAAGAGTATGAACCCAAGATACTTCAATACCCATCTAATGCAATCACACCGAGAAGCATCCAGATAAACGGCGTGTGGCCCCCTTCAAGGAACTGTAGGCAGGGCTCCCAGGGGTCGGAGGGGAGACCACCAAGGCTTCCTCTGAGCACATAAAAGGCAGCTGGTGCTCTCCCAACTCCTGGGCTTGACTGCGACCTCACAGACTAATTTTTTCTACTTGAAAATGAAAGATGAGCACTCATTCCTCCATCTACCCACCCGAACATCCCAGGTGGCAGGATTATTACAAGGAACAGGACATTGTCCAGCCCTGCGAAACGCCTGAAGTCTGAGACAGAAGGACACCAGCATTTCTTTATTAAAAACCACTTAAGATCCTGCACAAATGTCCATTTCTGATCCTCTGAAACATGCAGTTGCTAATTGAGACTTTTATCCAAATGTATTCACTTTTGAAAGCGATCAATTTCATTGAAAACCACAAGCATATTTCGTAAGTAACGGTCCTCAAATAAGGACCAAAACCAGAAGTATCTTATAACTTTATGTTACCTTCAAACTTTAAAAAAAGTAGTTATTCTAACTTTTTTTCTCCAAGCCTCATGCCACACCTAGAAAGACATGCTTGGGGACAGCAACGTAACCTTCAGAAGGGGCTGAGGTGCCGTGGCTAAGCCTGGAGGACTGAGCGCACGAGCTTCAGCTTCAGCCAATGCACGCACCTGCTCTCACTGACCTTTCATTTATCAACACAGTTCCAAGGAAAAGGGAGTTATAGACTCTACCTACCGGCTAGATCACAGCTGCTGTTCCCAGGAAGATCAACAAATAATACTTAATTACATAAGCCTTCCGCCTGACATCAAGCCAAGTCCCAACTTCTATCTCCTACATCAAAAGCGTCAAATAGATTTGCTGTCTCTCTCCACCTTACTTTTATGCTACACACAGGACAGCCATGTATGGTGGCAAATTTTAAGTCTGTAAAGTCTAAATAATTGCCATTCAAATTTTACTTGAATGGACTCATCAATTACCCTGAATTCTTTCTAAGATTTTAAGAGATAAGAAATAACTCCCTATATGACCTTGTACTTGAAAGCAGACCCTGAGAGATGACCGTACAGTGAGTCAGGGGTTTTCAGCTGCTCCCTTCAGCTGATAAAATCGCTGCCTCTGGTAACGTTAATAAACTCATGTTTCGGTTGGATGTAGGAATTCTGTGATGCCTCTCTCATCATGGTGAGCCCAAAATTACTGCTTTGGGGGTTTAAAAATCCTATTTGGAGAATTCGAGAAGAGATATTTACCTGCCATTACTTGAGACTCTGGCGAATGAAATGTTGCTGAGTCTGCAGCAGGGACCAAGCCAGCGGAGAGCAGAGAGCAGGGCAGGCAGAAGCCCCTTGCGCCACCACAACACAGAAGCCAACAGCGCCACCGTGTGGTGACGTGCAGAGAACAGGTCAGCCCACCCCCCCACCCAACCCCCATGTCCCAGAGTTGGTACCCAGAACCAGGCATCTGAGGACTCCTGGGCCCGTCACCTCCAGGCTCCTTTCCCTGTCTTTGCATCAAGACAGTTTCCCTCCCAGTTTGTCTCAGTGACTCCGTATTATCCCTCAATACCAGGGGCAAAGCGAACCTTGTCCCAGTACAGTGGGCAGTTCCCAACTGCAACACTTCCGAATCTTCTTATTTTTCACCACTCTTCCTATTTTGGGCCGCACCCAGAGGAGCAGTACAGAGTGTTCAGCAACACACACACAAGGCGAGAGCGCTGCTTAGGGCTAACGTCGATTTAAGTGATTACACGGCCTGAGCTCCTCAGCACGGCACTCAGGCTGCCTGAGCCCCCGACAGTGAGCCAGATTTGGCTAATGACTCTGCCACCTCAGTGACACAGAAGGACACACTGACATGTGCTATTTACTTTCAGCAATAAATAGCCCCAGACTTCCTTTCTCCCTTTGGTTAGAGAACCTAAGAACGAGGCTGTGGCCTCAGGGACTGCAGCGTCCTTCAGGGAGGAGAAAGCTCTGTGCCCGAAAGCACGTCAAGGGGCTGGCGCTGACTGGAACCCAAGGACAGGCCCTGCTAGGGTGGTCATCTCTGAGGTCCTTAAACACACGGGTCTTTGGAACCCTGAGCTTTTACATGGGTTACGTCAACCAGTAACTGCCATGTGTTAGAAATTAAAACTGGGAAACGTTTACAACACAACAATACTTGAGCATCCATGCCACGCCCAAATGATGGCATCGCCCCACTCTCCTGTCACTCCTCTGAGAATGGGAAGGGAAAGGGCAAATAATGTCTTAATATCTGCTTCCACCTTATGACCCCCCTGAAAGAACTCCCGAGAATCTCTCCTGGAATTACGCAAAGTCCCCAGGATTCCTGGCTTGGAACTTCTTTAACAAGTCCCTCGTATTGAACAAAACATCGTGTCGTTTTATCTAACTATCCATTCATTTATTTATTCTTTTGACAAAGACCTCATAAAGACCAATAACGAAGGCGGCACTGGCCAAAGTTATATGGAAAAAATGCAGATGGCAGAATGCCAGGACACTGAAGCACTGAGACTGGATTTTACAGTGGAATCAGAAAACCAAATATTACCAAGTTTCTAAGATGTGGGGACATCTATGAAGGACCAACATCCTCCTTCTAAACTACGTGACAGATAACACGGTGCCTAAGATCTAAACTTTAACACAGAGGATAAGGCAGAAAGCACCCTGAGGCCTTGTATCCACAGGGCAAGCACAGGACAGCGCTGTTACGTTTATGTCTGACCAATTCTTGCTGACTGGGTGCTGGCAGACATACTTCCTGGCACAGAGATCTGTTGTAACAAGATGTTTACTGAATTCCAGAGGGCATTATTTTCCTCAGAGGTCAACCAAACACGGAAACCATTAAGTTTCATGGAACATAGACCAAAAGCACAGAGAGGCAGAAAACAGAACAACTGTACTCATTTCTGAAGTGACACCAACTTCATGCCACCCAAACTAAATAGGCCAATACGGATGCCCTTCATGCTTTGTGAAGGGCGAGTATGTGGAACAAAATCTTCTGATTCAAGACTACCCGTCACGTATTTTTGAAGAAAACCCAACAACTCATTTTAACACAGGACGGGTCTGCACGTTACCTGCACAGATGGCAGCGATGAGGCCCTTCCTTTTTTCTTGTTCCTTCAGGATCTCCTTCACAGCAGGAGACTGTTCAAGGAAAGCCCAAAAACATCAAGTTATCATGAAGCCACAAGTTCAATCTCCAGCTGGAAACCCTGGGAGAATCTGCTTTTAGTTTAAACTGCAAGATCTTCAATCTATCTTCTAACATTTCTAAATCATTAATAGAAAAATTACCAAATTCATGCCATCTCTACATTGCTAGACCTAAGCAATGCATTTGGTAGAAGAGAAGGGCATCCTTTTTAAAAAGATGTTTAAAGATGAGATGAGAAAAGTAACTTCCCTTGGGCAAACGGACACTTGCCATTTTGTGCTCCTGGGACAAAGGAGGAAAAGGAAGGGTATGTGGTGTTTTGGGTGTTTCCAGATGGCTGAGTAAGGAATAGGGTCCAGCAGAGTCAACATGTCTGATTCGACCTGCTTTGTAAGCTTCTGTCTGCCGTGCCCCTCCCTTCTCTCCCGCTATTCCTGCAGGCGGACTCCGCGCAGAGGACCTCGGTGAAGAAGCAGGGGCCTGTTCTGAAGCCATTTTTCACCCCACACTGGCAGTTCACTCCCCTGCAGCTCCCAGGCCCCAGCCCCTTTATGCTTAAACCTTCATGAAACACAAAATTAGATTCATTCTTCTACCGCAGACACAGAATCTGTTCACAGATAACTGTTCCACCAATTTCGTTTACTCATGTGATAAATGTTAGTAGAGATGTTCCCTTAATTAAGCGAGAACACCATTCTGTTCATTTCACCTGCTCCTACTTTATTCCCAGTCTCCCTCCTGAAATACTTTAGCAACAAAACCAACAGAATCCAGGCAGATGCTGAAATAATTCCTCTATGTGGTTTTTACCTCAGATAAATTCTGCGCACCCAGATTGCCTCCTGGCAGAACCACCACGTCATAAGGTCCCTGTAGTTAAGAAAAAAAAAATGGTAAAACATTTCATCTGAAATGCGCACTATAGTGGTAGCTCACCAACACTGCCCGGTTGTAAATGTGGGTCTGAGCACAACACTGTTCCCAGAAGAGCAGTTATATAAAGGAAGGCCTCTCTCCACAGTGCGGTGTTGTCGTTAACTAGTGAGAACTCTAAACACAGTTAACACAAAAGGATGTCCGTGTTGCAGAATTACAGGTGTAACATGATCTCATTCTTGTAAAAGAAAAAAAAAAGGGGTGTCTGGCTGGCTCAGTCTGTGGAGCACGTGACTCCTATTCTCTGCGGCTGTGAGTTTGGGTGCCATACTGGATGCAGAGCTTACTTTAAAACATTTTTTTTTAAGTATGTAGTCCCAACATACATGGGATACACATGTATGGTCTGCAGATACCCACAGACCAAAGAGGCAGCCCAGCTGCTACTGGGGTGTGGAGCGGGATGGTGGCGAGGCGACAGTGAGAAAGGGACATTTCAACACTTGGGACTTTTTGTAGGTCTATGCTGTATAAGAGTTACTTTTTTAATAAGAATGTACACAGTCATAAAAATAATGAAAAGAAAACAAATTTTAAGTGAAAGGCACAGAAAAAAGCTTCCACCACTATGAAAAGTGATACTTGGGGCGGGGGGCGGAGACAATGGCAGTGTTTTCGTGGTCCAAGCACCCAACATCCCAGAAATCTACTGAGTCCACACTTGCTGAATTTATGATACGGAAATTGGTTTAATATACTTTAAAGATGTGAAAAGACTTTTAAAAATGTAGTCATTCAGCAGATCACCAAGTGACAACTTAGTACATCCTTAGGGTAACACATATTGCTTAGAATTGCTCTTGAAGACAGAGAACATTCTACTGTTGCTTTAAAACCAAGCAAAACTACAAACTAAACAGAAAGTGTGTTCAGTACAGAACTTCTTTCACTCCTTTTAGAATCTGAATAAACAGATACAAAAGGTGACCACTATTCTAAGACACCCAGACACAAGATGAAACAGAACAGTTAACAGGGAGTACCTACCTCTAGTCAGCCACTTTGAACATGCTCTTTAAAACCTCTCAACACCTTCTATATATATACCAATATTCCCATCCTCTACAATCTGGCATTGAAATATGTGAACTTATCAGATAGGAATAAACCATTCTCTGAGGAGAGCCAAGCACAGGAATCACACTCTGGGCTCCTCGGCAGGGCATGAATGGCCATCGACGAGCTGCCTCTGCCGGTTTTCCTGCCATGTAGATGCTCCATTAGCATATGGCCCACAGCCCTATCACATGGCCATTAAGCAGTGAACCACAAGGAAGGGTGGGCCAAAGCGCCTGTGCATGTTTGGGTGACCTTGCTTTTGAGAAAAGGGACCTTAGCTCTTCAAAGATTCCCAAGTGTTAGGTGTCGATAAAGTTTCACAATTTAACTAGAATTCTTACTCCTCCCTTAATCCCACCACTAATCAACTATGAGCTGTCCCACGTAAAATGAATCACACAATTATGTCCGTATCACTGAAAATGGAAAGGCAAAAAGCAGCTTTTGAATAAATAAGAAACAGGAAATGTGGCAGGTGACTCCTTGTATCAGGTGATGAATCGGATGTATCAGGAGGCAAAGCGGCCTTCAAGGCCAGAGGAACACTGATGACAGTGTACCACTCACTGAGCACAGGCAGCACGGAACTGCCAACTTCCACGGATACAGAGCGAAATATGGCAGAGTCCTCAACTTCCCAGGGCTTATCACAGTGGGGAAGACATCCAACCAAAGTAACTTTTTAAAAATAAGCCAGTACTAACAGCCTGAGATGTAATCAAAAGACATATGAAGAACCTGATAAGGAAGGCACAGGAGGAGTAACACCAGGTATGGAGAACAAACCTCTTTTTTTGCATCTTCCAGGCTGGCATCAGGACAAATGACGACGTCTCGGCTACACTGTACTGGGTCTGTCCCAGACAGACCCGCGATGGTGACTTTAATCTAAGAGAAAGAGGTCATCAGATAAAACACTCAAACATAAATTCAGAGTAACATTTTCATAGCTGCTGTTTTAAAATAACTTGGCAGGAAATACGGCAACAAAACCATGCTGACTTTAAGCTAGTAAGTTAGCTAACTATAATAACTAGGTTTCTCCCCATTTGCCTGGGACAGTCTTGATTTACAGATGCTGTCCTGGTACCCTGCCTGGTTAGTGTCCTTTCTCCCACAACTGTTCTGATTTGGGCGATCATCATGTTAATAATCCATCTTACAAAGATGTTGTTACAAAGATTACAAAAATTACAATTACAAAGATTAAAATTACAAAAAAAACAATTACAAAGATATTGTTGCTATTTAAGTATCACGGTGTTTCCTAAAGATAGACAAGTTAAAATAATGAAATATTACTTTAGCTTGCAAAAATTTACGAAGCTAATAAAACCAAGAGCTGGTACTGGGGAAAATGGGAATTTCCCTATACTGCTGGTGGGCCCACATGTTGGTACTTTGGGGAACCATGTGCCAAAATCTGGTAATGCCACTTGTGGGCTGTTCTTTGGCCAAGCAATTCCACTTTCAGGAATAAAATCAGGAAAAACTTCCACACGTTTGCATAAGGAAACCTGTACAAGACTATTAAAGTATTATAATGTCCTGAAGCAGCGTAACAGAAGAATGGGTAGACCGGCGCATATTCCTAGAACATAAAAATAAGCAGCAATTTTCAATAAACAAACCGGATCTGGTTGTGTCTTCATTCATGAGAACCAGAGAAATGAAGGGTTAACAGACTTTGGGGTCAGACTGGTAGGATCGAAGTACTGGCTCTTATCCTCACTAAGTCTACAACATGGACACCTTAGCTAGTCTCTCTGTGCCTCGGTTTCTTCAACTGTATGAAGAGGATGGCAGTAACTCACAGGGTTGTTACAGGGCTTAATCAAGTTTATTAAGTGCTTAGAATGACACCTAGCATCAGTAAATGCTATTTAAGTGCTCATTATGGATATATATATAGAAAGAGACAGACAGACACACGCAAAATGCAAGTGCAGTCTAACGCTATTTTGAAGACATGCATGGGATGGATACACATCACTGAGCAGTTAGTTATCTCTGGGGCCAGAAGGGGAATAATACCAGGGAAATATACAAAGAGGGCTGGGCAACGCTTTATTTCTTGAATGCACCTGTTCCTCAAGAAGTGGGTCTATGAGAAATACGGCAAAATGTTAACAAGCATTAAATGTGGACAGAGAATAAGCACGTAATTACTACACACTCTATTTTTGTGTGTTTGAAATATCTTATGAAGCACACTGAGTATTATTTATTAAGAATGACTTCAAAACCCAGAAAGTTGAAAAAGGGGGAGGGTGGAAAACGCTGGGGGACTTACTCCAGCTCGCCTCATGACATCTACAGGGATGACTGTCTCCATCTCCTCTGCTCCTTTGGCCAGGATGACCAGAGCTCTTTTCGAAGCCATTCTTACGTTGTATTTTTAAAAAGACTTAATTAAAAGAAGAAGAAGAATTTCAAAAATCTTGGCAGTGCAACCCTAAAATAGTCCAAAAGTTCAGATTTTGGAACATTTTTTAAGCAAAGTGACTAAGTGCCTCCTAGGGAAAAGGCGCTAATAAACAGAACGTAAAGAAGCACTTTAGGGTAATACTGGTTTACACAGAACTTCAACGGCTGTACTTTTGGAGATGCAAACACAGTAAGGTTGCTAACACATGTTAGCACTGTTCGGATTCTCTTTTACCACTTTTTAAAAACCCAGTATACAATGACTTATTGCAACCAAAATTTTCTAAAACACAAATACATGGGTCTTGCATTTCACACAATGCGGGGAGAAAGCTTTATTTTTGGGAAATACTATTTCAGAGAAACGACTAAACTTAATTTCACGGGCAAAAAGCTACAGACACAGTCTTCAGCAATTAGCCGGTGAGATTTTTGGAGGGGATTTTCTTTTAAGTTCCAATAAGTGCACTAAGAATTTCTGGAAAGTTAACAGTGCTAAATATTTCACATTTTTTAAAAATGATGTAGAAAGATGGGAATTTCCCCCCACTAGACTCAACCTAACTGGACCCGCTCTTCGCACTTGGCTCTTTTGTTGGAAACGGCAGCTGCCAAGCGGGGGTCGGAGCCGTTTTTAGCCTGTGCTTTCTGTGGAGTCTGCGGTCCACGCAACACGGGCGCTCACGAAAGCACTGCAGCCAACACAGCGTCGACCAGCAGCTGCCGGGAGGCCACGCACACGACCGGAGAATACGAGGCCGGGGTCCCGTCTGCTCCTGCCCGAAGGCCGCCCGCCCTGCACGCGCGGCGGAACCCCGTTCTCCGCCGCCCCCTTCCGAAGCCCGCGCCGGGCTGCCCGCGGCCCCCTCGCCGCCCGCGGCCCCCTCGCCGCCCGCAGCGCTCCCCAACCCCCAACCCGAACCTCGACCCGGCCCACACTCCCGAACCTCGACCCCTTCCGCAGCAGTTCCCCGCCGGGGACGACCAAACCACAAGCGGACTAAACGCGCACGCACACGAGCACGTACGCACGTCGACCGAACTCGAACCCTCAGACGCAAACTGCGCAGACGCACGCCGCCAGGCTTCTCGTTCTGCCCCGCCCCTCGGTACTGCGCAGACGTGTGCCGCGCTGACCCCTCCGTGGTCTCCTCTCGCCACCCCGCCCCGGCCCTGCACTGCGCAGACGCTCGCCCCCTCGGCTTCTCATTCGGCCCGTCCTCCCCAGTACTGCGCAGACGCACGCCGCCCAGGCCTCACCTCCTGCGGGGCACAGGTCGGCGCCGCTCGCTTGCTTCCGTCACATCCGGTAGGACCCGCCTAGAGCAGGCGCGGGGCATCGCCGGCCTTTCCGAGTCGTTCCTGTGAGTCCAGGGATGTTTCCATATGGCACCGCCAGCATCACGAGAATCCCGCTGGTTCCTGCGTCCTCACGAAGTTAACCCTTAGCTGGGCGCCGCAGCCCTGAGGCGCGCGCTCCCTTCGGGAGCTCTGGCAGTTTGCCGTGGAGAGGCGTTTTCATGGAGCGGAGTGGAGTCTTCACGCTTCTTCTGCGCGCTCGAGGTCCCTTTCCTGGAGCGCCTTCCATGTCCCCTCCGACCTGTTCCCGCTCGTGTCCCCACGGTGGGCCACCCGTCCCCCGGTCCTGGGCGACTCTTAGCATTTCGCGTGTGTTAGTTCTCAGAGTTGTTTTTTCCCCCAAGATCCCGGTGCTGCTGCTGCAGCCTCAGGATTCGAGCCCTGCTGAGTACATGGACCTGATCGGTGACACTTACTTAAGTTAGAAACTCAAATTTTGTTAAAAGTTTGAACTGAATATTGATACTTGGACCTATTTCAGAAACCAAGGTGATAAGCGTTACATTGAACAGATGGACTCCTATCCTTGTCCCCATGCAGTTCGTCCCCGCTCGCAGGCTCCCTGCGGGTAACGTTGTATTAGTTTCCTGAGCATCTTTCCAGGATTTCCTTGTGCAATCACAAACAAATCCAGTTTTACTTCTTTCTTACAGAAATGTAGCAGACTGTATTGTTCGGCCCTTCTCTCCCTGCCACCACCACATTAGGTTGGAGACCTTTCCTTCTCAAAAGGAACTTCCTTCTTTTCAGATAATATGCCACTGTGACATGTCTCAGAGTTTATCAGTGCCCTACTGATAAACATTTAGGTTATTTCCAACTTTTTTTTTTTTTTTCCCTAAAGTAGGCTCCCTGCCCGGCATGGAGCCAAGCCCCTGCAGCTTGAACTCTCGACCCTGAGATGAAGAACACCTGAGATGCTATCAACAGTCAGATGCTCAACCGCTGAATCACCTTATTCATGTGTCCTACTTGTATAGGCAAAACTGGGGAGTAAATTCCCAGGAGTGGTGGATACATCCATCAACTCCATACAAGTTAAGTCACTTATCACTCGCCAGTAATATGTGAGCTCAAATAGTATTTTAAATACACTGGGTGTTTTTGAAGTTTCAGTTTAGCTATTAAAAACATGTATTTTCAAGAAATAACTTGCATGCCTTTGTTGGTTTACAAAGTGCTTTAATATATTTCATGAGATCCTTACAATGGTGGTGAGAGTGGTTTTTGCTAAGAATTGTACATAGATTTATAAATTGCAACACTGCACTATGCAAAATTCCCAAGTATCTTTAAATAATCATTTGGCATTTTAAGAAAGCATTTTGGGAGTTCTGGAATGACTTTATCTTCAGCTGTTTACAGAGGAAGCAGGAAAAAGCCACCCCCTTTCAGTTTTGAAGTATGGTGGGAAATAGGCAAGTGGTCAGACATGTGTTTCAGAAACCAAGGAGGAATTTAGGTAGATGAAGGAAGACCAAGCAAAGATGGGCTGTTGTGTTCCAGTGCCCCACAGTAAACTCTTGTAAAAGGAGACAGCCGTGCTGGTGACTTGCTGCAGCATGAGGTAGCCAGCATAGAACAACAATGGCAAGACAGCTGGTCTTGGTGGTGAAAGGGATAGAGAGAATGAACCTGACTTAACACTCCTGAGACATCTACATCACCATCAAGATCTGAAATGGACCTGGGTCAGCATCGATTTTTATCAAATGAATACATTGCACATAGTGTTTACAACTCAAGTATTGCTTATGGTAGATTATCTTTTAGAAATATCCACTCTTTCCTCTTTCATCTGCATGAGTGGAGGATATTTCCTGCCCCTTGACTTTGGGTTTGACCTTGTTTTATTTATTTTTTTAAAAGATTTTTATTTTATTTACTTGAGATGGAGGAGGGGCAGAGGGAAGAGCAGACTCCCCACTAAGCAGGGAGCCTGATGTGGGGCTCAATCCCAGGACTCCGGGATCATGATCTCAGCTGAAGCCTGTCACTTAGCCAACTGAGCCACCCAGGCGCCCCCGGTCTGGCCTTGTTTTAGCTAAGAATGTTAACAGATGAGACCTGATTGAAGGCTTGAGAAGCATTGACCTGATGACCAGGCTTGCTTTGTTGTACATTTGCACTGTCATATAAAGGACTGTCCTTCAGGGCTGCTACTGCTGCCCATTCAACCTGGGTTTCAGAATGAACACGTGCTCCCTCGGCCAACCTGTATCTGTGCCCAAGGCAGTCACCACAGCCAAATGGCAGACTTTAGTACTCAGATTTTGATATGACATAACAGCTCAGTGATACGGCATTAAAAGGCTCATAATGAAAAACAGCAGTCTTCTGACTCAGTCCTTCCTACGTGTCAACCCTGCTTTCCAGAGGCAAATATTTTCAGCTCTTTAAAATTAGTTCTTGTAATTGTCTCAATAGTTGACCCTTGAACAGCATAGGCTTGAACTACATGGGTCCGCACATATTTTTCAATGAACACAGTTCAGTACTCTCAATGTATTTTCTCTTACTTGGGATTTTTTTTTTTTTAGGATTTTATTTATTTGAGAAAGAGAGAGTGAGCATGAGCGGGCAGAGAGGCAGAGGGAGAAGCAGACTTCCCACTGAGTAGGAAATCCAACATGGGGCTCAATCCTGGGACTCTGGGATTGTGACCTGCTCCAAAGGCAGACACCCAACCAACCGAGTCACCCAGGTGTCCCTTATGATTTTCTTAACATTTTCTATTCCCTGGGTTATTTTATTATAAGAACAGTATATATAAAATATAACAAAGTGTGTGTTAATTGACTTATTGAAATGCTTTCCGGTCAGCAGTGAACTATTACTTTTTTAAATAATTGTGGGGGGAGTCAAAGTTATATGCAAATTTATGACTGCACAGGCTGCGGGGTGGGGGAGTGTTTGCTGGCCCTACATTGTTCAAGAGTCAAGTGTATTTTTAAACAATATTCTATACTGTAATTTTTCCTTATTGGTTTTAGACATTGTATATTAACTTCCTGGAAAACATACATTTCATTTCACAGCTGCAGAGGCTGGGGTCTGGAGGGGTGAAATGACTAAAAGGACCTACAGAGTCTTGGTCAAATTCAGATATTCTGATACCCAAATTCACACTCTAGCCACCATAAACTCTGTCAGTATTTCTTAATAAGTCCATAACACCCATGACACCCATCTTAACTTTCTAGCTCATAGTTATTTCTCATCACACATTTGCAGAATGAAACAAAAAATTCAACCATTCACCAAAAAATGTAGCTTTATTACTGTCAGTGAAGACACCTTCTAATTCAGTTCCTGATTTCCAGGCAGGAAAACCTTATCCTATTCACTATTCAATTCTACATTTGGTAAGTCTTTATGCATTGCAGGACATGCAAACTAAAAGTCTCTGGCTGGTCTCAGATAGCCTAAAATCTTTTTATTGAAGGGCTTGAAACATTTAAAGATACTGTTCTGCCTTGATGAGCTCCTCATCCAGCAACGGAGAAATGATACTGATAATGTGAGTGAAGGAGTTCAGGACATGCTACCTCCAAATGTCACCTTGCCGTATTATTTTTAGTTAAAGGCATTTTTTAAAACAAGAGGTGCAAGAAAGGCACTCAGATTCCCCCCCCCCTTTTTTTTCATCCTGAAAGCAGAAGAGGAAACTCTCAGGTGATAGCTGCCCTCTCAGTGCCAAGAGGAAAGAACCACCACCAGAGAAGCACTTGAGTCTGGAAGAATTTGCACATGGAGACCATGTTACAATAACCCTTATCTTCCTTCAGTCTCCGTTTTACTTTAGCTACTTTTCCATAGTTGCCACTCTTTGCTCAACTCTGTATGTAAACGTTTACCTTTCGCCACCTCTTTGGGTCTTCATTTTCTTATGAAGGCTCCTGGGTCTCCTAAAACTTAAATAACTTGTATGCTTTTGTTCTGTTAACCTTTTTATATTCATTTAATTCTCAGACTTTGCCAGAGACCCTAAGGAAATAGAAGTACAGTTTTTGCCTGCCCTACATTAACAACAGCCACCCCTGGCCATTCTGATCCTGCTTCCAAAAACAACCCTCCCCCAAAGTAGCCTGATCACAATTAATAGCAAAGAAACTGCTGCCGGGTTACTTATTACTTTCCTGCTCATCACTTAACATTTCACATCTCATCTCACGAAATACTCATTTTCTATGAATGTGAAATGTATCTTTTTCCTCATTGATAGTACTTATTTAGCATTTTGTCTTCTGTTTACTTATCTGTTTCCCTCTAATCCTGTGAATTCAGTAGGACCTTCCTGTCTTGGTCACTGCTGAATCCCTGTCATCTGCTACAGCCCCTGGCACATAGCAGGTGCTCAGTAAATACTTGCTAAGCCGTGTCTTAGTTTCACCCTAAAGATGTTCCTTCCTTTGACTATCGCTATGCATCAACGGTTTACATTTGTAGAACACTACAGTTTACAATGGGGCTCCAACCAATTTCTCATTCCTACTTTATCTTCTTTTCCACATTAAATTCATTTCTCCGGACACCGAGTGGGAAATTTTATGTGCAGCGAATAGGGTTCCTCTATTTTCATCCTTTCCCAGGCTCACTGAAAAGGGCGAGAGGCTGAACTGCAGTTTCTGTTAGGCCTCTGCCGCAGTGAGAGAGGGTACTTTTCGACTGTCACTAAAGCTGGCGCGGGCAAGCCTCGGAGAGGTCCGGCAGAAACGGCGAATTTCCCCTCCGAGCCCCCAAAAGGTTAGGTCGGCGAGACAGGAGAAGAGTGGGCGAGCCCTGACATTTGAGGCAGCGCTGGCGCAAGGGGGAAATTCTGACACCGAGGTGTGTGAGGGGCCCGGGGGAGTGGCTTCGCCTCTGCACCCAAACTGTGTGAAAGCTCCCCGAGCGTGGACCAGCCGGCACCACTCCCATGGCCGGCCGAGGGCCAGAAGCCGGCGGCCGACCCGCAGTGACGTCAGGCCCGCTTCCGGCGGCCGGGGCCGGCGGTCGCCGGCGGCGCCCGGGATTGGCCGAGCCGCGCCGCAGGGGGCGGGGCAGCGCGCGTTCCCAGCCACCCGTGCGGCGCGCTCGAGCCTGTGGCGGCCCGCCTCGGTCGGCCCTGCCGGCCGGAAGTATCCCAACGGCCTCCCGGCCGCGGCGAGGTCGCCGTCACTCCTCGGCGACCCCCCGAACTTCCGGGCGAGGTTGCGGCTAGCGTAGGCGGGGCAGGAAGTCGGCCCTTCCCTCCCCCGCATCCCAGATTGGGTTCGGTGGCTGGCGCTGACTTGCGCGGAGGTTCCGGCGCCCGGGAGCGCTGCTGCGTGCGGGTGGCCGGTCGCCCAACGGCGGCTTTCTGGAGAGCCTGCGGAGCCCCGCGTCGGAAACGCGGCCGTGCCGTGGGTCCCGTCCGCTCTCTTCTCTCCCTGGCTCTTTGTGGAGCACCGCGGCCTGCTCTGCTGTTCACTGCCATCCTGACGGATTAGGATCTGATAGGGATTTCGATATAGGGTTGTCAGAAGCGTTAAAAAACACCTTTCATTTGTGAAGTGTGAATAGTAATGCCCGCAGTTTGGTGAGGTCGTCGTGACGTCCTAATCTAGCAGAACTTTCTGAGTCCTTGCTGCTGCCCTTTGACTGTAGCCTGTATCCCCCTTACCGCACGTAGTGTTAAGCTGGAGCTGCACCCACGGTGAAAACTGTTCCCGGCAACCTTTGGCGTGGCTGCTGTGGACCTGCCCGCTTTGGCAGCGCCTGCCTAAGCAAGGGATTGTAGTCAAGGTATGCAGCGATGTTCCAGTCCCTCTCCCTCCACACTGGGGTTCCTTATCTTGCACATTCTTTTTTTTTTTTTTTTTAATTCGATAGAGATCACAAGTAGGCAGAGAGGCAGGCAGAGAGAGAGAGGGGGAAGCAGGCTCCCCGCTGAGCAGAGAGCCCGATGTGGGGCTCGATCCCAGGACCCTGAGATCATGACCCAAGCCGAAGGCAGCGGCTTAAACCACTGAGCCACCCAGGCGCCCCTATCTTCCACATTCTTAATCTCTTACTCTCCCTCACTCATTTTCTTTTTGTTCCTGGTACAGAAGGTACCCTGTGCTTTGTCTCCTCCGTGCTCTGGCACAAAGCAGTTCCCTCTAACTGGAACGCATCTGCGTCCCTACAAGCCTTTCAGGGTATTTTCCATTTTGCAAAACCCAGTTGCAGTGCAGAGCGATCCAGGAGACCATATAAAGTATTCCTGTAGTACTTTGTTCTGTTACAGTACCTGTAAGGCTGGGCAGCCTTATCATAGTTATTTGTGCGAACTTCCTCCCTCTCTAGGGTGTGAAGGGTGTTGGCATAGGGCCTTACCTAGCTACACCTCACAAGACAGCAGAACTCATTCAAGAAGCTTTGAGTGCCTGTCATGTGCCCAGCGTGGCCCAGGGAGCTGGGGAAACAGTGAAAAACCCCGTCCTCTCCGACCGAGCTCACCTCCCTGAGAGTAGGAGAAAACAATAAGCGAATGTGGCGATAACTGTGTGTCATGTGGTGATATGTACAATCAAGGAAAGTAGAGGGATGAAAGGAGATGGAGAGGTACAGGGAGAGGAGGAAACCTGAGTGAGACGAGGGGACAAGTCATCTAGAAAGTGAGAAGAGATTTTAGGAGAGAGAGCAGCAGAGAAGGGCCCTGAAGCCGGTGTGTGTTCCCTCCATCAAAGAACAGCAGGGCAGGCACCCTTGAGGGGAGTGGAAGGACGCAAAGTGGGAGAAGTGACAGGTCAAATCCTGTGTACGCTTGCATCAGACATTCAGTAAATGCTCATGAATCGAATTTATTGATTTGATAAGGGGTAGAGAATAATGTAATGTTAGTAACATCAAGACTTGGAAATTGCTAGAGTGGAATAGACCTCCTAGGCACATACTGGTGTTCGCAACTTACATGTGTGTCCGTTAGAACTCTTAGTGCGGTGGCATTTAACTGAAATAATATCTCAATGAAAACCGATGGTTTATGCAGCATTCTGCCACTGTAATGGAAATCTGGAAGAAAAGGATACAGATTTTAAAGGATGAAATGGATTGACATGTGACTGGAGTTACTTGGTAGAGAATAGCAATCACCATTGAAAAGTTCAGATGGAGGGGATGCCTGGGTGCCTCAGTTGGTTGAGTGTCTGCCTTCGGCTTGTATTATGATCCCAGGGTCCTGGGGTCAGGCTCTCTGCTCATCGGGGAGCCTGCTTCTCCCTCTACTTCTGCCTGCTATTCTGCCTACTTGTGCGCTCTCTCTCTGTCCAATAAATAAATAAATAAAATCTTAAAAGAAAAAAGGTTCAGGAAACAAAATCTGTCTTCTGATGTCTTGCTTTTGATTTGGAAGAAAAAGAAAACTTATATGTTAGTTGAGTTTGTGAAATAATTGGATATATTTGTGTATTTGTTCATTATAAAAACACTATCCTTTAAAAAACAGAACAAAACAAACAAACAAAAAAACCCTCTATCCTTCCCCAGGGCTAAGGTGAATGCTAGGGAGAGTGGCCACAGGCAGAAGCTGGTTTTCAGCAGAATGTCATAAGCTTCAAGATAACTTTGCTTGTTGGGATGATTTTTCTTTGATCACAGTTGTCACTTGCAGCCCAAAGAACATTTCCCCCTAAGTGGCCTGTGGCAGGGATCTTCAGTGGGATTTTAAATATAGAACACTTGTGTACTTAATAATTTTTGGTTACATGCTCTTAGATTTTTAGAAGTCAATCTAGCTTCCTCCAGAAAGTGGCTACTACTGATTGCATTCTTCATCACCTTTCTCAAAGTTGAAATCGACTGTCAGTTTATTGGCAATCATTCACATAGATGAGCTCAAAGGTGGTTTCCGACTCAGCTCTCAAACCACGACATCGGCAGTCTCAGGCTCCGCTGCTGAGTCAACAGAGCTTTTTTATTCATTCACAGGAATGAGTAGCTCCTGAGTTAGTCATGACTCCAATGTCGGAGTGAGAACAGCTGGGGTTCCGGCCCTGGCTTCCTTGCCTAACTGCGGCTGTTGGTGTGCCGAGTAGATACGCTGTCCTGATTCCAGCCTGTCAGTGTCTAAGCCCAGCTCTGCCCCGTGCTAGCTGGATGATCCTGAACAGATCCACGGACCCTCATGCCTCGTCCCCCACCTATACAATGGGGATTACTTCACAGGGTTATTCTGAGGGTGAAAGGCATTAACAGAGATGAAGTTAGAACAGTGGCCCGTAGTGGACACTCTAAGGCTTCCATTGACACTTGGCTTGGTCACCTGAATTTCTTCCAGCTTCAACACTGGAAGAGTAATAGTAGTTCTTGCCTTGTAGAATTGCTAAGAGGCTGAATAGTATGCCAAGTGCAACGTCTGAAATGCAGGAAGCAACCGTAAATGTTGGCTATTATCAAGTACTAGAAAACATTTGTCATGATCACAATCTGTTTAAATTCATTGGGGAAGGGCCCATAGGAGAGGAACAGAGAAAGCGATAGACCGTAAAAACATGCAATCTTGATGGGGATGATGAGGGATACAAGTTGCATAGATCAATGAGCTCTTGCCTTAAGTTGCGGTGACAAGATCCACGTAAGGATTCAAAAGAAGAATTAACTGAAGACTAGCAGGTTCCCAGATCTAGAACTAAGCATTGAGTATATCCCTCTCAACACAAGATATGAAAGGCTGCAAGGAGGCTAGGTAGGGGCGTGTGATCCTGGGGTCTGCGGAAGACCAAGGGGCACTGATAAAACTCAGGGGTCTGTGAACTTGGATGGGAAAAATTATGTCTTTTATTTTCACTAACTTCTAGCAGAAATCTAGCATTTCCTTCAATCTTGAATTTAAAAATCAACAGAGCATAGCCAGAGGCATGGTATCTATGATATCACACCAGTGGAAATCAGTTATTTTCATATCACGTTACAGTTATTGCAGATATCCAAAATATCATTTACACTCATGATTAATTTTGAAATTATGACTCATGGTTAATCTGAAATTGTGACAGGTATGTGTTAATGACGAAGTCCACATAGTACCAAGTTGCAAGTTGGCCTTTTAAGTATTTCGTGAGTAGATTTCAAAACACTTAGTTTCCTATGTAATCCTTTGTATTGTATTTTACAAACTTAAGAACATTATCCGGTGAGGGGTAAGCACAGACAGAGATCACAGGATGAAGAGACACCATGCACAAAAAAAGGTTAAGAATCCTTGTCAAGAGCATGAACTCCAGAGCCGACCAATCAGGTGAACCCTTTCTCTGCTCCTTACCAGCCCGGTGACACTGGGCAGGTTACCCAGCTTCTCTCTGCCCCAGTTTTCTCATCTGTAAACTAAGGACAAAGGCTATTGGAAAGTATAATTGGGAAAATGATGTAAGCATGTAGGATAATGCCTCACAGGGAGTAAGCACTCTGTAAATGTCAGCCATCGGCAGAAAAGCATCTTGCGGGAGACCCAAGGAAGGGAAGGGTACAGCATAGGTGGGGGTACACATGCCAGAATGATTTCCCAAGGGAGAGAGAGAAAGAAAAGGTTAGGGCATGAGGAGGTAGGCGGGCTATGAGACTGGAGTTAACAAACTCATGCATTCATGTCCTCATTCATTCATTCATTCATTCAATAAAGGTTTCTTGAATGCCTGCCATGGGCCTCTCAATGCTTTTGCTAACACTTGTGGAGTCTGGAGCAGGAGTGGAAATAGAGTTCACATACCATATGTCTGAATATTTAACAGTGGCAAATCAAGCTAAAGATGTGTTAAATGTGTTCTGTTTTTCTACTCCAACAGAGATGTCTTCAAAATAACAATAGTAATTGTTTTTATGTCACAAAGTTGGGAAAATGCCAATGATAACTGAATTTAATTATTGCAGTTAACTGAATGGACTTGGATGGTCCGGGAATGTTTAAATGGGTGGTAAAGACAGATAATTCACAAGTTTTATGTATTTGCTCCATAAAATTTTCTTTTTTCTTGCCTTTATTTCATTTTTGTAATTGAGAAATTCACATAATTTCAGGGCTGACAAAAGAGTAAAAAACCATATAATTGTACTCAAAGCATACAGAATTTATATGCATGCAATGTAAAATGTAAATGTAAATAAGAATTTTTTCAAATAAAATTAGTTTTCATGTTTGTTTTTAAAAAGCTATTCTATTAAAAGCTTTAAAATTATCTATTAAAATAAAAAAAAGATAATTGATAAACATCTAATAGCCAAAATTATTTCAATGTATCTGAGGCTTTTTATTTTTGAAATGTAATTAAGTTTCATTAATTTTTTTTTTTTTGAGAGAAAGCATGTGAGTGGGGCAAGGGTGGGTAGGGGGAGAGGGAGAGAGAATTGCAAGCAGGCTCCACACTCAGCATGGAGCCCAATACGCAGCTCATTCTCATGACCTTGAGATCATGACCTGAGCCGACATCAAGAGTCAGGCACTCAAGTGACTGAGCAATCTAGGTGTCCCTATTTGTTTATTTATTTAAATGATCTCTGCACCCAACATGGGACTTGAACTCATGACCCCAAGATTAAGAGTCACATTCTGTACAGACTGTACAGGTGCTCCCAACCCTGCAGTTCTTATGTTACTTACTCTGCATATACATATTTAAAAGTAATATGAATAAATATTGCAAAGGGATCCTCAGACTTCATGTGCAACTGTTATGAATTCCACGCTAATCCACAAGAACTCCCAGAACCGCAAACAGGAACATTAATAAGATCAAGAAGATGGACACTTGGGACTTCTGGAAACTCTACTTGCCATAAAATTCTTGCAACATAATAGGTTACATGAGAATCTGTTACATCCCAGATATTGCAAAAACAATAGATTATACGAGAATCTATTATACTCCAAGGATGTGGCTAACTAATTTGCCTTTCCCAGCTGCAGCACTCTGGGGCTCCCACCGTACCTGCCACTCCGAGGCCACAGCCCAGTACAGAGATGCTATCACCATGTGTTTCTAGGCCATAGACCAAGAGCCACGCTTACCTTTGGTTAGTGTGGATAGCACGTGCCTCAGGTTAACTACAAAATTTGCCTTAGCTTCCTGTGATGATTTTATCAAACAAGAGTATGTTAAATGAACAGTATACAACTCCTTAAACCCTTGAATGGAACTGTGCATAGCCTTCAGCAGACTGTGAAGCAGTTGACTTCGTGTAACACAGGCGGGTGAACTAATCTTGAGAATCTTTCCTCTCGGTGAAGACTTTTATGTCGCTAGCCCTGCCTGAAAAAGTGAGTTAATTACTGTGCTGGGAAATGACAGACGTCACTTTCAGGGGAGGTATTGTCTCCGCCCACAGACTATCCAAAAGGTAGATTAGTAAGTAACATTAGTAACATTTAGTTAAATGAAAATAGAGTCCAGTTAAATGTCACACGGCAAAGTTAAACAGAGGAGCACATGTAAATGAGGAGGCACCGTGGTTAGATGGGTGACTTTGAAAGTGTTAGGTGATCAGCAATGTCATTTTTCTATGGTATGAAAACTCCTACTTGGGGCCAATTCTCCTGAAACCAGTGGAGAAGATCCCATAATTATCACAGGTAAAGTGAGTCTCCGAGGACTCTCAGAATTTGGGAATAAGTTCTGTGGACAACCCAAGCATTTTCCTTCTCTTTGGCTACTTGCTCTGGTTCCCTTACTGATCACCAGTCTGGGAGCTGGGGAAGGAAAATTTTAAAGCAGTAAGTCTTGTAATAACAGTTACCGTTTTCTTGAGACCTACGTGCCAGGTGTCTTTTGGATGAGTCTATGGATGTGGAATGTCCAGAGCAGGTAAATTCACAGAGACAAAAAGCAAACTTGTGGTTACCAGGGTCAAGGTTGGGGTGCAGTGGGGAGTGGTTGCTCATGGGTATCTCTGGGGAGTGATGAAAATATTCTGGAATGATATCCTGATGATAGTTGTACAACATAGTGAATATCAGCAAATTCTGTGAAACAAGCACTTTAAAATTGTAAAATTTATGTCGTGTGAGTTATTTCTTAATTTAATTAAAGGTGACTTCTGGTGAGGTCCCAGTAGTCTGGATAGTGGACTATAGGATCTAGGTTTCCTTTAGTGGACAACAGGGAGCCACTGAAAGTTTCTAAGAAGGATGGCAGTATGATAGGGGTTGTGGAAACATGTAAAGTGCTCACCGCAGAGCAAGTGTTTAATAAACATTAGCTCCCTCCTCCTCTCTTTTCCTCCCCAATTTGACACTAAGCCCTAGAATGTCTCCTGGGAGAAAATAGGTCTTTTCTGTTTGGATCCTAATGGAAAGCCACCTGATTTAGTTGAAACCACTCTTGTTATAGTTTCCCTGGTTGTCTTCCTAAGGATGCCCTAGCCTCTCAATGCTGGACAGGTTCATCTTAGTGTCCCTAGAGCGTCTTCCTCCTCTTCCTCCCTCCTCCTCTCCACCCCTCCTTCCTCTCGTTCTCCTGCACTCCTCTTCCTCTTCTTCTTCCTTTTCCATTTTTTTAAGTGTTTATTTGTTTACTTAAGCAATCTCTACACCTTACATGGGGCTTGAACTCAGGACCCCGAGATCAAGAGTCGCATACCCTTCCAACTGGCCCAGCCAGGTGCTCCTTTTCTCCCCCGACCTTTTTAAATTGAAACAATGGTTTTCTTTAATTAAAACAACAACAACAACAACAACAAACCCTCGTAGATCTCAACTTTATCCAAAGCCATCCGCCATATAAGTTCTATGTCTTCCTTGTCTCCACTTCTCTTCATTTCTCCCTTCTTCTTCCCCCATCTCACCCACAGAGCAAGGAGCTCAGTAGAGTTCTGGTTCCCCGGGGTTCCAATCCCCGCTCCCCATCCTGCTGATTATCTGGCTAGATTCATAGGCACAATGTTCTCATTTGCATAATGCTACTCTAATGATAATGATAATGTCAACTCCTGGGGTTCTTTTGAGGATAGTATTCATTTAAGTGCTTATTAGAGTGATGCCAGGTACCTCAGCGATTATGGCTAGAGCATCATATTATTATAGGGCAGGGGGTAGGGTATGGCAAAAGTACTGACATTTCTTTAGAAGTGGATTTCATCCCTCAAATCTCAAATATGAATAGGACGCATGAAAGACTTTCACAAGGACTTTAATGACAACATCCCGGTCCCAAAGTCATCTGAGAGATATCCTAATAGTACATAGCTGCTTCCAAGAAATGGTTTTTAAAAGCCATTATCAAGGGATGGTGATGGCTCTGGGGATTTTGGGGTCAGCAAACATCAAATGGGCGACCTCACAGAGTCGCGTTGGGGATTTCCCATGAGGCCCCGCCCCCAGCTGAGTCACCAAACCCCTGTGTTTGACTTGCAGAGAACAAGAGGCACAACCTCACTGCTCTGAAGTTGAAGGAGTGGAAAGTTCTTCACCAGCCCTGAGACCTCAAGGTTTGTCCATCTGGGCCATTCGGGGGAACGGAGTTGGGGTAAGGACAGACGCTTTATTCCGTTTCTCCATGTCTAAGCCTTCTAATTTCTAATAAGTTTTATTTCATAGTCTATTAAATAAAGATCAAGCAGCTGGCCTAAGGAGATTTCTTACTTCTTAGTTCTGTTACTATATGAGCTTCAAATCTCAAAATAGCCAAATATATGCCAATTAAGAAAATGTGATCATGAGTTGAGCAGAGCCGTGCTTCAGCATTTTAACAATGTTGAAATGTTCACATGTTGTTCTGACAACGGGGAAAGAGTCGTGAGATATCTCCCCATGGAGCTAAACTGTTAGATAGGACTGACGGATTGTCATTTGAAGAACCCTATCTCAAAGCCAGCAAACAGCTGGCATTGTTGAAATCTGGAAGAAATGCTAAGTGTCTATGAAAGTCCCCAAAAATTCTTGTTATTGTTATTTCTCCATTTTGGCAAAACATGTTGGAGAGTGCACGCTTAGATTTTGGCAAACCTGCACAAAGCTATGTGTGTAGTCTGGTTTGTCTTATCATAGAACTGTCCATACATTTGCCAGCTTTTCCATAATCTCCCATCATTAATTATTTCTGAAAATCCCCGAGTTATCATGTGGATGGCATAGATAATGGTTGAAATGTAGATAATCCTAAAAGGAGAAACCACCTCATTCTTGGAAATGTTTACCTTTTGCAGACTGGTGTTTGTGAAACCAGCTACCCTTGGAATCTTCTTTGGTCATATCCTATCTATGCAAGATTTCACCATGGGCAGTGGCTATTACAACATAGTGGCCGCTGTATTATTGGTCATGAATTTTGAGAGGACAAGATCAATACAGGATTCCTGTAGTAAATGCCCAGTTGGTAAGAATCAAATTAACATGTGTGTTTGATCTGCTCTGTTGAACTCATGGTTCAGGTAGTCTAGTAGTCAGGGTCACTAAGTTCTGTTTTGATTTTTTTTAATTCATTCATTTACAAATATTTCTTGCATGCTGCATCTTGGCTGTGTGAATGTGGCCGTGTCACTTAATTCCCTGTGCCCCAGCTTTGGGATCTGGGAATAATGAAAGAACCTATCTTATAGGTCTGCTGGGAGGATCCTATGCTAGGTTCTGAGCAGTGCATGGCACAGGGCAAGACCTCAGTAAATGTCAGCCTTATCTGTGAGGACCTGTACTCAGCCTGGGGAGCACAGCAGGGATTAAGAAGGGGCAGGGGGCTTCGCAGAGTGGGGAGAAGCAGACACATGTACATTTTAGTATCCTGATGAAGGGTGCTGATCTCCTGAATCCCATCATAGGGATCTCCTGGATCAATGAAGAGAAATTCATTTTTGTTCAATAGTTAAAGGAAACAGTTTTCTTTCTTTTGGTTTATTGCAATGTCTATACTTTGTTATTTATAATTCTGTGGCTATGCTAAGAGATATCTTGCAAAAGTGTAATTATAATTATAAAAGTCAATCAAAATAAAGTGTATCACTGTGCCACCTAGAAACTAATCATTGTTTCTTACCCTAGTTTTCTTGTGAACTTCAGAATGCTTTGGGCGATGGCTGTGCATTGTCAAACAGTATACCTATTATCTACCTTCTTAGGGACTTTCTGTGGGAAAAGCGAGGGTCAGATCTGCATTCCTTGTCCTCCAAATAGTTTCTCCAGCACCAGTGGACAAAAGTCCTGTGTCATATGCAGGCGGTGTGAAGGTATGATTTAAAAGATGTATGTTGATCCAGACATGTGTTGGAATGACAGATTTTTGTTCCCTAGTGTGTTGACCTCTCTGGAGAATGTTAAGTGTTAACAGATTCCTCTGTCACAAGGCAGGTCCAGTAAAATAATCTGCTGCAAAAGCAATAATCTGTAGATTGACCTTTTAAATATTAGAGGACACACTCATTTGATGAGAAAGAAGCATTTAATTAGGAAAATATAAAAATGTATTCTATAGAGATTTAAAAATGAACTTTATACTTTAAGGTCAACAAGAACATTGTAGGAGTGAGCATGGTTTTTGCGGGGGAGGGTTGTTTTTCTTTTTTTCATTTTTTTTTTTTTTTAGCATGGTTTTTACTGCAGAACATCAATTTGCTTCCTGGAGTCAGAGGTCAAGTGTAATATAACTTGGGAAATTTTGTAGGTGTTTTCAGGACCAAGAAGGTGTGTTCCCCCATCAGCAATGCAGAATGTGAGTGCATCTCAGGATTCCACTGCTTGGGGACAGGATGTGCCATGTGTGAACCGGATTGTAAACAAGGTCAAGAATTAGCCAAGGAGGGTAGGTTTGCTCTTCTTCAATCTAGGGCAAGTCTGCTTATCTAGACATACGTCATTAGTTTAGGTCTCGGTCCTTTGACTATAAAGTAACACATAGATGAGTAGAACCTTAAAGTAACATGCAATGAACCACTGACTCAAGCATATATTTACAAAATTATTTTTTGATCAATGGAAATAATTTGAAACCACAACATTTGTAATTCACCAGGATCATGCATTTTCATACATTTCATACATTTATACACAATCGTCTATGTACAATTAGAACAACAACTTTAGTTATCTTTGGGTTTTGTTTCCAGAGGTATTGTTGAACAGACTGTGGCGACTGTATTGTTAATGACTTTATTATTGTGTGATTATGTTCATCACAGGAAAAGTTATGAAATTTTAAAAATATTCCCCTTTTTAATTGTTGCTTTAATTTTTATGCAGGTTGTAAAGACTGTCGCTTTGGGACATTTAATGATCAGAAACATGGCAGCTGTCAACCCTGGACAAAGTACATATAATTTCCTTTTGCTTTCAAAATAGAGAATCTGGATTAGCCTTTTCGGTTTATGTATCTATTTTTTATGAAGTTATTTTTTTAAGATTTGTTTATTTGTCAGAAAGAGAGAGAGAGAGAGAGAGAGAGAGCACAAGCAGGGAGAATGGAAGGCAGAAGGAGAAGCAGGCTTTCTGTTGAGTAAGAAGCCTGACTAGGTCCTCAATCCCAGGACCCTGGGATCATGACCTGAGTTGAGGGAAGACGCTTAACTGACTGAGCCATCCAGGTGTCCCTGGGTTAACATTTTTAAAGACAAAGAATGTTATCCCTGAAGTTTTAAAAAAATCTGCCTGGGGCGCTGGCTGGTGTCCGTCGGTGGAGCGTGTGACTCTTGATCTCAGGGTCATGAATTCCAGTCCCATGTGGACGTGGCACCTACTTAAGTCTATCAAGTATAGGCATAGAACAGCGTACAAATAGGCAGCGTGTGAACAGTATGAGGTCGTAGTACTTGGATACACAGAGTGAGCATTTTCTCCAGAAATAATGCCCAGAGCACTTAGCTCAAATTTGCTGGAACTTTGCTACTGTCTGCCCCAGCTGTTCTGTTCTGTTTCCTTCCGATCTCCTTGCTGCCTCTTGCTTTTCCTCACTGATCACTGAGCCCATCTTCAAGGGTGCAAGGCCAGCACTGAGAGTGATACAAGAAGGGTAAACTATGTTTTCTACCCTCGAAACCCCAACACCTACTCGGGCAAACAAGACCATCACGGAAGTAAAACAGCCAACGGCATCCATGGAAATAGGCCTGTTGACCTGTGTGATGAGGAGCAGAGCTACTCAGAGCGTGGTCTGAGAGCAGGTGCCGGTACGCCGACAGTTTGTGGTACCTGTGGCAGGAACACGACACGCTCCGAGATGAACGTTTAGAAATGTGTAAGGCAACTGGCAGTCATGTGTGTCTGTCAGCTCATAAAGATTGAGGGCTTGTGTTTTGTATGCCTTCGTTCTGTTTTTTCATTCGATTTTCTTACTAGAAAATCATGTTGATTATTATTTTACATTTAGATTCTTAGGTTTTACAGAAATATTGGTTTGTACAGATTGGGAAAAAATTTTTTTAAGGTCTTTTAACACAGATAGTTCAGAAAGGTCAATGAGTCTGCATGGAAAGTGGGATTGAACTTGTTTCAGAGGAAGAGTGAGTTTGCATCAGGTAACAGGATGAGGGAAAAGACACAGGACCATGATGATGGTGGTGGCATCAGTGATGGTGATGGGGGGATAACGGGGATGGTGGTGGTGGTGATGGTCATGATAGCTACCATGTATTGGGATGTGTGGGTCTGGGTTCATAAAGCCCAGCCCCTGCAAGTGTGTCCCTGGGACCATTCATTTACTTTTCACAACAGTCCTTGGGAGTAAATACACCTTCTCTTACAGATGAGAAAACAGGCTTAGCGAGATGTTCTTAACCTGCCCATGGTCATTCTGCACAGGGAAAGACCCCGGCCTCAAACCCACATCTGTCTGATGCCAACACATCATAGGATTAGGAACTCCTAACCCTTATGCTAGGCTGTCTGTCCTTCATATATGGTCAAATATGCTTAAGAAATTAAGGGCAAGGGGCACCTAGGTGGCTCCGTGGGTTAAGTCTCTGCCTTCAGCTCGGGTCATGGTCTCTGGGTCCTGGGATGAAGCCCTACATCGGGGGGGGGGTGGTTGTCTCTGCTCAGCAGGGAGCCTGCTTCCCTGTCTCTCTCTGCCTGCCTCTCTTTCTGTCAAATAAATTAATAAAATATGTAAAAATATTTTAAACAAAAAAAACCATCTATAAAGAAATCGAGGGTGAGAAACTAGCCAGGCAAAACAGTTTGGGGAGAGTTGTGGGTCAGGGCTCCCCAGCCTGGGAAGAAAGAAGAATCCAGTTAGTTGGGTAGAATAGGATGAATTATGGAACTGCGAAAGCTGGAGGAAACGAGCCAGCCAAGTGTATGTTTTCCATAATATCTTTATACCCAGACCCACACATCTTTGCCACTAGGCTACTTTATTGGATGGAAAATGTCAATATTTTTAATTAGAATGACCTGTACCTAAATTAATTATTTGAACTCTTTTCATCGCGCGATCTAAGCTGTTCCTTGGATGGAAAGTCTGTACTTGTGAATGGGACGAAGGAAAGTGATGCAGTATGTGGACCGGCGTTGGCTGACTTCTCTCCAGGTACAACCTCTGCCACCATGCCTGCCCCTGCAAGAGATCCAGGTAGCTGGTTCATTGTTATCTAACCAGAGTGGATGTATCATGGCTATTCTGATTGGAATTTATATCACCCCAATACTGTGATGCCTCACATCTCTGCCTGCAACGGGCACCTCCTGCATGCCTTCCTTCTTTCATTCTGGCATCAAGAAACCCATCAAATTTTTTCAAGTGTTTGTCACGCAATCTGAGATGCATGTTAGTAATCAGAACAAGGTGAAACTATGCAGACAAACACTCCACCTTTGATAATGTCAGATTAAGGGGATTATAGAGTCCTATATTTTCCATATTTTAGAGAGGCCAAGCCACTTAATTTTTGTGGGCCTCTGGAAAAACAATATTTACGGTTTTTTTTAAAGATTTTTTTTTTTATATGCAGGGAAGTTCATTAAGTTAGCTGGTTAGAGATGCCCAAGGCACCACTTCTCCTTGTGATTAGGGATTTACCAATGTAACTATAAATATACACATATTTGCAAAACTACATATCTGCATGCATTTCTCCTTTTGCTCTTTTTTAAAGGTCGTACGCCGCAGATCATCATCTTCTTCCTTGCACTGACTTCGGCTGCTGTGCTGTTCCTGGTGTTGTTTCTAGTGCTCCGTTTCTCTGTCCTTAAACGTGGCAGAAAGAAACTCCTGTATTTATTCAAACAACGTAAGATCAATATAAGCGTATTCAATATGAGCTCTTTTGAGGCAAAACTGTTTACGGTAGAAAGGAAAAGATTCTTTTTTTTTTTTTTTTTTTGGTTAGTATAGCACAGAGGTTATCAAGGAGGGACAGTTTTGTCACCAAGGGGACATTTGGTAATGTCTGGAGACAGTCTTGGTGGTCACAACCTTGGGGGTGTGGAGGGCATCTAGTCAAAGGAGTTGGAGATGCTGCTTAAATTCTACAATGTACAGGAAAACAGTTACCCCCTCCAGCTTTCACCAAAATCTCTGATTTAAAGAATCGTCCTTCCCTCCTTCACCCCCACCTACAACACAAATGCCTTGCCAAGAGCGGTGAGGAGTAATTAGTGAGTTGCGATGAAGCCATAATGCATTTTTAAAATATTTTAGACCATTAAAAAAACTTTCTATTTTGAAATAATTACAGGTTTTACAGGAAGTTGTAGAGACAGTACAGAAAAGTCTCAGTTGTCGTTCATGGGGGTACATCTTCTGGAACTAGAGCACAATACGAAAACCAGGCAGTTGACATCGGCACGTTGTGTGTGTCAAGCTGTCTGTCATTTGATCGCACGTGTAGACTGGTGTAACCTCCAGTACAACCAATACAGAAGTATTCTCTCCCCACCAGGATCCCCTCCGGCTGATCCTCTGTGGTCACATCCACTCCCTCCCTGTTCCTCCTGATAGCATAAGTCTGTTTTCCATCCCCACACTTTTTTTTTTAAAAAGATTTTATTATTTATTTGACAGAGAGAGATCACAAGTAGGCAGAGAGGCAGGCAGAGAGAGAGAGAGAGAGAGAGGAGGAAGCAGGCTCCCTGCTGAGCAGAGAGCCCGATGCGGGACTCGATCCCAGGACCCTAGGATCATGACCTGAGCCGAAGGCAGCGGCTTAACCCACTGAGCCACCCAGGTGCCCCATCTCTACACTTTTTTTAAAAAAAAGATTTTATTTATTTATTTGCCAGAGACATTGAGAGAGAGAATGCACAAGCTGGGGGAATGGTAGGCAAAGGGAGAAGCAGGCTCTCCACTGAGTAGGGACCCCGAGGCAGGACTCAATCCCAGGACTCTGGGATCATGACCTGAGCTGAAAGCAGACGCTTAAGTGACTGAGCCACCCAGGCATCCCCCATCTCTACACTTTTGTCTCTTAGAGAATGTTTATAAATAGAAGCATGCAATGTATAAGTTGATTATAAGCATGTGACCTTTTCAGATTGACTTTTTTCACTCAGCTTAATGCCACTGAGATCCTCCCAAGGCATGATGTGCTTCAACAGTGGGCTCTTTTTAAAATTTTCTTTTATTTTTTTTCTTTTTTACCACTGATCAGCATTCTGTGGCATCGTTGAACCAACTTCTGTTTGTTTGAACATTCACCAATTAAGGGACATTTTGATTGTTTCCAATTTTTAACTGTTGAATATCAAGCCTTTGTGAATAATCACGTGGAGGTTATGTGTGGACTGAAGTTTTCATAGTGCTCACATAAATGCCCGGGAATGCAATTTCTGGGCCATGTAGTTTGTTGTTTTAAGAAACTGCCAAACTATTTTCTGGAGGAGTTGTACCATTTAATGTTCCACCAGTGGCTTATGAGCCATCATTTCTCCTTACCCTTGCCAGCATTTTCTACCGCCACAGTTTCTTACCCAGCCATTTGAAGAGGAATACAGTGATAGCCCACTCTGGTCATCTGCCTTCCCCTAAGGGTACAATATCATTTCACGTACTTGTTTTTTTTTTTTTTTAAGGTTTTATTTACTTATTTGAGAGAAAGAGCAAGAGAGCGCAAGCAGGGGCAGAGGGAGAGAGGGAGAAGCAGACTATCTGCTAAGCAGGGAGCCTGATGCGGGGCTCGATCCCAGGACCCAGAGATCATGACCTGAGCTAAAGGCAGATGCTTAACCTGCTGAGCCACCCAGGCATCTCTCACGTACTTATCTTCCACCGGTGTGTTTTCCCCAGTGAAATGTTCCTTCATGTCTTTGGTCTGTTTTCTAATTAGACTTTTGTTTATTTTACTATTGACATTGGAGAATTCTTGGTACCTGCTAGATGAGTCCTTCAGCACGTGTGTGGTTTGCGTTTCTGCCCACTCTGTAGCTTGACTTTCCCTCCTCTTCATGGAGTCTTCTGCAGAGAAAAAGGTTTTAATTTTGGTAAAGTACAATTTTCCAGGTGGTTTTTTTTCCCCCCCATTTATGGAGTCATGTCTGAGAACTCTTCAAATCCTGGATCGCAAAGATTTTTATTTTCTCCCGTGTCATCCTCTAGATGTTTTACATGTGAACCTGTGGTTTAGTTTTAGCTAAGTGTTGCATAAGGTGTGAGAGGTAGGTCAAGAATTTTTTTTTTTCCTATGGATGTCCAGTTGTTCTGGCATCATTTGCTGAAAACACCATCCTCCCTTCATTGAATTGTTTTTGTGGCTTTCTCAAAAAACAGTTAGCTATACTGGTGCGGGGGCTATTGCTGGTTTTTCCCTCTTGTTCCACTGATCTGGGTGTTTATTCTCTGCGGGTACCACACTGTCTTGATTACTGTGGCCATAAAACAGGTCTTGAAATTACGTAGAGGGTAGGAGGCTTTTCCCCACTTCATTCTTCCTTGTCAAATTGTTTTAGCTATTCTAGTTCTTTTGTACTTCCAAATAAATTTTAGGATAATCTTATCTGTAACTATAAAAAGTCAGCTGGGAGTCTGATAGCAACCGTGGTAAGTCTGTATATTAGTTTGGTGAGAAATTATGTCTTCACTGTGTTAAGTATTTATGTCTTAACATAGTAAAGACATTTCTTTTATTTCTTTTTCTTTTATTTCTTTCATCAGCATTTTGTGGTTTTCAGCACACCAATCCTGTACGGATTTTGTTAAATTTAGGCTTTAGCATGTAATTTTTAAAAAAAATTCCATGTGGTATTTTATCTTAAATTTTGGTTTCCGCCCGTTCATTGTTATTCTATGGATATAGCTGATGTTCATAGATTGATCTTGTATTCTGTGATTTTGCTGAACTTACTTATTAGTTCTAGGACTTACATGGACTATAATGTCATCTGCAAATAGAGACATTTTCGTTTTTTCCTTTCCAATCTGCATTTCTTTTATTTCTTTTTCTTGACTTACTGTGCTGACTAGAACTTCCAGCACTATGTCGGATAAGATTGAATATCCTTATTCGACAGGACTGGGATTGAATATCCCTGCCTCGCTTCTACTCTTAGGGAAAAAGCATTCAGTCTTTCACCAGTAAGTATGTTGTAGGCTATAGGTTTTTAGTAGATCTTCTTTATCAGGTTGAGGAAATCCTTCCTCTATTTCTAGTTTTCTAATATTTTTGTAAAATCATGAATGAGTGTTTAGTTTTGTCATATGCTTTTTCTGCATCAATTGATATGATCATGTGACTTCTCTTCATCAGCCTAAGATGGAGGATTACATAGATTCATTTTTGAATATTAAATCAGCCTTGCATCCCTGAACTAAATTTCACTTGGTCATGGTATATAATCCTTTTTATATACTGCTTAACTCTATTAGCTAATATTTTGTTAAGAATTTTTATAGCTATATTCATGAAGGATAGTAGTCTGTGGTTTTCTTTTCTAGAATTGTCTTTGTCTCATTTTGGTATCAGAGTAATACTGGCTTCCTGAAATAAGTTGGGATGTGTTCCTTCTCTATTTTCTGGAAGAGATTGTGTAGACTGGTATTAATTCTTCTTAAGATATTTGGTAGAATTCTCTAGTGAAACTGTCTGGACCCAAACACTTTCTTTTTGGAGATTTTTAATTACAAAATCAATTTCCTTAATAATTACAGGACTATTCAGGTTATTCACAGTGAGCGAGTTGTGATTGTTCATGGTTTTTTTTAAGGAATTGGTCCACATTGCCTCTAAGCTGTGAAATGTATGTGTTTAAGTTATTCACAGTATTCCCTTATTATTTACTTAATTCTCAAAATATAATTGTGGACTTATGTGTTCACCTTTTCAGTTTTATCAGGTTTAGCTTTATCTATTTTGCAGCTTGATTGTCTGCGGTATACACAGTATTGCTAAATACCAGGTAAATCCTGGTCTTCTGGGTAAAGAGACTTCTTTAAAATTATAAAAGTTCCCTCTCCATGCTGATCATTTTTTTTTGCTCTGAAATCTACTTTATCTTATATTAATATAGCCCTGCTTTAAAAAAAGTTAGTGTATATATGGTTTACCTTTTTGCATTCTTTTGCTTTCAACCTAACTACATTTTATATGTTTTTGTAAAGATGTTATTTATTTATTTGAGATAAGGAAAGAGAGAGAGAGTGAGAGTGCATGCACATGACCGAAGGGAGGGGCAAAGGGAGAGGGAGAGAGAGAATCTCAGACTCCACACTGATTGCAGATCCAGACACAGGGCTTGATCTCATGACCCTGAGATATGACCTGAGCAGAAACCAAGAGTCAGATACTTAACCAACTGAATCACCCCGGTGCCCCCATTTTATACTTGGAGTGAATTTCTTGTAGACAACTTATATATCAGTTACTCTACTAATCTCTGCCCTTTAACTGATAAATTTAAGCCATGTGTATTTAATGTAATTACCCATATGTTTAGGACTTAAGATACATTTTATTTTTTGTTTTCTGTTTGCTTTCTCTGGTTTTCATTTCTCTGCGTTCCTGGGATTACCTGAACATTTTTTTAGAAATCCACTTTGATTTGCCTATAGTTTTTTTGAGTGTATCTCTTTGTATAAATCTTGTAGTGGATGCTCTAGTTATTATACATAATTTATCTATCTACTAGTATAAACATTATAACACTTTGAGTAAAGTATAAAAATATTACCTCCTTTTGCATCCTTTTAACCTCCTCCAATTTATAATATGCTTATCTTAAATATTACCACTACATACTTTGAGAACCATATTAGACACTGTTCTAATTTTTGCTTCAACTGTCAAACATAATTTGGAAAACTCAAGGGAAGGAAAGTTTATTGTATCTACCCATATATTTGTTCATTCCTTTTCTCTTTGCTCTTTTCTGATGATCCAAGATTCCTTCTTTTATCATTTCTCTTCTATTTAGAGACTTTCCTTTAGCCATCCTTTTAGGGTGGGCCTTCTGGTGACAAATTCTCTTAAGTTTTCATCTGAGAATGTCTTGATTTCTCCCTCATTCCTGAAAGATATTTTCACCAGGTATTGAATTTGGTGAAAATTCAATTGTCACCAGCTCTTCTGGTTAGACAGGGCTGGAAGACATTCAACACAGTAGATGGGGTTGTGATTCAGCTCCTTGCCTGGAATTGGGCAAACCAGGAGCTATGGTCGGCAAAACTCCTTGTTTGAGGGTCTGAGGCAGGCAGATTTGCACACCATCAACTTCCCTGGTCAGGGTGAGCCCTCAACTTGGCTCTGAAGATAAACAAAGCTTCTGGTTGAGATTACTCCTTGGACACTGCAAGTATGTACTCAGTCTGCCAAGATCTGTGTGCTGGTTGCTGCAAGCTCCTCTCCCTTCACCACGGTCAGATTCCTAGTGGTTGGACCCTATATATTCCCCTACCTTTCCTGTGGTGGGAGATCAGACTGGGTGCTCCTGTAAAGGGACCCCCCCCATGCTGAGAGAAGCTGGTGGTTCCCTTTGAGTTCTCTTTTCCCACTGGAGGAGCCAGAGGCTCAGGGAGACCTCTCTGTGTGGTGATGCACTGGCCTGCAGGAAGGGCAATGTGGTCAATGGTAACTGCTTCTCTTAACTTCCTAATACAGTCTGTCTTGGTCTCTGTGGTGCTGAGGTGGGGCTGCTGCAGCCCTCATCCCCATGTTCTAGGATTCTGCCAGGGTGTCTTCTTCTTGAATAGTTGTTAGTTGTTCTTCTCATGAAGGAGTCATGTTGCCTTCTTGTGATATTACTCCCCTTGGTTATTTTTTTACAGTAAGAAGCATGTAATATTGAGGCAGGCCCTTTTGCTTTGTTGGGCTATTAAAAAAAATCTATTTAAGATGAGCAGTTGCTTGGGGCTGGGTGGCTCAGTCAGTTAAGCATCCGACTCTTAATTTCAGTTCAGGTCATGATCTCAGAGCCCTGAGATTGAGCCCGCACTGGGTTCCACACTCAGCACAGGGTTTGCTCATCCCTTTCCCTCTGCTCTTTCCCCCAGCCCCACTTGCACGCACATGCACACACGCACACACACACACACACACACTCTCTCTCTCTCTCTCTCTCTCCCCCCCTTCTTTCACAAATAAATAAATAAATAAATAAAATATTTTTTAAAAGATGAAAAATTGTTCAACAGTAACACAAATACTTCATGGTGAAAGAAAACCAGGAAGCCAACACATAAATCAGTTCTTTAATTGTCGATAATGGAAGTAGTGGGATTATCTTTAATATCTTGGTGCCATAAGCATTTCACTCAAAAGAAACTGTCTAGTGTGTAATGTGAGTAACCCTCAAGATTAAAATCCATACTGCTGAATTGAAACTATGGTTATGTTTGGGATATGACTAATTTTGTGGTATAGTGATTCATGATCAAGATTGGGCATCGTAGAAAATAAAGAAAATCGCTTTCCAGGACAAGTAAGAGTACATGGTAAGAAGAAATTGTAAATAATCCTGGGAAAAAGTTCCTACTTGCTATCATCTCTCTTATTGATAAACTTGCTCAAATTAAAGTTGAGCATGGTTGCAACTTAGAGATGTCCTGTGACTGTGATGTCAGAAAATGGATGTAAAATGGTTAAAATAAACAGCAAAAGATAAGTTGCTTTTAAATTACTTTTCAGCATTTATGAGACCAGTACAAACTGCCCAAGAGGAAGATGCCTGTAGTTGCCGATTTCCAGAAGAAGAAGAAGGAGAATGTGAGCTGTAAATCAGAAATCCAAACCTCCACTGGGCCTGTCTTGAGAAGAATCACAGGAGAAACAGGATTGATCCCACCATCATATCTTTCTAAATCGAAGACACCATCCTAGATAAGACTCAGGATTACCCCTAAGTTTCCTCAAAATGTTAGCAGATTGGCCTTTAAAAATGTACCCCTTTTAGCACACGTATGGGACAGAGCTGGTGGGAAAGGGGCATTTTCTAGATAATGCTTAATAGACTTCACTAGCTTGTTTTTGAAATCCAAAGAGAATTATGCTTAAAATTACATCATGTAGGCCAATGGTCTAGCTAAAATGACAGTCCAAAATCAATTCCATTTTTTTGAGTGCTAATAGAACATATTACAAAAAGCCATAAGATGCAAGAAATACCCCCAAACAAATTTTCCATTGGTTCAGATATTTAACACAATGAGCTCTACTGATGTGAGGGGGGATATTTTGACAGTGCCCAGATTTGAGGTCAAGGGAAAAATAGCTCAGAACTTGAGGAAGAGTTTTGGAAAGAGTTCCAATGTCTTTGCACATTTTGTGGTAACCTCCATCTTCATATCTCCTGCTTTGTACTGCTCCTTTATGAACTGGGGCTTATGGTTTGGTTCTTTGTTGTTGTTTAAAGTTTTTTTATTTATTACTGAAGTGTAATTGACAAACAACATTGTATCAGTTTCTATTGTACAACATAGTGGCTCCACAATTCTGCACATTACTCAGAGCTTGCCACAGTAAGTACTGTCCCCATCTGTCACCATACGACATTATTACAGTATTACTGACCATATTCCTGATGCTGTACTTTTCATCTCTCTGAATTATTTATTTTATAATTAGAAGTTTGTGTCTCTTAATCCTCTTCATCTGTTTTGCCCAGTTTTGAGATTTGGCTTTTGTGTTTTTAATTCTTAAGAACATTAAAAATAATATCTGGTATATCAAACTCCCACAGGCCAAATTTGAGCAGTCCTGGGTCTCTGTATGGCTTATGAGCTAAAAATGATTTTTACATGTTTAAATAGTAAAAAACAAATCAAAAGAAGACTAATATCTCATGACATGAAAAAGTATGTAAAATTCAAATTTCAGAGTACATAAATAAAGTTTTATTAGAACGCACAGCCACACTCAGGTCGCTTTTGCATTACAACAGCAGAGTTGAGTAGAGATAAGAGACTGTAAGGCCCATGAAGTCTAAAGTGTTTAACATCTGACCTTTCATAGGGTCAGAGTCAAGGTCAGAGCATCCATCTGTGTGTTGCTTTCCTCCTTCATCTGCCTACATCCCCACCTGGCCCCCAGGCACCTTCCTCAGGAATGTCCCTTCAATCCATTCCCTTGCTTTAAAAAAAAAAAAATCATTGCTCATATATTTAAGTACCCCAAAACTATGTTATTTAGTTTTGCTTGTTTTTGAGCTTTATGAAAATGGTATTATGCTGCATGTAACTTGCTTTAGTCTCTCAAAATTCTATTTATAAAGACTCATTCATGTTATTGTATATAACTAGAATGCATTCTTTTTGATGATTGTATAATTTTATAAATATATCATAATTTTTTTTAAAGTTTTATTTATTTACTTGACAGATAGAGATCACAAGTAGGCAGAGAGGCAGGCAGAGAGAGAAGGGGAAGCAGGCTCCCTGCCGAGCAGGGAGCCTGATGTGGGGCTTAATCCCAGGACCCTGGGATCATGACCTGAGCCAAAGGCAGAGGCTTAACCCACTGAGCCACTCAAGTCCCCCACAAATACACCATAATTTATCGATCCATCCTGAACCAAAGGACATTTGAGTTGTTTCTGGGTTTTTTTGCAATTATAGACAATGTTGATATGAATGCTCCTATATGTGTGTGTCCTGTGGAAGTTTAAAAACTGTGGTTGTCTTTTTCTTATTGGATCATAGTTCTTCACATAGTCTAGATAATAATTTTTGGTCACTTGTATATATTACAAATGTCTGCTTTGTTTGTAACCTTTTTCTCTTTTGCATTGTGGTTTTTTCAGTCTTTTGAGTAATAAGCAAAAAAATTCTTACCTTAATTTGGTCAAATGTACAGCTCACTTCTTATATAATTAACATTTTTTGGACTCCTGATTAAAGAAGCCCCTCCCTGCCCCAGTACCCTAAAGATATTTTCTCACCTTTTATTCTGGGAGTTTTAAGTGTCTATTTAAGTCTAATCTATCAAGAACTGTCTCCTGCATTTGTTGTTGAGGTCATGGTCCAACTATGGGTTCTGTGACCTGATGCCCTTCATTCCATGGTCCATTTTTTTCCCTTGGATCTGCACCGCCGCCTCTGTCCTACACCATTTCCACATGTCCTCGCATCTGTTCCTGGGCTCTCTGTTCTGTTCCATTGGTCAAGGGGTCTGTCCCCATGCGAATACCACACTGTCTTTGTCACAGAATGTTTATAAAAGCTCTCGATACCTGGTAGGACAAGTATTTAATTTAACATTGCACAAAGTTTTATCAAGTTTTTCTGGGCAGAAACTCTGTATATCATTTATTAGATTTATTTCTAGGTAGCTTGCTTTGTGTTGGCTTCTTATTTTATAATTTTATGTATTATTATTTTTATTTTTTAAAGGGGGCTCCGTGCCCAACATGGGGCTTGAACGCACAACCTTGAGATCAAGAGTTGTTTGCTCTACCGATTGAGCCAACCAGGTGCCGCTGTTTGCTTTTTAGGTGGTTTTGTTTGTTGCCAGAGTATAAAGATGTAGTTGATTTGTTTATATTAGTTTATAGCCAGTCTCCTTGCTCAGCTTTCTTATTATTTCTGATACTACATATGTAGATTCTTTTGGGTTTTCTGTTCAGACAATCATATTACTTGCTATAAGAATAGTTTCTTCCTTTTTTCCCTTTCTTTCTTCCTTCCTTCCTTCTTTTTAAAAGATTTTATTTATTTTTCTGACAGAGAGAGACACACACACACACAGCAAGAGAGGGAACACAGCATGAGGAGTAGGAGAGGGAGAAGCAGGCTTCCCACCTAGCAGGGAGCCTGTATGCGGGGCTCAATCCCAGGACTCTGGGATCATGACCTGAGCCAAAGACAGACGCTTAATGACTGAGCTACCCAGGTGCCCCAGTTTCTTCCTTTTCTGATCCTTTGTTTTTTATGTCTTCTGCTTGACTCCGTGCTGGATCTTGCGGTACAATGTGATGATCTTTTCCATCTTATGGATCGGGGATACTTTCAGGAATCTAAAAAAAAACCACAATTGATCAGGTTAAGTTCTCTTCTGCTCCTGGTTTGTGAAGAGGATATTTTTAAACCACAAATACATGTTGAATTTTACCAAATGATTTTTCTGGGGTAGAGAAGAGTAATTTGTTGATGAGTCAGCCCATGGTTCTATCATCTTTGACTTGGATCTGAACTTCAGCCACAATCCAAGAAATTTACTGCCTGAAAGAAATCTAATGTAATAATAGGTATTTCTGTTTTCCTCCCTTCTTTAAAGGATGCATTTTTTAAAAAAAATTTTGTTTTAATTTAAATAGATAAGGTACCTTCATTACTTTTCGGATCTTGTGGATTTTCAGTGCCACCAAGAACAAGGCTGGGGTAGAGATTCCAACATGGATTCCCCTGTCAGCTTTGGACATTTGGTGTAAAATTCTCTGTGGTCCATTACCCACATACACAAAGGGATTGGTCATGCTCTACCATCTCGGGTCACCCTTGATAACTCATCTGTCCCAGATTAGAACCATAGAAAGTCCAGTTTATTCTGTGTTTATTACATAGACTGTACAATACTTTGTCATAATATATTTTGGTATAATGTATGAAACTTAAAAGGGAAAAACACAGTGACTTGGGGTATGAGTCATTTTCCCCCTAAGTGACAGTTAACAAAGAAAGAAAATCAAGACAGAATAATATGATCCCTTTTAGGGATTAATTTAGGAATCTGATAAGTTTGATAGATATGAGTTTTTACAAAAATAAGTGAGCATATTTTGGGATGTACAGATTGGAAACAGTTTTCTAAATGCTTAAAGGCAAGCTTAGGTTACTTCTGAAACAAATTTTTATTTTCTTGTCTAGTGGAAGGTATCATTCTGATGGAAACTTTTGATATGAGGGGCACATGGCTGCTAGAATGGGTTTCTTTCTTCTCTGCAGAGCAGAGCTTTCTATTTGTGGGTGAGAAGTACCCATGGACCTCAGCTCGGGTGAGTTAAATGTGGTCTGTTTGTGTTGGGGTTGGGAGACTGGTCATTACTGACATTTTTAAAAAAGGGCTCTAAAGTAAAACCCAAAGCTATTATATTCACAGAAAAAAAGAATATCTTAGAAAAAAGCTTATTTAAAAAACTTCATATTACTATGGCAACATCAAATCATAAAGGCTTAATCATGAAATAACATGCCATTCTTTGTAAACCATGGAAACAGACTTTAGTGCCTGGGTATGTGAAAGATTAAGAGTTTGGCATTTCTTGCTCCCAACATTTTAGTTACATAAAAATGAAGGCTATTTTTTTTATCAATATAGATTCTGATAGCTGTATTTCAAATGAATTGTCACTGAAATCTTTCAAATATGTTTCTCATATATTCAGTGGAGAGGCTGATGTTGGCTCTGAAATACAGATGACCCCTCCACCAAACTAGCATCCCTCCAGTGCTCTGCACCTGGCGCCATGCGAGGGCACAGAGATAAAGGACTCACTGCCCATCTGAGGGCTTTGAGTCCAGGGGACTGACCGGTACAACCCGAAAAGAGACATAGTGTCACCAAGACCTACTGTATGCCAGGAATACCATTGTGAAAGTAGTTGGAAGGAGTCTCCCAGCCTGGTAGGGAGGCAGCTGTTGTGATGGGATGGACCTGGGGCTCTGTGTGGTGGGAGGCCCACTGGAGAAGGGGTGGCGGGAAGGCTTCCGGGCAGGGCTGGGGTGGGGTGAGGAGGAGTTATCTATTCCCACTGTGTTTCCCAGAAGGAGCAAAGGGTCCAGGCCAAGGGGAGGGAGGGCGGGGCCTGGGAACTGAGGGCCGATGATGGAAGCTTCAGGGCCAGCAGCGACCACATACACAGATTTTATAGGCAACGTTGGGAAGCTTGGATGTTAAACTGTGGACACTGACTTTGGAACCAGGCAAGGGATTTGATCAGATATGCTCTTGGGAAAGATCTCCCTGATTACAATCAGGAAAATGGATTAATGAGAGGCAAGACTGGACTCCAAGGCCGATGAAGGGGTTCCTACAGGAGTCGGGGTGAGCCTGTTGGGGTGGAGCATGAAACCTGGTTTCTGATGTGGGCAGCTGAGGGGAATGGGGTGTATGCAGAGCCAAAGCCCTGCAGGAGATGCTGGAAGAGGAAGGAGTTGGTTCAGTGTCAGCACGGACCCTGGGGGGGTTTCCCGCACAGGGCCATGTTGGTGGTGGGAAAGAGGGATGGAGGAAAGTGGTCTCGCAGAGGCCAGGGCAGGGTTTTCAGAATCCAGTAGATGAGAGAAGCTTCAGGATGGCCAAAGGTCACCAAGAGACCAGGAAGTGACAATAAAACATACCTTAGGTTTAGTAACAAAGAGTCAACCTTCCCAGAAGGCCTTTAAGAGAGTGTTAACCATGAAAGCCAAGCCCTGGGACCAATAGAGGAATGGGGAGTGAAGGCAAATGCACTCACTTTTCAAGAGTCAGACGGTGAAAGAAAGGAGATGGTGTGAGACCTGGGGGCTGCCTGCAATCTTGGGTGGAACATCACATAATACTAGATGTGGTCTGGTCTGCTTGTGAAATGAGACCTGACACCACCTCCACCAGAACTGAGGCCCTGTAGAACTCTCTGGTCGGAATATGTGGTATGGGCAGGGGTTTGTGCTGGTTTTCTGGAGAAGGAGCCTTCTTTGCTAGGACGGAGGTAAGTGTGATTGAGATGTGTAATTCCACCAGAGTGGGGGGCAGGGGTGAAAACTGGTGTAAGCAAGCTAGGTAGCCAGTGTCTGAGCTGCCTGCTTCCTGAAGATGGTTCTGTGTTTTTGCTGGGGTGGGGGGTGGAGGTGGGGAGGAAATGATGCCAGCCGGCTCTTTTGTTCCCAAAGAAGTGTCTCCCTTAAGGCTGCCTCCCAGGGATATACTCTGAGAAGATCTTCAGATGGGTATTTCCATGCTATATGCTCCCAGTTTATTTGTCTGCCTTCTCTCCAGGAGCACTGGGCTCTATCTACACCAAGCCCACTGACGTTTAGAACTCCAGGCTTTAAGCCTTGCTGGTTGCAGGAACTCACAAAATTCAGCCCCTCTCATTTTCCAAGCCAGTGGCTTTGGGGAAACATTCTTGTGCATTGCCCTGTGTGCTCCTCTCTCACATTCTTCTCCATGACCAGGGCTCCTCCCTCTCCACAGTACCCAAGATCTGTTTGTCCCCCAAACCACATCTCTGCACTTCCTGCCTTCTTCAATGTGGTCTCTTCTCTCCCTTTAGTTGTGGAGTTCATTCTGCGAGTCTTCAGGTTGATTTCTGGGGTATTAAGGAAGATTTGATGGTTATCTAGTTGTGTCTGGTGGGATGAGGCAAGCTTAGGGTCTTCCTACTATGCTGTCATCTTCCCCCCTCCTTCTCACCTATTCTCTCTCTCTCTCTCTCTCTCTCTCTCAGTAGGCTCCATGTCAAGCATGGAGCCCAATGTAGGTCTTGAACTCACAACTCTAAGATCAGGACCTCACCCGAGATCAAGAGTCTGATGCTTAACCAACCAAGGCACCCAGGCACCTTCTTGTGTTCTCTTGTAACTGGAGAGACTGGAATAAGGTGAGATGCAAATGTTTGAGAGAGTCTAGAATGAATGAGAGTCTAGAATGAGTCTAGAATGAGTCAGCAGTCGGTGCCTGGTGACCCAGAGGATGGCCCAGAACTTAGGGAACAGGGAAGATGGAAGATTCCAGTTTCATAGGAGGATGGGGCCAGATGAATGCAAAGGCTCATAGTTTCCTGATCTTGATGGAGGGTAACAAAAGGGGTGCCTGCTAGAAGGTTCCGAGTCCTCTGCTGGTATGGAGGGTTCAAGGGAGGCTGGAGGATGGGAGAATGGGACCTGTTTCATTGGAGGCTTGGATTCCTACCAGGACCCAGGAGAGCCCTCACCCTGCAGGGGTGTGGGCAGATACACTGCGGGCAGTTTCCTGCCTTGGCTCAGGAGAGGTGGGACAAACTGCCCTCAGGTCGAGGTTTTCCAGGAGGGAGCAACAGAAGGTCAGAGGGACGAGGAGGTTGAAGATGCTGGCAAGAGCATAGCAAAAGGACTCCACGTTCCAGTTCTGTACAGGAATTGTGTACTTACTATAAGAGTAGTTTTAATCCCTTATTCAATCTTTCTGAAGACAAGTTAATGAAAATAAACACATGGGGTGATGATAGCGGCCACGCACTACAAAGCAGCCTCTTCTGGGAAGTGGGGCATTAGTGTTTCCCAGGGACAGAGTTTCAGTTTTGCAAGATGAGAAAACTGATGGGGGCTCATGGTGGTGGGAGATGCACAAGGCGAATGTGCTTCGTGCTTATAACTTATGCACTTAAAAATGGCTGCAGTAGGGGCGCCTGGGCGGCTCAGTGGGTTAAGCATCTGCCTTTGGCTCTGGTCATGATCCCGAGGTCCTGAGATTGAACCCCGCATTGGGCTTCCTGCTCAGCCGGGAGCCTGCTTCTCCCTCTCCCTCTGCCTGCCGCTCCCCCTACTTGTGCTCTCTCTGTGTCAAATAAATAAGTAAATAAAATCTTTTAAAAAATGGTTACAATGGTGAATTTTACATCGTGTCTATCCTACCTCAATTTGAAAAAAATAAATAAATTTTTAAATTATGAAGCAGAAATCATGAAGCAGAGATAAGCTGCTATTGACTACTGTGTCCCCCCATGCCCCGCACAGAGCCCGGCACATAGTAGGGCTTCAGTAAAAGTATAGCAAACACATGGAAGAGAGAATGACTGAATTCAGACAAGAGTCAGAGATGGCCAGAGGGTAAGTCAAGCGATCTGGCCACATAGGCACTCATACTCTTGTGTTCTTGGGTTTCTTTCTCTCCTCCTTGAGTGCTCAGGAGTGTTTCTAAAAACCATCCAGCTTGGCAGAACACACCTCTCCCCCCACCCCCCGACATATTACATTGAATAAAAGCTCAAGAAAAACAGATGGCAGCTAAGAACTTGTCTGCTCCCACTTTGGGGGCCTCCTCCTCATGCTCTCCTCCCCGGCCAGACATTTTCCTTTCTTTCTTGGAAGCTCCAGCTCATTCCTCTGCCCATCCAGGCCTTGGGGCCACACTCCCAGGGACTGGCATCCAAACAGACCCCAGGATCATAAGTGGAATGTACTTGTGCTTAGATAAGCCACATCTTAAGGCCATAGCCTTAATTTTCTAAGTATGATTTTTTATTGGACAAATAACTTTTACAGATAATTAAGAAATACTTACACATTTAAAAAACAATAAAGCCACCATTTGCTCACATGGCTTGTGTGACAGAGGAAGCATCTGTCCTCCGCGTATGATGCTGGGGTGTGGATCAGGGCATGTTATAACATCTTGTCTAAGTTTTTCCTAGGATCATCCGAGTGTTGAATGAAAATGTTCTGGCCGCCATCAAAGAAAGGGAACCCAGCACTTAGTGTGCCTGTCCCATTTCCACCATACTTCGGAGCAACTGAATACCCCGGTTCAGGAGGGAAATTGCGATGTCAGAAAACAACAGCAACACCACCATATTGCAGCCCATGATGCAATAATTCGTTCAGACAAAGATCATTAAAGGATGGAACCATCAGATAAAACTGGAGACTGGAAACCGGACAGACAGATGGAAACCTGTGTACGTACGGAGATGCATATGGACACAGAAGAGGGCTGGCTGGACAGAGGCAGGGGATAAAACCTCTAATCCACACAAAAGAGGTTTTTGTCTTCACCTGGATTTCAAAGCTGAATTCACTATATAATCCCCTTGAACCTGCCCCTCCTCCAACATTCTCTCCCTCGCTCCAGGAGGCTTCCAGCCAAGCTCCCTCCCTGGCAAGAAGCCTGGCGGTCCCCTGGGTCCTGTCCCTTATCCTCACCCTCACCATCAAACCAATTTACACCCTCAGGCATGCCTCCAACTGAACAAATGTGACCACGTCACTGTGCTGCCTTCCCTTGATCAAGGACTTTCCAGCATCCCCAAGGTCAAGTTCAAAATCCCAGGTCACCATCCTAGCCAGCATGGAGCCCGCCTTCCATGGAATCGCCGCTTCTCTGCACACACCGTGCTGTTCCATGACTCTGGGTTGACGGCTTTTCCTTCTGCTTGAAATGCTCTTATCTGCCTGACAAAATCCCGCTCTTCCTTCAACATCTGCCAAAGCAATCTCTTTCTGTGAGTCTGACCTCACAGAAAGAGTACAGCCCCCTCTCCCGCCTGGGTTCTTCCCTGGGCCTCCTATGTCACCCCATCCCATGCCTCCCGCAGCGGGCGTATTGCCCTGTGTCCGTCCATGGGTCTTTCTTACCTGACTGTAAACCTCTTGAGAGCACAAACTGCGGTTTACTCATCTCTGAACCCTCAATTCCTATGTAGTATACAGTATGTGCTTAATAAATGCTTCCTAAATATATTGCTTGTCTCCTTTAAAACAGTGGGGGAGGGGTGCTTGGGTGGCTCAACCAGTTAAACATCTCGGACTTGAATTTGGCTCAGATCATGTTCTCAGGGTTGTGAGATCAAGCCCTGCATAGGTCTGCTTGGGATTCTCCGTCTCCCTCTCTCTCTCCCTCTCCCTCTGCTCCTCCCCCTGCTCATGCTCTCTCTCTCAATAAACAAATAAGCAAATAGAATCTTAAAAAAATAAAATAAAACAGAAGTGGGGGGAAAACTTACATTTTACCTTAAGGAAAAGAAATTTATTGGCCTGACTAAACTTTTGGTAATTCTAGACAATTGCCAGCAGTTTCCTCCGACAGAGTTAGTAAATTCTAGATTACCTGAGCTAAAGAAAACAGCAGCGGTGTGAGAATCGAGACATTTCTATTTGAACTGTAACTGACCTAGGAAGGTGTGTTTGACTAAGGTTTTAAACAGATTGACTCTTGCGTCTATGCTCTTATCATATGACGTTCTCCATGGATATCCTCGTGCAGTAAAGGCTCACCGACCCAGGATCTTCAATTTGCCCCATATAATCCATGTACGGGTTAGTTAGAGTTGGTACATAGTTAGGAAGTTTAAAAATATTCCAGATTTAAATAGTATGGAGGTTCCTCAAAAAGTTAAAATTAGAACTACCCTACAAACCAGTAATTGTGCTACTGGTTATTCACCCAAAGAATACAGAAACACTCACTCAAAGGGAGACATGCACCCCATGTTTATAGTGACATTATTTATAATAGCCAAACTATGGAAACAACCCATGTGTCCATCTACCAATGAATGGATAAAGATGTCACACACACACACACACACACACACACACACACAGAGGAATATTACTCAGACATAGAAAGAATGAATTCTTGCCATTTGCAACAACATGGATGGAGCTCTTGGGGGTGACGCTAAGCGAAATAAATCAGAGAAAGACAAGTACCGTATGATTTCACTCTTATGTGGAATTTAAGAAACCAAACAAATGAGCAAAGGGAAAAAGAGAGAGAGAGAGACAAACCAAGAAGACACTTAACTACAGAGAACACACTGAGGGTCCCCAGAGGGAGGGAAGGGGGGATGGGTGAGGTAAGGGATGGGGTTAAAGAGGGCACTTGTCCTGACGAGTACTGAGTAATGTACAGAATTGTTGACTCATTATCTGGTACACTGGAATTCATAATTAAATGTAACTAACACTAGTAAAATTGAATGAACACTTAATAAAAAATTAAAATAGAAAACCCTTCCAGATTATACAAATATCTCAATCACAACATTTCTGGCATAATTTGTAGAAGTTGGTTTCACATGATTGCTTCCCTGCCCAAGGTCTGACTTGAAAGAGGCCCCCGTGTAGACAGGGCTGAACCTGCTCCCAGTTCAGCCCGTGATGCTGTTCCCTGCCGACCGCAGACTCGGTCTTCTCCGCTGAGTCCTGCGTGAACTTTTTTGTGCAACTTGCTTTCTCGACAACCCAGAGCAGTCAGAGCTCTGCTTCCTTTCACGGACTGTCATTCATTGTTTCAGCTTCATCCAAAAAAACGAACCCTGGCTCACATACATATTTATTTGACACATTCCTTAAAAACCAACTATAAAAAACAAATTTCTATTAGAACCATAAAAATTAAAATATATTGAAATTGATAATAAATAGATTCTAATATAATTTAGGGGAAACAATTGTCCTAATATCTGGACTTTAGTAACCACAAAATTAAAATTCTAACTTCTAAATTCTATAATTAAAATTAAAATTCTAACTTCAGCAGTTGTAGGAGAAAAAAATCCTTTCACCTCTACTTTGTTGTGAAAGGTCCACATGGGTAACGAAACACGGGACGTTTGGATTTTCCAAATCCAAATTCGGAGGATAAGCAAGGCAACCTTTTTTTTTTTTTTCCTTGAGCCCCTTTGGTTCCTGTTCAGAATCTAAAAGGTGCTCTTTTTCATTTTCTTTGCTTTTTTCTTCCTTCCTTCCTCTTTCCTTCCTCCCTCCTTTCCTCACTTCCTCCTTCCCTTCCTTCCGCCAGATCCTTTCTCTTGTTATTAGCAAGCATGACACTCAAATATAAACATAGTAACACATGTGCCTTTACTCTGGCAACATTTGATTTTCTTAGATTCCAGTAGCTTTTAAGTCGATCAACTGGAAAGCACGAGAGCCACCGGCCACAAGAGGGCAGTAAACACCACCCGGCAGAGGGCTGGCTGGGGATCCAGGGGAAAGAGCTCTGTCCTTCTATGGACGAGAGGACAGATGCTCAAGAGGTTTGGGGACTTGTCTGAGAGGGTGGAGTTCTCAGAGTCTGTTATCCTCAAAGTTTAACATGTCCCCAAGTGCCAGAATGAAACAGGAGGTGGCTACTCAGGGACGCTCTTTCCCAAGAACTCAGCTGTCTGATGATTGCGTACAACTTCCCAGAAGAAAGAAAATAGATGCTCATGGACAGGAAATGAGAAACTCTTTCCTGCTTTAGGGCATTTGAACTTGCTGTTCCTTCTGCCTAGAATGCTTTCCCCTGACCTAACCCCCGGGGCTTAGCGTAGATTTGCACAGACATCTCAAACTCAAGATATTCCAAACTGGTGTAGGGTTCCTGCTTGGGGGTGGACGGCACTGGGCGGACCCCCTCACTGTGATGGGACGGTTACTTAGCCTCTCTCGTTTATAAAATTAAGATAAGAACATCTGCATCACAAATTTTTCCAGAGGCTTCAGTGAGGTTACACATTCAATTAGATTGTTTGCATCACGTGGCCCGGTGTGTGATCACCTCGATGCCTGGCAGCTTCTTCAGTAACGGGTGTCATTTTGCTCCAGAAACCAGGCTTTCTTACTTCCTCTCCTAAGGCAAAAAAAAAAAAAAAACGATTAGCATCCCTCGAATCTCTCTTTCACCATCTGCATTTAACTAACCAAAAGATCTCAATGTACATTTCCAGAATCCGTTCCCAACTTTCGGTCCCAAATGTCACTATCCTAATCTGTGCCTTCAGTACTTTTTGCCTGGATCATGGGAGCTGACTCCCAGCAGCCTGCCTCCCATCCAGGCTCTACACAGCAGGTCAAATAATCGAAGTAGGATGGAGCTTGGCCATGTAATAAGAGCCTATTCTGAACGATGAACTCGTCTGAATCAGAGCCTGAGATAAACAACTGCATTTCTGTCATCCAGACAAGGTCATGGGTGTGGGGGACGGAGTTTTAACCTCTGTGTTATTGACGCACCTAGGACTGATTTTTATGCTTGGTGTGAGGTAAGGATTCCATTCCACTTCTTCTACGTGGATGACCTAACCTTTCCCCCCTTAATCTGCAAAGTCCCTCTTGAAAACTCAGTATCTAATTACAGGTGAAGTGAAAACACAGGTTTTGGGCTTCATTCACACATTAGGGTTCAAATAAGGCCGAGAAAATAATTCGACTCTGCGCTTGAGACATGTCCCTTGGAAAATGTCTTCAGAATGAGCTAAAATGGGGAAAGTGGCAGTCACTCCCCCACACCCATGACCTTGTCTGGATGACAGAAATGCAGTTGTTTATCTCAAGCTCTGATTTAAACAGACAGACAGACAGGGTTGCTTCTGAAATTTAAAAATTGAAAAATGAAGAGAGTGTCCCATGATGTCTGCCCAGGTCTTTTATCCCCGTTAGAATATGAAACTATTTAATGAATTCTAACAATTTTTGAATAAGAAATGAGGACTGAGGGGCGCCTGGGTGGCTCAGTGGGTTAAGCCTCTGCCTTCAGCTCAGGTCATGATCTCAGGGTCCTGGGATCGAACCCCGCGTCGGGCTCTCTGCTCCGCAAGGGAGCCCTCTCTCTGCCTGCCTCTCTGCCTACTTGCGATCTCTGTCTGTCAAATAAATAAATAAAATCTTAAAAAAAAAAAAAAAAAAGAAAAGAAGAAGCAGCCACGTCTCCTTAAAAAAAAAAAAAAAAGAAATGAGGACTGAGCAATTCGACCTTTGTTTGGCTCTGAGTCAAGGACTACTTTTCAAATGATAGTTACCTTTAAATGAATAATTGACAAGTTATTGATCCCTTTTTTTAAACATTTTATTTATTTATTTGACAGAGAGAGACACAGCGAGAGAGAGAACACAGCAGAGGGAGTGGGAGAGGGAGAAGCAGGCTCCCCACTGAGCAGGGAGCCCGATGCGAGGCTCAATCCCAGGCCCCTGAGATCATGACCTGAGCCCAAGGCAGGCGCCCAACGCCTGAGCCACCCGAGCTCACCGACCAGTTATTGATTCTAAAACCGGGCCGTGGTGCTCCTCACCCCACCCCGCTTTGCCACCAGCATCTATGCTGTGAATTTCCTGCACTGATCACCCAGCTCGGAGCCACTGTCTTCCCTAAGAGCAAAGGGGATGGCAGTAGAGGACCATAGTCGGTTCAGACCTTCTATGAACATTGGCCCGGGAGGACTGACCCCTGAACTCTGGGAGCAGGTGTCGGGAGCACTGTCTGCGCACTGGCTGCTTGGTCTGAGGACCAAGAAGTGACATTGCTCCTCGCCGTGCGGCCCCAGCTACGATGCACGCGGCCAGCTCCGATCCTCTGGGCTTTGGGCTGCGTGATTCCTTTTAAAGAGAAGGTTTCGGGACGCCTGGGTGGCTCAGTTGGTTGGACGACTGCCTTCGGCTCAGGGCGTGATCCTGGAGTCCCGGGATCGAGTCCCACATCAGGCTCCCAGCTCCATGGGGAGTCTGCTTCGCTCTCTGACCTTCTCCTCGCTCATGCTCTCTCTCACTGTCTCTCTCTCAAATAAATAAATAAAAAATCTTTTAAAAAAATAAAGAGAAGGTTTCTTTTTTCATTTCATTCTTACCTATGTCCATTGTTGATCAAACACACACAATCCACGTCTTCCTTCCCTTATTTTGCTTTTCTTTTCACGGAAGGATCTCTAGACTGGCTGGATGCCGTCTGCACCTCCAAGCCCTCTGAGCAGCCTTCCTGCTCATGGCGGAGGGACTCCAGGAGCCCAGCGCAGTGCCTGGCAGAGACCAGGTGGCCCTGTATGAGTCACCTGTAGAGAAGGGGAGGGTGCTCCGCAAGGTGAACCTAGAGAAGGGCCAGGGAGCTTCATTACTCACCTTATCCTAAGGACGGCAGCCGAGTGGGACAGCAGTTACCGAAACAAGCTTTGCAGCCAAACATACACCTCCTTTTTGGAACAAAGAAGAAATAAAAGTTAAGATATACTTTTGTAGATGTGATGAAGGTTTGGAGAGAGCAATTAGGGTTTTTTCGTACATTAGTTGTTGAAGGTGGAACTTGGAAATGTTTCTTTCCTGCATCGTCGTGTCTTTTGGTTTTCTGGCTATTTGAGCATCCTCCTAAACAAATTTCAGAATTATTGAAAGGCTTTTTTTTTTTTGAAGATTTTATTTATTTCTTGGACAGAGACAGATCAAAAGTAGGAAGAGAGAGGCAGGCAGAGAGAGAGGAGGAAGTAGGCTCCCTGCTGAGCAGAGAGCCCGATGTGGGATTCGATCCCAGGACCCTGAGATCATGACCTGAGCCAAAGGCAGAGGCTTAACCCACTGAGCCACCCAGGCGCCCCTATTGAAAGGTTTTAAGAGAACCAGTTTTGGAAAGGTTGTCAGAACAAAGACAATGTTTAATCTGTGAGTCACATCTTTCTCATTTAGAGGCTTATTTGCTCTGCAGTGCTCACAGAATTTTTTTTTAAACTGCAAATGTTAGCCAGGTATTCTTTTATTAATTTGCTGCAGATCTTGTTCTAACATATTATCATGAAGACATTTAAATAGAAAGTCAAGATTCATAAATTTCAGCCATAGCCTTTCTGATAAAATCAATAGTTTTTTAAAAAATATTTGATTGATTGATTTGATTAGAGAGAAAGGGAGAGAGCACAAGCAGGGGAGCAGCAGGCAGAGGGAGGAGGAGAAGCAGGCTCCCAGCTGAGCAAGGAGACCAACGTGGGGCTCGATCCCAGGACCCCAGGATCATGACCTGAGCCTAAGGCAAACGCTTAACAACTGAGGCACCCTGGTGCCCCTATGTGTAGCTTTTTAAGGTATAGATAATATGGTTTTTAAAAAGATTTATGTATTTATTTCAGCGAGTGAGAGAGAGCAGGAGTGAGGAGCAGAGGTGTCAGGAGAGAGAGAAACTCACGCAGACCCCCCCACTGAGCATGAACCAGACAAGGGGCTCAATCCACGGCTCTGAGATCCCAGCCTTAGCTGAAACCAAGAACTGGATGCTGAAGCCACTGAGCCTCTCAGCACTGCCATAATGTGACTTTTTTTTTTTACACTCTGCTGTGAGTGTCTATCTTTCCAGGTCAAGAGCCAACTGGCCCCATCGTTTGCATGCTGCTAGGAACATCTAGGCAAGGACACATTTGCACATTCTCTAATAATCTCCTCGGGATGGATTCTTTGCAGTGGTATTACCACAGCAAACATGATCTATTTTTTAAAGATTTTTAAGCCACAGTCCCAAATTCGGTTCTGAGGACGGAAGAGCCCTCAGCTCGCATGGCCCTTGGGAGGAAGGCGTACGTTCCGATGTCTACTGGAAAGAGCTCTGAGGGAGAGGAAAACCCGGTTCTCATCAGCCGCAGTCAGCCGGGCCGGGAGAGTGAAAGGGAGGGATGCGAAGAAGCCGAGATCAGAAAGGATGTGGGAGAGGTTTTCAGAACTTTCTAAAAAAGATGGTCTTGCAGTTGGTTTTTGTTTTTGGCATTTTTCTTGAACCCTTGGTGAAGTGCCGTGCTGGGGAGACTGGGCAGAGGGGCTCCGTAATTATCTTTGTTTTATTTTTAAAGATTGACTCATTCATTCACGTGTGTGAGAGAGAGCACGGGCAGGAGGGGCAGAGGGAGGAGCGTCCCAAGCAGACTCCACGCCGAGCGACATGGGGCTCGATCTCATGACCATGAGACCATGACCCGATCTGAAACCAAGAGTCAGATGCTCAGTCGAAGGAGCCACCCGGGCACCCTGGAAGCTCTATTTTTAAAGGCTGTCCCGTCACAATGTCAGCAAACAGCCCCCGGAGCCCTGCACAGCTGCTTCGCTTTCCCCCCAGTCCGAGGGCTGGTTTCCACCCACTCAGCCACTGCCCGCACAGCTTTGGGTTTATCAAACGGGAGGCTCAAAACTCACGCTTTCCATGGGGTCTGAGGAGGCAGGGGCCCAGCACTTTAACCTCCTTCCTCTCAGACATAGTGTCTTGGATGAGATGACCGGAGGATTTTCAGGAGCCGTTTGCCCACGTGGGCTCCTTCAGACAATGGAAACCTTGAAGCAGACACAGTGCTGGAAACGAAGAGGGGATGGTGAAGGGTGTGAACAGGAAACAGTACCCGGACCTCGTAGTGGAGTGACCAGCAGCGGGAAGGGAGAACAGGGACTTGCAGACGGCGCATCAGGGGTTGAGATTGGTCCCCACTGCCTGGCACAGGGGCGAGGGCCGCAGGCCAGATGGCGGGATTGGGGCTGAGAAGGCTGAGGCTGTTGAGAGCCTTTTGGAGTGGTTGCAGCTCGGGGAAGGCGCTGTGTGCGTGAAAGTGAGTTGTGTAGCTGGAAACACAGTTTAGGTGGAAAAGGAATCAGAGAGACGGATGTGGGTCCTACACACAAGGTCAAATGTAAGTGGGACCCAACAAAGCAGAGCCCAGGATGGAGGGGCTGGGGGTGCTTTTGTGTTTCCAGTTGCTGGAGAGATGCAAGAGTTTAACATTTGAATTCTTTTTTTTTTTTATTATTTTTTTAAACTTTTAAGTAATCTCTGCGCCCAACATGGGGCTCGAACCCACAATGCCGAGATCAAGAGTCACATGCTCCTAGGACCCAGGCAGCCAGGAGCCCCTGATTTCCTTTCACGTGCTTGTTTCCTTGAATGTTTCCCCAGAATCTTAGCCCGCTTCTGCGAGAACCAGGCAAGAATTATCGACATCTTCCACAGATGTGGTTTAGGCTTTGAGAGGAGGACCTACCCATCCTGGGGCAGGTGGTTTTTGCCCTTTGAGCTTAGCTGTAAAGTATATAAAATAAATGCTATAAAATATCAGCTTGGCTGACTTCAGTTTTGAAGAATGATCACTCAAGGGACGCCTGGGTGCCGCAGTTGGTTGGACAACTGCCTCCGGCTCAGGGCGTGATCCTGGAGTCCCGGGATCGAGTCCCACATCAGGCTCCCAGCTCCATGGGGAGTCTGCTTCGCTCTCTGACCTTCTCCTCGCTCATTCTCTCTCTCACTGTCTCTCTCTCTCAAATAAATAAATAAAATCTAAAAAAAAAAAAAAAAAAAAGAATGATCACTCATGAATTTCCCAAGTTCATTTCTAATCTGTTTTTACATTTTAGGTTTTGTTTTTTTTTTAATACTACATTCATTGTTGCAGATGAAAATGTAAACTTGACCTGTGTGTGGTCGCATTCATTCATAGAAAGAAGAATTTAGGGGAGCCTGGGTGGCTTGCCTTCCACTCAGGTCATGAGCTCGGGGGTCCTCGGATCCAGTCCCATGTAGGGCTCCTGCTCGGCGGGGAGCTTGCTTCCCCCTCTCCCCGCCACCCCCCAGGCTCATAGAAAGAAAGAGAGAGAAAGGGAGAAAGAGAGGAAGAGAGGGAGGGAGCGAGGGAGGGGGGATGGATTAATTCATCCTTCTGCTTCCTTGATCCCTGCCTTTGCCTCTGGACGCTGCAAATGTGCCTGAGGCCAAAGCTACCGCGGGAGCTCCTCTGGACCCGACCGCCTGCGCTGTGGGAGAGAGACCCATGGAGGGTGCCGGCTGCAGGGAGAGGCCCTAATGGAAAAGGCGAGTCCAGCCACTGCGCGCCATAATGGAACCTCTTAAGAACAAAAGGGCCAGATGATGTGCGTTCCGGGGCAGAATCCTGGCACCGGCTACTTGGCCGCAGAGCGAGAAAGAACCACAGGCCGACAGCGCACAGAATGGCCAAACTTGAACTCACTTTTGCCATTTCCCCCCCCCTGACAATTAAAAAAATGAAAGGCCTAGAAGAGTCGGTGTGTAGTGTGCGGCCGCGCGGGCTCAAGGACGACGCCGGGGAGAGCCGGGCCGGGGGGAAGGGAAGCTCCGCTCCGGGGCTGGTGCCAGCGCTGCGGAGCTGCTTGGTGCGCCGCGGGCCGCGCTTCCTCCTGGCCGGCCGGGCCCTCGCTCAGCTCCCGCATAGGCGCCCCCTTTCAAAGAGAACGTCCCGGTCTACGAGGACGCTGGACTCCCCCGTGTCTTGAGGAGAGCAGACCCTGCTGCTTGCTTTCCTGGGAGGAAGAACGTGCGAGGACAGCTTGAGGGCTGTGGGCTGGGTTCTCGCCGGGACCCCGGGCTGCTTTCCTTAAACCCACAGCTCCGCGTGGCCCTTGGGGCTCCTGGAGGTGGGGTGTGGATTTGTGAATGGAAGTAAATGAAAACTAATCGGGTTAAGTAGATTCATTTTTATTGTATTGTATTGTATTGTATTTTATCCTATTTTAAATTCCAGTGTAGTTAACACAGTGTTGTATTGGCGTCAAGTGTACGGCGGAGAGATTCAGCACTTCCCTGCAGCACTCAGTGCTCGTCAGGGGAGGTGCTGCCTTCATCCCCACCGGCCACCCACCTGCCCTCTGCTGACCATCAGTGTGTTCTCTATAGTTCAGAGTCTGTTTCTTGGTTTGTCTCTTTTTGTCTCTGTTTGTTCTGTTACTTAAATTCCACCTGAGTGAGATCATGTGCTACGGTATTTGTCTTTCACTTATTTCATTTAGCATAATACTCTCTAGCTCCATCCTTGTTGTAAATGACAAGATTCCATTTTTTTAAAAGATTTTATTTGTTTATCTGACAGAGATCACAAGTAGGCAGAGAGGCAGGCAGAGAGAGAGGAGAAAACAAGCTTCCCCGCTGAGCAGGGAGTCCGATGTGTGGCTCAATCCCAGGACCCTGGGATCATGACCTGGGCTGAAGGCAGAGGCTTTAACCCACTGAGCCACCCAGGAGCCCCAAGATTCCATTCTTTTTATGGCTGAGTAACAGTCCGTTGTATATATACAACATCTTCTTCATCCATTCATCTATTGATGGACACTTAGATAACTTCCTTAATTCGGCTGTTGTAAATAATGCTGCAATAAACATGGGGTCCATGTGTCCTTGTGAATTATGTTCTCATAATTTTGGATGAATTATCCAGCAGTGCAATTACTAGATCATAGGATGCTCTTTTTTTTTTAGGCTCTGAGGACCCTCCGCACTGTTTCCCACAGCGGCTGGACCAGTGTACGTTCCCACCAACAGTTCCCAAAGCTCCCCTTTTCTCCACATCCTCACCAACACCTGTTGTTTCTTGTGTTTTTGATTTTAGCCCTTCTGATGGGTGTGAGGTGATATCTCCTTGCGGTTTTGATGTGCATTTCCCTCGTGATGAGTGTGCTTGAATAGTTTTTAACTACTTTCAAATCTAACAAAACTTGAGTCTGACAGCAGTATTCATTCTGAGCCTGTCATATGTGGAACGTCAATTTAGCTCTTCTGAGATTTTCTTTTTAGGGATTATAGAAATTATCGCTGAAATTATTTTAGATGCCCTCCTAGATATATCCAAAAGGACAAAGAAATTGTGCCAAAGGAGCAGATAAAGAGCTGGAAAGAATCTATAGGAAAGGGAACCTCTAGGCATGCATCAGAGGCTGAGTCTGTATGAACTGAAAACTCACCCATGTTCTAGTTCTAAGGCTGTGTAACAAAGGTCGCCAAATACAGGGGCATAAGACAGTCACTTTCATATGATCGCAAATTATGTGGGATTATGATTATGGATGATGGGGGAAGATCTGCCTCTGCTTTACCAGCCCTGGTCCTCTAGCTAGAAGATTCCATGGCTGAAAGTAACAGGCTATTTGGGAGCTGAGGTCATCCAGAGACTTCTTCAGTTGATGACCGCTCTTGGTGGGAGCCCAACCGGCCTGTCAGCCTACCCGTGGCCTCTGATGTGCCCTGGGATTCCTCATAACACAGTGACTTCAAGGCAGTCAGCTTCCTGCATGGTGACTCACACTTCCAAAGGGGAGTGTCTCAGTGAACGATGAAGATGATGCATCACCTTTAGGCCCTAGCCTCAGAAATCACGCAGCACAGTGTGTAGGAGTTTTAAAAAATGTCCACAAATTCTTTGATCCTCCCTCCCCAGGGTGCACCTAATTCTCCTGCTCATACTTAGTGACTCATGTCTCATGAATGGAATATGACAGGGGTGACTGTATATGACCTCTAAGATGAGGTAACGAAAGGCACACAGCTCCTTCCTTCTATGCTTACCCCTACTCCATTCTTGAAGCCAGAGGCCATGTCATGATGATCCTCAAAAAGCCCAGGGGGCCGTCCTGCCAAGAGTCACGTGAGCCAGCTACCTTGGACGTGGACTGTCTTAGTCTGTTAGGGCTGCTATTACAAAAATACCATGTGCTGGGGGGCTGAAACAACAAACACTGATTTCCCCCAGTTCTGGAGGCTGGGAAGTCCAAGATCAAGATGTTGACAGATTTGGTGTCTGGAGAACACTTGCTGGTTTCTTCATAGATGGCCATCTTCTTGCTGTGTCCTCATCTGGCAGAAGGGTGACAGAGGTCTCTGGGGTCTCTTTTATAAAGGCACAAATCCCATTCGTGGGGGATGACCTAATTACCTCCAGGTTCTACCTCCAAATACCTTCACTTTGGGGATTAGGTATCAATGCAAATTTTGGGGGGGACACGGACATTCAGCCTGTAGCCCAGATCAAGCCTTCAGCTGATATCTTGAATATAACCTGAGACCCTAAACAAGAACTACCCACTTAAGCCATCCCCAGGTTCCCCAGCTCAGAGACTGAGATAATAAATACCTACAGTGTTAAGCTGCTAAGTGTTAGGATAACTTGCTACTCTGCAGAGGAGATCAAAACACAGGGCCAGGCCACATTCGAGGGAAGGTGACCTACACTCTACTTATCAATGGGAAAACTGCAAAAGAATCTGTTGATCCGTTTTCAAAGTGTCCTAATTCATAAGGGAACAATAAAGAATTATTTTGCTCCTCACCCACCCACCAAAAAAGTTTAAGTGTTCCATGGAAGCTTCACCACAACCCCCCCCCTTTCATTATTTGTTTTTCTTAATGTCAAAACAGTCACATGTGTTAGGAATCTTGGGTCCCTACCTGGTCAAAGAAAAGAGAGTTCTTGATGAAGCTGACCTTCCAACATTGACTTGACTAAAAATATAATTCCTTTTTCCGGAGTTTCTCTCAAGTAGCTTCAGTGAACAGATTATGCTTGGTCTCACCTTTAATCTCACTGTTCTCAGGCTGGTCCCTACTCTCCTCTTCCATTTCCTTTAGTAGGAAACTAACTCCTATTCATCCTTTGTGTCCGAGGCCAGGAATCCATCACACCCAAAGTATACTCATGGAAAAAAGACTTCCTAGGAACCCCAACTGCTTGGAACTCCCCGGTGAACGTCTCTCTTATTGTATTCACCACACTGTGTTACGAAGATCTGTTTGTGTGTCTGTCTTCCCCATTGGGATGTGCTGCAGGGACTGTGTCTTACTCCTCTCTCATTGGTGCCAGCATCTGGCACATCAGGAGCACTGCCTGTCAGTAAACAGTGATGATGGTGTGACCTCCACACTTAGAGGACAACAATAAGAGTTGACACCAACATGCTAAGCACGTTTCACACCATCTCTTTTAATTCTTGCAATGAGAAGACTGACCGCAATCCCCCTTTGGCAAATGAGCAAATTGTGTCAAGGAGAGACTGAGAGATTGTCTGTGGTACCCAGTGGGTGAGTGGGACCACCTGCCCATTCACAAGTCATCAGAACCCAGAGTCTGCCCTTCCACCCCAACTCTATATTGAATTCTATATTCTCAATCCAAACAAAACCAGTTTCAACGGTTAGGATTCTTAGAAAGAAATTTAACATTTAAATAAGCAATGTCTCTTAGATTATATATGATTATATGTAAGCGGTAAAAAAAGAGGATGAAAGAGAATAAAGCACAACCGAGACATTTCATAACACATTGAACACATCTTAAATAAAATGTTGTGCACAAAAATGCATACACAGATAAAGCTGGGGAGGTAGTCTTTGAACTGTAAGACCTACTCATGCTTGGAAACTTACAGGCTCAATGACCAGGAAAGAAACCATTGAATCCTTCAGCTACATCCTGACATTTCACATTTTCCAACCAGTGAGTCTATTTTACCCTGTAAAAACCTTGGCTCCCCCAAACAATTAACACAATCAGCCTGCTTACATGGAGAAGAACTAAAGGAATGGATCTCCAAACCTAGCCCACTCTAAAGACTAATAAAAAACTCACGTAAACTCAGGAGTTGTATTTACCGGAAGTGGGATCTCCTGTTGTCATGTAATTATATTCTAATGCAGGCAAACACTGTTCTCTAAAAGGCATTTTGATTCACACTAATAAAGTTATGCTGCTTCATATATGCAGGCCAAGAAAATAGGGGTTTTGGGGTGTGTGGGGGAAACAGGATGCAGGATAAACATGAGACTGACCTTGCAAAGGTCAAAAGAACAACAGATAAATTCTCCAGGCGTTTAAAAAACTGATCATGTAGGGAACATGTTTTCATGAGCCCACCTCTTTAGAAGCTTAATTTGGTCTACAAACTGGGCAAAAGAGGTGAGTTTGTATGCAGTTTACTCATTTGTGTTCCGAATGCAAACGTTATTATTTGAGGATTTGCACAAAATGTAACATGGAGACATCATGAAGAAAAAGGGAGAAAGCAATTTTCAGTCTAACAGGATAATTACTTAGATAAAGCCTCCACTCCAGTGACTATTAAGCCCTCTTAGCAAATGAAACATCCTGAAGGGGAGAAGTCAAAGTACAAAGAACAACTATCTGAGAATTGTGACAGGTAAACAAGGAGGTGGACTGGTAGGGAAATTAAATCTGAAGATTCGGGAGAGTAAGTAGTAAGTTTCTCTTTGTTTTTCCTCTTTTCTTTGCTACCTTTGACCTGAGGGCAGCTCTGGTCATAAAACTGTGCAGCTCTGGGGCACCTGGCGGCTCAGTCATTAAGTATCTGTCTTGAGCTCAGGTCCCTGCATAGCACTGGGTTCCCTACTCAGCAGGAAGCCTACCTCTCCCTCTCCCACACCCCCTGCTTGTGTTCCCTTTCTCCCTCTCTCTCTCTCTGTCAAATAAATAAGTCAAATCTTAAAAACAGCAATTGTGTAGCTCTGTTTTTTGTTTTGTTTTGTTTGTTTTTTCCAGAGTAAAAGGAGAAAGGACTGAGAGCAACCCCATCTTGGATCTAAAAGATAGCAGAGAGCATCGTAATAACTCAATGAGAAAGTCTTGATTTCTAGCCACAGGACTGAGAATGGGGCCCCCGGGAGCCAAAGAGTGATCAGGGGATTATAGAGAGGAGAGAGCTGGTGAAGGGGATCTCTTAATTCTATTGGACATGAGTCTATATGGGCATGAGTCTTTAGCATGCCCTACGGCTGTGCACGCAAAGGAGAGACCCAGATCAACACAGCAAAGACTTTGAGAACTAAACTACAAACATAAACACAGCCTACCTTCTAAGTGCTACATGCATGAAACAGACACCAAGGAACACAGCAAGATTTTAAAAACTTAAGTGGCATTGAAATCACTATTCACAAAAGGCAAAATAAAACTTGTGGTAGTAACCTAGCCAGGGAACTGCCAGCTAAACAAGTCAGTGTTCTTCAGAGGGTTTTAGCAGGACATAGAGTCTCACAACAAAATCATCAAAATGTCAAACAATCTTTGGCATATGAAGAGCCAGGAGTATGTATGTAACCAATCCTCAAGAGAAAAGAAAATCCACAGACACCAACCCTGAGTTGACCCCAATATTGGAATTAACAGAGGCTTTAATGTGGGTATTATAACTGTGCTCCATGGGGGTAAAGGTAACTACACTTCAGATAAATGGAAAGATAGACAGTCTCAGCAGAAAAACAAAAACCATATAAAGAAATGTAAACTTTAGAACTGAAAAATACAATATCTGGAAGAAAACAGAATGGAAATGACAGAGGAAGGAGTCAGTAAACTCAAAGATAAATCAAAGGAAATTATTTAATTTGAAAAGCTGAAAGAAAGATTAATTATAAACAATTGAACAGAGCCCCAGGGACCTCTGGAATAACATCAAAATATCTAATATTTGTGTCACTGGAGGTCCAAGAAGGGAAGAGAAAGAGACTGGTATGGACAAATATCTGAAGAAATAGTGACCAAAAACTTCACAAATTTGGTGAAAGATATAAATCTACAGGTCCAAGAAGCTCTGTGACCCATCAAACAGGATAAACTCAAGGAACACAGGCTGGGATACAGCATAATAAACTGGTGAAAACCAAAGATAGAGGAAAGATCTTGATGGCAGTCAGAGAAAAGTGACACCGTGTACAGGGAACAATTGGAATGACTGTGGATTCCTCACCAGAACCTACAGAAGACAAAAGACTGCAGAACCATGTTCTATACTCAGTGCAGATATTCTTTAGGAATGACAAAACAAAACAAAGACATTCTCAGATGAAGGAAGACTGAGAGAATTTGTTGTCAGGACACTTGCTCAAAAACAAATACTAAAGGAGGTTCTGCCAGCTGAAGAGAAGTGATGCCACAGGGAAACTTGGTACTGCAGGAATTCCTTTAGGAATGAAGGAAGAACAACAGAGGTGGTATATATCTGACCAAATATAATAGACTATTTTCCTATTTTCTCTAAAATATGTGTACCACTGAAAGAAAAAAGAATTATAGCATTGTCTGGTAGAATTTTCAGTGAATAGAGGTGTAATACATACGGACGACTATAATATAAGAGAGAGGAGTAGGGAGTACCTGCTGGCTCAGTCTGTTAAGCATCCAACTCTTGGTTTCAACTCAGGTTGTGATCTCATGGTTGTGAGACTGACCCCTGTTTCAGGCTTTGCACTCAGTGTAGAATTTGCTGGAGATTCTCTCCCTCTCCCACTCCTCTACTTCTCCCCCAACCCACACTCTATAAATAAATAAATAAATAAATAAAATCTTGAAGAGAGAGAGAGGGTAAATGGACTTAGATGCTTATAAAGTTTGTATATTTTACTTGAATTGTTAAAATATTAATCTAAATAGACCACGAAAAAGTTAGGTATGTATGCCATAATCCCTAGAGCAACCACTATAAAATAACATAAAGAGAAATGGACAAAAAAATAGATAAATTAAAAGGAACTACTAAAAACATTCAAATAATCCAAAAGGATGTACAAAAGAGGGAACGGAGGAACAAAACACAGTGAGAAAGAAAAAAAAATTTTATACACACACACACACACACACACAATGGGAGGCCTAAATCCTACTATATCAATAAGCACTAAATGTAAATGGTCTATTTTATACCAACTAAAAGAGATTGTCAGATAGGATTGAAAACACAAGACCCAAATATATGCTGTATTTAAAGACATATCATGCTTCTGCCCAGCAAAGGAAACAATCAACAAAACAAAGAGGTAACCCACAGAATGGGAGAAGATATTCACAAATGACAATACAGACAAAGGGCTGATATTCAAGAGCTATAAAGAACTCCTCAAACTCAACACACACAGAACAGATAATCATGTCAAAAAGTGGGCAGAAGACATGAACAGACACTTCTCCAAAGAAGACATACAAATGCCAACAGACACATGAAAAAGTGTTCAGCATCATTAGCCATCAGGGAAATTCAAATCAAAACCATAGTGAGATACCACCTTACACCAGTTAGAATGGCCAAAATTAATAGGACAGGAGACAACAAGTGATGGAGAGGATGTGGAGAAAGGGGAACCCTCTTACACTATTGGTGGAATGCAAGTTGGTACAGCCACTTTGGAAAACAGTGTGGAGATCCCTCAAAAATTTAAAAATAGAGGTACCCTATGACCCTGCAATTCCACTGCTGGGTATTTATCCCAAAGATACAGATGTGGTGAAAAGAAGGGCCATCTGTACCCCAATGTTCATGGCAGCAATGACCACAGTTGTCAAACTATGGGAAGAGCCAAGATGCCCTTCAACAGACGAATGGATAAAGAAGATGTGGTCCATATATACAATGGAATATTATGATTCCATCAGAAAGGATGAATACCCAACTTTTGTATCAACAGGGACAGGACTGGAGGAGATTATGCTGAGTGAAATAAGTCACGCAGAGAAAGTCAATTATCATATGGTTTCACTTACTTGTGGAACATAAACACGAGGACATTAGGAGAAGGAAAGGAAGAACGAAGTGGGTGAATCAGAGGGGGAGACAAAGCACGAAAGACTGTGGACTCTGAGAAACAGAGTTTTCAAGGAAGGAGGATGGGAGTATGGGTGAGATTGTGGTAGGTCTTGAGGAGGACATGTATTGCATGGAGCGCTGAGTGTGGTACATAAACTGGATCTTGGAACACTGAAAAAATAAAAGAAAAAGGGAAAAAATAAAATAAAAGCTCTAACAGATACAAAAAATAAAGAAGTATAATGACTTAGGTTAAAAGCAGAAGGAAAAAAGGTATACTATGAAAATATTAGTCAAAAGAAATTGGAGCAGCTATATTAATATAGAGAAAGTAGATTTCAGAAAAAGAAATGATGAAAAAGGGATTAAAAGAACATTAATAATAGTAAAAGAGCCAATTCACCAAGAAGACACACCGTTCCTAAATGTGCATGCACAACGAAAGCGCTTTAAAATCTGTGGAGCAAATCATGATAGAATGAAAAAGAATGCTCATAATTATTCTTGGAGATTCCAACAGTCTTCTCTTAATAATCAATAATTTCTAGTGCAGAAAATCAGTAAAATATACAAGATGTGAACATTATAAATCAACTTGATCTAACTGAGATTTAGAAAACATTCCACCCGGGCGCCTGGGTGGCTCAGTTGGTTAAGTGTCTGCCTTTGGCTCAGGTCATGATCCCAGAGTCTAGGGAAAGAGCCCTGAATCAGGTTCCCTGCTTGATGAAGAATCTGCTTCTCCCTCTGTCCCTCCCCCTGCTCATGCGCTCTCTCTCTCAAATAAATAAATAAAATCTTTAAAAAAAAAAAAGATCAACATTCCATCCAAAACAATAGAATACACATTCTTTTCAAATGCACATGGGGCATTCATCAAACTGGGTCATATTTTGAGTCATAAAACAGACATTAACAAACTTGAGATCATAAAAGTATATTTTCTGGTCATAATGAAATTAAACCAATAATCAATTACAGTAAGATATCTGGGAAACACTGAAACACTTGAAATTAAAAAGTACATTTCTAAATAATCTATGAGTCATAGAAGTCACAAGGAAATCAGAGAATATTTTGAACTGAATGAAAAAATTTTAAAATATCAAAGTTTGTGGAATCCAACTAAAACAGTGCTTAGAAGGAATCTACAAGATAGTTCCTAGATCTAAAAAGTAAATTTAACCAGGTCACAACATATGAAGTAGTATCCAAAAATCAAGTGTATTTTTAGATACTAGCAGTGAGCAATTTAAAAATAGGAATTACATAGACAGGGCCATTCCAATAGCACCAAAATCCACATTGTTACTCCCAAGTGAAAAAAAATTTAGATTGCTCGAGAATCTGTATGCTGGTGTGTATAGCATCATAACTCATAATTGTCAGAGACTGCCCTTTAAATGGTGAGTGGATAAATCACGGCACACCATTAAATGGAATATAAAGTAATAAAAAGAACTGAAATGTTGATTCAGATGAATTTCAAATGCATTATGTTAAATGAAAGAAGCACATCTCAAAAGGTTATGTACTGTATAATGATCCCATTTATATATATATCATATGATATATGATATAAAACTTTATTTTTTATGTATTATTATTTTTTTAAGACAACACTTGAGGGATGAAGGACGCATTGTGAGGGATGTGGGTAGGAGGAAGATACAGACCATAAAGGGTCAGCTTGTGGGAAATTTAGGGGGTGAACGGAACTATTCTGAGTCTTGATTGTGGTGGGTTCTTGATTATTAACTTGTCAAAACTCACAGAGCTGTTTGGTGAAAAATGTACATTTTACTGCGTGATAAATTAAAAATGAAAAAAAAAAAGAATGAAATCCACACTCCTCATCTGAGTCCAACCGGAGCTACCAGTCCAGTTCAAAACACAGTAGGATTGCAAAGCAGGGTTCTAAATCAAGGACACTAGGGGAAACCCATTTTTGTTGTTGTTTTAGTCTGATAGAATAAAGAGGGAAAATAAATGTGCTGCATCATGTTATAAAAATAGTAAGATGACCAACACCTGTTGATGGATTTTTTTTTTAAGATTTTATTTATTATTTGACAGAGAGAGAGATCACAAGTAGGCAGAGAGGCAGGCAGAGAGAGAGAGGAGGAAGCAGGCTCCCCGCTGAGCAGAGAGCCGGATATGGGACTTGATCCCAGGACCCCAAGCTTTAACCCACTGAGCCACCCAGGCGCCTGGAATTTTTTTTTTTTTTTTTTTTTTTTTTAAGTCAGAGGGTATTTCGTTCAGAAGAAAAATACTGAAGAGCTCAATAAGGCAATATCATGATTCCTTATATTACATGCATAACCAATTTCACGGGATGCTCCCATTTTTGGATCCTTCTCCTTGTTTTTCTTATTCCGGGAGAGCTACTGATAGCGCTACCTTCCTTCCTTGTGCTTGAAATCACAATACAGAGTAAAATGCAGGTCAAGTGCAGCAGTGGCTTCTGTACAATTAGACAACTCCATCTTCAGCAGGCAATGCAAGCACACCACAGTATATTTTCGTTTTGTTCTTCGATTGCCACACCACTGCTAGGTCGTCATTTGTTTTGGAAGCTATAGATTAGATGCATGTGCATTTGTTCTGGGAAGTATTCTGTATCTAAATCTTCCCAGCCGGGACGGCCACGAATTGGCTTGCGGCTAGGGCCAGTTGTGTGAAGACATAAGTCCATCGAATGGTACAGACCATTAAGAATAAATATTTTTTCAGCATTTTGTAAATGGGAATGTTCTGTAAGTACTGTGTATTTTTACAGTACAGGATAACAGGGCCCTTTACCAAAAAGCAAAACCATACCATTTTCTTTAGCAATTTCTCAAAATAACTTTTATTCCCAGGTGATCACTCAAAAGTTTTAATGGTGTGCAAACATACGACTAAATATCAAGTATAAAAAATCCCTTAATAAGACAAAAATATATCTGCCCTGTAATTCTGACTGTGAAATTCATACATTTTCATTTACTTTCAATTACAAGAACCACAGAGTGCAATTATGACGACGTTTAATTCTATTATAAAATCTAGAAGTGGAGGCGCCTGGGTGGCTCAGTTGGTTGAGCAACTGCCTTCGGCTCAGGTCATGATCCTGGACTTCCAGGATCGAGTCCTGCATGGGGCTCCCAGCTCCTTGGGGAGTCTGCTTCTCCCTCTGACCTTCTCCTCTCTCATGCTCTCTCTCACTCATTCTCTCTCAAATAAATAAATAAAATCTTAAAAAAATAATAAAATCTAGAAATGGACCCAGAATTAGCTTTCTAAATAATACCGATGTAATTTCTTTAAAAAGGTTTATCTATGATAAAGGTGTGGAATTGTTTAAAATGTGATATAGGGAAACCCTGTTAGAACCAATCCCTTTTGTTTGGAACATTCTAGTCAGTGACAGGACAGACAGCTCACAGACCGAAATCTGACCTACCTCCACTGATGTAGCATGGGTCTGCGTCCTGTGGATTAACGTTAAAAGTAATGTCTTTTATATTTATTTAAAATTAACACTAGCTCGAATACTATCTTAAGCATCCCTGTCTGAGCTGAATAGGGCTATCTGGAAATGGTAAAATTGTTTCTCTGTGTGAGTAGATAAATAGTCATCATCCGCGTCGCTTGTGGCAAATTGTCCTCTGTGCCTGCAGCCTGGGCCGAGATGGGTTTGCAGCAAGCAGTGCGGAGGGCAGGAAGGCGCCAGAGAGGCCTGAAAGCCTCTGAGGTCCCCCAGACGCGGCCAGGGCAGGAAGGACTTTGTCAGATCTACCCGGCGTCTTTGTGCGGGAGCAAGGGTAGCGCGCAGGTCTCTACGGAGACTGAACCTGGACGCCTGGGATGCCTTAATACTCGGAACAGGTGCGGTGCAGGGACTCCCGATGGGCCCGGAGACCAGATCGCTTGATTTTAGGGATGCAGCAAGAAAGGGGGCGTGTTTCAAGCACAACAATCCAAGTACCAACAACCATCTGCCAGGGGCCCCCTCAGCCCTAGGCCGGGGGCTCCACACCCCTCCCACCTCCGGGGGCGCTCGGCAGCATAAGCCCCTCCCCGCGCCTCCCGGCCTCATCCCTGCGGACTTCACCGTCTCACTCACCCGGCTCCACCCGCGCGGTCCTGGGAGGCCTAGCCCAGGCTGGACCCCCGCCGCCAAGTTCCACCCCACTCCGCCCACCAAGGCCCCGACCCGCACCAGAGTTGGCCACGCCCCTACACATGTGCCACGCCCCCTCGCCGCGCCACGCCTCACCACTCCAGACACGTCACCCTTTGCCTGACCCAGTCCAGCCGCAGCTCGGCCCCATCACTCTCTCCAGGGCCGGCCTACGCGGCTCGCCACGCCCCCAAGCCGCGCCCAGGCCCCGCCTCCGCTCTGGATGCGGGTGCGGGAGGCGGCGCCCCGGTGCCCAAGTCCTCGTCCCCTCCCCGTTCCTCCCACCCCACTCCCCACACCCCAGGTGACAGACACTATGCCGGGCTTTCTCCTGCACTTCCAGGGCCCAGGGACCTCGTGCTCGGCCGACAATGTTTGTCTCCCAGACCCCTGGGCCCAGTCCAGGTGCTAGCGCCTGACAAAGCAGCCCTATAGACCCACAGACAAGCAGACATAAAAGAAAACTGATCTTCTGGAAATTGTCCAAGTATGTTCACTTTCTGAATGAGACTATGTACAAACCAGTAAAAGCTGTTAAGTGGATGGATGGATGGATGGATGGAGGTTGGGCAGACGGAGGGACGCTTGGAGGTTGGGTAGACGGAGGGACGGGTGACTGCATGGGTGAAGGGCGGCCGGGTGGATGAGACCACTTTAGAATAGTGGCCCTGGGAATCAGGACACTGGAAAATTCTACTAGAAAAGACCAGCTGTGATTTGGCCAGGCATGTCATGTATCACACAGACGACACATTCTTTAATTAAAGGTCGGCATCCACAAATATTTTTTGAGCGCTGCTCTGTTGCAGGCAATGAGAATACAGCAGAAGCGCACGGACACCAGATTAACCCCACAGCATGTCAGAGGCTGTGGAGAAAAGCCAGGGCAGGTGAGGGGGCACAGGAGCTGAGGCAGGATCCTAAGGCAGCTTTTGATTAGATGGATTTGTGCTTGTAAATCACTGCGTGTCCGTCCCGGAGGAAGCATACTGCATTACGTATTTGAATAATAAGCCCGTGGACGGATGGCAAGAGGAAAGCAGCCGCTGGCCCTCACAGCTGGTCCTGGGGAGCACTGATTTCACGAGCACCGTCAGACGAGGTCACCTTGTGTCTGTGCTGGACCAGGACAAAACGACAGCACAGGCAAGCAGGTCTGCTCAGACAAAAACAAGAGCTCGTTCGAACCACAGGAATGATCCAACACCCGCTATCCTGGCTAACAAGAGAGACGGCTGCTTCTCTTCCATCAAAGCTTGAGCTTCACACGGTTTGTCCTACTTTCTGGATAAAAGTGGTTGAGATATCCAAGCACAGGATCACCTCTGCTTCCAGACAGCCACCAATCCAGAGCACAGCCCTACTTCTTGGAGCCCCTAGCCCCCCAAATTCCCCACCCCGGATCAGTTAGGTCCTTTTCAATGCCTCCTTACTGAGATACCGAATGGCTCCCCATGATATAAGGTTTTATTAAAATAAGTCAACTCTGCTCAGCAGGGAGCCTGCTTCCCTCTCTCTCTCTCTCTCTGCCTGCCTCTCCATCTACTTGTGATTTCTCTCTGTCAAATAAATAAATAAAATCTTAAAAAAAAAAAAAGTCAAAAAACGCCCAACTTTCTTTGGCTCTCACTGTGTTCTTAGTGTTTGTTTTGTTTTGTTTTTATTTAGAAGACATTGCAAAAAATCAAGTAATAAAAATGAAATGACTTTCATAGAAACAATAGTTCAGTATTCTATATTTTTAGAAACTTGAGAGATTCTCTCCATCTTTACCTTGGAGGATTCAAGTGAACTAAATTCTGACCTTGGAGCAGGTCTGCAAGAAATATAGGAGGACTTCGGAAATGAAAGCTGGGTTACTGTTTCAGGGGACCAGAGGGTTTTCTCAGCCGAAACATCAAATAGTTCTGTGAGTTAGGGACTCTGGTACCCTGTGAAGAATTTGGTTTTAATGTTATGATCTGAGTTGGAATAGAAGTGTCAAGGATACAGGCTACCTTCCCTTACCTACGAGTTAAGGAAGGGACATAGAAACAGTAATCATGAAAAAGTCACCCCATTGGCCCAGCTCGACTCAGCGCCCAGTCTCCCAGCAGAGCTATCGCTCTGCTTCACCCCACACCCAGCCCTCAGTCACAATTAAGATTCTCTGCAACGGAAAGTCTCCTGTGACATCGGAAATGTGAAAAACGCTTGCTGAAGCTGTTCAGGCATCATTCAGGTGACATTTGAGTCCTTCCCTTGAACAATGCCTACACGGGGCTCCCAGGTAATTGGATGGATCCAATCAATAGAGAGTGGGTGTTTGCCCAGCACCCTTCCTGTCGCCGTCACTCGTGACGCATCCCCTGGCGCGTGAAGTCCAGACCCAGAGTGTCACTGCTTTGGCAGCTCACCCTCCTTTGGAAAGTGGCCTTCTAGGTCACAGGGATGGGGAGGGACGTCTCTGCTAGAAAAACAATGCCTGAGAGTGAAGAGCCAGCCCTTCTGCGGCTGCCCACGAGATCCCGTGGAAATGTGACATTTTCAAGGCAAATGGAAGGGCTTATTTTTTAGAGTTTATAAAAATCTAGCCCCATCGAGTAGGGCGGGTATCACTGGACACGTTGCTGTTTTCTCGTGTGGTCACCCTTCTTCCGGGGAGCGGTGGGCAGGGCCATGCTCGCCCAGTTCCACAAAGTGGCTCGTCTCGGGTACCCCTGCAGCATAAGGACCCCTGAGCACCCGGGGCAACCCCGAAAATGGTCGGTCACAGAGCTCCCCACTTCCCACAGTGTCAGGTCCTGTGAAGGATGTCAAGTACGGTGACACGGGGTCCTAGAGCAGGCCCAGCGCCCATCACATGCCGCAGGAACTTGGCAGGCTTCTGGACCTCGTGCATCTGAAAAGCAGGGATGTTGCCGTAGCTCTGCCCTCCCCCCTGGAGACCTGGGCATGTGCTGCCCACAACACGCAGAACCTGGACACCCGCACTGACATCATCGATATTATTCCACCAACAGCAGAAGTGCCCAACCTGCTAGGCTTTTCCCCATTATTTCTTGAGCCCATTCTAATCAGCCTCTCAACCCTCAGTGCCATCAAAACTGTTCCTGCCAAAGACATGGTCAGTCTCCTGGGCCCTCACCTGCTCCACGCTGCTCCCCTGTCTGCCCTCACGTCCTTGGTGACGCGTGTGGCCGCACACCTTTACACACCAGCTGCTGTCTCTAGGTTCTATCTACAGCCCAGGTCTTCCAACTGGACCCTGTGTGCGTCCAGTTCCTTCTCAACCTCTGCCTGGGCAGGGGGGTACTAACAGGCCCCCAAACCAATATGTCTAAACCACCCCTGACAATCCCCTGCAAGCTGGCGCTCCCCACGACTGTCCACGTTTTGTTACGGGTGACGCCGCACTTCCAGGATCTCAGACCAAGGATGCTGGGGCATCCTCCATGCCTGTCTTTGTGTGGCAGCCAATTCGCCAGCAAATCCTAGCGGTTCGTCCTTCAAAATAGCTGCAGAATCTGGCCATTCTCACCACCCCCCGCCCTTCCAGCCTCCAGAGGGCGGCCTCTCCACTTCCACCTTGTCCCCCCTGCAGACCCCCTTATGCCAGACAGAGTCTTTTAAAACATCATTCACATTCGGCCATATATTTGCTCCAAAAGGGCTTCTGTCCTACTCACTTTAAAGCCAGAAGTCCTTAAAATAACCAAAAAGAACCAAAATTTTCCCCGCTACCATCTTTTGCCTGCAGGCTGCACTGTTCTCCCCCTTGATTAATACTGCTGGACCCATGCTGACCTCCTGGGTGTTGCTCAAAGCTCAAAAAGGCATAAACCAATCCTACCCCAGGGCCTTGGCAATTGCTATTACCTTTGCCTGGAATGTTTTTTGTTTTTGTTTTTGTTTTTTTTCCCAGATAGCCACATGGCACTCTCTTCCTTTCCTTCTATACTGATTTCCTAAAATGGCCCTGTGCCCTACCACCACCCTCCTGAGCCTACTCAGTTTTTTGCAGCACCTGTCACCTCCTGATGCCCTAGATATTGAATGACACAACTCCCTTGTTTCGAACCCTTCCTTGTCTCTCCTCTTTGCTATTAAAGGACAAAAATCCAAATTCCTTAACTTGGCGATGTGATCTAATCATCTAGATGACTACCCCTCTGGTCTTGGCAAGCTGGGTCCAGCCTTTTGCAAACACACCGAGCAGCACATCCTCAGGGCTTCGGTTCAGGCTGTGTTCTCACTCGGTCCCCGATCACCTCTCCCACGAAGCCCCTGATTCTCCTGGGGGGTGGGAGCGACTGTGATTCCCGAGGGTTACTGCCCCAGTGCGGCTGACAAGGGAGGCACTCAGGAGCCCTTTACACGCAATGGTTACTCCACATATACATTAACATAAACTAAGTCTATATCCAATATAGATTAGGTTAAATTTTTCATGAATATGCATTCATGCAAATGAATCCAAGAGCCCGCAACTAATAGAAGTAAGAGTGGACCCCTATGGTGTCTGAAACATCATCTGAATGGGAGCTGTGCTGGTGTCAGGGACCCAGGTCGGCTTCAAAAACAGCATAATCGCTGTAGTGTTTGAAGAGCACAAACGCATTTCTGATCGACTGTCCTGGATTTCGACAGCGCTCACTAAGGAAGCACCGGACAGGCTTGAAACACTAAGCAGAGTCACTTCTATCAAATTCTCCTCACAACTGAGGACTATCCGCAAAAGTTAGGCCCATGGGACTCACGGACAGAGACAGCAGCAGCTTTGGTGAACTCAGATCAGTTTCAAAACAGACCAAACAGAGATTTCTGACTCCGATGTTTATCCCGTGGACACTGCTGCTCCATGGGCATGAGTCACCCCAAATATGTCATACTCACTGATTGCTTCTTCAAAGACACAAAAAATTCCCTTCTGGTTTAGAAAGGTAATCTGTGGGGTGCCCGTGTGGGTCAGCCCATTATGCGTCTGCCTTTGGCTCAAGCCATGATCCCAGGGTCCGGGGATTGAGCCCCCAGTGGAGCCCGACATTGTCGGCCGGTGGGGGGCCCTGATCAGTGGGAAGTCTGCCCCTCCCTCAGTCCTCTCTCCTGCTTGTGCTCTCTCTCTCTCTCTCTCTCAAGTAAAGAAATGAAAATCCTTGGGGGAAAAAAAGGTAATTTGCAACTAATGAAAGGGACCCCCCCCCACGAAAGGTTGTCATCATCATTCGTACCTGTTCTGCTGTAACCACAGAGCTGCACTGCTTAACGCAAGGACCGTTAGGACTGAGTGACGTATCAGTATGTTTCTGGGACAAGGTGACATTGTCATTGACGGTCTGCTGAAGGAAAGAAGCTAATTTTCTTTTGAGCTTAAGCTTTTAGTAGTAACTTAATTAGGCCATCCTGTAAAATGATCACTAAGAACTGTCAGAGGTACCCCTGAGTCACCGGAGGATGACAAAGCCTGGCAGGGAGCCCCTTCCATAGAGAAGAGGAGCCTCTCCCGGAAATGTCCTCACGGGGCACCGGCGCCCCCGAGCCCCAGCCCGCCTGCTTCCCGACCCCACGGCAGGACTTTGCTTCCTGATGCTTTATACAGACACGTGGAGCTGACAGACGTAATAAATAGCGATGCAGCGTGTGCACCGCAACAGCACCTGAAAGGAACCCCCTGCTCCCTCGCACAGCTGTTTTCGCTTTGCCAGATCACATGCCAGTTCTTGTCCACTGGCCTTTCTTTTCCCACAGTCTCCTTGTGTTCTAATTCCTTAACATTATTCTGTTTTCCAAGTTTCTTTTTTCTTTTAAAGACTTATATGAGAGAGAGACACACACAGAGAGAGAGAATATGCAGCAGAAAGGAGGAGAGAGACAGGAGAGACGATCTCAAGCAGACTCCACGCTGAGCGTGACGCCAGCATGTGGGGTTCCATCCCAGGACCCTGAGATCACGACCTGAGCTGAAACCAAGAGTCGAGTGCCCAATGGACTGAGCCACCCAGTCAGCCCTGTTTTCCAAGTTTCTAAGCTCCATGATCTTCAAACTTACAGGCTTATTTTAGGTATTTAGGGCAGAACCAGGTGCCTGAAGGGTGAGTTATGGCTTGTCAATGTGTCCTATTTGAAGACAGAGTGGGCTTCCATTTTTTTTGTCATTTTTTTAAAAATTTAATTAATTAATTTAGAGATTGTGCACAAGCAAGCGGAGGGGCAGAGGAGAGAGAGAATCCCAAGCAAACCCCCGGCTGTGCACAGAGCCCGATGCAGGGCTCCATGTCATGACCTGAGATCATGACCTGAGCCGAAATTAAGAGTTGGACACTTAACCAACTGAGCCATGCAGGCGCCCCTGTCATTCTTGTTTTTTAGTTTGAATTTGTTGCCAAGAGAAAGGGATAGCCCTTAAAGTCCAGATTTCTAATATCAAGATTTGGCAACTAGTAGCAGGAGTCCACCTTTAGAGAGAGCATAAGCTCTCCACTTTGCCACACTCCCCACCACTCCCTATTGCATTCACCAAGCTGGCTTCGCTCACTTACATGATCCCTTCTGACTCCTGTATGCAGTTCAGTCTGCGGTCTTTGATCTAACGTCTTGGCCTCCACAATTAAGGCTGCTGCTGATGCCTTGCTGCTGTTGTGTTATTTCCTTAGGGTAAATTTCTGGAAGCAGGCTTACCAGGTGTAAGTGTATTTTCTCTCCTGCCATACTGTATTCAGTTTGGGATGTCTGGTGGGGCCACAGTCCTCTCTTGTGTATGAGCTGCCCCAGGAACCCTCCATGGAGATGTTCAGCAAAAGCTCTGCTGAACTGGGCCCGTTGAACCCTCTCTCCTAGGAATTTGCAAATTGGATTTAAAGATACTGTGTCGGAGCTGATCTCCTTCAACTGAAGAAAGGCAAATATGGGTCAGCGGGGTGTATGTCTGGTCAAATACACGTGGAAAACAAAAGAAAGCCAGTTCTGCAAAGAGAAAACAAAGAATGAGCTAAAATGGGCAGAGATCTATCAAGGCAAGGAAGTGTGGAGCCAGAGAGATGGAGGGAGGGAGGCAAGGTGGTTTCTGTTGGCACCAACCGGCAGGTTGAGCGCCTCTTTCTGTCATCTTGGTCCACAGCTGTGTCACCCACCCAGCAGTGTAGGTGTGTTGTGGGTGCTGAGGCGTCTGCTGAATGGCTAGAGGAGTCTGAAGGTGACCACCCTCTGTCCCGCCAGAACTGTGTGCGCTGTTGCCCTGACATTGTCCCTGTCCCTGTCCCAGCACTGACAATGCCCTGCTGCCCATCCAGGGGTCTGGGCTGGACCAATCCTGCCCATGAGCAGTACGACCCCCCGACCCCCCACGGGGCTGGGACTCTCCCGCCAGTGCTCACCTGTTTCCAGGCCATTCCTCCATTTCCTCTGGGAGATCCTGCACTTGTATGGCTCCCTGACTCCACCTGGGTCTGTGGTCCCCCGTCCCCCTTCCCAGAGGCCTCTTGCCTGCCTGTCTGCCCACCGACCTCGCTGCACTGTCTCTTCACTCTGCTTTATTCCCCGTAGCAATAAAAAATTATCATTGCAAATACTCATTTTGCTGTCTGTTGCCTCTGGCAGGAAAGTTCACGAGAGTAGAAACTTACTTTGTTCTCTGCTTTTTCCCCGAAACATGGCCCGACATGGGATGGTGCCCCACTCGCTGACTCAGCAGATATTTACTAAGTGCCTCTAGTTTGATCACGACCTGAAATATGTAACCAGGCCTGAGGGCGTAGTGCGGTGGGATAAGCTGAGAGAGGCATGAACATGAGTAATGCCTGGGATAGATTTGTTGTGATTTTTAAGTAGCGCCGTCAGGGAAGACCTCACGGAGGATGTAACATTCTAGCAAACACTCAAAGGAGGGGAGGAAGGGAGGCAGGTGCACATCAAGCAAAGAACATTTCAGGTGGCGAGCAGCCATTGCAAAGGTCCTGAGGCAGGAATGTGTTCAGGAAGCAGTCGAGTTTAGCTGTAAGCAGAGAACAGCACTGGAGGAACTGAAACATGGAATAGGAGCTATGGGGGATTTAAGAGACAATCAGCCTCATCAGGGATCATTCACGTACAAGATGATGCACTCATGTCAAGTGTAGAGTTTGATGAGTTTTGGTCCATGTATATCTATGACCATGTAACTGCATCCTTGGTCAAGATAGAGGACATTTTCATTACCCCAGAAAGCTCCCTAGTCCTGGCACAGTCAACCCTCCACCTCCCACAGAAGTGTGCCGCAAGTTCTAGAACGTCATCTGAATGGAATCATGCCACAGGTACTGTCCTTGGTCTGGCTTTACTTCACGCTGCACAAAATCCTTGAGACCCACCCTGTCGTGTTTACCAGCCGCTGTTGAGTAGAGTTCTGTTGAGTAGAATTCCATCCTCCAACTCAGCCCGGCTTGTTTGTCCACTCGTCTGTGGGTGGACCTTGGGCTGCTTGAGGTTTTCCAGGGTTGGGAATAAAGCTGCTTGGAATGTTGGCATGCAAGTAATTCTCGGATCAATGCATTCGTTTCCCTCGAGTATGTGGAGACCTTGCAGAGGGATTTCAGGGTTTGCACAGTTTTAGGGATATTTAACTTTATGAGAAACTTACAAACTTTTCCAGGGAGGTTGTGCTGTTTTGCGTTCCCCCACGGGCTTGCTCCTTCCCTAATGCTTGGGATCATCAATCTTTCTGATCACAGCTGCTGTACTGGGCTGGGTGTATGGTAGCCCCTCACTGTGATTTTAATTTGCATTTCTCTGATGAGAATGATGTGGAATATTTCATGTCCTTATTAGAGACTTGTATACCTTCTCTTTTGGAGTATGTGTTCATTCCTTTCATGGGGTTTTTGGCTTACTGAGTTATGGTTCTTTCTACGTATATATATTTTATATCTATGGAGAAATCTTTCATCAGGCATATGTGTTGTGACTTTTCTCCTAGCAGGGGCTGGTCTTTTCATTTTCTTACCGGTATCTCTTAGCAGATGTTTCTAATTCTGGCACAGTCGAATTTATCCATTTCTTCCTTATGTGGTTGATGTCTCAGCTAAGAAACTTCTACCTGCCTTAAGGTTGGGAAGGGGCTTGTGATTTTGTTTTTCTAGTAATTCCACAGTTTTAACTTTTATTTGAGGTCCATATGGGGTTCTGAGCAAGAACCTGACATGATTCGACTTGTGGGTCAGAGGCACCACTGTGCCGTGTGGACGCTGGTGGGGTGGAGTGTAGACCCGAGGACACCCACGGGGAGGCCATTGGACGGTCCAGGCTGGGGCCAGGCCAGCAGACTGCCAAGGGGAGCAGTCAGTCACAGGAAATATTCATCGGTGAGGTTTTCAGGCGTGTGTTTCATTCCTCCTTGATGAACAATATTGAAATTCAAGACTTGCTCTGAGCCTGAAGGTTTGCTGTGCATTTTAACTTAGCTTCACTCAAGAACTGGTTTTAAGTGTTAATCTGCACATTGTCATTCTTTGGCCATGGCAGTCTCCGATACAACAGGACAATTCATCTATAGCTCTTGATTAAGAAAAGGGTAACCAACACATTCCATGTCACGCCCTGTGTCACTCCTGCTAGGACTCACACATCCATGTCCTTGCCTTGGCCACTTCAACTCATGCATGACCCTTTCTTTGACTTATGATTTATTGCTGTCAGTCCTTTTGCCAGATTCATAAATGTAACTATTCTGTCTTTTTATATCTACTTTGTACTCAAGGCATTGACAGCAAATTTATTGTCTGTGAGTTGTTACCTTGAAAAATTACATCAATGCAAAGTGATTGCCTTTTAGCCTTCATAGCCAATAAATTTAATTTTTTGGAGGGGGTGAATGAGTCATAGGATCATATATATAACCACTGATCACAGAATAAGGAGTAAGCTGGAAGTTCCGAGCAACAGAAGCCAAGAAGGGAGACTCCTGTCTTTTGCCCAGCATGTATAAGCTGATCTCCTGGTGTTTGCTTTTCATGGGATGTTTACATCCTCTCCTTGCTCTGCCTGTCCCTGACTCCAGGGAAGAGACCCTGCGGCTCTCAGGTAAATTGAATTTGTTTCCCTTTTGTTAGTCTTGGAAGAGTCTTCAAGAGTCTTAAATGCAAAGTTAGAGATAAGAATGGGAATTCTTTTTTTTTTTTTTTTAAAGATTTTATTTATTTGACAGAGAGAATTCACAAGTAGATGGAGAGGCAGGCAGAGAGAGAGAGAGAGGGAAGCAGGCTTCCTGCTGAGCAGAGAGCCCAATGCGGGACTCGATCCCAGAAAAAAAAAAAAAAAAAAAAAAAAAGAATGGGAATTCTTGTTTGCAGAAGTCTTTTTAGTCCTAGCTATGGATAGAATCCTAGAGGACCCTTACAATCCATTTTAGGCTTTTTTTCATTCTAAAACGGAAGAGACAAAAAGGGTAGCTTTGCTTATTTCATGTTATTTCTGTAACCCAAACTTTTGTTTTGGTCAACTTTTCTTTTTTTTTCAGTTTAAAAAATTGTATGACATTTTAAACATCAATTCCTTTTGGTTTCTATTTTAAATGAACTGGTTGGATGTAGAATTTGGTTGTTCCAATTATAGATTAAAACTATTTTATACCATTTTCAGTTAAAAGTAATCATCTGATATGTGTTACATGAAACACAAATGTTCATTAAGGAATAAAAAAGGGACAGTTTGGAGCTTGGGATGACATTGGTTTCCAGGTCAAGTAAATCTTGTCCTTTTTGATTTATATCTCATTCAGTTTAAGTATAAGTTGAATTAAAAAAAGAATCGGTCATTACTTATTTGGCTATTTCCTCTTAATTTAGTTTAAGGAATAAAACAACGGATGCATAAACATTTTAACTGTATTTTATCTTGTCTTTAATTTGGGGTACTTTTAGACTTTTTTTTTAAAGGAAAAAACTCTTCTATGCCATTGATTTTTATCACTCCTAGTCTCCAAAGTTTCTCCCAAGAGGCTTTTTGATGATGGCCAAGCACTGTTGGCTACTCACAAGTGCCCCGTCCACGGCTGCAACCCCTGACCTCTCGTTGTGTTAGCAGCCAAAAACAGGCATTAACTTCATTGAATCTCTGCTACTTAAAAAGAACAGTGAGAGGCAAGCACAAGATGAAATCAAGACCGGCTCTATCACTGTCCTTTTAAAAAATGTACATATTAAGGTTTTTTTAAAGCTCTGATGAATGCAGCATCTTACTCAAACCCTAAACAGGTGACAGCCTCCCTTCAGGTTCTTGTCTCAGTTTTTCTAATTTAGTTGTTCCTACATAAATGAGCCTCAAGACACGTGGCCGAATTTTACAGGGTTTTCATTAATATTCTTCAGAAATATTGTGAATGTGCTCGGATGCCTTTGTAATGCCTTCCAGCTGAGGTCGTGGCACTGCATCTGTAGGCTGAAAGCCAGCTGGCGTTCTGGGGCTCCCGGAGCCTCTGATCTCAGCACGGCGGCTGCCGGCCAAGAGAGCCATCCTGGTGCCAAGTGTCCCCGCAGCATACCTTCCGCCTTCCTCCCACGTTTCACACCTCGCACGCACAACCCATACGCATGCAGGCACACTTGCCATACATCTTATATTCAGCTGACCAAGTCTCATATTAAAAATGTTACTATCAAAGTCTTTAAAGAGGATTTTAAAGGCTGACTCTTTTCTAATGATGAAAGACTTCTTCAAGTCTTGAAGGCCAGAGAGACAAGGAGTACTGACATCTTATTTGGTTATCAGAAGAACATGGACAGTCTTGGCTCCCAGAAAACCAACCCTTCCCTCTTCCTACCTATGCTATCACTCAGATCATCCACAAGTAAAAGGTAATGGGCAGCAGAAGAGAAATAGGAACAAAAGAGAACCACTTTTCCAGTGGAAACATTTTTCAATGGGCCCTGTGGCTCAGTCTCTGCTCTCTTATTTGGGGTGGCTGAGCAGCTGGGCAAGGGCGTAGAGTCAGAACTAGATGCCCTTCTCTTGATTTTCTGTGCTGCCGGCTCACAAATCGGACCATAGCCTCCCCACCTCTCTGTTGAGATACCAATTGATGAGGGAGCAGGAGGCTGGCTGAGGAGAGAGCAGAAGCTGGCGCCTTGCACCCTCTCTTCACCCGCTCCCCTCCATATATGTGTAGCATTCCTCAGGCACCCCTGACCGCCATAAAACGATAAATCGTTAACTTGCAGGGATCGCAATCCTGCAGAACAGGAATCTCCCTTGCTCTACAGATGTCCCAGAGATCTAAACAGGGAGGTTACCTTATCAATAACACAAATTTCCAGAGGCAAATAACTCTCATTTCCTGAAGCCCTAATGTCCCCCTCCCCACCATAAACTGGAGGAGACTGAGGTAGAAGGGAATGTAAATGATAGCAGGATCATAATACCCCACTAAGAATCTCCCAACTATCTTGATGTTAATGCCTGACCTAAAAACGACATTGATCAAGGCCTCCCCCCGGCACCTTGTAGGCCCTCCTTAATATGTGAAAACTCTGTCGAAATCTCCCATCCCTTCACCACCTTCCCCCAACCGTAAGGTATATAACCTGCCTGCCCTCACAACCCGGGGAAGCAGCTCTTCCTGCCCACGGGTCCTGTCCCCGTGCTTTAATAAACCACCATTTTGCACCAAAGATGTCTCAAGAATTCTTTCTTGGTCATCGGCTCCGGACCTCAGCCCCCCGAACCTCACCTAGGTTCTAGAACTTCATCACAATGATAATTCACGAACACAGCACTGGAGGCTTCCCTAGTATTCCCTCCCTGCCCCAGAGCCCCCCTGAACACAATAGGGAACAGGTAATTGAAGGGTGAACAGCGTGACTAACCTCTATTTTACTCTATGTAGCACCTGATGGAGACACGAGACCAGACTTGGATGAACTGGAAAGGGTGTCCCTCCTGCAAATGCTGCTGGAGATGTCAGGGGCAGAGAGGGGTGATGGTCTCAGGAAGGCAGGTAAAATAATTCTTGCACGGATCGGTGGTCTGATTTTATTGCTACTGAATTACTCTCTTCTCCACTAGATGAGGTAAAAACCCGTTTTGGAAGAGAAAGATGACCTATAAAACAGGCTAATAAATTGCCCGACACTCTCCCCTTCTGGGGTCAAGACTGCTCTGCAATCTTGTGTTTTCTCTTTCTCCCCAGCTCCTTGCCAGCATCGTGCTCTCCTTGCCATCCCGCTTATGTATATATATTTTATCCTGTATGGATTTATATGGAGGGGAAGGAGGGTGTTAGCCCAGTCTCCAGTAAGTGCAATTTGAAATCCCACTTTCCCTCTTGCTAAAATCTTGCAAACTACTTAATCACCTGGTACCTCAGTTTCTTATCAGTAGGTGGGATTTGGACACATGCCACCTCCGAGGGCTGTTGCGAAGGCAATGAGACAGGCCAGGTAAACGGCTCCCCGCAGTCACACACAGCCACCAGTAAACTGTCCGCTTTTACGGTTTTCTCTGACTGTCCTCTACGCACAGACACAAATTCCCAGGACATTCTGGAAATGAAGCCTTTTTTTTCTCCCTAGAGAAGGGGGTGGGGGGCGGGGCAGAGGGAGAAGGACGATCTTCAGCAGGCTCCACACTGAGCACAGAGCCTGACCCCAAGATCATGATCTGAGCCCAAATCAAGAGTCTGACACTTAACTGACTGAACCACCCCGGCAGCGGGAGTCCACAAAGGGCGCTGCATTCTCCCGAAGTTAGCAGCTCAGTAGTTTATTAGAAACATTTTTAAATGAATGGAACATTTACTAGAAAGAAGTTCATTCATTTAAAATGTTTCCAATAAACTACTGAGCTGCTAACTTCCTGGGGAGAATGCAGCGCCCTTTGTGGACTCCTGTCAGCAAGAAAGAACAGGGGCCCTGCCCAGTGGCCTTCAAGGAAACAACACTGCGGCGTGAAAACAGGAAGATCAGAAATTAGACGTGACTTAGTAATATTCTAAGAAAAACAAGCATAAACCGGAAATCACAGATCTGATGATGAATGGTTTCCGAATACTGTTTTCCAGGTCTCGGTACCAACATTGCTAACACTAGAGGAAGTATGAAAAAGGTAAGTGACTCTATTTATGACGGTTAGGCGAAGCATTTTATACCTTGACTTTAGAGGATCCTGAATTCTTGAACTGGGTTGTGTCCTGGGTGGAAATCATCCCTTCAAGTATCTGGCCAATCCGTGTTATTTCATTACTTTTCCTAAATTCTGATCCGTATTAGATGTGACCACAAGCATTTGCCCAGAGCCTGTTTTGGGTAAAATTACTGCAATAAGTTTAAGGGAATGAACAATAGATAAGGTCCCTATTCTCCAGTCTGTCATCCCTGTGCGAGCTCTTTCATCATCCCCCCACCGCGTGGCCCGGGGCCGGCAGCTCTGGTGTCACTGGGAAGCTCGTGAGAAATGCAGAATCTCATAGGGAGTCAAAATCCCCGCCCCAGCACGAACCACGGGTGCCTCGCATGCGCATGCCAGCCGCTGGGTGCACGGTCTAAGTGGAAGAGCGGGTGCTCAAACACGCAGGTGGAGCACGGGCGACGGAGGGCGGGACACGGGCTGTACTCGGTGTGGGGGAAAGAGTGGGAGAGGGAACTGGGGAATGATAATAGTAGATGGTTAGAAATGGCAGGCAGTTCCCGGAGGGCCTCAGATGCTGAAAGGCAAGTCTGCACTTGACCATCATCACTAACACCCCCAAACTCTACGTGCTTCCCGAAGGGTTTGTGGGTACACCAGTCCCAGCAGCCAACCGACCGTGCCCACTGTTCTAGCCTCTCCCACCTCGGTGATTCTGTTATGTCAGCACACCGAAACCTCCACGAAATCCCGAGGTAAACTTATTTAACTTTAATCAAGAACTTCCCAAACATTTTGGCCAGAGACATCTTTTTTGGTGTAGTACCCACTACCATCCTTGTAAAAATATACCGGACACGATGCATCCCAGACACGGCAGACACGGCCTGCCGTCCCAACGGGGCGAAACCGCCCAGCAGGGGTCGGTGTGGTGTCTGCAGGTGACGAAGTAAAAGTCATCATTCGCAGGTTTATATTCTTCGAAGTAGAAGGAAGATGGCTAAAGATTCTAAAATCACAAAGGTGATTAGTAGGATCTGCTCGTTTCATTCTGCAGTAGCGACAATACTCAGGGCCCACACTTCAAGAGAAGTTCATTTCAGGGGAAATACAAGATCTGTTTCACAAAGAAGATAATAAATAAATGGACAGAACATGTTACTGACCGAGTATTTCAATAGAGATGGGTCAGTGAGGGCTTGGGGAACTTCACGGCCATCAGTGGGCTGGACCCCTTTCCAGAACCACCACACTCCAGGTTCCTAGTGCAATTACACACCACATGACAGAGCAGACACTTTTCAGAGGTCCTAAGTCTTAACTACGGTTCCTCTTACTTGTAGGAGTCTTAATACATTGATAACCTCTTTTTTGTTTGTTTGTTTGTGGGTTTAGTTTCAAGACTTCTCTGGACGAGATCCTAACATTTTCCTGAGTCATCTTTTGGCCAGATACAGGAAACAAGATGAGAAACGTGGGTCTCCTTCTGAATGCTTCTGGAAATACTGTGTCTGAAGTGAAATGAACATCTACTAGTCAACCCAAAACCAACCATCTTAGAAAGTTAAAAACAAAAATGCCTGATTTGAAAATCGTATAGAAAAAACTTAACCCTGTTCATTATTATTTGGAAAATAAATCCTCTATGTTTTGCAAATATCATGAGTGGTCATTTTACTTATAAATGTATCCTGAAAATTTACTACTTTTCTTTCCATCAATTTATCCTTGAATTCTCTGAAAATTTAAAAAGTAAAGCTAGTAAGTGAACAGAAGCAAAAGTAAAATTTAGCTAAGAGAGTTACACTACAAATTGTTTAAACATTATCTTACCTCCATGTCCTCTCAACCTTAAAAATAACAACTAATGTTATTACTTTGAAAAAGTCAGTGGGGCGCCTGGGTGGCTCAGTCAGTTAAGCCACCAGTTAAGCTGGCTGCCTTCAGCTCAGTTCATGATCCCAGGGTCCGTGGATCAAGCTCTAGGTCCCCCCGGGCTCCCTGCTCACTGGGGAGTCGGCTTCTCCCTCTGCCCCTGCCCCACACCCCCCGCCTTGCAGGAGCACGTGTGTGTGTGTGTGTGTCCGCGTTCTCTCTCTGAAATAAATAAAATCTTTAAAAAAAAAAAGGAAAACCTTCCAATTCCTGGATTTAAGACCTCAAGGACAAATCTGTAGGGAAAGATGTCTCAAGCTGGAAGAACGCACGCGTCACCTGGGGGCCATGTGGACACGAAGTGGCCGTGGGAACACTGGTATCTCGCGTGTAGAAACGAAGCTACGCTCGTTCCCCGACCCGACGCACAACGCTGGCACCACAAAACCGCTTCACATTTACGACACCAGAAGGACCCTCGGAGGAACTCCAGGGCTGTGTTTCAGGGGTAGGGGGCGACGACCCCCGCGGATGGGGCTCCGGGGTGGGACTGGACCGGTCGCACCCCTGCCCCCGCCGTGCAGGGCGAGTCGCCCGCCAGGGAAGGGCTCCCTCCAGCCCGCGGGCTGCGCTGCGAAATGAGGGTTCGAGCGAGCGAGGCTTCTCTGTCTCGGGCGGCTGCGAACATTAAAAATTCACGGAAAGCGCCGGGAGCAGCTCCTGTCAGAGCCCCGCGCCCGGGATAAGCCCTCGGCTGTCTCCTCTCCCCGGGATTTCTGCTCTGCTGCAGCGAGGTCACGGACCTGAAGCCTCTAACATCTAGTCTGGGCTTCGGGATCTCGACCCGTGTTTTAACTCTGGGATTCTGTTGCTGCCACAGTGTCACACGCGCTTCGTGACGCGCACGTGTGCTCCGGGGAACCGGACACAACACGTCTGACGCTGAGTTCGGAGTCAGGCGTCCCGACAGCGTTGACGAGATGCACAGACGCGAGGCCCCGACGGGCGATGTCTCGGGGCTGCCGGAGGGCTCGGGGGACTCGCCAGCGCAGCAGGAGCCCAGACGCCTGACGGCACACACCTTGCTGCTGAGAAAACCAACGTTCATCTGAGCACCGTGCAATGCCTTAGTAAACGTTTCATGATGATAAAAAATACATATTCAGGGCAAAGGTTTATTGACACAGCGCAAAAGTATATCAGGTTCTACATGTACACAGTTTATTTGTTTTTTACTTGAAAAAGATACCTGATTGAAGTATTAATAACCATTAAAAACAAGTAAATTCATACAATTAATTATAAATTCAGCTGAAACAAAAGTTCAGTTTAGATTAAATTGACCTTGAGAATTATAATGAAGTTTTACTTAATTGCGTAACAACTCCGTTCACACAGAATTCTGTTTTTCATAAACCCTGACCTCCTACCCAAGAAAATGCAGCCTTTTGGGTAATATTTGTGTAAACATCAAAGCCTATAATACACATTTTTATTATCCATTCCTGTAGTTATTAATACAAAAAGTTAATAAACTTGCACGACGAAGTGTAAAAGTGGGTACAGCCCCCTTGGGGGACAGCAGCGTCACTGCTGAGCCTCCGCCTCGCTCCAGCAGCGCAAGCGTCGCGGTCCAATCCCTACCGACGCCAACCGAGCTGCCTGTCGGCATATGAAAGTTACATACGGTACCGCAGCTCTGCCGTTTCGCACCGAGTCCGGCGTCAGGTCGCTCCCTAAGATGTGTGCTAAGGCAAAGAGATCAGCAAAGTGAGATAAAACCAGTACCAGAAAGACTGAAAAAGAGTTGCTTCCATGACTGAGAACGTAAGGTACAAAACGTGCCGTACGAGGCTGCGTGACCTCTGACAGCCCCGTGTCATTTCTGATTTATGCAGATTAAAATTTTTGTCCCGGCAGAAGGTCACGAAGAGTACACTGATGGACAACATCCGGGCTGGTTAGTTTTTTAAAATTTGATTTCTCACCAAGGACAAAAATACCACACCACCTGACCGCCACGATGAGGGCTCAGAAATCACTCAGAAATCATCTGGACCGAGCAGAGCATGAGAGCTTCCCTGTCCTAACGCCGCGACACTTGCACGGAACAGCTCAGCATTCAAAAATGGCTCGGATGCACAGAACTGCCTTCCAGGAAAACCCATTTTAGAAAGCAAACCTGAGCTATGGGAATTGAGAATCAGGGCTCAGCAGTCATCATGCAATCACAGATAAAAAGGTTAAGTCTCCTAACCATTATCATGATATACTTTTATAAAAAGGTATAAAACTTCAAAGGAGGAAGAGTGTTTTCTTAAAAACAAAACAAAAAAACAAAATAAAACAAAAAAAAGAAAGCTCAGTCTGTTAGATTAAAGATGAAAGGTTACTGCTGCTCCATTATTGGCTTCTGGTCCTCTTTCTCATCTGTGTGGGTCACACGTCATCCCGAGTCTGGGCAGGAACCACGGACTTCTCCGAAGAGCAGGGAGCGAACTTATCAAGTAAACAACCCACTCACTTCCTTGAAGACACTATTATGGCCACGTAGGAAGCACTGATCTCTGCCTGCTTCTGCACCCCTGTGAGGACGGCGGAGCTCCCGCAGGCCGCTGCTGTCCCCGTGGACCGCTGCTGTCGCACGCAGCCCTTCATGGCACTTACAGATCTCCGGCAAAGACGGCCAGACATCTTGTGTGTAAATTGGTTGGAAAGAAAGAGTTAACTGTTGATTTTGGGTGAGACATTAAAACACTGAGGCATGAAAGAACAATAATTATTTTTTACATGACTTCTGAAACTTTTTGCAGTCATTATTTTAAAAACAAAAACATCAGAAAGGGGAATACCACATGTTGAGGGAGGAGCTCTCTCAACGTCACACATGCAAGAGCTAACTTCAGCTTCCGAGGAACATACTCGTGGTGAGTAGATCCACTGTGAGGGCAGGACTTCGGGAACTTCGGTGGAAGGCGGAGAATTAAAAGGAAAGGCGGAGAATTGTCTACAGCACAAAGCTCAAAATCCAACCCCGACAAGCAGGTACTTGCGGTGTACGGATGCGTGGTATTTGCTGCTACTGGTAGATACCGAAGTGACTCGTGCTGTGGGCAAACGAGAACATTTCACCTGAATTACGGAGGGAAAGGCCACGCTGCACGAGGACCAGAGGAAAGTTCATTTCTGGGAACCATTCTGAAAGCGGACGGTCGGCAGGTGGGGTGTCAAGTCCTCTCACAGGGAAAGTGATTTCTGTAACCCCAGAGGGAAATGAAGGTGGCCAAGTTTGGGGGCTATTTCTGGCTGTACTTGTGACTACTGTGGATTTCGGGTGTCGCCTGAGCACACACCTGTCTAGAGGCCATCCGATCTCCTCAGAGGATGGCAGAACTAGAAAAAACACCTAACTGACAGCTTTAATGCCCCCGGGACGTGGACATAAAAGACTGGATACAGGGCGTTTGCTTCAGAAAAACAAAGCCTATTAAAAAATCAAGAAGGGAAAACCGTAACATTCAGTGACAAGTTCATGGTCACTTAGAGTCTTTTTTTTTGGGGGGGGATGAGGAACGAGGAGACTTTATTTCTCACAACACCTCCCTCCCGTCCCGCACAAGAAGTCTGGTTGTCCAGCGGGTCCCCGCGGGGCGCCTCCATGGTCGCTCATCCGCTGTTTGCTGCTGGAGCTTGACCACAGGGTTCCGCGGTGTCGCCCAGGGGGTCCTGGCTTTCGCAAGTGACACAGCCCTCCGAGAAAGAACAAGAGCGGGCAGCATGACAAAATGTCATCTGGAAGGATTGAATCAGTAAAATGCTGGCCAGGTACCTAAGGTCTAGCCCCCCGTTTATCCCCTGTGCGTCTGAGAGGAGGCCACGTGACAGTTCATTCCTAACTGTGAGAAGGAGGAGGGCAATTGTTTACACAATTGTTGCTTACATTACTTTGGGGCTCATTCGTTTACTCTCCTATTCAAAAAGCATAAAAATAGTATTTTAAGAATGAAGACACTTGAAATGAGGAGCGGGCGCAGCTCCTGCTTTTCAGGAAAGCCACATCTAACCAGACGCGGCTGCGGGAACGCGCTCTGTTCTTTAAAAAGGAGGGAGGGGGAGCCCAGCACCTGTTTACTTCCGCAGCCTTGCCACCACGCTGTTCTGAACACCCAGCTTTCTTCTCCTGCTTTAGTTTTTAACTGCCCACAGTGTCACCTCGCACATCCACAGCTTGACACTTGAGGGAATAAAGGCCTCATTCCTGGTCCAAGTGTCACAACGGTCCACAGAGCCACCACAGGGGCCACGGGCAAACCAGAGCTCCGTTCCAGCCCACTCGCAGGCGCTCTCACCAAGAAGATCTCGGTAACAGCCAAAGCCCCCGGGCCTCATGGAGAGTCCTGCTGGCTATGAACACTCCCTGCAGGGTGGAGCCCGCATCCCGAGTGTGATCTCCGTTCAAACACGCCTGCATACCTGAATCGCGCATCTCTTACTCCTCGCCTCCCGTCAGCCATACTTCAGAGCAGGGGCCCTGCAGCATTCCAACCAGGAAGCACACTTGCACTCCAAAGACCAGCATTCAAAATCAGGGGGGCCGTGCAACCGTAAATAAATTATTTAACATCTGCACACGTTACTTTGCTGCTCGTTGGTGAGGTAGAAGCATCTGTGAGGACTGTACTTTTCAGTGCGATGGTGCAATGCGTATTAAGTGCCTCAGGCACTGCCTGGCACAGAGAGACATCATACAGCACAGCTGTTGTCACGGTGCTTACTTGGATGTCTATTCCTTGAGGGACAGTCTGGCTCTGAATCCAAGCGTGCACCTTGGCCAGCTCCTCCCTCTGGCCGCGTGAGAACCTGGGCTGCCGCCCCCGCAGGCCCGCCAGCTTCTCCAGGTCCTCTCTCAGTACAGCCTCTGTCACCCTGAGGACAAACGAGCAACCTTAGTCCTGAAATAAGGCACAGGGTTCTTCCGTCATCCAAGAAAAGCAATTCTGGGCTTGCGATATACTTTCTATCTCTTGCTAATATATAATGTGCATATTAAAAAATAACCGAATCTGGGACGCCTGGGTGGCTCAGTTGGTTGGACGACTGCCTTCGGCTCAGGGCGTGATCCTGGAGTCCCAGGATCGAGTCCCGCATCGGGCTCCCAGCTCCATGGGGAGTCTGCTTCGCTCTCTGACCTTCTCCTCGCTCGTGCTCTCTCTCACTGTCTCTCTCTCTCTCAAATAAATAAATAAAATCTTTAAAAAAAAAAAATAACCGAATCCACTATTGGTCAATGGGTGAAGCTAGAGCACTTTTTCTTGGTGGAAAGCATCTGCACAGTGCTTGAGAGGAAACAGATTTCCCTGAGCTCCTCTCTTGCAGAATGCAGAAAAATTCAGAGTCTAGAGAGAGTAGTTCTGGTACTCGTGCGCCCTCTTGGAAGCGCTGTCTGACGGCTCTGGTCTCATGATGCACATGTGGGTTCAGTGTGGACCCAAGCATGTGTGGGGCACCGCCACCGTGGCCGCTGTCCTAGGCCCACTCATCATCCGACTTCAAATGAGTGAATGAACCATCCATAAAATCTGGTTTTCTAAGAGCATGTATAAAAACACAATTTGAAAATAATTTTGTATTAACCAACATACTTAAGAAATCATTAAATAAAACTCATAAAAGTGGGCCTCCTAAAGTGTGTTCTTACCTCTCAGGTACCTGGTACGTCATGAGAACGTGCTCAGGAGTTTGCTTTCTCCTTCTCCACATGGCCTCGTCAGCTAAACCAGGAAATGTTTCCTCTTCCTGTGCGTCCTCAGACTGCTGCCCGTTGGAGGTGGTTTCAGGACAATCAGTACTAGCGAAGTGCACACTACTGTCCCTGCTTCCTGTCACAGATCAGCAATAGCTACAGGTTAGCAGATACCTCTTGGGGACCGATTTGCCAAACTTCCTCCTCAAAGACTCTGGCCACCAGCTGACAGTCTGTCCCCACACAGCCCAGCCACGGTCCTGGGTGACCTCACCTCCTGGTTCCTCTGCCTTCCCTAGATCCCCCTGTCACTCCTCCCGTGATGAGTGTGGTCAAGGCCATACCTCACTCCTTTTCATCATTTGCAGCTGCTCCACGTCAGCTCCATCTCCCAATCGCTAACCCCCCACTCAGCTTTACTAGCTCGTCTGCTTGTTCGAGTGAACCACGTACAAATCTGAAACCATGCCTTGGCCCTTCAGCTCAGAGCCCAGTGCCCATCATTCAGTAACATGCTCTGCAAGATTTCTTCCCTCTGACTTCTCACAACTACCCAAATGTCAATGCTCATAAAGCCAACTGTGAATTCTATTCTTATGTCAAACCTACTAGTAGCCAAAGATATGGAGCAAAGTCATATATAATAGGGTACGTTGGCTCATCATCACTAAAAGGAGCATCCAGATGCTGGGTAATTCTGCTATGGTCTCCAGCCAGCACGCCAGCCTGCCCCAGGCCTCCGTTCCCTCACTCTCATCTGTTAAAAACAGAATTCATTATCCTGACACTATTTGTAAGCTTGCTCATATCTACACTCTTTCCTCACTTATTCCTGTTAACAGCAGAGAAGCTATCCATCCATCCATCCATAAAGGCCCATCCCTTTATGGCTGCTACGGAGCTTTGCAGATGACATTCTTTTCTTATCTTGCATCTGATCTTTCTAGTTCTTTTTGCCAACCTCGAAATAATAAAACAAACAAAAAAATTCAAAAGTACTATATGGGCAGACATAAAAGATGTTTTTCCTCATTAAAAAAAAACTCCCTAAAAGATAATTGTTTAAAACAACAACAATAACAATTTTATTGTGGAGTTTATAATACATGTAGAAATAATATTTCTTTGTAAGCAAAAATAGCACAGAACATGAAGGGAAAATGGAAGTACTCTTAAGGTTTTTAGACATAAAGTGATGTAATACATATAAAGTCTGAAGATTAGCTATGCTAGATAAAAAATAAACTTGTAAATCCTACAGTAATGACTAAAAAAGAAAAGATGAGAGGTATAGATGAGAAGCCAGCAATGGAGAGAAAAAATAATCATTAAAAATACATAATTATCAAAAAGAAAGAGAGAGGAGGAAAAAAAAAGAGCAGAGGAGAAAAACATAAAATAAGCAGCAAGATGGAAGATTTGATTTACACGCGACCATATAAATAATCACATTAAATGTAAATGGTCTAAGTATTATAATTAAAAGGCAGGGACCATAATATGAATTAAAAAATCAACACCCAACCATATGCTGGTTATCAGAAAACAATTTTAAATATACAGATAAGAGAAAAAAATGGAAAAAATATGCCAGATAAACACTAATCAAAATAAAGCTGGAGTGGATATACTGATATTTAAGTAGATATAAAGCAAAGTACATTCCATTATAAAGAGATCAATTAATCAAAAGGGCCTAACAATATTGAATGTGTATATACTTCATAAAAGCATCAAAATACATGAAGCAAAAACTGAAACATAAGATATAGGCTAATTCAAAACTATAGTTGGACATTTTAACAGCTCTGTCTCTGTAACTGATAAAACCAAAAATCAGTTAGAATGCAGAAGACTAGGTCAACATTATTAGCTAACTTGATGTGACTTACATTTATAGAAGAGATTTCTTTTGTGAAAAGCACATATGCTTTTCAATGTGCACATGAAACTTTTACCAAAATAGACCAAATACTGGACCATTAAATAAGTCTCAGTGGGGGCGCCTGGGTGGCTCAGTGGGTTAAGCCGCTGCCTTCGGCTCAGGTCATGATCTCGGGGTCCTGGGATCGAGTCCCGCATCGGGCTCTCTGCTCAGCAGGGAGCCTGCTTCCCTCTCTCTCTCTCTCTCTCTCTGCCTGCCTTTCCGTCTACTTGTGATTTCTCTCTGTCAAATAAATAAATAAAATCTTTAAAAAAAAATAAGTCTCAGTGAATTTTTAAAAATATAGACTATGTTTTCTGACTGTAATTAAGTTAGAAACCAATAAAATACCTGGGGCAAGCCCCAAATATTACAAAATTAAAAACATTTTTATAACTCATGGCCAGAAAAAGAAAACATAGAAATTGTAAGATATTTTGGACTGAATGAAAATATATCAAAATTTGAGGAATGTACTCGTGTTTAAAGGGAAATTAAAAGCATCAATTGGGGAGCACCTGGGTGGCTCAGTGGATTAAGCTGCTGCCTTTGACTCAGGTCATGATCTCAGGGTCCAGGTATCGAGCCCCACATCAGGCTCTCTGCTCAGCAGGGAGCCTGCTTCCCTCTTTCTCTCTGCCTAACTCTCTGCCTGCTTGTGATCTCTCTCTCTGTCAAATAAATAAATAAAATCTTAAAAAAAAAAAGCATCAATTGTATATATTTAGGAAGGAAAAAAAGAGTACCAAAGCAATGCTCTAAGATTAAGAAATCAGAAAAAGAACAAAAAAATTCCAAAGTAAACAAAAGAAAATAATAAAGATTAGAGCAGAAATTGATAAGATACAGAATCAGAAAACAGTATGAAAATAAACCCCAGTAAAACCAAAATTGGTTCTTTGAAAAGTTAATAAAATTGGGAACCATAAGACCAGAACAATCAGAAGAAAATTAACATCAGTAATAAGAGAGAAGACATTACTATAGATTCTACAGACTTTAAAAGGATAAGGAAATATCATAAACAACTTTATGTCAATAAATTCAACAACTTAGATGAAATGGACAAAATCCTTGAAAGATACAAATCACAAACATCACTCAAAAAGACAGAGATGAACTGAGTAGCCCATATATATAAAAGAAATTAAATTTGTTGCCAAAAACCTTCTCCTAAGAAAACTTTAGGCCCAGACAGCTATACTGGTGACTTCTACCAAACATAAAAGGAAGACATAATATCATTTCAATATAAACTCTTCCAGAAAAGAGAAGAGAGGGAACAGTTCTCAACTTATTTTTAAGGCCAGCATCACCCTGATACCAAAACCAGACAAAGATATTACAAGAAAAGAAGACAAAGGGCCAATATTTCCTTTAATAGTATGATAATCCTTATCAAAATCTTAGAAAGAGAATCCAACAATATATAAAAAGGATAGGGGTGCCTGGGTGGCCCAGTGGGTTGAGCCTCTGCCTTTGGTTTGGGTCATGATCTCAGGGTCCTGGGATCAGCCCCGCATCAGCTCTCTGCTCAGCAGGGAGCCTGCTTCCCACCCCCACCCCGACCCCCCCGCTCTGCCTGCCTCTCTACCAACTTGTGATCTCCCTCTCTGTCAAATAAATAAATAAATAAATAAAATATTTAAAAATATATATATATATATACACACACATATGTACATACATATAAATATATATCAAATAAATAAATGAAATCTAAAATGTGTGTGTATATATTATATCTATATATATAAAGGATAAAATAGCATGACCAAATACAAGGTTTAATATTTGAAAATTAGTATAATTCACTATCTTAACAGAATAAGGGAGACGAAACATATAAGTACCTCAAAAGATGCAGAAAAATAATCTCAGCAAATTAGCAGTAGAAAAGAACTCCTCAGCTATACTAATAAAAGACATTTAAGAAAAACCTACATTTAATATCATACTTAATGGTGAAATTCTCCCTGCTTTTCCCCTAAGACTGCTAATAAGATAAAGGTATTAGTCTCACCATTTCTTGTTCAATATTAGGGGTCCTAACAGTCCTAAATAAAGACATACAGATCAGAAAAGAAGAAGTAAGCTGTATTTGCAAAAACAAGACTGTCTGTATAGAAAAGTCCTACAGAATCTACAAAAGAGCTACTAAAACTAATGAGTTTAGAAGATAGCAAAATACAAGCTCAAAATAAAAATTCAATTAGATTTCTGTATGTCAAAAACAAATACTTGGAAATTGAAATTTTACAATGCTCTTTACAATAGTATAAAAAATGAAATCCTTAGGATAAATTTAGCAAAGTATGTGTAGAACTTGTGCCCTGAAAACTACAAAATGCTGCTGAGAAAAATTAAAGACCTACATAAATAAGAAATACATTATGCTTGTGGATTAGAAGACTCAGTACTATTAGGGTGATAATTCTCTCCAAATTGGTCTACTGATTCAACATGATGTCAATAAATATCCCAGCAGGACTTTCTGTAGAAACTAAGAAACTGATTCTACAATTTATATGGACAAAGGACCTATACTATGCAAAATTACTTTGAAAATAAGAATAAAGTTGGAAGAATTACCCTATCAGATTTCAAAACTTATTTGAAAGCTCTATTACTCAAAAGAATATAGTATTACCATAAAGCTAGCCATAAAGATAAATAGAACAGAAAAGAGAGTCTACAAATGGACCCAACCTGTATGGCCAATTTATCTTCAACAAAGGTGCCAAAGTAATTAAACAGGGGAAAAGACTAATCTTTTCAACAAATGGGACAGGAACAACTGGAGCACCAAATGCAAAGAAGGTATATCAACCCTTACCGCATACCACATATAAAAATTGACTAAAAATGGATCACAGTCCTAGCTACCAAAGATTGTTAAAAAAGGGTGGCTCAGTTGGTTAAGCGTGGGACTCCTGATTTTGGCTCAGGTCGTGATTTCAGGGTTGTGGAATCAAGCCTCACATTGGCTCCTTGTTTGGCACAGAGTCTGCTTGTCCCTCTCCCTCTGCTCCTCCCCCTGCTCGTGCTTTCTTAAATAAATAAATAAAATCTTAAAAAAAATTTTTTTTTAAAAGACACAACAGGGACCCCTGAATGTCTCAATCAGTTAAGTATCTAACTTTTGACTTTGGCTCCGGGTTGGGAGATCGAGCCCCACACTTGGGATTCTCTCTCTCTCCCTCTCCTGGTGCCCCAGCCCCCTCCCATTTGCGCATATATATGCTCCTCTCTCTCTCTCTCTCAAAAAAAAAAAAAAAAAAAAACAAGCCCCAAATGGAGTCACTTGTGCTTGGCCTATATCAACAAACCAAGACTTAATACTAACCTAATTGCAGTTTCACATTCCCAGGAATGTAACTCTTAACCGATCCACAGGGAATTACCTGGTCAGGACTAATGAGATAAACTGCCTGATAAACCCCTTCCATTTCCCTTAGGACTGTGACCTTGCCTGAAATGATGCATCCTTTACTAGTAGTAACTTCCTTTTCCTGTCCCCTTTCTGCCAAACAAAAAACAAAACAAAACAAAAAAACCCAAATTCAAAAAACAATAAAAATAAACAAACAACAACAACAAAAAAAAACCCTTTCCATTTTGTACAGCTCTTCAGAACTCCTTTCTTTTGCTAGATGGGATGCTGCTCAATTCATGAAACATTGAACAAAGCCAATTTGATCTTCACATTTACTCAGTTAACTGTTTTTGTTTAACAAGATAAAACTATAGGGATGCCTGGGTGGCTCAGTTGGTTAAGCAGCTGCCTTCAGCTCAGGTCATTATCCCAGGGCCCTGGGATCGAGTCCGCATCGGGCTCCTTTCTCAGCAGGGAGCCTGCCTCTTTCTCTCTGCCTCTGCCTGCCTCTCTGCCTACTTGTGATCTCAGCCTGTCAATTAAATAAATAAAATCTTTAAAAAAAAAGATAAAACTATAAAACTTCAAAAAGAAATAGGAAACTATCAGTGACTTAGAGACAAAGAAGAGCATTACATAGTGATAAGGGGCTCAATACAACAAGAGGCTATAACACTTGTAAATACCTATTTTCTCAACCTAGGAACACCTAAATATATAAAACAAATATTAATAGATATAAAGGGAGAAGCTGACAATAGTAAAATAATATAATATTGGGAATATAATAACATATATAATATTTATTAATATATTATTAACATATAACATATTATATATGATATATAATATAATAATATTGGGAAACTTTAACACCCCACTTAAAAGACAAATCAGGCGAAAAGAGACAATGGCTCTGATCGATATTAGACCACACAGGACTTAACAGATACATATGAACATTCCATCCAAAGACAGCAGAATATACATTCTTTTCAAGTGCTTATGGAATATTCCCCATGCAAGATCACATGTTACACCACAAAACATATCTCAGTAAGTTTAGAAAGACTGAAATCATATCAAACATCTTTTCTGACAATGATATGAAACTTGAAATTAATTATCAGGAAAAAACTGGGAAAAAACACAAATACGTGGAGGGTAAATAACATACTACTAAAAAACTAATTTGTTAAATCAAAGAGGAAATAAAAAAACACATGGAGACAAATGAAAACGTAAACACAATGGACCTACGGGAAGCAGCAAAAGCAGTTCTAAGAGGCAATTTTATAGCAATAAGGGCCTACCTCAAGAAACCAGAAAAATCTCAAAACAATATAGCTATAACACCTAAAGGAAACAAAGAGCAAAAAAAGCTCGAAGTTAGTAGGGAGAAGAAAATACAGATCAAAGTGGAACTACATGAAATGGAGACTAAGAAAACAGAGAAAATGGATGCCTGGGTGGTTCAGTTGGTTAAGCGGCTGCCTTCGGCTCAGGTCATGATCCCAGCGTCCTGGGATCAAGTCCCACATCGGGCTCCTTGCTCATCCGGGAGCCTGCTTCTCCCTCTGCCTCTGCCGGCCACTCTGTCTGCCTGTGCTCGCTCTCGCTTCTCTCTCTCTCTCTCTGACAAATTAAAAAACAAAATCTAAAATAAAAAAAATTAAAAAGAAAACAGAGAAAAGATTGATGAAACCATGAGGTGGTTCTTCGAAAAGAAAAAAACAAACTGCTAAAACTTTAGTCAGTCTCACGAAGAAAAAAGAAAGAAGAATTAAATAAATAAAATCAGAAATGAAAGAGAAGTAACCACCGACACCACAAAAATACGAAAGATTAAAAGCCACTACTATAAGAAATCATATGCAATAAGTTAGACAACCTGGAAGAAATGGATAAATTCTTAAAAACATACAAACTTCGAAAATAAAATCTAGAAGAAATAAAAATCTGAACAGACTGATTACTTGTAATGAAAATGAATCAGTAATCAAAACCCTTCCACCAACAACAGTTCAGAACCAGATGGCTTCACAGGTGAATTCTACCAAACATTTATTAAAAAAAATTTTTAAAGTTCTATTTATTTAAGTAATCTCTATACCCAATGTGGGGTTTGAATTCATGACCCTGAGATCAAGAGTCGCATGTTCCACTGCCTGAGCCAGCTAGGTACTCCTAATTCTACCAAACATTTAAAGAAGAGCTGATACCTTGTATTGTCAAACTATTCCAGAGAATCAAAGAGGAAGGAAAGCTTTCAAATTCATTCTATGAGGACAGCACTACCTTGCTACCAAGTCCAGACAAAGACACTACAAAACAAGTAACTACAGGTCCATATCCCTGATGAACACAGATGCAAAAATCCTCAGCAAAATACTAGTAAACTGAATTAACAATATGTTAAAAGGATCATTCACCACGATGAAGTGGGATTTATTACAGAAATGCAAGGATAGTTCAGTATCTGCAAATCAGTCAACATGATATATACCATACTAATAAAGGATAAAAACCACACAATCCTCTTAATAATTGTAAAAAAAGCATTTGACAAAATTCAGCCTCCATTCACGATAAAAACTCCCAACAAAGTGGGTTTAGAGAGAACATACCTCAACATAATAAGGCCACAAACCCACAGCTAACATCATGCTCGATGGTGAAAAAACTGAAAGCTCTCATTCTAAGATCAAAAACAAGACAAAGATGCCCCAACTTTTTATTCAAGATCTCATTTATTTATTTGTCAGAAAGAGAGAGAGAGAGAGAGCAAGCATGCACAAGAAGGGAGAGCAGTAAGTAGAGGGAGAAGCAGCCTCCCTGCTAAGCAGGGAGCCTGACGTGGGACTCAATCCCAGGACCCTGGGATCACGACCCAAGCTGAAGGCAGACACTCAGCCAACTAAGCCACCCAGGTGTCCCACCCCAGCTCTTATTCAACATGGTACTGGAAGTCCTAGTTTTAGCAATCGGACAAGAAAAGGAGATCAAAGGCATCCAAATTAGCAAGGAAGAAATAAAACATCATTATTTGCAGATGGCATGATACTATATATAGAAAACCCCAAAGACTACAAAAAAAAAAAACTATTAGAAAAAATAAATTCAGTAAAGTTGTGAGACACAAAATTAATACAGGGAAATCTGTCTCATTCTATATACTAATAATGAAGCAGCCAAAAGAAAATTAAGAAAATAATCCCATTGGGGTGCCTGGGTGGCTCAGTCAGCTAAGCCTCTGCCTTCTGGTCAAGTTGTGATCCCAGGGGCCTAGGGTCAGTCCTCATGTCAGGCTCCCTGCTCAGTGAGGAGTCTGCTTCTCCCTCTGCCTCTGCTCCTGCTCTCTCTCTCTCTCAAATAAATGAATAAAATTTTAAAAAACCTCCACAAAAACACTAATTTGAAAGATATATCCACCTCCATGTTCACTGTATCATTATTTACAATAGCCAAGATACGGAAGTAACTTAAGTGTCCATCAACAGGTGAAAGGATAAAGAAGAGGCAGCGTATATATATATATACAATGGAATATTACTCAGCCATAAAAAAGAATGAAATCTTGCCATTTGTGACAACATGGATGGAGCCAGAGAGTAGAAAGCTAACCAAGATAAGTCAGACAGAAACAAATATCATATTATTTCACTCATGTGGAATTTAAGAAACAAAAGAACCAAGGAGGAAAAAAAAGAGTGACAAACCAAAGAAACTCTTAACTACAGAGAACAAACTGATGGTCACCAAAGGGGAGATGGGTGGGGGATGGGGAGACATAGGGAATGGGGCTTAAGGAGTATACTTGCTGTGACAGGCACTGGGTATTATATGGAAGTGTTGAATCACTATTATTGTACATGTGAAACTAACCTAATACTGTACGTTACTAGTTATAGTCTATAGTATATACACTATATAGTATAGTATAGTATATGACTACAATTATGCTGGAATTAAAAACCTTAAAAAAAGAGATGTGATGAGCACACATGCACACACACACACTTACACACGCACACGTGTGTACGTGCGTGCGCACACACATGCACTGGAATGTTACTTAGCCTTCAAAAAAGAATGAGATCCTGTCAGCTGCAGCAACATGGATAACCTAGAGGGCATTATACTAAGTGAAGTCAGTCAGACAGAGAAGACACAACTTGTATCACTTGTAAGTGGAATCTAAAAAACAAAAGAACCAACTAACCAAGTAGAAACAGATCATACATATAAAGAACTAGTGGTTGCCAGAGGGCAGGGGCTTGGGGGAGAAGCAACAAAGGTGAGAGGATTAAGAGGCGCGAACTTCCAGTCATAAACAAATACCTCACGGAGATGAAAAGTGCCATACAAGGAGCATGGTCAATAATACTGTAGTAATGTGGTATGGGGACTGATGGTCACCACCCTTACCAACGGGAGCACCGCATAACGGACAGAATTGTTGAATCACTATGTCGTACACTGGAAACTAACAGAGCATTGCGTGCAAACAAGACTTCAAAATAAAAATAAAATAAAGTTAACCATACACTTAATACACAGCCTAGCAATTTCATTCTTAGATAGTCACTGAATAGAAATGGAAAACCTATGTCCACGAAAGGACGCAGACTCAAATGGTCCAGCAGCATGATTCATGACAGCCCCAAACGGGAAGCACCTGAATGACCACCACGCGGGGGACGGACTTCCGCACAATCTAATCCTGCTCCGTCCTAAGAAGGGACAAGCAACCGACACGCACCAGTCAGGATCCGTCCTCGGCAGCACCGTGTTAACTGGGAGACCCTGAATGCAAAAGGCAGCAGCTGGACCCTTCGGCTGACACGACATTAGAGAAAAATCAAAACTGTCGTGCTAGGAAGCATATCAGCGGTTGCCGGGAGCTGGAGCATCAGGGCAGAAGCCGAGTGTACCGGGTCACCCGAGAACGTCTCCAGGTGAGGGAAACGTCCTCCGTGCTAACTGTGGTGCTCTGACACTCATGTATGTTTTTGTAAGAATTCTTGTCTTGTATACCCAAATTTGGTGAGTTCTATTGTGTGTAAAAGTACCCCAAAAAGTTCATAAAAAAAGAAAAAATACTTTATTTCCACACCAGTGCCAAAGCCAGACGGCCCACCGCACAGGGATCTCCTGGCCACAGAGCTGAAAGAATTCACCATTTCGACCCACTACCTGATGCCGCAGACCCGTTCCAGATGGCGGCTCCTCGTGGAGCAGTGCCGTGGACAGCTCACCCATGGCGAAACCGCTGTTCTTCCCACGCCTGCCCGAGACGCGCTGCAGGAAGTAAGGACACAGAAAAGATTTTAACCTCTCAAGCATCCTATTACAAAATAACCGGCAGATCTTCAACTTCACGTTAAATAGAATAAAGTGCAGACAGAAGGGACAGATCAAACAGTGCAGCCTGTCCCCAGGAATGTGGCTTTGACCTTTCGATGTAATATTCCCTTTCTACATAATACTAAAGATACTGCTGGTTTTTGAGTGCCAGGCTCCATACGGTTGTATGCTTTTTTGTTTTGTCATTCCAAAAATATATACTGCACGTTTTGTAAGTTCTAAGCACTGTTCTCAAAACTTGGGACTAGAGTCATGAACAAAGCAGAAGTCCAGCTATCCTGAGCTTATGGTGCATGGGAAGAATTATTATAGGAATATTACTTCGTTTAAGCCTCAGAATAAGGCAGCGAGGATTCATCTCTTCATTTCCCAAGTGAGGAACGAAGAAGGGAGGCTGGCGGACGTGGTTCGGCTAACACACCGAACCAGGGCCAG